>NC_044188.1:17804528-19004528 GCF_900880675.1 Sparus aurata | reverse complement strand
ATGCAGTTTTATGGGCCAATATTGGACTCCAAAAACTGTAGCCGATAAATGGACCTTATAATATGAAGCAAATGTTATGCACTCTGATTCCGTTGGTGGCTCTAAAATTGATTTACATGTTGTAAGTAAACACAGAACAAGGGAAAGAATTGCAGCGAGGTGAGGATAAGAACCTTTTTAAACACCAAAATTCTAAAGTTATCAGTTAACTTCATCGGCCATGAGAAGCAATTCATTATCAGTATCTGCAGAAAAAAATCTATATCGTCCAACCTCACAACAAACCTTTTAGAAACCAATGAGAAAGTCAAAAACAAGACAGGACATAAGTCGACTGTGATGTAACAGCATAATTCTGCTTTCAAAATATAGTGCTAAATTCATATTATTCTTTTTTAATCAATTTTAGACTGCATTATGTTTTGTGTAGTGGGAAGAATATCTTTTAGAGAGCAAAATGTCCTCAGTGGGAATTTGAACAAAGCTATGACATTTTAAACCTTCATTAGAGAAGATGGTTTACAATAAACGGTCTCAGAAATGGTTCAATGACAAACATTACCGTGACTTTGTATGCCATAATGTCGTTTCCAGAGAGGTTGTGTCCAATAGAAAAGTGATACAATACAAAATAGTGAATGTTTTAGTGAATGCATTAGCCTCTCAGACATTTTGAGTATGTGAGTCAGTGTGAGTTGATGCAGGATAGAAGGCGTTTGGATAACAGCCGCACAAGATAAATGGCCACAAAGGAACGATTTTTTCTTTACTGAGGTGAGAACATTGATCTCCCAGGTGGAAGCACAGTTGAGGCTCTTAGTTTGAACCTGGACCATGACCTAAAGATGTAATTGTTTACATTGGGCAGATTTTGCATTTAATACAAGTACAGCAGGTGAGGAGCGGGTTGACAAGATCCCAGTCAGGACACTAAGAAAAAGAAAGAACACTTGTTGCAAAGGCTTCTGTGAGAATCAAGCATGTGAGCTCAGACAAAGTCCGTCAGTCTCTTGTGTAACAGTAAGTTAAACATTGTGGCCAGACGTATAATTCTGACTCAATACATTTCATTAAAGCACATCTTTTATTTTATTTTATTTTACTATCTTGCAAGGACATATTTGTAACTTTTGCACATTCCCTGTAGAATACTTGCACAAAAACTGCATATGCCTTTTATTTAAATAACACTGTTTTTATTTTTTATTATATTTCATATTTTTATATTTTGTCAGTTTTCTTTATTTTTAATTCTTGACTCTCAGTACATACAGCATTTCCTTTAATATAAAACCTACTTGAAAATAAAACCAGATTCCAATTGAGACTAGGCTGTAGGGGGTTTTTCCCCCCAAAGAAATGTAGAGTTGGAACTGCAGGTCAAAGGTCACTACAGTAGTACTGAATGTTTTGTTAATGCATTCACTACATTTGTACATGTCTTTAAGAAAGGAGATAAGCTCAGTTATGTGCTTTCACTCCTGTAAAGTTTAAATATGCATATAAACTTGAAGACATTCTTGTGACCACGTCTGAGGAACAGCCTGTTTTTCAGGGCAGACACTTAATTCTTTCCCCTCGTGAATATCAGTTAGTAGGCTTTCCATCTTCTGTGCGTTCATTGATGAATAAACAAATTTAAAAATGGTCCAAGAAATATGATTTCCATATGTGCAAATCTGACTACAAATATAAGGAAATGAGCCCTGCTGTATCTAAACTACACCCACTGTCCAGAAAGTGGCTGTAGTGCAACATTGTTAGTTCTAAATTGAATTGAATGTGAACAAATTCATTCACGGTTTCATCAGCATATATACAGCCTTTGAGTTGGTCTCAATTCTCTCTAGCATTAATTTTTAAATGAGAACGTCGCTTTGAAAACTGGGTCTTGAAGTCTGAATACAATAGAACTACATACGATTTTCTGTGGGTTATTTCCAAGCTGGCAGGCAACATTACACATGCTGAGCTGTCAACCCAAGTTCATGTGTTAACCACTGCCAAGGACTCACCAACCTGACAACACTGATCAGGGTCAGAGATGGCAACTGTTACTTGGGTCAACTTGTTATTTGTAAAATAGTGTCAACTGTTTAAGTATTGGAAATGTATTCCGTTTGTCAGTAAGTGCTACAAATATCTGTACTTGGAGTCATAATCGCCCCACTCATTAGCTCTTACATATCAAACTTAAACATCTTGTTTATTATAATAGTAGATTTTACAGGGATGTGACGGCATCTGCTGTGCTGCTTTATCAATTAATGCAAGGCCTTGGATTAGTGCATGTGGGGAATTGTACACGTTAGCAGACATTTTGTTTATAATCCTTTGAACCGTGCTGTACTGCAGCTGTTAAGAGGATACTTTTGTGTAATTTCCATTTGAGAAACTGCTCAGACATGTTAAAGACTCAGCTGTCTCATTCGGAAGTCTAAAATAATATGTGTAGGGCTGCATGTGATTATTGTCACAAGATTGAATAATGTACTGTATGTAGTACATACATTTGATAATAACAAGAACAATTGTATTCCTGAAGTTATGTTTTAAATGTCAAGTCTGAAACATTAAGATATTTGATTTATGATTATATAATAGCCGTAAACCTCAAGTTGCAGAAGCTAGAATCAGATTGTTTGGTAATTTTGATTTGATGACTCACTCTTGACATTTATCTATCATAACAATTATTGTCAAGTAATTCTCTGTTTGTTGGCTGGTAGTTAAATCAATGATTTATAGTTTCAGCACTAATCTGTGATAATGCTTTTCTTGAGTTTTGTTCTAAATTGAACATCTAAATGCATTGCATCTTTTCAGCAATTTTTTTTAACATTTGATTTAAATTTGGATTTTTGTAAAAGATCATATATTGGTGTTTTCTAAAACAAAATTGTTCTAAATTGAACTGAGTACAGATTAACCGTCACACCGCTCAGACTGCAGTTTGATACAGATTTTTGTTACACCTGTTCCATCTCACTGGCTCAACCTACAGCAGCCAACAGCAGTTAAAGCTAGATATAGCAAAGGTGCAAAGCTACAGAACAGTCTGTGAGATCGGCTGCCAATAATAGAAAACGGTGAGCTGCACATCCCTCACTTCCTTACAGTCTCTGAACTCTCCTGCATTTCTCCTCTGTGCCTCTCTTTGTCTCACTCTGTGCAGCTCGCACCTTTATAACCAGCGAGAGCTTTCTCTCGCGTCAAATGTGCTTTGTTTGTTTGATTTGTAATTGATGACGCACATGAGTGAGCGTGTGCAGTGTGCACCCCTTGTACATGTCTGATTGCATTGCTAATGTCGCTGAATTTATCTCCTCCCACACCGTATTGGCAGGTGTGGCTCGTCTGTATGTAAGACACATTCAGCCGACCGTGTTATTGGTGCAGACATTTTTTTTAATGAGCGCCATCTGTGTACATCCTGCTCCAAACCAAATACTGCCCTACCTGTCCTGTGTGTGTGTGTGTGTGTACGCGTCTGTGGCCTTCTGTGTTTGCTAAGCTGTGGTTTCTGATATTTTTTTTTCTCGCCTGTGATTTCTTGCAGGCTATCCAGGAGGGTATCCTGCGACGGCTCCCACCTACACACCCAACCTCTATCAAACAGGCAGTCCTGGGTATCCACCAGGTGAGCCGCAATAGACAGAACACATTTACAACAGAGTAAAACATAAGGGAAGAGTAGCTCAGTAAGAAATTCTGACTCTGAAATTGGAGTCCAAAGCTGAGGACTATTTCCAGTTGAGCAGTTGTGAATGGTGCCATGTCAGTTCTTTTGAAATAACTATAAATATAAACTGAACTGAACCTTGGAGGAAAAGAAAACAGTCAATGTGGCACTTATTTCTCTCGAATTGCATTCAGAACTATTTTGATCTTGCTCATGACTAATCATTGTGATCATTCAGTTCACACCCTGCGCAGTTGAGTAATGTGTTGGTGTGGAAAGAAGTTAAGTCAGTGTTTAAGTTAAAGATGGGCTGCCACTTTATGTGTTGAATAAATTACACACTGATACAATTTTAATTTCCCATCAGCTGATCTGTAACAGCTGCTGCTATAGAGTATTTATCTGTTGATTATGCATGTGTAACCATCAGAAGGTTGTTCAGAGCTTCACATAGGTTATATGAAAGTAAAGCAGTAAGTGGTGATCCCGGCCTAGAGGGCACTGATGGTGAAGGAATGGGAAGCCAGCCAGTAACAGCTGCCAGTTTCCTTATAGCAGCAGATACGTACTCTGCTGGGGTTTGGTGTCTGGTCCCCACAGCAGATGGGAATAACAGTTGTCTCAGTGCTCTCCAGATATGGTGCGTCTGTATAGATGCAGATAGTTTAGAGTGATGGGGACTTGAACTTTTTAGCTTGGAAACCCAGACTAAGCTTATTGTCTTTTGACATGAGAAAACTGTTAATTGGAGATATTCCAAAAATATATATGACCCAGTTTAAAGTGTACTCACCCTTTAGCCATACACAGCTGCCTTGCAACTGATTTGTGACTATATATATAAGTTTGTGTAGTGCAGGTATCAAAATACATGATTTGAAAGCACAAAACAACAACTTCTCATTGAGCGCAGTGCTAATCTGGAATGCTGAAACTTGTGGTCATTCGAGGTATGTTTTGTATTCCCAGTCAGCCGGGGTTTATGAGCAAATTTGTTAATCCAATGGTACAAAACATTATAATGTATACATATGTAGTATGGGCAGAGGAGAAAGGAAGAGGCTTATACAGGGTCAAACAGTGGTTCTTCTCACTTTGCTTGTTTCAGACATCAAATTCATAGCATGAGAATATTTGCAAAAAAACACAAATGTATTAGTTTTAACAATGAATATCTTGTCTTTGACCTGTATTTAATTGAAAGTGGGTCAAAGGATTTCCGTGAATAATTGCATTCTGTTTTGTATTTATGTTTTTGCACAGCGTCCCAACTTTATTGGAATCCGGACCTAATTAAGAGTTTAACATCAGGTACACAAGGTAAAATTACCAGCATAAAGAAAATAAAGGAAATGTCAAAAGAAAACAGGCAATAGGTGACCAATCAACTGACAATAGGGTGGCCAAAGGAAAAAGTTACTACGACACTGATGTGAAAACTTCAGGAGTAATATCACTTAGCAACGATAAAGTCAAAAATATGTTATTTCAATAGGATCGTCAAAAAATGCGCTGAAGTTCATGGTTTAAATAATTATATTTAGGTGGTCCCAGATGAAGCCACAACTAACGACTGTTTCGGTTATAGAAAACTTTGCCAAATATTTTGAGGATTAACCGATTAATTGCTTACTCAATACAATGTGGGGGAAAAAAATGAAAACTGCTCATCACATTTTGATGTCTTTTAAATTACTTCTTTACTCCTTTACTTTGATAAATTACTAAGAAAAGCAGCAAATCCTTACATTGAATAAGTTGGATCATTTGACATTTTTGTCAATCGAATATCAAAATAGTTGGTGATTAATTTTATATCGAAATGTTCGAGTAATCGTCTAGTAGTTGCAGCTCCAGTACCCAGACAGAGCAGTTAGCAGAGAATTGTGGGGGAAGAACTGGTATAATATTAGCGAATGTTTCAAAATTGCTAAATTGTTTGTCTTGGAGAACGCAAAATAGATTATCACAACAAAAAAAACACATTTGTAAATGATTAATTACTGTGTATGAAAAGGAAAGCTCTTTTGAACACGAGGGTGCAGACAGCTACTTGAATTGTCTCCTGAATTTTAAGTGTCTCACGGAGGCAGGATGCGTTGGTTGAATTTGTCTGTGCTGCTTTTGAAGCCCGTCTCCTCTCGCCCCCTCCCCCCAGTTTGGTTTTATCTTTTGGAAGTCAAACAAAATATCAGGTATGCTTTGGCAAACCTCACCCAGTTTTGTTCCAACAAAAGACTTGAACGTAATAATTGAGGCTGGTCTGTTTAAACCTGCAGATTTATGTCTATGTATTCTACAGTGGTGACATTAAAGTCTTTAGATTTTGTGTCCCAGACAAACAGCTGCGGTCTCATTTAGAAACGACTTGGTCAATGTCATTATCCCTCAAGACCATTGAATAGACAAACTTGTTTTCTATCAGCTAGGCTTTTCTTTAATTGTCGCACACCATTGTCCTCTAATGCCCTGCATCCATGTTGGAGATGTGTGTGTGTGTGAGAGTATGCACACACACACACACACACTTTAGACGCAGAGCCGCTCCAGCATCTCTTTGTTCCCTTGTCCTTGTGTGAGAGGAGCGCTTTCATAAGCTCCACAGCAGCAACTAGCTAGTAGCATGTTTGACCTTCAGGCTCCTCCGAGTGGCCGTTCAGAAGTACTGCACCCACAGAGCTGAGCCCAGTGGACCGCAGGCATTAATGCAGTGGTCTGAACCAGATGCCTTCACTGTCCTACACTTGATCTCATGCTTTCCAGCCTTTTATGATGCAGTGTTAAAATGATGACTACTCTAAAATCATGTTTGAAGGTTTTGTTGTTGGTTGGTAGGTTGGTTACTAAAATGGTGAATATACTTAATATTCATTGACTACACAGCTACTGCCTTTAGCAGTAAACAATGCAGAAATGCTGTCTTCATACAGCATGGTAAGACTGGCAAAATTAGGCACTTTTTAAGATTTACAAACCTTCGCTGTAGCTGTTAAGAGAGTCCAGCCCTATTAAAAGGCAGCACCAGTCCACCATCTGGTGGATTTTGTAGGAAATGCGAAAAATAAAACCATTATGTCCAAGGTAAAACCATCATGTTCTGTTGTCTTGTTCTGTCTGAGCAACAATCGAAAACCCCCAAATATAAATTTTACTGAAATCTAAGACAAGGAGACAAAGACAGAGCTGTCAAATAACTCAAGCCATTATTCACATATCAAACAGTTGTAGAGTTAAGATATTATGATTGATTTAATTGACAAGAGATTAAAGCTATAATTTTAGGGTTTAATAAATACTTTTAGACAAGTTATTTACATGTTTTTGAAATAAATTAGTTTGGCGATGTATTCTACTAATCTGGTTTCACTGGGCCACATTTAACACTTAATGTAGAATTATTTATAAAACACACAACTGGCCCATATCTTCTCTGACCATAACATAAAACTTTAAAGTAAATTTAAGTAAAATAAAGAGTTATGTATTTTTCTGTTTCATTTTGTCCATTTAAGGCATCCAGTCGTCGGTCAGTTCAGAATTTATTTTTCAATCAGTGTTAACATCGTGAATTGTAATAATTGAAAGCCTCTATGATAATTTTTCTGTTAACAATGGTTCACATGACTACTTGTATGTGAGAAGGACTCATTTTAGTGAAGACCCCAAAGAGAATAATCACCTAACCCTGCAGCGCCCCCAGTTCTCCAGTGAGTTTCCGTGTCTTAAAACTGATTGTTTAATGTGTGTTTACTGCCTGTAACTTTTATCTTTCAGTTCACTCTCACTGATTATCAGCTGTCTTTTCCAGATGTATTAGGCAGCTTTTTTTTTCTTCAGTAAAAAAAAACATAACAAACCTTAAATGCTACCTGCCATGCACCAAACAGCAGGCAAAGTTAGCTAACCAGGCTGTAGCAAAGGATTAAGCAGCTTGAGAGCCTAATATTTTCCTCAGGAGTTGGTGGAGAGAGAAATGGAATAATATAATCCAAATGATTTTATGTTGCGTAATATCTGCTGGCTGTGTAAACAAGCAACTCTTTGCTAAAATGTTCCCCTTATCAATGTACAACTTGCCAGGCTTGCCCTAGAAAAACAGTAACTGCATGTGCAATAAGACAAAATCTCAATGATTAATTGATAAAAGTGTATTTCTGTCGCGAAATGTATTTCTTATTCCACCCTCTTTTCTTCTCTCTCTCTTTGTGGTCTGTTTTTAGGATATACTTCAGCAGGCACCCCATACAAAGTGCCCCCCACTCAGTCAAATGGAGCACCTCCTCCCTACACCCCAACCCCCACCCCATACCCAACAGCGATGTACCCCATCCGCAGTGCCTACCCTCAGCAGAACATATACGCACAGGTAAGGAGACTGAATGAGAACTGACCGCATTACCTCAGAGACGGAGTCTGTTCTCTGCCACTGAAACACGCTCATCAGATTTGTGACACACCTGATCTGTTGGCGGGGCCATTTAACTTAATCTCTTTCTTTATATGTTGTCTTGTGAACATATTGACAACAATCAGGTGAAGCAGTTTACAATGGCTACACAAAATTGTCTGTCGTCTGTTCATGTCTGAATTTCAGATTTAAAGAATTTTCAGTAAACCAGAGAAAGAAAATAATATTTTTGCCTCAGGTCAGATCTCCTGTCTGCAGAAATTTTACATAACATTTAATTTCTTCTGGCTGCAGGGAATGAGCTTTGATTTAGACCTTGAACCATGTTCAGTGTGTGGAACATAAAGCTCCCAAACAAAATCGGTACCGAAACGTCCTTTTTTCTTTAGCACATTCTTATATTCCATAGAAAAAATAGTGATTGGGCAACTTAGACAGACAACAGATAAAAAAACAGCTACAAAAAAAGTGTCTTTGTTTCAGAGGCAGCACATGACGAGCCACCATCATTTTGTTGTGATTTGGTGCAGTGCATATTTTTAATGGTTAAATGGTTTGAAATGAAAAGCGCAGAAGCAGGTAGAGAGATGAAAAAAGTGTTTTCGGCTACTTCTCTTGTTCCTGTCAGCAGGAAATGAGTACTTAAACAGTATTCTCAGACTATCTTCAAACAAAATAAAACATTCAATTGTATATTAAGTTTTATATATCTCTCATGCACACACGTGTGCACGCAGACACACACACACACACACACACACACACACACACACAGCCTCACCAGCCCTTTCTTGTGTTCATCCTGACAGGGAGCATACTACACCCAGCCAGTGTATGCGGCTCAGCCACATGTGATCCATCACACCACGGTGGTGCAGCCTAACAGCATCCCCTCTACAGCCCTGTACCCCGCCCCAGTCCCTGTACCTGCTCCACGCAACAACGGAATGGCTGCCATGGGGATGGTAGCTGGGACAACCATGGCCATGAGCGCAGGTACGTACCGAATCTCTCACTTCAAAGCTTTATGATAACAGATTCGCAGACTTGCTGACTTTGACAACTTCATCGTTCTCTCGACTGCATTTATTCATGCAGGAGATGGTTTCCTGCACTTGCACAGACATGTGTTTTCATTTTGCATGCTGACACTGTTGAGTTTCCTTATCTTTTGGTTTGCATATTTCATAGATTTTATGTGGGGGGTTTTTTTAGTCAGATCTGTATATCATAAAAACTGTGTATAAAATAGGGCTTGGACAATTATTTGACAAGTTGTTCTTCAGAAATTTTAATAGTAAGTATTTTTGCTCATTGACTAATATTATTTTTGTAAGAAGGAATTAATATTTGCTGAGTTTTCACATCTAAAGTCAACATATTTAGGTTTCTGGGCACTGGTAACCTGTGATCGGCAGTGATTTTGTTAACTGTGATTCACTAAATTGATGGAAATTAACCAGAAGTTTTATCAGGAAGAAAAAATTGACAAAAATTGTGTTTCCATCATCTCAAATGTGCCTATTAGCCTGTTTTCCTCATCTTCTGTGACAGTTGGGTGATTACGTTAGGGTTTTTTAGACTGTTGGTCAGATGAAACAAGACATTTTAAGTTGTCACTGTGGGCTCGGGTCACCTGTGATAGGAAAATGTTTTGGCCCATTTGTTGACATTTTGTAAATGAAGATGAAATTAATTGCATACTCGTACAAATTGATTTCTCTTAGAGTTTTATTATGTGTTGGGCTGAAGCAAAACTGCAGCTGCTAAAATGCTAAAAAGAAAAACGCAAAACAAAAGAAAACAGATCAAAAGCTTAAATGTTTGAATGAATCTTAAACACTAGACACTGACAATTGCCAAACAAGGCCTTTCTAGTTGTTCACCAGATGGATTCATAAATGGCTGAAGCTCATTATTGGCATTGTTAACACTGTTTAGGGACCCTGCTGACAACGCCCCAGCACCCCCAGATTGGAGGACACCCAGTAACTGTGCCAACCTACAGGCCCCAAGGGACACCTGGGTACAGCTACGTACCGCCTCACTGGTAGAGCCCACCCATCATGTGAGTGTCTGACCTCCTTCTGTTACTCACCACCCTTATTTTCTCTCCTCCATCTGTTTCCTTCCCTCCACCTCCTCTCTTCTTTTTATTCCTTTTTTTTTGGCCCTCTGTTGTCGCTCCGACAAACTGTGCCACCTCCCGCTTCATTCCCCTCTTTTCCTCTCCAGTCTTAAATCAGTCACCAATGTGTGCCTCTGCTCTCTTTTTCCCCCAACAGATCTGGAGTCCACCATCGTATGCAACTGCTCAGATCTTACACGGGCTCCCACTGGCAACCATAGGAACTCGGCACCTGTCTGCAAGAACAAAACTAAAGTGCAACAGCCACTTTAATATTATTGTTATTGTTATTATGCGACATTCTCTAACGTTTTTTCCAGAAGCTGCTTTTATTTTTAAATTTTTTTTTCTCTGTTCATTTGCCAACCAGTCATTACCTTTTTATTTTTTTTGTATGGGTATTTTTTTTATTTTTATTATTATTATTTTATTTCCTCACTTTTCTTTGCTGTGTCTGTCATTGGATCTCCAGAAGGACTCTTGACCAATCACGGGTGTCAGTTGCTCCTGTTTCTGTGTTGTGCTGGTGTGTGTGGTCCTTCCTGCTGCTGTCGCTCAGTTGGCTGGAAAATATCGGGCACTTATTCATCATCCTCATCGTTGTCATCATCATCATCATCTCCATCTCCATCAGTCACTACAAAGACTTATTGACTTAATGCTGCCAAATTTTCTAACGACTAGATATCAGCACAGGGTTTTAACATAACTGGGATTTTTCTTTGTTTGGGTTATTTAACGTTTTATCTCTTTTATTCTTTTTTTTTTATTTTTAATCACAATCAGCTAATTTAAATTTTTTTTCCTGCCTTTATTCTTCCTTTTTCTTTGTTCTTTTTTTGGTTTAATCTCAGTCGTCTTCCAGCGCATAGCTGTCTGTCCGGCGGTCCGTCATCCCTTTCGTTACGTCTACGTGTGAGTGTTGTGTCGCTATGAGCAGAGCACTTACTGACCCATCCTGCTGTGTGGTCCCTCTGTGTTAGCATTGGTACAAAGTACACACTAAGAAAACATGACCTACTTCATGCTACATACTATGCAGGCTAGTATGTCGTGACACTATTGAAATCTTAATCTTAGCGTAGGTCAATACATTGAGAAAATGTACAAATATAATAAGGTGTCAACAGCGTGGGTGGTCGTGCACACTCTCGCACACACAAGCATGCACACACAGGGGCTCCTGTGTTGTGTAGTGGCACTTACTGCACAATACCTCCAATTACTGATCAACACACACTATGTATTTCTCGGGGGTGGGGGGGCATGGTAGACGGCAGAGAAGGAGTTTAAAGGGATTGGCACTCTGAGAGGAGAGCAGGCGACAACGACAATGGAAGAAAGACAGAAAGGAAGGAAGGAGGAGGGGGTGACATGTTCACAGTTGGTCATTTCATTTCAAGGTACAAGACATTTGAGCTTGTGACGGCTCACCTGCAAAAGGCTGCGCAAACACACTGCTAGTTTTGCACTTCAAATATTGTGCGTTGATTTTTCTTCTTGTGACCGTATTGTCTCCTCCTCCTTCCATCTTCCAGGCGAGGATTTATAACCAAACACTCAAAACAGAGACATCCAGACTCGAGTTTGATAACGGACCAGTCAAATACATGTGCTGATCAATGTCCATTCCACAGTGTCATGAAAGACCAAACGATGACATAGATTGTTGTGCAGATTGTGTCCAATCAAAAGGCTGTGATGTGTTTACACCTGGTCCATGTCAGAGGGGATGACTTGTTAATCTCAGAATTTCGGTCCAAATTTTAAACCCGAGAGCAAAATGAGACTACTGTCTTAAAAAAGTGCTGGTTTTATTGTTCGTGGCTATAAATGACATAAAGACATTGGCGTGAGTGCAGAGCTGTGATGATGCAGCTCAGTCCAGCACAACCTTCTGGAGGCTTTTTAGACTTCTTTTTAATTTTTTACGACAAAGAATCATCCATTTTTTCTCTGTGCTCGGAGAATTACACATCTGCTTTTACTGACTGCTTTAAAGCATTCTCCATTTTTTTTTTTTTAATCCAGCATAAATTTTAGCTTTTATGGGAAGCTTCTTGAGCTGAGGATGATATTTGAGCCAATGAGACATGGACCATATACAGCCATCTTCTGTTGCCTTTTTCTGCTTCTACGTGTAAAGGCATTAATGTACACGGAAAGGCATTGATGACCTATCTTAATCAAACACTACAAACGCACCGAGTAGTAGTGGTGGTGGGGTTTAATATTTAGGTGAGGCCTGTGGTATTTTTATGAAGATTTACGACAAAAAAGACTCAAATCACATCATTGTGAGGTGTAGAGTGCAGATTGGTCTAAAAAGCATTTACTGTGCAGGTATGTAGATGAAGTGGTTTGATAATGCAATAAAATAAGAGGGAATGCCTCCAACAGTGATTAATTTTATCAGCGTTTTGAATTGATTTTTAAAAAAGAATGCTTATTGTAGTCCCTTAAATGTGGATTACAGGCTCTGTATGCAGCAACCATTCAATAATAATTACTGCTAATAAGAGTAGAACATATCAAGAATTTGGGTATGGAATAACTTTGTGAGGAAATATTGCACAACATAAGACAAAAAAAAAGTTGATGACTATAATTTAATGCTAAGTAACAGGTACCTAGGCTTTGTAGTGCAGGAGGGAGGAAGATTTATATTGTAATTAAAAATAAAAACAATAAGGTCGAGTGTTTGAGGTATTCTTAGTCCAGATGTTTGTACACTAGTAGGTTAATTCTCAAGAAAATATTACCTAATGCCGCTGTCGGATGAAAACCCTGTCAATTTAAAAAAAAAAAAAATTGGTTTTGCCTTATTTTCAAAACGACCCCGGTCTTCAAGAAGATCTCGAGTGGATGTTACCGGGTCATGAAACACGGCCACAATGTAAGGATGGCGTTTATTTTAATTCAAGCCAGTAAAACTGAAAAGATGCAGAAACTGGATTTTCTTGCGACAGCAGTAATGTTACTCGTCATTAGGATTTATTTAATCAACCACTACTCCTGTCAGTATTTCTCAGTTAAATCTTGTGTTTTGGGGTTTTTTTTTCTTCTTCTTTCCCTCTGGTCAATTGAGCATAATGGGTATGCATAATATTCAGGTGTATTTCACTATAGCATTGGATCTCTAAGTTAAAAAAAAAAAAAAATGCAGTATATTTATACAGCAAGTGGTACAGTAATGTATTTCTAGCTAAGCATGGTTGCATCAGTGTGGCAGCTACTGTTTGTGCTTTTAATATATTTTGTTTTTACCTCCTCTTCTGCATCTCTGTCCTCTACATATCTGTCACTGAGGGAGAGTGGGGGAGAAGTCGAGACAAGGTCGTGTACATAAACTTGTGGAAATTCTTGTCACAAAATTCCCACTTTTTATAATTATCACCTGGATTAACAGACCTTGAAGGGGGAGCAGAGGATTAACGACAGAACTGAAACGGCTTGCGTGGTCGTGACTCTTTTTGGAAAGCCATCTTTGCTGTCCATTTCTGTCCCGTGAGGTGCAAAGACGTGTTGAAAAACCCTCAGCCTCCACGCCCTTTTGTTCTGTGCCATATTTCAGCTACAGTTGTTTGGGTAAATATTAGTTTCTTCTCCTAAGTATCTGGTGAATTCTGAATCCTTTTTGCGTCTCGCTTCCTGTGAATCTGTGTTTTCCTATTGCTGTCCTATTTCTCACATCGTTGTTGATGCATATTGCCTGCCTCACCTTTATCTTTCTTACCGTCTCCTCTCCTGTTTTCATTTCGTGCCTCGACTTCTTTCAGAGGCCATTTTGCGTCCCTTAAACATTTACTTTTATCACAGTCAGGGGTACAAAATGAGGCCGATGTTCCTCGCTTTGACCTTTTTTCTTTTTAACCCTCTGCTCTCACAGTCTCACGTGCTTTCAGCCTTCATGTGCTTTCAGTCTGACCTTTGCAAACCCTCTCCACCCCGTCTCAGTAGCAGTCATATTGAACTACATCAATGATTGGTGTCTCTAATGGTTTTGCCATTTAATCTCCACTAGATGTCGCCTCTGACAAGTGTGGGGAAAAGGCATCACCACGGTTCAAGGCTTTGAGCCAGAATGATAAATTAATATTTTTTTAGAAAAACACAATTGGATGTCACATTTTTCACAAGAAGATATTTTTGAGGGGATATTTTCTTTTTTCCAACTCAAATGTCATTGTTGTTTTTTATGTTTTTAAAGGAGATTTTCCCAAAAAACAACAGACACCAAATAAAGTTTTATGGAGGAGTTGATCATTTTTAAGTTTAGTAAAAGTAAGAGAGTTTTTCTTTTCTGAGCTGGGGACCAGTGCTCTCTTAAAAACTGTAACCGTGTGGGGGCTCAGGAGAGAGGCAGATCATTTGTGATCGCTGCCTCCTCGTCTCACTCCATTCCTCGCCTCTCATTTATTTCAGTTTGCACTTAAGTGAAAAATGGACAGTTGAACACGTGGATGTGTTCAGAGGGGAGGAAATGCAAAGTTGTCTTAATCATGGGTCTCTTATCTGCTTTTTATCCATTCTGTCCTTTTACTGGGGACAACTCACTCACTTTTCCTTTATATTTTAACCCTGCCGAAGCATTCATTACACCTCTCCTCTCCTCCCATCCTCCCTCTTTTTCCTCTCCTCTCTTCTTCTTTTGCCTTGCGGTTGCTAAGTCTTAGTTTCTCATGAGTATAAATTAAAACACTACTATCACAGTGAATAGTAGGCTCTTAAATGTCTTCGATGTTCTGCTGCAGATTTTAATTTCAATTTGTCAGAGATTTCTCTTTAGTTTAATTTGACACTAAATGTGATGCAAAAAGTGGAAATTCCTTGTCTTCCAAAAAAAAAAAAAAAAGCGTACTTGTATCCCCCCTGGATCGAGTAATAGGAACAACCCCATCTTTGGAAGTTTTAGTTTGGTACCCAGTTTGCACATGCTATGGTATATCTGTTACCGTAAGGTTGTGTTTGAAACAGAAGCCCAACGTCTGTTCAGCGTTGAGAGAAATGAATTGTATGTTAGCTATTTGGTCCAGAGTGAAGGACCAGCGTCAGGCTTGTGATATGAAGTGTAAATCTGTTTTTAATTTTTGTTTTTTTACGTTTTTTTGTTGTTGAGGGTTTTTTTTTTTTTTTTTTAAAGATCAGTTAGTGATCTTAGTACTATAACTAAGCCAAGTTTGTATTTGTATATTTACTGTAAAATGTAGAACATTGAATAACTATTAAAATTTTCCTATAAAAGGAAGATCGTCTTGTGTGACCTTTTTTTTTTGTTATTTTTCCTCATAAGGTAAATCAAATTAAAAAAATAAATATATAAAGCCCCTTTCAAAACATGTTACCAAGTGCTTTAAGGGAGGATAAAATGTTAAAAGGGTATGAGATGACTGTGACACAAGTATTTCCACAGAACAGTTATCATGATAAGAAGCAACTTAGAAGCAAAATGGTTTACAAGATGCGAGCACAACAACACTAAAGACAGAGGTCTTCAACTTACAAGACCCAAGAGTTTGCTGACCTGATTCCCAGCAGGAGACTGTTCCACATCCTGAGCCCCAGGGCGGTGAACCCCACAGTTCCCTTGTGTTTTCAGTCTGCCTACATGTTTAAACTCCACATAGATTAATACTGCTGTGAGAAAGTGAAAGCAGAGCAATTAATTATCTCAACAATAATCATTAACTGTACACTTACAGTCTCACCAATTAACACAGAACTTACCTGTTAAAGTGGCCAGGCTTTAAATGCCTTCATGAGTCACAATTAAGCAACGTTTTTAAAAAATAAAATCCCATTAAATCACTGCCATATTAGCACTGCAGGAATATACAACTTATCTTCAACTAAACTATGACAAAGTAGAGTTTAACTGTAAAACAGTGCATGCTGGTAAGTCTGATAAGCAGTTTAAACTCTGCACACTAGCTCAACACCAGCTATAGAGTGAAAGCTGTGGAGCTCTACTCCCTGTAACAACACCAACTCTTGAATTAACTGTATTTTAACTCTCAGCTCTAACACTGAAAACTGTCTCACTGTATTTTATTATCATTACTTATTTACTTGGTATGGGATGTTATTGGGCGTCAGCGATTCTAATGGAAGCTAGTTGATTGTTCAATCTCACTTGCAGGTTATCAAATCCCAACGCTTCGTCTTGGAGGCTCGCCAGCCCAGAGCCACAATCAACTCTCTTTCTCTGGAATCACTTAATTCACCATGATGAGCGTGTTTACCAATCGTACATAACCTGCCTTTTAGCTAAATGTCTGAAAGACAAAACTCCAGTGATGTCATGTAGATGTCGAGTGACATCATAGATGGCACATTTTCAGAGCAGCAGCCAGAACCAGGCAAAATAAAATATTTGGACGTCTTTTTTTAAAACAAAAGTCTGTTTCGAATCCGTCAGTGTTTTATTCAGTGTCAGCTTATGACATCAGCTCAACAACTAAAGCTGACAAAACAATCTTACTCGGTGGTCCATTTCTGGTGAAACTGTTTATGAAACTATTGTTTTCAAGGTCAAAACACTGACGCACACACCGAAACTGGGGGAAAATGAAAACAACTGTTTGTTTACATACCTAAAAGATGTGCTGAAATGTGCAGTCGGTATAAGTGAGTGGATGTTTGATGATGACGCAACCTTTTTTGCTGGAAAAAATAGAAGTCAAATTTAACAAAACCGAGTTGAAAGGTGTAAATCTGCCTAGAAAATACTACAGCGTGTGTTTAACTATGGAGTGCAGTTCCAAGGAAACATATAAGGTCAGCATCCTCAATAGCAGCTAAATCCTAAAATTAATCATCACAATGCTGCCTCAATATTCCAAAATCATCATTTTTCTTAAATGGCACATCCGCTGTTCAAAGAACGGGTTGACGTGAGGACACCAGCACAGACGAGGTTTGTACCACCCGCATTCAAATAGAAGAACCAGAAGGCTTCATTTCCTTTGTGGCTCGGATAGACGGACGGCGAGTGAACACTCACTTCTTTCACTTCTCTCATATCCAGCGCCAGACATCCTACTGGGTTGTGCAACACCAACTGCTACTCGCACAGACACACGCATGACTGAACAAACACTTGACACACACCTCTTTGAATCACAATTCCCCACCAAACACACACATGCACGCACAGAATCATATCTTTACGTCTGGTAGAGATTGTCGCTGGTGTGAAGAAGATAAGAATAGGTGGTCAGAAAAATGCAGATTTCTTTTATGGATAGTTCAAAAAGAAAATTCCAGCCAGTAGACCAGGAATCTTATAATCACGTGCTAAGTGTCTGTGCACTGCCAGTTTCCTGTTAATCCTCCTTATATTGCCAATTATTTACACACACACACAAAGGTTATCTTTAATAAAACCCTGATCTATGCCATAATGTGATCGATCGATCTGTCAAAGAAAGGTTTGTTAAATCGCTTTTCACGCAGGAAATGCATTAAAAATGACAAACATGATATGACTTGCTGTTAAACATAGAACATAACATAAACATGTGTAACACACAGTTACACAGAAGAGTCATCGAGTCAGTAAACTGCTGTTGTGGGAGAAGGATCCTAACTCAAGCAGAAGAAGAATGTGAGTATTCATTTTTCTATAATATATTATGTTGTTGGTTTGTTTGCATTCATGTGCATGTTGCATTTTACTGTTATGTTAAAGGTTGACCTCACTTAAACTACTTTATATGTTGTTGGTCCTTTTAATCTACAGAAATGCATCATATTGTATAAGGTCTCCGTGTCTGTGAGAACCAGTGATTTTTATTTTTTTGGCTTTGTGGCATATTTTCCAGCTAATCCAATAAATTTTGTTTTTTTCTTTAAGAGTTATTAGAGTTTTTAAAAAAGCCCACAAGGGAACACTTAATCTCTCATTATCAGAAACATTACAACTCAAAGGAAGATACATGGCTGGAACCTTAAAAGTAACTTGTAACTAAAGCTGTCAGAGAACGACAGTGTAGGTATGTACAACATTTGCCTCTGACATATAATCAGCTGCTGCTTTGAGAGAGCAAAGATTTGTACATAAAAAGTAGAATGTAAAACCAGAAGAAAGAACAACAAATGGTTCAGAGAGAGGATTATGGAATAGTGCAACAATAACATCAGGACAAGAAGTCACCTGTCACCTGTTCGGTTTCTCACTTCCTACATCTGATAATAGGTTACTCGGAAGAACAACTGCAGCCTGCGAGGTTGAACCTGTTATTTATAAGTACATAAAACCTGCTATCTCTCTATAAAAGCAAGGAATCTCTGTCTGTCTGTCTGTCTGTCTGTGTGTGTGTGTGTGTTTGTCAAATATCTCTGTGGATCAGGATCAGACTGACCCGAGACTTACAACATGGCTGCTGCGTGTTTCAATGGTGTGCGATTTCGCATTTGTTTGGACTGCAATGATACTGTTCATAAATTATTTCATAAATGCTTTACAAATTCGCCAGCATTGTCCACCGGAGCCACCACAGTCACGTGCGCACCAGAGCCAATCACTGCAGAGCTTGGCCACGTGCGTACCAGAGCCAATCACTGCAGAGCTCAAGCCCACGACATACCTGAAGAAACAAGCGGATTTATACCTGCAGCAGCGCGAGCTGGACCGGGATTTTGCCGGTGTTTCGGTCCCGTTCTGTTCTGTCCTGTGCATCTAAACTGACTGTTGTGGATTAATGAGATTAAACGAGTCCGGACCGAGTCTGTTCGGGTCTGAGGAGATCCGGAGACGCGCGGACAACAAAGTGGAATTGGAATCTGTGGATGTTCGTGTGTAGCTAGCCGCTAGCTACACGGCCCACCTCCCGAGGCGACGGACCGAACGCATCGGCACGTCCAAAACCGGACCTAGGGTAAATAATGTCCGCCACGTTTTTTCCGCGAACATTGCCGTCACGTTTGCTTTGTGTCTGGTGCAGGAAGAAACGGTAAAAACGGGCTTTTGTCACGAAAGTGTCCAAGCAGCAAGTTTGGTTGTTGAGGAACAGGAAGTTGTGGGAGGGACGTAGGCGGATGATTGACAGGCAACGACGGTCGGACAGCGATATTGAGAGTTGAGAGATTTGTGACATTTAGCGTGTTTGGAGTGTATAGTTAGTGTGTTATGTAGTGTTTGGTGTAGTGTGTTTAGTGTGTAGTGGAGTCGTTTGTTTTGTTTAATGAGTCAGAACAATGAGGAGAAGCTGAATGTGGAGCAGGCAGTGCAGCTCTTTATTCAGCTGGAAGGAGCTCAGGCAGACCTGATCATTGCCTGCATTTAAATGTAAATAGTTACATATAACTTCTTAAATGTTTAAAATGTATGCACAAATTTAGCAAACAACAATTTATATTTGCATTATAAGTAAAAAAAAAAAAAAAAAAGGTTTGTTAAACATATTTGTGGTTTTCACAGTAAAAAAAATCAAACTTTTTCTACTCGGATTTTATGTTTTTTTTTGTGATTTTAGGTCCATTGTGTTAATACAGTATGTCAAAATAAAAAAATAACTGTACAGTCATTAATGTGAGGTTGTGCTGAAAATAATGACACCAAGTAAATAGTTTTTAAGGTGAAATATAATGGCAAAATCAAAAATAGTCAAAAACGGCCAATTATACCAAGGAATATCGGATTTCACAACAAACCTAAATATCCCTGACGTCCCACCTTCAAACACAGCCTCATTTGGCCATCCATGAAAAAGCTACTTAACCCTTAACTTTTTTATAGGAATACACTTTTCTTACGGGCACTGCACTAGTTTGAAATGATTTTCAGTCTGGCCAAGAAAGTATTTAATAAGATTAGCGAGGACAGACTGCTGCACGGAGTGTACATATTTAAACTGACGGTACAGGATCATTATACACACAGTTCTTCAAGTAGATATGAGGCAAATAATAACAACTCTCTCAAGCATGCATACACAAAGTGCTAGGCATAATGAACACAGAAGCATAGTCATACACAATTAGTTTTGACATTCAACAGCTGTTTCAGGGATTTTAATTTGATGCGACAGTGATGGACAAACCTGGAACAACCAGATGCAGGTTGTAAAAACATTCCATCTGTTTGAGAAATTAATCCTGAGGGCATTCGCTGGACTGTAATATCATGTGAAAACAGTCATACACCAGAAGACTTATAAAAAGACTTGGCTCAACTGGTGTTCGTCAACCTTAAGGTCGTTAGAATATTTGGCAGGAAAAGTCTTCTTGTCGGGAAACCACACACGAAGATTGTTTGGTTCAGCTTCAAAAGACTGTCACACTGCAGCCATTAAGACCAGTCCAACAGCGAGCAGCGCAGAA
This sequence comes from Sparus aurata, assembly GCF_900880675.1. Classification (NCBI taxonomy): domain Eukaryota; kingdom Metazoa; phylum Chordata; class Actinopteri; order Spariformes; family Sparidae; genus Sparus; species Sparus aurata. Next base: position 18,983,987 of record NC_044188.1, on the reverse strand, counting down.
TTGAATTCAAATCAAAGAGTTTGTTTACGTGCCTGCAGATACAACGCGCGGTTATGTATCTTCAGGACCACATTCAACCCTGCTAAACTTTACTTTTTGAGTGCCTGAGTGCGAGGACACGTTCGTAAAGGTCAGATATGAGACACGGGCTATCGCAGATGCAAAGAAGGGTGGAGGCCCGAAATGACTGGTTGGATCAGAGAGGCTCTTACAATACGCCACAATCATTACGAAATGTGCTGATTAAGCTCCATCGACTCCACTTCCCTGTCTGCACACGTCGCAATTTCAACACAACAAATGAGTCGGAGGACGAGGTCTGATAGTGTAATCATTTCATTTACTCCTTTCATGTTTTTTTGTTTTGGCTCCAGCGGGGACAGCAGATGTCATTTTTGCTCTCCTAAGTAATCCTGAGCCGGCACAGTTTGATTGACAGCTCATTTGAGCACATATGAACTTCTATGCCCACCCTAGAACCTACAACATCCAATGAGTGATCATATAGACAAGTGACCCACTCTCTCTTCTTTCTCCTCTCTCCTGAGCCACTTACACGCTAGCCTCTGGATGACTGATGCATCATGTAGTCAATGAGTTTTCAAACCCAGTAATATAAAGTTTGTATCAATTTTTGAAGCCCTAAACATGGAAATTGTACAAGTTTATTGCTCCTTGAATGTGCTGTTTTTCCAGTAAACACTTGTTTTTGACCATTTTATATGCAAAGAGTTGTTGTAAATAAGAAAATAAAAAACTATAATGATTTTGTGCCCCTGTTACTCTCAGCCAGTCCTAATTTTAGGTTATAATATGGCATTTTATTGCCAGGTGCCTAAATATTCCTAGTTTGAACTTGTACAACATAAGACTATGATGTTGACCAATTGTGCAGCTAAAAGTGGCAGTCACAGGTCACCTGCATGCTTAATTTTGCATTGAAAACATTTAGGAAAAAAAGAAAAAGGAATAAGAAAGACAGCTACGGGAAAAAATGACAAGCTTTCAAAAGAGGCCAAACTCATGCCTGTACTCCAATGGATCAACAGCAGTTTTGAATTTACTTTAGGCTTGGACAGGACAGGCATTTTTAGGATAATTTTACAAACATTTCCACGCATGGTAACTCTCTGACTAATACCTTGGTTATTTAGTTTATACCATCTTGTGAAGGACTTCTTTGCCACCATTTGTGAACAACTAGAGTGCAAGGTATTTCTCTATGCAGATTACATTTTTCCACAACTACCAGTTTTGTGCTGTTTATTTGGTGTTTAGTCAAGTGTAATGGTGGCCCATTTGGTGCGTACTGATTAAGTAAATAACTGATAACAATGTTGTTTGCCTCTCTTTCCCAGTTGAGGCTATTTCCCGTGAAACCCGTCTCTCATAAACATCAGCTTATTTATTCATATAAATCTTGAAACCTTGCATGTTCACAAACACAGTCAGTCCGACACCGAATGACAACTTCATCTGCAGAGATACAGCAACAATACAAAGTTTTACAGCAGCTCAGAGATGATTGAAGAGAGCCAGTAAACTGATTTAAGCTGCAAGCTGCCAATTATTTTCTTGTCACCTCAAAAAAAACCCCACTAGAATAGATTCAACCCACATTACTGTTTTAGTCTCACTGTTGAGGATTTTCTAAACCAGTTTTATGGCTTGTTTTGTGGCACGGAAGTCCGCTCAAGTCAATCATTCACGCAGACTAAGTCATACATTAATCATAGAGGTTTGTTAATAATAAATCATGCGAAGAAGAAAGGACAGATCTACTGTGAATGACCAGGCCTAAATTCACTTTCACCTGACAAACTGAGAGAATAGATCTGTAGATACATGCGGCCGTGACTCAGTGGCCACAACACTGAAGTCAAAAGCAAGTGGCGCACATACTGTACAACAATACTGTGTGTAGTTGTGATGACAGGGTTTCCTCTTAATCTCCAAAATATAGCTATTGCTTCTGTTGTCACTTTCCTCAAGGATAGACATGTTTTTTTGTCTGGAATTCAATATCGACCTGGGTTTTGGCTTACTTTGTATTCTCACTATACCAATATGTCACAATGGGCCCTCGAGAAATTTAATTATCTCAGGTGAAGGCTACAAGGTAATTAAAGTTGCACTTTGGTTTCCAGAATTTGTTGCGGCTATGTCTTATCAGATATATTCTAATGGGAGCCAGATGCTGAGCAGGACATGACCACATTGACAAATCAATCAGTCAAAGAGTGCAATAAAGGGCTTGTAAAATGCCAACAAGACTACACCCAGTGACACATGATTTACAGTTCCGTCACTCGCTGATGTTTACCAAACATTCCCATTGTATAAACATACTACAAGAAATGTTTAACTGACTATGAAGCAGTCTCAGTTTAATGAGGAGGCCTCGTTATGACCTACATAAGCAAACGAGACAATGAGCGAGAAGATTGGCTATTTATAAAAAGTTATTATAGCTGTTCTTAATGCCTTTTCCTCGGTTGGATTCAGACTTATAAATACAATTATTTTTAATGAGGATGAAGTGAGGAGTCTCGCGTCCTGAGAAAGAAGTGGGTAGTAGTGCTCATGCCACTTAATGTCAAACAGCAGCAAACTACTGCGGGTTCATCGGCACACCATGGGAGTTGTTGTGCTCTGGAACTGGGGGGACAACCATTAGAGACATCAAGAGACTTAAATCCACTCACACTCTGTATTGGGATGCTTTAAACCCATCACCGCTGGTTCGATATTAGCCTATTCCCCAAGAGATGTCACATACATGGGTGCCGGACAGTTGAGTGGACCTCGTTAACTCATGGCCTCAATAACATGACCTCAACATCCTCAATAACTCTTGACCTCAACATCCGTTAAATCCTTGGTGTGGTCCCATACTGGCCCACACTATTAACACCAACATCCCAGACTCTGTTAAAACAACTTGGCCGTCATCCCACTGATGCAACAATTTTCCAAAATCATACGTTTTGTCCCCTATGGCTAGATTGGAGATGTATTGGTTATAGGGTTAAGCACTTAACATCCAGTCCATAGAAATGCCCAGCAGGTCCAGTTGATTCTGATTTTGTACCAAGACGGCAAGAGAAATAAATCTAAGTGAACTTGAAAGAGGTTTCATTGTTCTGGCATGGATGTCTTCAGTCACAAAGACAGATCAACTAGCTAGTCTTCAGGTAAGAAGAGTGACTTCAGAGGGATCTTAATTGATGTCTATCTCGGAAAGACATCATTAAATATGGTCGGCCACATCAGGTCACATTTGATGACCGTGATGCTCATGCGTTAGCATGATATGTAAGGAGAAACAGGTTTACATTAATGTTTAATCACCATGATTATCAGGTTATGTAGTTGAAGTTGAATATGTAACTATGAAGAAAATGTGTGTGAAATGATTCCAGTTTTGAAAAGTAGAAAGTTAAATTACGACATTATCAAAATGAATGCCTTGGGTTTCCGATGGCTACTTGCAAAAGACAAAAACAAAGTAACCAAAGAAAAAAGTAAAAAAAAACTATTCATGATATTCAACCCCTTTTAGGGGGTTGTTTCAGCATGGTGATTAAACTATCAATTTTTAGGCACCTCTGAAACATACCTGCTCGCCAGCCAGTCCTTAAAACAAGTAGATCTCGTCACTCTGGTGTGACTGCCTGATAAATATTGACAAAGCAGGCTAACAATAACACACAACAGTGCAGACATGTGTCATTATTTTGTATCTCTCTCTTTCACCCGAATGGTGCAGCCCTCACTGCGCATGCGTCGCCGTCAAGTTGTAGAGCGCGCGCCGTTGTCCGTTGCCGCAGCAGCAACAGGAGTAACTTCACAGCATGTAGGTCCCGGGACAGCGCAACTACGAGCTGAACCACACGTTTACTCGGTGTTTATCATTTAAAACAGCTCCACGGTGATTTCTATTTACTTGTTTTACTGCCACGGTTGTTTTCCCTCCACGCTGAACCGGTCTTTGTTGTTACAGAGGAGAGAAAAGGAGCAGGTCCATGGACAAGTGTTGAACTTGTTGATGTCGCCACTTCTTCTACTCTGCTGTCACTCACGGTAAGTTGTGTTTGTTTACGTCTTCACTGCCTCTGTTTTTTTTTTATCACTAAACCCTAAAAGAATTAATCCAGCTCAGGCATGTGATTCAAACATGGCATACCAATTGGGGCATAACGTGGCCGTGTTGCTAAATACCAGTCTTATCGTGGCATTTTAGCTCCAGAGTTATCATTGTGCTACTCTAAATACAGCTTTCTAGGTTAATTGTGATGTCTGAATCCTTTATACGTGTATTAAACCGTTACCACAGACAGGAAACTGTTGCAGTGGAAAACAACCAACCGAATGCAAAAAAGTAGGAATCTAAACACACCAAGCCTGGCAGATGTCTTCCTGCTATGGTGAGGGAACATGTGTGACTTGTTTGTTGTTTAAATGGGTCTCTCTACTTATGATAAAAGCTGTCATAACATCAGATTCCTTGCATCCCTTTCATGATCTCTCCCAGGCTTTTATTTATTTTTTTCTTTTCTCAGATCAAATTCCTCAACAAACACGTGAACAAAACACTAACCTGATGCAAGCTGTGCACAGTGTCACGCCTCAGGGCACCACAGCTCTGCTGTGCAACATACCAGTAGTGACTATTTCATGACAGCGCCTGTGTCAAGATCGCAGGAAAATTCCAATGAAATTTAATGAATCAAATCACAAAAAAATGTGTCTATAAAACTGCTGGGAAGCCTACCTCTATTCCCATGAATTGGAGTTACAGTGATTCAGGAAAAGCAGCACTTATTGACATCACAGATGAATCAACAATTTAAATTACATACGTATCAACTAACCCTGACTCTACAAATTGCTGTTGGATCATTTATATTGAAATCGGACCATTAAATACACATTTTACAATGGAATGAGCGTACCATTTGTTCATGGATACTGTTAGGATCTTGCAACCAGGATAAATGCCTTCGTTTTGCAATACACTATCTGTCAGATTGATCAGAGTTGTATGACATCCACAGAGCAGCCATCTGTCTTCATATCAGTATCAACCATCTGAGAATACGCAGTGCAGTGTTTGGCAACACTGGGCTCACACTGATATCTTAATGCAACAGGAGATAAGTTTTATACCTTACTGAGAACAAACAGAGACAGGATAAAGCATCCTTACAGCAGTTATAGTGTAGATGCTACAAGGTTAAGATGCCAGCCACTTGCTCACACACACCCAAGAAAGACCGCCTATTTAGGGTGAAATTAATGCTGCAAACATGTATTTAGGACTTCAAACCACATTTCTTTTAATTATTGATAAATCTGGAGATTGTTTTCTTTATTTCGTCAATCATCAGTTGATCTATGTAATGTTAGAAATTAGGGAGGAAAAATAGTAGTTCAGTGCACTGACACTGAAGTCTTCACTGGAATATGAATTATTATTAATCATGGCAAGCGTCCTTTTCTGCATAATAAACTCTACAAAGCAGTTTACTGTCACATAAAATGTAGAAAAACACTAAATGATCATAATCCCCATAATCCTCAGTCACAATATCTTTTGACTATAATGTGCAGCCCTAATAAAACTAATTATCTTACTTTCATTTGCCCATTTGTTTCAGCTCTATGTATGCATATTCATGCTTCCCATTAGACATTGTGTATATCCTGTCTTCTCTTGGTGACTACAGTGGAAAAATAGTGAAGTGGGAATTCTTACAATAATCTCATATTACACAACTTGTCCCTCTGTTCTCTCAATAATTTATGTATCAGCAAGCAACTACCTAATTGTATTGAAAACAAGTTGTGACATTGTGGACGTAATAACCAAGAATGATTTGGATGAGCTGTCATGTGTAAAGACGTGGCACGCTCACCATGGCACTCTGTTGTTACTGCAGATTCCTCTCTGTCAGGCTTCTGCGAGTGTTTTGTCTGTCTGACTGGAAACAGACTAAATGGTTTAGAGACGCTCAGACAGAGACAGGGAAGTGATGGAGGGGTGAACGGAGAACGGAAAGTTGTTTCCAGGACAAAGGTAAATGCAGTGCATTATGTCGCTGAGTAAATAATCAAGAGCTCTGTGGCAGCCACCCCAAATGTGCCAGCTAAATGGCTCCTTAAAATTGGTAGTTTAATGCGATTGTCCTCAGATAAATGTGACTTCTCTGGTCTGAGTAAGATTTACAGGAATCACTCCTATAATTCGTCTTCATTTGGAGCCATAGCGACCAGAGTTAATGTAAAAAAAGTCTACTATATAATTCCTCAGTCAGTCTAAGAAGTTTCGTAGTGTTTGTCCTGTTTTCGTGCTTTACTGACTCTGCTTTTACCAGAGCTGCATTCAGGTCTCCTCTTCATCTCAAACCCATTACAACAGTCGCCACAGGGCACAGGCTAACTGCTACTTACCACTCTGTTGAGCCTCTGATAAGCTTTGTGCCTCACCAGAGGTATGTAGCAAGCTATTATAGCAACTTACTGCAGCTTATGTTCGAAAAAAAAAAACATGTTTTTCTATCAACCTGTTAATGGACAAATAACAATTACTAGGGATGTCAGAATAAGAAAGAGCCATATGAAAGTGTATACTTAAATACACTTTCACATCAACAAAATTTTAAAAACCTATTAAGGAACAGCTTGGATGCAGGTATTCTTTTTTCTTAATGCAGCTGTATTATCCAGGAAAATATTAGTTAAGGCTAAGTATCAGATTGGGACTCGGTATCGGCATTTACTAAATGTTAAACTACTCAGATTGGGATCGGAGTAAAAAAAAGCTGATCGGGACAGCCGTAATAATTACCATTAAAGACCAAAAAAAACAGTGTCTTGCGAGCTGGAAAAGTTGAAAATATCCCTGGATATCCCTCTGATATCGTTGCGTTATCAACAAGCCTTTATTGTTCTAATGATAGAGAGGTGTGGAAGACAGAAATAAGAGTGAAACAAAGGGACAAATGTACAGTTGGCATGTTTGTGTGGCTGTTCTTTTATCTGTGTTTGTCAGACCTTTGTTGATTTGAGGAAGAAGGTTTGTCATCCTACCTAGTTAGTTACATCCAAGAAATATAGCCATGAAAAATTGGTACAGGTGAGAATAACTATACTCGTTGGAAATTAAATAACTCTGGGAACATCCTTGTGGGTTTAAGGCGTGGGCCATACAATCACATTGTCCCCCATTCAAAATGATCTCCCTCTCCACTCATTTCTGGTTGGCTTAAGGCATGAAGACCATTGTTGTTTATTTTTACGTGTTTTGCGATAGTTTGACTAATTCCTGAAACGATAATTACAATTCCATACGTTTTTTATGTAATGGAAACGTTGTTAACGACCTTTGATAAGACTCACCCCTTCATGAAAGTATCTAGGATGTTTGCTAGCCATGCAGGAAGATGACATTGACTAGTCTTAATTTTGTCTGCTGAGCTATGATTGGTCAGTTGCTTCTCCTAACTCAGCTGTCTACGGTTGCGACACTGGACTTATTTGAATGGCTGAACAAATCAAAGATGTGGATGATGATAAAGATATCTTGAATCGGGCTTAACAAATGGAAACTTTTAAGTCTTTTAAGTCTTTCTTCAGAAATCAGCTAGCCTGGACGAAGTGAAACAAATCAAAGTTTCACTCTGAAAGGAACTGTGCCTGAGGTTTTATTGCTGGATGCCCTACTGTCCTTTCTCTGCACTTGTGTCATCAGTGCTGCATTCACTTCCCCCCTGTTTGGCAACAACCCCATGACAAGAGTCATATAGAGAACAGCCTGAACTGCTGTCTATCTCAGTCTTTACACGCCTGATAAAATCCTCAGTCCAAATCCTTAGAGCAACACGCATCAACACGTTTTTGCCTACAAGTTACGGCAAACGATTACCATCAGAGGGCTGCGTATTGTCACCTGCAGCCTCGTCTGCAATCCTTTCCCGTCTATCTGTGCTTTACTGGACTAGAAGTAAGTGGCTTAACATTTTGGTTTGGTTTTCCAGGAAGGATTTGTTTACACTATTTTTACTGCCTAAATTCTTTTGTCTAGCCTTACAGTAACGTCCATATTTGTACTTCAAGTCTTCGAACTTCTTCTGTGAAAGACAAACAGAATTTTTTAGAGAAGCCCAAAAAAGTAGGGATTGGCTCAAATGTGTGTGCTGCTCGTGTGATGTGTAAGCGATAACTTGTGCTCTCTGAGGAGGGTTTTGAAGTTGTTTCTAAGGACCGTTGGATTGATTGCAGCAAAGACTTGTGCAACAAGTAATTGTTTTATTCTCCTCCTGAACATATGGCCAGCAGAGTGCCTGTGCTGAACACCAGCTTTCCTCATCACCCATGTGTGTATTTATAGTGCAGCTGATTGGATTTAAATGTCTCCTGTGTTATGGCCACTGTGCCCGTCCTCAGGACTGATTCAATTGTATCAGCAAAGATGATTAGTAAAATGTTTTCTTTTTTCATTAAGACAAAAGGCTGTGACATCTGCAGCATGCTAGTGTGTTTGCACTGCAGCTGCATCTATCTTTGTTGAGAAAATGATATATTGTTTGTTGTTTTATCGCAGTAAAGAGGTTTTTTATGTCTACATGCAAGCGATGCAAGTCCATGTTGTCGTGTGTGTGCCTGCTGTCCATGTGTGTCTAATTTATTTCCATCCTGCTCATTTCATGTGCCATTTTTTCAGATTCATTACAGCCAAAAAATGAGTGAGTATACATATGTGGTAGTGTGTGTGTGTGTGTGTGTGTGTGTGTGTGTGTCGTATTTCAACAGAGTGAGGAGCAGAGGGCATGAATCATTGATTACTGTGGCCAGGGACAGCAGAGATCAAAGGTGGGGGAAGTAATTAGGGTGGAGTTTTTCCCTGCTCTCTCCTCAGCTCATCATCTCTTTCCTCTGTTCATTTACATCTCCATCCCGTGTTCATTGTAGAGACAGAAAGAGTCTGTGTGTACACTCTACAGTACGAGTGTTTATTAGCCCCTATCTGCCAGCCACCCATTACCTTCTCTAATAGATTAGATAACATAAAGGGCAGCATCTTTGCAAAATACAGAGTGGCTGCCTCAATTAATGAGTCCAGATTAATGTGCATTTGAGTGTGTATGTGTGTGGTAGGGGTGCTGGTTTGAACAGAGATCTTATTTTGTACATTTTGTTTTCTCACTGTCTTGAACATTATAAGATTTTTGATTTTACAAGATTTTTCTATTAATAGCCTAGGGAATAATGCGTGGATCTGTGAGTGACTACAGTCTGATGCGAATCCTGCAGTAGATCTGGAGATCTTAAATTATAGTCAAGCAGTTGTGGGTGGTTAAATGTTTAGAGTGAGTCAGGCCTATTGAGTTTGATAAGATTAGGCTCAATGGATTTCAAAAGGACTTGGTGGAGGTATGCCATTGTAGTTTAAATTTAGCAAAATAGGTCAATTATATCTAGTGAACATTTGCAGCGCCTAACAAACCCTGCATAGTCTTTCTTTAACTACATTAACTGTCTACCGCTTGGGCAGCAAAATGTGCTGGAAGAGCAACATTGATGTGTTATGACCATTTAAAGTTGATGTAACGAATTTGTTAGCAAACAGTCCACTTACACTTCCAGCAGACACATAGCAACATATACATTTATGTGGAGATGAGAGATTTTTTGCTCTTTAGCTACTAACTGCCCAACTATGTTCACCAGCTACTGCATGTATACATTGGATTAATGAGAGCTTTCCCTCTTAAAAAATGGTCTGCAAGGTCCGTAGCTGTGTGCCTGTACATTTTGTGTGTTTCTGTCTAGTCACTCTCTGCTGGTGGCCACGACACAGAAAGTCATATGTCTTATATGTCATCTTTGATTGACAATCCGCTGTAGGTTATGTTCAGACGTTAATCTCCTATATTTGGCCTGAGTTGCAGTCACCTTCTTCCAGTCAGAGTTTATAAATAATCTTGCATCACCTTCAGCTCTGCCTTGTGGCAGGCTTGCGGACAGAGTATGCAGCAACGTGTCTCTCCTGTCAAAGCATGTGAGAGTGCGAAAGAAACAAGAGTGCAGAGTGAACGAGAGTGAAGGAGTGTCCCTGTCAGTAACTGGTAACACTACTCCTCTGAGAAGGACTGTGACCGTGTAAATGACATGTCATTAGGTGCTTTTTTAAACTTCACGCTGGCATGGGGAATTAGCTCAAATGGTAGAGCGCTCGCTTAGCATGCGAGAGGTAGCGGGATCGATGCCCGCATTCTCCAAGAACCCTTTTGACTGTAGACTCACAGTGCTTTTGAGGGTAAGAGGACTAAGAGCAGTGTGGTCAAATTATTGATTAAATGGCCATGTATGTGAAACCTGGTGGTGTAGGTGGTGCTCTTTCTAACATTTACTGTAGTACTGTAAAATATATTCTTTCTTTCTCAGACAAATCTTAAGATGTGTAAATGTGCATCAGAATCAAGTAGGTAAATGGTGTGATGGTAAAATCTCTTTTATTTGACGAAACAATAAACAGTTTTGTTAATTGCGCAGCATCACATGCTCTTCCCCTTAAGTGGAAGTGGAAGTGTAACAGCCTTCAAGTGTCTTGGAAAAGACCACATGTCTGTTTCCCCACAGAAAGGGTTTTAGGAGAAGATGTATGGACAAGTTACAGGAAACCTGCCATGATACTACAACTGTGGGGGCAGAAAAAGCTGCACTGAGTCAGAGAGCAAAGGTAGATGACTCCTTCACACCCATAAGTACGCTGCCAAATGAATTCCTGCAAATGTTGCTGAGCAATGTTTTAATTGGAGTTTGCTGTGAGTGTCATGTTGGGAGTATCTTGAAAAGACCTCATTATACACAACTTTCATTTTTATGTTTCCAGAATATCATCTTAAAATAGGCGTAACGTGGTAAACGTTGTGTCTGTCTGGCTGTAGGGTGTCTCTGTAAACCCAAAGGAGACTAAGTTATTGTTTTTGTGTTTCTAAGAATGCAGACTGCGCAACAACTATGAGCTAATTTTCCTTAGAAAAAACTCACCTCACTCAAATATGCCGACAGCAAATATTGTAGTGTGGTGGTTGTCAGTGTTTCTTGCTGTGCTTCACTGTGTTTGTCTAGGATTGGTGCCGATTAGGAAATGGAGAGTAGTTGTGAGCGAACACTTCACCCAGAAGCCATCAGAGGCATGAGCACACAGCGTGCAGATATGACCACTTAGAGTCTTGTGATTAATGTTTGCTCTCTGGAGTGTTTGAAAATTGGAAACACGATCATATCACGTAACACACAAATCTATAAAGATATCATGAGCACTCTGCGGCGCATGTTATTCTGTTCGATTGAAACACTCAGTCATCATCAAAGCCACACAAATAATACATGACAGTTATTGAAAATGATGAGAATCTCTTTCAGCCGGCTATAATTACGATAACCTGATAAAGGTTTAAGTACAAAAATGTTGTTTGTGTGGGAGTCTTTTTCCTGAGGCTGGTATAATTGAAATTCTTTCGGGATTAACCATAAAAGTCACCAGTCAACTATGGCATTATAATGGGACTTATTTATACCAGTTTATCAGTTATTTATAACACTTTGCCTATGATATATTCTGAACTGACAATGTGTACTTGAGTTGACCTGTACAGGCCTGTTCATGTTTTGTTGACTCACCTAATTCACCTAATTTTGTGACAGTTGAAGAAAACAGTCTTAACATGCTCTTGTCATTATGCAAGAGGTTCAAATACAGTAGACTATACGAAGGCTGAAACTCTGAACGTGACCACTGTGGGATCTCATATCCCCCGATAAAGGTGATTTCGTATCAGGATAACGATATGTCCTTCTTTGCATTGTAGATCAATGATTACCTTGCCAGTACTTGTGTATTGTAGAATTGCAGGAAACGCGCAGTGCAATCATACACAAAGGAAACCTGCAAGTAACTTACTTTAGTTCTTAAGTAATATGAATAATACCTGTGGTTTCATGTCCCCTCTTGCTCTGGGACTTGCATGCCAACATTATGAATACCAACAAGCACAAAGTGATGCAACTTTACAAACAGCAGCCGCCATCATCTTGGCTGTGAATACGGAAAGTTACAGCACAGATAGCAGATTTAATACCAAACATAAAAGGTGGTGATCATCACACTTCATCCCTGGATGTTAGGCATGGTTAGCCTACTAAAGACAGGCCTGAACGTGAACACCACCCATGAGAGGCAACCAAAACAAGAGTCCCTCTTCCGTTAGCGTCATAAAATCTAATGCATTTTTGACAGGGTGTGATTTATGGCGTTAATCAGACATCACTTTCTGCAGTGCAGTGTTTTCGCAGAGCTTAGTGATTTGAGTGACTAATGACGTCACAGGGCTTTAATTTAGCAAGAACGCTGGTCTTCGTTGAGACAGGCTAATCCACAAATCAAAAACTCTGAATTGGGCTGTAAATGAGCCGTGAGGCAGTACCCTTTTCCAAAACTGCACATACTCTTTGGTGCCTGCTCATTGGCAAGCACAGAGGACTAGAAATGTGAAATGTTTTACGGTCTGCTGGCCCCTCTCCCTCCTCCTCCACTTCGATTATGAAATCATGCGTCACTGTTGTTCATAACAAACTGTATGCACCCACACAGAGGGGTTAACTTAAAAGACAAACTTGCTTTTTTTTGAAAAAAAAAAAAACAAAAACACACACACAAAGACAATGATTTAAGCAGCTACTAGACACATAACATACACACACTTTTACATATACGCACCTTCCCGTTGAAAGGTTGTTGTGAAATGCCATGAGTCACAGTCTGACAAGGCTGTGGGGGAAGTGGCTTAAGCCAATCACTTGGTCGCCCACATGCTGCCATGAAGGAAATGGATCTGATTGATGTCGGTGGTCGGAGAAGTAATTAAGATTGCTGATAAACGTCAGCCCAGTCCAGACAATGTGAGTTGTGAGTGGGAGAGCAGACAGTGGTTTTCATTTCAAAACCTGCAGCTGTCTTGCTTCCACTTGTCATGAAGTGATGGAAGTATTGAATTAGCAAAGTCTAATTTGATTGCATTTATATATTTGTTTAGATTTTTTTCTATAGTAACAGCCTAGCAGCTACAATGACTGAATACATATTGATTCCCTGTAACAAAGAGTGCAGATGGAAAGTGATTGTAGGGACATACTGGTACTTTACTACTTTTTACTTTTTACTACTAATACTTTTTTTTATTCAACGTTTCTGTTCCACTTCATCCAATAATTACTTCATATACCAAGTAATTTTTTATTTGCTGTTGTTACCACATTGTCTTTACTAAAAGATTCAATTAGCTATACTACCAACGATGCAGTGTGGTTTATGGCACTTTCAGGGCGCTGTGGCTTAGTTGGTTAAAGCGCCTGTCTAGTAAACAGGAGATCCTGGGTTCGAATCCCAGCAGTGCCTTGTTATTGATGTTCCCCTCTGGGGTTCATATAGGCTCTTCAGTGAAGTAGTTACTTTGCTCTTGTATCAAATTCCACTTAATAGGCAAATCACTAAGATATTCCATTCTTGACTGGGCTTAGTGTGATGTTGGATCTCTTGCACCCTCTGGTGGAGACATTGTATGCGTGTGCAAGGGTTTATTAACACTTGAATGAACAGTCATCAAATGGGCACTGATGAACCCAAAAGGCATGCACTGTACAATACTTACACACATGCATATTCAAATGCACACAGCCGGTCAGTGCTTAATCTTTGCTGTCTGTTTATTTCAAATCAAATTAATTTCACATTACCTCAGTGGGCCATGATGAAAAAAACATTTTGATGGGGGGAAAAAGGATGGAAGAGGAGGGATCCTTCTCTTAGGTGTACAGAACAGTGTAAAAAATCCCAGAGTAGACATTTTTTGTTGTATTTTATTATATGAAATATATGTTTAAACCTAATTTGTTTAAACATAAGTTTATAAATCAAACCACAAGCAGGGCGTCCTATATATGTTCCATGTGTTGCGTTACTTCTTGTCACTGTTTAATAAACAAAATATAACTTATTCTTTTAGGTAAGACTGGTGGTTTGTGAATTATGTGCAGTCACAGTCATAAGACTTTTAATTAAATTATGAGTGGGAATATTTCCTGGTAAGTTTTGTAAAAAGAGCCCAAAAAATGCCCTTCTTTACTGCATTTCATCAAACAAGATATGGCATTATTATCAAACTAACGACCCTCTCATGTCTCTCCCCGTCTCTCCTCCAGAATGTGAAGATGACACATTCTGTCAACTCCTTCCCAACGGAGAGTGTCATCTCTAAATCCTTCTCCTTGGACCTCTTCTCTAGCAGTGAACTCCCAACAGAGCCGTACACAGAGGACAACTTCATCAGAAGTGTAGCTAACTTAAGCGAGCCAAGCAGCCTCCGCTGCACCTACAAGGAGGACTTTAAACGTATCTTGCTTCCTGCTGTGTACACCTTTGTTTTCCTGCTCGGCCTCCCTCTCAACGCTGCTGTCATACAGAAAATATGGAAGACCCGGCCAAACCTGTCAAAAAACAACATCTATATGCTCAACTTAGCGATAGCCGACTTTCTGTATGTGATGTCACTTCCCCTGCTCATCTACAACTATGGCAGCCATGACTACTGGCCCTTTGGGGAGTTCGCCTGTAAACTGGTCAGGTTTCAGTTCTACAGGTGAGACTCTTAACCGAATATAATGTCTGTATACAGCTGTGTCTTAAAAGCTTTCCACCATTTCTTGACTTAGAGGTCTCAGTAAGGATCTAACTTTAACAGTGTTTTGTCTTTCTCACTCTCCTGTTTTAGTAATCTGCATGGCAGCATCCTCTTCCTCACCTGCATCAGCGTGCAGCGCTATGTGGGCATTTGCCACCCGTTTGCAATGTGGCCCAAGCAAGGTGGTCGCAGGATGGCATGGTGTATCTGTGGAGGGGTGTGGCTGGTGGTCGCCGTCCTGTGCGCACCAACTTTTCACTTCGCTGCAACAGGAATCCAGCGAAACCGCACGGTGTGTTATGATTTAAGCACACCGAAGCATTCAGTGGACTACTATCCTTATGGCATGGCTCTGACCTGCCTCGGCTTCCTGTTGCCTTTCATGGGCGTGATGGTGTGCTACTGTCGGATGGCCCACATCCTCTGTCGCCCGGTGTCCTACCAGGGTGTGTCCATGGCGACTGGGGAAAAACGGGACAAGGCGGTTAGGATGATCATCGTGGTGGCAGCAGTGTTCTGCATAAGCTTCCTGCCATTTCACCTTACAAAGACCATGTACCTGGTGGTGCGCACTCTGCCAACTGTGCCCTGCGAGACCAGAAACCTGTTCTCAATCATATACAAGAGCACCAGGCCGTTTGCCAGCATGAACAGCTTCCTGGATCCGATTCTGTTTTATTTCACACAGCCACGCTACCGCAGGAGCACCAGGAGATTTGTGCTCAGAGTCACCACCCTCAAGGACAAAGGCACCAGTGTATAAACCAATAGTACATAATAAACTGCAACAGTATTTGTTATTGGTGGACCCTAGGATGCTGCAAAGTAGAGCATGTATTGGTTTCTGAGGTTTTAAACAGTTTTCCTTGTGCATGCTCTAATGTTGGCTGCAGCCCTTTAATACCGCTGCCGCCTTCCAAGAGGATCTTAGGTAGATTTTGAAGTACCGGCATATCAAGGAACCTTCTCAGATGCACTATGAAGGTTTTACCCTCTGGATATGAAAGTCAGACAGACTAACTAGGAGGAGATATTCCCAGAATCCATATTGTCTGCATTGTACATGTTAATGCTGATGATATGATCAGCAGAGTCACCAGGACGTTCACATCCTGCATGGTCTCTGTTATCTGTGAAATGTTTACTTTCAGTCTGCGCTTAGCACTGGGGTCGTAAACTTCTTTACAAAATGTTTGTTTCACACTGTGAACTGCAGTATAATAGAAATGCTCTCACATTATAACATAATGACGAGTGTCTCCACGCATCCACTGTTTTATAGAACTGTAGATGAAAGATGATGTGTGTGATGTACATAACGAAAGAGAGAAGGAGAGATCAATAACTGTATGTTTTAGGATAAAATCCAGCATGGCAGCACTATTGAAATGCATGTTAAAATTGCATGAAGCACTTATGTTTTGAAATGAACTGATGCTGGCGTGAAACATGCCTCATAGAGAAAGGATTGCAGTGGTGAAATAGAAATGTCTATGCACATTTTGATACAGTGTTATGACACTCGTGAAGGTTTGTCCTGTTTGATCGTGTAGAAATTATAGTTTTGAACATTATCCGAGTTGTAAGGCTTGTTGTTGCATGTTTTCACCACTGGATGGTGTAGGCACACCACTGCTGTAATCCCATTGCATATAGACACTAGTAAATTTTGGTTTGGTTATCAACAACAGCATTTTGTTAGGATTTGGTTTTACCAGCAACATTTAGAGATAAACCAGTGATAAGGAAACTTGTATATTGAGCTCATACCATACTAAACTTGGCCATCAGTCCAGAGTTTGCTCCATGTTCTTTAAACTCTCCAGTAGACAAAGAAAATCTATCTGTTTAAAAGTATGTGCCACAGTTAATGGATCCTTATCAGATGCTTAAAGGGAAGGAAAAATGCAATTTATGGACTTGAGGGCCGGGTCTAAATGAAGCCTCAACCCTGTGGCTTTCCACTTCCTGTGAGTGTTTGAACACTTCCCATGTAATATGACTTCTGTGCAAAGAAATCAACACAGTTGACAGGAGCCTGGTGTTAAAAAAGACAACAGAATAAATGATGAGTAAAAGGGAATCGAGACAATTCTGAAAAGAAGCTTCTCTACCCTTTAAAACCTTCTCCAGATCATGTGTATTGTTTGATTGTACTGATTTGGTAGCTCCTACAAAGTAGAGTTCACCTTATACAGTGGAGGAAAGTTTGAACTTTTAATTTCCCTTTGGTGCGTTATACCAAGTAAGTGAGTTACTGAATTAAATGTTCATGAAATGAACATGAATGCAAATTGCATTGTAAATGGACGTGTGTGTATGAGTTTGTTGTTGCTGCATTTTACTGTGTCTTAATGTTAATTTAACTTGATCCAAAAGGTTTGACAATTTGATGTCAAATTAAGATATTATTACAAATATAATCCCTAACTCATATTTTAGAATAAAATGTAGTTTGCCAGCTGCTTTTGAATTGCTCAGATGCCACTGTAATAGACAACCTTAAGGCAGCTATACTCTTTAAACATTTAGTTAAAACTCAAGCCTCAGCTACAGTTTAAGTTCGCATCCAGGGGAGAACTGTGTGTCTTTAATGTTTAATGTGAACATGTAATTATTAATATGCAAATATGAGGACATGCGCTTAAAATTGTTAATTAACGTGTTAATGTATATGTGTGTGTGTGTGTGTACACAGCGGGCATATTCAGTAATGTAGTAACACACTGTATTTTCTGGCTTCAGCAATACGATCTTGTTATTTATGTGTCTGTAGTTAAATATTTTGTGATGTCTCATTTATTTTTATTTTTTCTAACAGCTGTCAAGTGTCTCCTGTGTGGTCAGTTTAGAGACATGCGGCTGCAATGCACTGTGCCAATGTATTTGTTTCAATCAGTATTATTTAGAGGAATTCTTATTTTTGTAAAATACTGTCACACCGAGTAGTATCAGAAAAATAGTTTTATTTTTGTTACATAGTTGTAATTGTGTTGTTTTAGTGATTATATCGAGCTGCTTGTGAGAATGTTTTAGATGTTGTCAATGTATAAAACTAATTGAAAACAAAGCCATTAAAAAAAAGTCTCGCAGCCTGTCGTGAATGCATTTTATATCCTCCCTTCTTTCTCCCAACACAACATGAACATTTGGCAAGATGGCTAACAACATTAGCAGGTATGTGGATGCTTAAAAAGTAGCCACGTGACTTTGGCGGAGAAAACAGCCCATGAGAGCAAAGCAAGGCTACTAAAATCAATTGAAGCTTTATTTTGTCATAATTTGTGTATATCATATATGTCAGAGGTAGACACCAGGGATGGTTTGTGACACTTTTTGTCTCAGCACCTATAACTCACTGAAATTCTGCTAGAGCTGTCAGATTTTTGACAAAAAAGTAGCCTTACTAGTTGCAATGTTTCAAAACTACTCCAAGTATATCGCAGAATTCATTACTTGAGGTCAAATACAAGGAGTTTGATTGTTTATCGAGCTGTAGCATAGATGAAATACCTGACACCTGAGACACTACTCACTAAAGTCTGTGTAAAGCAAATTCAGCCATTTTCTTCCAAAAACATTAAATAGGTCATAAATATATTTCCTTAAAACATGTAAAAAGCCATTCAACCATTTAGAATTTAATTGTGGAGCTAGGCTCACAAACTGTTTCAAAATGTCTGTGTTCAGGATTTAATGGGCGGGTCAGAAATCATGGCCGCGTTACATAACGTACATACAAGTTACACCATTTCAACTTCAACAATATCAAAAAGTAGGAATGGTCCAAAAAAATCGATTACTTACCTGAATTTCAGCATTCTGGCCGTAAAGTCTGCAAACTTAAATCAGGTGATGGGAAGTAATGTGTAAGTACATCCACTCAAGTACAATTTTGAGGTACATGTACTTTACTTGAGTATTTCTATTTCCTGCTGCTCAAATGTTTCATTATGAACTAATTATATGTATTTATTTTACACACACACACACACACACAGGTACTCCAATAATCAGAAAAATGCAACATTATTGCATCTAATGATTAACCAGGACTGTATAGTATACAGAACATGCATACATGTATAATTGCTTTAAACTTGTACTTTTGATACTTGAGAACATTGATTTCAACACACAATATTAGATGCCTTAAGACTTTTACTGAAATACTTTTCTTGTGGGTGATTTATACCAATAATATTTTAATAGAATATCTTTAGTTTCTAGTTTGAATTCTGGATGAAAAAACTTTTAAATGCAAGGCCAGGAAGGAAGTGGTCATTTTGTTGGAAGTGGAAGGTCCTGTAACAGCCATCCGGTCGTTACAATCAACCGTGGTTTCCCCTAAACATTTCTGAAATCATTCCTTGACGGCAGCCTTCTACTTTCCTGACACAAGTTGACTTTTCCCTCTTTAAGGCTGACACAATTTCAAGCGGCAACATGAGTGGGTCTGGAACAGATTTCATATCATTCAAACGTGAATCTGAGCTTCCAAACTGTTCAAAGATGACCAAACACATCCAGCTCTTAGACTCCTGAACGACATTTTGTTGTACAATTGACTGTTAAATGACCCTTTAAACCTTTTGAACCCTTAAAAGTGGGAAAAATCCTGTCAGCTTAAAAAAACAACTGACTCCTGCTTGAGTGAAACATAATTGGAGATGGAATAATTTAAGGAGTCATCCAAACTGACAACTGACAAATTGTGGCTTCACTTGAAGCTGTCCCTTATCCAGCGCCACTGAGGCGACAGTGAACAGGTCGGCCTGTGGGGGGCGCTGCAGTCAGCTCTTCCTCTCCTCTGAGGGAATGGACCACAGAATTCCTGTGTGGAACAAAAGGACCTGTTAACCAGACAGCCACATGGGGAAGCACCACAGAGGGGTTATTGTGCAGGAGTGAAAACTTTCCTCATTGTTTTATTCTCCCCCCTGAATGCTGACACTAATTGCCCAACACTGTCACAACACACTGCGGTGGAGAGCTACTGCTGAATATGCAGACACAGTGTCAGAAATCTGTCAGGAAACACTGTCGAATGTGTGCTGCATTTTCAAATTAAACGTTGTTTGCAGAGCCATATATTCACATGGGTGTTTCTGAGTTAACAAAAGTGCTGCAAGGCCGAAATGTGGCCCTGAAGAGTGCAGTTTCTCTGTCTCTCTGTCTTTTTCGCAAGGGAAAGGGCTATAATTACACGTAGTTTGTCCGCAGTATCTGCCTGCTCCTATCAAAAAAGAAAAAGCTTTTCCTCTCAGTCCCCGAGGGGGCTATGACAGCCCCTATACCCCTAGTCCCGCCCCTCTGCCCTATCTCAGGCATTAACATGCAAAAAACAACATAAGTCACGGAAAACCAAATCATGCCAAAATAAGGAATCCACAAACAGTTTTTTAGGAATTAACCGTGGATCACGCGTCGGGCCCGTGCAGGCGCGCTAACCTGGCGTTAGGCAGAGGTTTGGTGATATATCAGGGGGGTAACAATGGAGAAGTTGTGTTTGTGAACAGGTTTTGGCCAAAAACCTTCGCTTTTCCTCCCCGCACGGATGCGGTTTCGGGAATCGACAATATGTAAGTTTTGATAACAGAGCGGCACTCCACTTCCTCACTCACTGAACACGTTATCACTTGATTAACCTCGTAACAGTGCGTTTTGAAGCTTTGCCAACTCTAAAGGTTGTTTTTTTTTTCCTGATGTGTGTGTTTTTTTCTTTTTTTATTTTAAGTGATTGTTTTCATGATTTTCATGCCGTCATGCTACGTGGAGAACGAAACCACAACTCCAAAGGGTGCCTGGACCTGTGATATCCGTGGAGTTAGGATGTGTGTGTGAAAATCTAACAAAAGAAAGACATGAACAATGGCAGAAAGAGAGAGGAAGAACGCGGCTGTGTATCGCAGCGTCTCTTTCAAAAAGTTTGGGTCCTGGAGCGCCAACAGGAGTGAAGACCAACAACACGAATCAGAGGATTTGGAGGCAGCTGGCGTCGCCCTTCCCCCGGAGCCCAGCAGAGCAGAACAGCCCTTGGCGACGCGTAATGTCAGTGTGTCAAGAAAAGTTTCCAAAATCTCTGCCACCGCCACCGCCGGCCTCCCAACCGCAGATTCAAAGAGAGGCTCCTCCACTCCTCTCTCCTCTATTTCTCCATCCATCCGCCAGCTCACTGAGAAGTTTAGCAGCAGCGGCGGCGGTGCGGCTGGGACGCACAGAGTCTCACCGGGAGACGGAGCAGCGGTGACGCGGGGGAGCAGCACTCTTCCCCGGGCCAGGAGCTCCAGGAGAAACGGGTCGCCGTCTCGTAAATCTCTCCACGAGGACAGCGGTGGTGTTGGATATTTTCAGGACAGGGATACCAGAACTGCGGAGTCTCAGACAGACAACAAACTTCAGAAGTTTCACTCTGGCACTGACTCTGTGTCGGGCTCGGACTCGGAGAGGAGAAGAGAGAAGAGGATTTTTACGCGTTTATCAGACGCCGACAGCAGCAGCTCTGGTAAGAGAGATTATTCACAGATCAATGCATGTCCCTCTGACCCCAGGAAGACATTGACTACAGATGAGGAAGAGGATGTTACAAGTAGATGGGTTCCTCCACCCTGTAAATCTCACAGAAGTTACCTCTCCACACACAACAGTCCCTTTAGTCCCCTGCACGCTGACAAGTGGCCCAGTGTCACCAAAATTAGACAACTTTTTGATGAGAGACAAAGCAAAGCTGGGGAGGAGCACAAGACTGACACCTGTGAGGATTTAAAAGTGGCCGGCGGAGCCCATCAACAGGAGCTCAGCCCCAACGAGAGTGCTCCTCTTTTGGATAGAAGTGACAGACTCGCACCTTACAGCTCTGCTAATGAAGTGGGAGCACAAGGCAGAGGAAGCAGTGCTGCGAATGAGACTTTTTTTCACGGTATGGACTTTTATTCCAAAGCTGACCAACAGCAGTACTCTAACGATGAGGAGGCAGACATAGAGACGCATAGCTCTAATAACAACAAGGTTCCTGGCAGAAGTACTTTTCAAAGCCGCATCAGTAGTAGTCGCGGTTCCACAGGGATTAACCCATCTCTATACAGATCTCACAGATCCAGCACTGACACAGAGGTGATCCATAAGACCCCCAGGACAACAGGGTTGACATCTGACCCCAGCTCTGACCTTCAACCCCCTGCTACTTCGTCTTGGAGTCGATCGGAGAGCTTAGACACCTCCTCCTGCTCCTCCTCTCTCCCGCAGTCGACAGTGAGGGAGAGAAGGGATAGACAGGGGGTCGGGCTGCCCAGGGATAGTTTACATTCCTCACATAGCTCCTCTAGAGGGCCAGCCCCCACCACCTCCTCCCCCTCATCTGCTCCAGCTCCAGATAAAGCCATTACCTCCTCCTCCTCTACTGTAGCTCCCTCCACTGAGCTAAGAGCCCCAGTAAGAGTTGCCTCTTCCCTTAGCTCCCACTGGAGGTTCAGCTCTGGGGACGAAGAGGAGGAGCACACCAGGAGAAGAAGAGGAGGTGGAGGAGGGGGTTGGAGTGTTCCTTCCGGCCCTGCTCCTTCCAGAGCAGGAGAAAGGGGGACCCCAGAGCGAGGAAGCAGCTATTTATCCCGCAATAAAAATGGCTGGTGGGGTGTTAAGGGCATTGGCAGGTCTTCAGGCAGTGAGGAGGACAGCCCAGGCTCTTTAGGACCCCACAGTCGAGAGGCAGTTCGCCGCCGTTCGCTGAGAAAGAAGAAGAAGGCCAGTGGAGCTGCTCTCGCAACAGGCCGTGATGATTACGACGATCATGATGGCGAATCAGAAGACAGTGACAGTGATACAGCCTTGACAATGGAGCACTTAGAGAGGCACCACCAGCAAAACACCCGAGGAGAATGTACGGGATCAATATCTCGCAGCCACTCGGCTAGAGAACCCAGCAGTCGTAGTAACAGAGCCAGGGTGCAGCAATGGGAGCGCATCACCTCACCTGTGACATCCACAACACTTCCTGGTGTATCACGAGTGTCAAAGGTCAATATCCCCCCCTTTGTTTCCAGTCCCGGAGGTTCGCGTTGCGGCAGCCGGTACTCCAGCACTGAGACGCTGAAGGAGGAGGACCAGGCTGGTGGCGCCAAACATGCAACAAATATTAGAACTGCATCCTCATCTGTGCTGAGTAAAACTTACCATGGGAATTTCACCATGTACCGCTCCCCAAGCTTTGGCCATGGGGATAATGTCTCCCGAACACCTTTACGGGTCCGCCCCAAGATTGCACCTACAGTCACCCCCTTACCTAGTGTACTGGCCAGAGAAGGAGGGGTATCCTCAGGCATTAGGGGTGGTGAGACTATGGCAAGGAGGACAACAGGTGGGGTAGATGATAATGATAAAAGCCGAATATCCATGTCCAACCCCGATATCGCCTCAGAAACAATGTCGCTCTTAAGTTTTCTGAAATCTGACCTGTCAGAGCTCAAGGTGCGGAAAACAAGTGGAGACAAATCAGGTGTTGTGGAGGGTTCATCAGTGTACAGAATGGGCTCACGGACTCATGGCGGGACCCTTCTACCTTCTGGTCGCCGCCCATCACTGAAAGACCTGACCGCCACTCTGAGACGTGCAAGGTCTTTCACTTACTCAGACAAACCCACACCAGCCGTAAGGTGTTACTTGACAGGTGGCACAACAAAGAGAAGCTCCTCTGAGCAGCAGCTTGACTTAGACGGAGAAAGGGATGGAGGGAGGTTGTCTGTGTCAGACAGGGAAGTAGAAAGTGATTGTGGTGATTTTAGAGTGGCTAGAGGACAAAGAATGAGGGATTATGGATTCAATGATGATGACAATGATGATTTAGAAGTTAATCGTCCATTGCAGGAGAGGTATGTGCAGGAAGCCAGGCAGGTCATTCGAGATATCTGCCAGATGAGTACTAGGGAAGATGATGATGATGTAGATCTAAGGAGGACTGATATTGATTTGGAGGATGAATGTTTTCAGGACAAGAAAACAAACGAGGAGAGAGAGAAAGCCGGAGTGAGCGTTAAGGATGAGGCAAGGACAGATCAAGAGGCTGAGTTTAGAAACACAAAAGACAGGGATAAACATGAGAGGGAGAGAGAGAACAGGGAGAGGGAGAGGAGTGAGAGGGATGGACAAAGTATGCAGCTGGAGAAGCTAAACAGCAGCGGCACAGAGTACAGGGAGAAGGCAAAGAGACAGAGCAGAGAGACGGAGAGAGCCTTACTGAAGGGTGACTCTGAGGAAAGCATGTTCTACGATCGCTCTGTGGATGAACTTTCAGGCCACGAGTCTAGTTTAACAGATGAAGGGATTGTAACAGAGCCAGAGATGGGCCCCAGTGACCCCTCCGAGAGGTCATTCTTTGGGTCTGCAGGGGTTAATTTAGGGTCACGAATTGCTAGGGATGTGCTAGGGCAGCCCGTCACCGTATGGAAGCAATCGGCTCTCCATGAGGCAGAAGGCTTTAAGCAGGATAGGGTAGAGATGATGGAGAATTGTACTTACCGTCTGAATGAAGTTGGCATACCTCCCTCCTTGCCTCTTCCTACCCGCATGGCTGAGAGTGACAGTATCATCATGGAGACAAGGACCACTGCCGGTTTCAACAATGTCAACGCAACCAGTGAGGAGATCAACACCAACAGTGCTGTGTCGCAGAGGTCAGCAGGCACTGCAGGAGGAGGAGGACTTGAAACCCCTGCAACCCCAAGTGCTGTTCGTCGTAGGCGCAAGTTCTCCCCTTCTGGTAACAACAACACAGGCTCTGATTCCAGTAATGGCAGTAATGCAGAGTCAACAATAGCAGCTGTTGGAAATGGGGAGTCGATAGTCTACCGCTCTCTCAGTGACCCAATGCCTCAGAGACGCTGTTCTGCGACAGAGGAAGGGAATAACAATTTTTCCTCTGTGGACAGTAACCTGTTAGGATCTCTATCAGTCAAAGGAGGAGGAGGAGTTGCAGAGAGCACCTCTGTAACCAACATGTCAGAAGACAAAGGCAGTGTGGCCAGTGATTTGTCAGTGTACAGTGACAGCGGGCTTCGTGATGATGGAGTTCAAGATTACAGTGGGGTGATCAGGAGCATCATAGCTGAGCCAGGTGCGCTGGACAGACTGATGGCAGATGACCATGGCAATGGCAAAGCTCCCAAGAAGAAGTCATTCAGTGACCCCAGTCGCCGTAGCGATGCCCCTTTACTTTCCCAGAATGACCCTCATTTCAAAGGCCAGACTGGCAGCACTCAGCCAATTATTGAGCTGGATCAACCTGGCCAGATCCCACCTTCCAGCAGTGAGCCAATCCTGAGTGAGCAGAGAGAGGAACTGTGGGAGCCAGAAGTTAAGCCCAAACATGTATTGCAGACACAGTCGATTCACCACGCAAACAGCAAAGTCCAGAAGATTCGTTCCCAGTCAGAATGTACCCCTCACTCTGATACCCACGATGATGAAGATGATGATGTAATAGACCATGGTCTAGAAGAGACAAAGATGCAGAAGTTGAACTTTGACCTAAAGCTAGCTGGGGTTCTGTCCCCTAGAATGATTCGTCGGCCTTGCAGAAAGCGTCCAAACCGACTTGCTCAGTTCTTCACTCATGAGGACCCATTTGAGCCCCAAGAACTGTGTCCAGAGGACAACCAAACTGATCTCACCCCTCCACTCCCTCCTTCCCCACTGCAATCCAAACCCAAAACCAGAGTGAAGCATGTTCGCCATGCCAGCGAGCCTGCCACCTTTATCCCCATTTCCCCACCTCCACACCTCCAGCCACTGAAGGAAGCCGATTGCCTCACAGTCCAACCCACTGCGGAGCCTCCAACCTTAAGTAAGTCTCCAGGAGATGAGGCCCCTTCTCTGGAGGATGTAACCCAGAAATATATTCTGGAACTGGGCACTGCTGAGGGCTCAGGGCCTCTTCCAGCGGCCAGGGATGGAGCCTCAGTGTCGGCTTCAGAGGGGCCCAGCGAGACCTGCACCAGTGGAATTACAGAAGCTGGACCACAGAAGAAGAGCACAGAGGACAGTACATCCACGGCTCCCCCTCAGAGGACAAAGCCCAGAGTGGTGAGTCCAGATTTTTTGATTTATAAAAAAAAAGAAAAATTCAGTGCCATGTTTGAGTGTGTGGATGGCTTGGTTTAAGTGCATGAGTGAGAGAATGTCAGTGATTTGCCTTTTTCAGATGTCTTCAAATATGTTAATATGTAATGTAATGATGGAAGACAGATGAGTTTTGAGTTATTACCAGTTAAAACAGCACACAAAGTTTTCTTATACACTGAGCTTGTTCTTATGCTTTCAGAGGTGCATGTGTGTGTGCTTGTGCTGTGAATCGGTACTCATGTATTTATTTTCAGAGTGCTTTTGGGTGCAGTGCTACCATACAGAAGCCATTAAAGGCTGAGCACTGTTAAACAAACATCAGAGGATGTTATTGGTTTGATTAAACAAGTCTCAGACAAAGGGCATTAAGCAGTAGACCAAGGCCTGCTGAGTGTGTGTTTCTGTTTTCACTTATTTGTTTCATCCAATTTCAATTGTCTCCATGCCAGAATTATAGAGCCATTGAGAGGAGATGTAATAAACAGTTTGCCCAAACATAGATTGGGTGTGTGGTGTCTGCGATGCTGCATATACTCAGCAGTGTCTAAACATCGGGAGACTTCTGGCTTGTTATGTTGTAGCAATTCAAAGGTTAACTGAGAGCAAAAACCAGTATCATGATATGATATAGAATATAGAATATCATGATAAATTGACAATAAATTCATGTGTTTTCTTATATGACAGAAACCTTAGCATTGTGCGGTGAACCTAAACTTATGTAAAGATCTAAATACAGATATGGCGCACACTCTTTTGTAAAGTTTACCGGTAGCCACTCATTAGGTCCACCTTGAAGCAGAGCAGTGGCAAGTACATGTAAATGTGTCTGTCTGTGTTCCTTGATGTGAACTCTGTCATTCAGTGCCATACATTTAACTTGTAATGCACACATGCACTGTGTCTCCTGGAAGCTTGTTCCTTAAAGTCAAAGTTATCACGCAGCCATGGGTGTGACTCTGAATAGGTGTGGAAGAAGTGATAATTAACATCCTGTCTGAGCTCAGGACAGAAGGTTGTAGGCACATCATCCCTGCCGTCGAGACTGTTTTTTTTGCAGGGATTATATTATAGCTTCGGACAGATTCTGCTCTGGTATGGGGGCCAAATGTTGCCTGATTTGTTGGAACCCCCCCCGTTTCCTTGTTTTGCTTTCCCCTGCTTGACTTTGACCTTCTCTCACAAAGCTCCTATGCTGCCTGTTGATATTATTGACATCTTTTGCCCTGGCCTTCATTCATTGTTGACTGTTTTCTTTCCTTGCCCATTGTCCTTACTTGTTGCTGTAGCAACATTAGCGGTAGCTAGCGAGTGACCTCACGAGGGAGGAAATAGGCTCAGGGAAATAGGAAGTTGTTGTGGTTACTGAAGTGTTTGATGATGTCCAGCGCTACCGGCTGGCGTGTGTGTGTGCACACTCCATTGTAATAAGTGACTTGCCCTATGTGTGCATTACGAACTTGCTTCCTCTTTCTTCTTCTTTCTGTGCATGTGTTTGTCTGGCATTTTTCAATGGCTTGTTCGAACGTTTGGAGCCTAGAGTTTTGCCAGCACGCTGTGTTTAGAGCGCTGCCACACAGCTCTAGTGTGCAGTAGCAGTGTGTGTGTGTGTGTGTGTGTGTGTGTGTGTGTGTGTGAGATTTGGACTGAATGTAATGACGATCGTGCCAAGCTAACATGGAGTACAGACAAGTTCTGAGAAAGCAATGAAGGACAAAAGAAACAAAGAAAGGAGGTGATAGAGGGATGTAAGAAGACAGCCTTTTCCTTTTCTGGAGACTTGAGTGCGGCTCATTTCACCCGCAGCAGAGTGCCCGCTTTATAGCATTGAAATCATTCATTAATGTCATCTTTATTTATGTTTCTCATTCACTTTTCTTCACTATTCCTCTGTGCCTTTTCCACATGTTCTTCTCCGTTATTAAACCAGACACTGGGTCATTCAAAGTCCATTATCTAAGTCCAAAATACTGTATCACTATCCTGCATTTTCTGCTTACTTTCACCCTATCGCCGTTTGTCTTATTTTAACACTAATTCTCCTGCATTCCTCCTCATGTTATCTTATTCTTTCCTTTGCTGTCTCCCTCCGTGTCTTTGGAACATTGCAGTGAAGTGAGGTCATAACGTTTGTCTTGGTGCGAGGCAGGCTGCCCGGCCAAATGTCAGGTAAGAGAGGGAAAGAAAGAGTTGGAAGGGAACACTTGCTGGCTAAAAAAGAAAACGTAGAGGATCAAAATAGAATAGAGGGAGAGCTGAAGAATGAAACAATGATGGAGGAGAGGGGGGGAGTGAGGGAATGAGAGAGGACAGTAGAACAAAAAGGCTGGAGGTGGGTCATATGTACAAATGTGGTGGTTTACTAAAGTATTCAAAACCAAAGAGTATACATACAAAAGAAAGCAGTGCTAAATCTGTTTGTGCTCTCTTTCCTCACTAAATGTGTTAAATAGGTAACCCCCAATTTGTTTAAATTAACATCTCTCATTTCAATTCTAAAAAAAAAAAAAAACCCTAAACATTTCTGAATCAACCAACCAATATATCGGTCTGGCTGTATTTCTCATACAGAACATCCTTTTTCATTGGAGCAGCTGAACAGACATGTTCAAACAAATAGTGATTGAATCATAATCGTAATGATTCCTCTTGATTAAGTGTGTGTGTGTGTCTGTGTGTGGGTGTGTGTGTGTGTGTGTGTGTGTTTCCTGTACTGTCTGAGTAGTTTTCACTTTAGCAGGCAGCAGGAATGTGGCCCATCTTTCCTTCTCCTCTTGTTGCATAACAGTCTTCAACTTCCTAAAAGAGTGAGTTATGCATTCGTGACCTTATTTTAATATGGTAGGATTCAGGTTTTAATGGAGGTACTGAAACAATACTTTTCTTTTGGCATTTTACCAGTTGGAATATAAAATTATCTGTCTATATAAAATAAGCCTAGCTTTTAAAATGCATTAGTCTATGTCTGTCTTAATGCAGGCAGCCATGGAACAACTGCATACCCTTGAAAATTTCTTAGCCCATATATCATCTTTCATCCTATTGATGATGCTGGAGGATCGTTAAAGGGGATCCTAGCAGAAATGCTAATGGGAGAAAGACGGAGGGAAATAGACAGCCAGACAGAAAGAGAGATTGGTTTGCGCTCTGCTCTGCATGGATTAGGTCTAAAAGCTCAGTGTTTATAGCTTCAGATTTATGACTGACTTTGTTTTATCAGGCCACCCACGTGGAATCAAATACTTTCCCTCTGTCTGCTCTTTTTTTTTTTCTTTCACTCCCATGTTGCTGGAGAGGAACAGTAAAAGGTAAAGATGTATAGCGGCGAAGCAGCGAACTGGTTTTCGCTCTTGACTCGCGGGTTTCAGTTGAAACAATAAAGGAGAAGGGAGAAAAACAGCATTTTTTGCTCTTTAGAATATGGACGTTCTTGGACGTTCGCTGTTAAACAAACACAACAATATCAGAATAAAGTCATTTTTGTCTAATGGTTCATCTGACACATTGTTGGGACCACACCGGCGGAAAATAAAGGGATTTACGCCCCACTTTCGGTTTGGCAGTCCCCATCAAAGTTTAGCCATCAAAAAAATGTAAAATGATCACTTGGGTGGTCTGTGGTGAAAGGTGCATCATCAAACCTTTTGACATTGTTATCAGTAGAGAAGAAGCAGCTTATCCAATGAGCTGCTCCTTTGAAAGCAGACTTAAAAGTAAAGTTAAATGCCACGTTACGCACACACATAAAGGACGTACTGCAGATGCCGGGGTCCTTTTTTTTTTTTTTTACCTCCAAAGGTCAAGCCTAGGTTTAGCAAGTCCAAAAAAGTGAGGGGTGCTGAGCGAGGTAAAGGTGAAGCAGAGATGAAAGGATGAGGATGTGTTTTGTTCTGGTTGAAGGTGTCCTTGACTCAGCAGATGAGAAGGAAGAGGTGGGATGAATCAGGAGATCAAAAGGCCACACCGCTGATATCTGTGGTTTCGCTGACACGTAGGCAGCCTCTCATGGTAGACATTAAAGTTTGCCAGCGCAGGTAGAAAGCTGCACCACAAGGCTTCTACCTGTAAGGATTGATGACCGTACTTTTCTTAATGTTTGCTCACTTCCCGTTCATTCAACCATCTTGTCCTCTCCTCAGGGCCCACACTAGCAAAAATGTTTTGCCTGTCTCTCTTCCTCTCTCAGCTTGGTGTATTGCTTTTGGGACAGGCACAACAAAAATGTTTTGTGTTCCTCTGAGTTAGAGCGTGTGGGGGAGAATGATTTAGGAGGCCGTTTTTTAAGTGATTTTTTGAGATAACTAACCGTGGACAACTGTGTGTATATAAGGTTGTTTGTGGTTCACAGCGGAAATCAAAAAGCTCCCTGCTGAGGAAGAGTCCAGTGGTTTCCGGCCACACACGCTTTTCCCTCTGCCAGCCCATCTTTATCTCTGTCACCTTCACCTTCTCTTAAAGCTTCAGCTCTGTCTCTACAAGACCTGGATAGCACTTGGTTCCCTATCGTAGCATTCATGTTGCTCTGATTGTGCACTGGCCAATGAATTGAATTGCATTCCATCCAAAACTTCCCTTAAACAGATTCTGTGTGTGGTTTGTCCAAGTCGTGTTGCCGTACCAAGCCGTCCAAGACAGATACTTAATCCTTAAGTACTTAATTGCAACATTTCCTCCATTATCTTCCACACAATTATGTGCATATGAGTCCAGTGCATGTTTTTTCTTTGTGTTTACGTTCATATAATTAAAATCATTACATAACAAAATATAACTGGAACACCAACTCAGGGAAACAAACCCAGACACAAACAAACAATAAACAACAAAAAAATAGAAGGTTAAAAACATGGTTTTATGAGGAGTGATGTGCAGTAACCTCAGCTAGTCTGTGCTAGTTCCCTGGCAGCTGGCTCTGGTCAAGAAAAAGTAGTCTGGCACATGATCCTGGAAAATGTCAAAATTGAGCTTTTTACACTTTTTTTTAATGTAAGGATTAAACAAATAAGAAATGGTGTCAATTCTTGAGCTTTAGAAAGGATGGTAGATCGAGTTTGTTACTTTTGCACAGAACCAGGCCAACTGATCCCCCTGCTGTCAGTCTTTGTGCTAAGCTACGCTAACAGGCTGCTGTCTCCGGCCACCAAGCACACAGATACTTAAATCAGTCTTGAAGTGTTTCTCTGGGAAAGCGCGCTCATACTCAGGTGTGTGACTTCTTTTGTGGACCACGTATAGCCTGAACACATGTAGCATGTCATAGCAATTCTCATATTGGCAATTTTAGATTTAAATCCCTGGCTAAGCAGGTGTGAGAATAATGAAGGTTTTCTGAAGGGGCTTGAGAGCGTTTTAAAAAAAAATGCACGGAAACTCAAACTCAAGATTTTGCGTCACTGCAAACAAATCACAACCCGAGGCTCCATCTGGTTTCTCACAGTGGGAAAAGAAAACTGTGGGAAAACAGCTTTGGATGTCGCCGCGTTTTGGTTTATGACAGTCGCAATACACTTTGAAAATCTCAAAAATTCCCTTTTAAGGATTGTCACCGCTGGATGTTCTTTTCAATTCGCAGTAGCTCGCCAGTGAAAAGTGGTGACAGTTTAAACCTGTGAACCGCGGCTGTTCTTCTTTTTCTTTCTTCTTTCGTTTCTCGTCCCAGCCGCTGCCCCCCCCCCCCACCCCCGACTGTCTCTTTCTAGCTCTCTCCTCTAACAGTCTGCGTGGATCCACCCAGTGTAATTACAGAGCAGTTTGCTTATGTAAGGAAAGCCTCCTCTGAAACAGCACTTTCTAGCAGAGCTGCTATTTCAGCTTTTTTTGTTTGCACAGGCAGATTTCTACATACTAATGTGTGTGTGTGTACTAACGTGCGTGCGTGTGTGTGTGTGTGTGTGTTTACAAGTGACGTAAAAAATGGATATGAATAATGGTTACTTTCTCTACTTTGAAAACGGGGCTACTGTTAAAGATTGTTTGTGTGTGTGCCATAGATCTACAGTATGGTACAGTAACTTCTCTGACACGTTAGTCTTCCCTGTAGTTTTCTGTCTGACCCAAACATCTGCAGCCCACGTGGCCACAAAGATGTCTGATGTGAGAATCACTGTTTTCAGTTTGTTAATTATTCACAGTGTTGGCACCAAAGAGTCCATCACAGCTGCAGCTAATTGATTTCTTCAAAAAAGAGACACGGATACTGTTGAAAATGCCACAAAATACTTAATGTGCCACTATATATGATATTAGAAGTGCTAAGTATCAAAAGTAATCTTCAGGCAGTAAACGTACCGACAAATGACCCGCCTGGCTGAGTATTGCATCCTATAGTCACCATTTTCCGATTATCTCCTTTTAAACAATCCGATTGCTGATAAAATTATTAATTTAGAAATACACTATGTTGGCTGCAAAGTAACTAGTAACTAAAGTTATCAAATACATGTAGAGGAGCAGAAGTATTAAGTTATCATTTAAGTCCTTGGCTTCCACCTGTTGAATATAAAGGTTTGTTTTTTTTTGCCAGTGTTTTAAATAATAGCATTCTTGGGGGATTTTGGTCTATTTAGGAAAACAAGAGGCTAACTTGAAGATGTCACCTCAGGCTCAGAGTGGCTCCTGCAGCTAAAGCCACAGTAGAAAGTACCTCTTGTCTAGCTAGCCTCTTCTTATTTGTTGTCTCTTGTGTTATTTGTGTTTATGAACATTTTAAAAATGTTCCTTGAGTTCTTAGTTTACGAGTAACTTACATAATTATGTAGGTACTTTTAAAACAATAAAAGCTGACTGTTGAGTGTCAGCAAAAAGTACCATCATTATTTTGCTAGCATCCATAAGCTAAAGCTCCCATGGATTTTGACAGCGTGCTAATGACTGGCCGGTAGGATATGCTGCTAGCTAACAAAACAATGACAAACAAATGAACTAATTACTGTTGTCTCTGAGCTGTCAGTTCACTGCTCATTCAGTCCCCAGGCGGGGACAACATGGGCCTGTGTTAACAAAGACGAGCAGCAGGCAGCAGCATTAGATTTGTAGCGTGTAAGCTAGCTAATGAATCGGTGTTAATGAGCTCCACTGTGTCCTCAAGGGTGAGTTCAACATCATATTCAAGACTGGAGAGAGCTTAGAGACATTAAAACTTTTTTGACTTTTGTTGTCGTTACAGGAGTTGCATTTTCAGGTAATTGTCAAGAGTTGATACCACTTGATGTGAGCAGCCTTATGTTAAATCAGAATTAGCCAAGGCTAGGGCTAGCAATACTGGTGGGACACAATTTTGCAAACTGTTTTTCCAGCTAACAAGCTAGCGGATAGCTGCTCGCCACTGACGCTGGTCCAGCTCTGCAAAAATCTTTCCAGATAAGATAAATAATAATTAATTTTACTCACCTCTGACAGGTTGAATTTGTGGACCGTGAAAAGCTTAATCTGCAATCTGACAAAAAAAAAAGTCCAAAAAATGTTGGCCCCGATGATCAGCCCGGCCAATCTTCGGTTGACCCGTAATATTTATTACAACATTATATAACATTTAATGAAAAAAACTAAAATATTGCAGTGCTTTGCCCTATATTAAGGCTGCCCAAAAAGTGGGGCCCGTGGGCCAAAGTTGGCCCGACATAAGGTTCAATTTGGCCTGCAAAATGTGTGTAGCAAATGAAATACTTCTACAAATGTTCACTAGATGTTTTTCTTTTGGCCTGTGGCCCACCGTTAAAATTCCTTTTTGGCCCTTTAAAGAAAAAGTTTGAGCCCTACTAGATGGAAGAACAATATAGTGCAGCAATGTGACCTGCCAGTGAAGGAGCAAAATTGCAATGATTCAAAAGTCCCCAAATCCTCAATTTATTGCTCATTTTAGAGTGAACGATTGAGTGTTTGTGATTTTGTGAATAGTGAATGTGTGACTCAGGGAATGATTGTGGTCACAGCAGGAGTCCGCTTGTAAAACGAAGAGAGAGCCAAATCCCTCCCTGAATTTTGGTACAACTCGGTCCAGTGTTTGAACTTCGTCGCCCAGCAACAATTCATTATCAAAGCTCACTTTGTCATCCAGTTAGCTGGTTACTGTGTGACGACTGTGTACTCGACTCTACATATTGTTAATACAGTGTTCACATATGCAGTATGCGAACGCTGTATTAAATATCCACAGCTGTTGGGTTTTTGAGAACAAAAGAACATTAGTTCAAATATCAAATAGTGCCAGTCAGATGTCACAACACTGTCATGGACACACTCAGAGAGCAGACAAAGTGTTCAGTCAGTTAATATGCTTTCATGCATTCATATGCATTTATATGCCAGTATGCGTTTGTGTATGCACATATCTCTCTGTGACCGACTGTCAGGGACGTGTTGCCTGCGTCTTCCGCAGCGGCTCGCACAATGGTACAACTGTGTCACCCGTGCAACGTGTAGCATAGCATACTTTACAGCGTGGTCGGACATACACACACACACACACACACACAAACGCACACACACACACACACACACACACACACACACACACACACACACACACACACACACACACACACTCTCCTATACAGGGCCCGGGCCTTGGTCTATATGTGGGCTGACTGGGCCGTTTGGTCCCAGTCTCTCACTCGTCTTATGTCACCCAGAGAATCATGACAGTAGAAACACTCCGCTTCTTCCTCCCTTCTCCGTTTTTGTCCTCGTCTCCCTCTCACCCTTACCTTCTTCTGCCATATGGCATCAATTCGCCGGTTTGGATCATGCTCTAGCTGCCAGTTGAGAAATGCGCGACAGAATGGGAACGGGAGAAGCTGGAAGTGTCGGAGCGTCGTTCCCGAGTGGCTCGTTGGATCTCGGATTAAGGCGCAGGGAGAGGAGGAGGATGATTGGAAGAGGCGGACAGGAGCTGCGAAGGCCAAAGCAGCTTCACAGGCAGGTGGTGTTGGTACTTTGTGTTTGTGTGTATGTGCGTGCTTGTGTGTGTGTATGTGCGTGCTTGTGTGTGTGTATGTGTGTGTTTTAGTCTTTGCTTGATATTTCTTCCCATCCACTTAAGAAGTAATAATAGTAATTGTAGTTTCATCTAATAAGAGTTGTCTTGCGATTAAAACTTCAAAAATGACCAAAGAAGTGCTGCAATGTATTTAAAACATGTTTCATTGTATGTGTATGTATATAGTGTGAGTGGATTGTTGCATAAGTTACATAAGTCTTGTAATGTTTAGCCAGGCTGTCATTGTAATAGCTCATCCATCACGTCAGCGCTATCATGTGGATTTCATCATCGCGCACCCCCACGGTGTCATCACATCACCCACAGAACGTGG
This sequence comes from Sparus aurata, assembly GCF_900880675.1. Lineage (NCBI taxonomy): Eukaryota > Metazoa > Chordata > Actinopteri > Spariformes > Sparidae > Sparus > Sparus aurata. The sequence continues at coordinate 18,948,817 of NC_044188.1, read as the reverse complement.
ACGACATCATGACTCAGATTGTGTTTTGCTGGTGACATTTATTGTCACGAGTTTCCAGTTTTGTCAAACTATTCACCGGACAATCAGAGAGCAAGTGGAAACAATACATTGGTCAGAGAGTAGAATATTCTATAGAAACACTGAGAGGCACATTCTCTTGATCCAGAGTTTTGTTTGTTTGTTGGGTGGTGGGTTTGTTGGTTTGTCGGCAGGATTACACAACGAACTAAACATATTCATTCATTTTCATTGGTGCACCTAAAATATAGCAGATAATGTAACTATTGAGATCATCACAACTTATTTTTGCTTCTTGTTGTTGTGTGTCAGTTAATTTGTTGACCTTGTAAAAAAGTGCATCGTCAGTATTAGCAGTAGCGCCTGAATAAAACAAGATAAGAATAGTACTTTACAGGTAGCGGTATGCTACTAGGAAAGCTTTAATTGGTGTGTTCATGCAGGCAAATTAGATGTTTTTAGCTCGAGGTGATGTGACACATGCTTCGATCGCTGCACAGCCTCTCGGGCCAGACTAGAGAGGATATTTGTACAGCTTTGTTCACCACTCCCGACTATACCTCACCTGTAATTTGTTGGTCAGCAGCGATGCATGCTGTGTGCTTTTCACATGCGTCCTGTTTACTGCGTGTTTTGTTTATGCCGCCTGCCACGGGTGGTCCTCTTTTCCTGCACTCATCTCCAAGACTAATACATTTGTGTCCCCAGTCTGCGGGTAGTTTTGGGGGGAATAGCCTTAATTAAGCAGATTGCTTGCAGTGCTGAGATCAACAAAAGTTCAAATGAAGAGAATTTAATAATTGAGCATTCAGGGCTTACTTGTGCAAGTGTTCCACATTGCACCACTTTGGCACTGACTATTTTTGGATTCATGAACTGCTTATAAGTAGTGTTAATATCCATATCACTCATAATCATTATTAGCCTTTTTAGGTCTTGTGTTCATGACAAAGATATAATTATTGTGTACATATTTGTCTGAACTGATCAAATCAGTGAATTTAACAATTGAGCCCTACATTTCCTTTAGTAAACATTATGTATTATGCATCCCATCGGCAATGCATTACTCTATTTTAAGTATTTTCTAAACTTTGTTTTTAAATTCCAAAAAGTCCAAAAGAATGACCTGTTTCCTTTCCCTGTCCCGTCGCAGGTGAGTGTCGACAGGCTCGATCTCTCCTGCGGCTGCTGCCAACCTTTGTACTTAAGAAAAACATTTTGTCCCAAGATGAGTTTTCACAAAAACTATGAGTCAGTCTGAAAATATGTTGACCTTACCTCAACCGAGAAAACTTGGACATGTGCTCGTGTGTGTTAGAGTGAATGAGAGAGGGACTGAAATAGACTGAGGCATGGGGGTACTGAGAGTGTGCGTTTCAACAACTTTGATTTCAAATAATATCACCTGACTCTTCTCCTTTCTTGTCGTTACTCATCTTGTCTGTGCTGTAGCTCGCTACTAGATAAGGATTTCAAAGTCTCATACAAACACGGTCGGTCAGTCCCTCCCAACATGAAGCAAAATGCCTTGTAGATCTTGGATTCATTCATTTGAAAACTTTTTTTTCAGACATAAATATTTATGTAACACATGTTTTAGTGTTTAATCGGTGTGTATGGAACTAAACTGTGGGTTTCAGTGACTGTGAGAAAATGTGTTTTTCGTGATAAGAAGCTATTAGAATTCACTTGAGTCATAATGTCACACATACCAGTCCTCTGTGTTTCTCTGCTATTGCTGTGTATTGTTTGCATGTGGTCAAGAGCACAAATGTGTCACTGTTAGCGAGAGTAAACCAAATATCTGATAAATAACAAGTAAGAAATAAATTGAGGTTTTCACACTTTTAGGCTTTGTACGGCTTAAACAAACATCCTTTAATATGTTAGCAAGTTAGTGAGTTTTATGGGTGCTGTTACTGTATGTGGATTGTTTTACTTTTTGGACAGAGCCAGGCTAGCCTCATGCTAAAATAAGCTAACTGGCTGCTGGCTGTAGCCTTATATATTTCATAGACATGAGAGTGGTATTGTTATATTTATCAAACTCTTGCTGAGACAGCAGTTCCAAATTCCCCAAAAAGCCAAATGATTCCATCAAGATGAGAAAAAAAAAACCTGCCAACAGAAATTATAATTAATATTAGAGTTTAGTATATCAAGCTCGGAAACTGTTAAAAATTAAACGATCAAAAACTGGAAGCTTAGTTTACATGAGTCGACATGTCATCAGGAAACATTTTCTGTAAGTGATCATGATGGCTGACTGGCTAAAAAGGTGGAAAACATTGTGGATGCAGTAATAAAACCCTATCCAGCACTGAATCCATAATGAACCAATCCTGTAAGTTAGCACTCACCACACTCCAGTGTGTGTCCGGACCAAGTGTAAACCCACTGTGCCGTCACCCATTGGATTTTGGAAGACTGTTTTGAAGCCTCGAGTTTGGCATGACAACCAATGCCATCTTGTTTTTTTTGTTGAGCAAGAAGTCACACAAGGTAGTCACGCCACAAATCTTATCCTGATTTAGCCTTTATTTTCATCCAAATGAGAAAATAATGTACGAAATGAACGTCATGCTGTGTTGAAGAAGAATTGAAACTAGTGATTGAGACCATAAACTCATCAGGAAAGTGTTTACTGAGGTAATAAATGAAGTGAGAAGTAGGGTTATTTTCTCATGAGCTTACATACCATCAGATGTATTTTTGCAGTCGCCCCCTGTTGGACATAGAAAGACTGCAGGTCTAATGCACGTACACACTGGCGCCTCTTCAGTCCTGGAGGCTCAGTCCATAATTAATAAAGTCTCTGGTTTGGGCCCCAATTTTTACATGAATACCGCTGTAAGTTTGAAATACTTGAACTATAACCAACAAAATGTTTCCAGTGACACCAGGCTCAGTCTCTGCTTAAGTAGCTGATCTTTGTTCGACTATAAAACTGAAACTAGCAAAACCCTTTCCACCTATTTGTCTTGCCAAGCTTTGCTTAGGGACCCCTCTGAATTACGAAGTTCTGTGTGCGTGGGTGTTTATGTGTGTGTGTGTGTGTGTGTGTGAGAGAGGGAGAGAGAGAGAGAGAGAGAGAGAGTGTGTGTTGACCTGCTGTCCTTTGGCTGTCTCTCTCACATTCAACCGGCAGTGTGGACATTTAGCCAAATATAACAGCAGTAATCATTGTGGCAGTGATGATGGTTAATGATGATGACTGCCATTTATGAGGAGATTGTAGGCATGTGCATGTGTTGGTGTGTGTGTGAGTGTGTGTGTGTGTGTGTGTGTGTGTGTCCAAAGGTATGTTTGAAAGGCTCACACAAAGCTCCCATCACCCAGTGACAGCCAGGGGGTTGTGGGTAATCGGGTCTGTCCCTCCTGAAACAATGTAGTCCTTCTTCACTCCTCAATAGGCTTCTTATTTTCATCCAGGCCGAGACTTTTTCCCCCTTCAAACATTTAATTCACCAGTTGGCATTTCGATTGTGTGGTTCTGAAATGTTATTGCAAAAGGAGAAGAGAGATGATTTCAGGTTGCGCACAGAGATGCCATTAGCATTAAACATCACCGGGGTGCATATTTTCCGGAAAACTCTCTGACCAGGACTAAATATTAATCTCCAGTTTGATAAAAACAGCAGGACCTCTGCCATTTAGGGGACTAAAACACATGCCTGTGGTAAACTTTGGGGGTCCAAACCGAATAGTTAAACAGCCGCAGGTGAACAACCACTTTTCACGCAGTTATCATAACAGACCTCGTCTTTTTGTTGCATTAATTTCAAATTAATCAGGCCACATCTCATTCTGTGGATCACTTTACGTAAGCTACAACTCTAACTGAAAACTTACAAGGTTGTGAATGAAGGCTGTGCAAACAAAACACTTGTGATAAGAAGATGCCAAGTTCCTAAAAATAACTCTCAAAATGACCTTGAAGTAACTGTTTATTGAGGCCTGATGGGAGGAGTGGATCCCCGCAGCCAGCAGGTTGTTCTTCTCTTGAAGCAACTCATGGTGGCAATTTTTGTCATTTTATTATTTCCAATTTAGTGGTCAGCATCTTAAGAACACGGGGGAGCTGCTGGTCAGCATCATGCTCTTGTTTAGCAGGAGGCCAACAATGGCGGCTTATCCCAAACAGTCTTTGGTTTTGGGTACGAAAAGAATCTTTCGTTTGTGGCAGGTGAAGGAAATCATCTAGGTTGCTTTTAAGAACCGGTCTTGTTTTTGCAAGTATGAGGGGTGGGGATTCTGAATGTGAATATATCAGGAATTGATAATGTGAAATTTCAATTGAAAACTTAGAGGTTCTGTGTCTTACAGTGTAAATTTAAAGTCATCCATTCAGGTTGATGTAAAAGAAAAGTCTGTTGTACAATTTTGTCCCAGTGGGAAACCGTGTCATTAGCCCGTGAGCCATGTGGCAGCCATCCTGTCCCTGTCCTCTTTCTGTTCGAGCAGCGCTGCCGTACTGTTTTTAGCGCTCCTTCATGCACACAGTAAAACCTGTTCTTTACATTTGAGAAACGGGCGGTATTTTCTTTTAATTCGAGCGATCTGTGTCGAGGTGAAAACAACATGGATGCTGCCTTTTAAGGAGCTGTTCCTTCTGTGTTATCCTTCTCGCAGCAACCATAATTGTCTTCATTGAGAGGGCAGGGCAGGAAGTGGGTTTGGGGGAGGCATTTTTTGACCATCGCGCACACACACATACACGTACACACACACTAGCATCCTGAATCTCTCTTAATGTGTTGGTCAGAGCAAAAAGACAGAAAAGACGCAGTGGGAGCTTGGCTGCTCCAGAACGCCAGAACTTTTTAAAGCGGCTCACGCTGTGTTGAAGCTGTTGAGAAAGATGATGGTTGCCCCTATGTGTATTCTTTGTCGTCCGTGGAAAAGGGGTGTGTATATGTTGCCGTAGGAATGTGGTGACATCAGAGGGGCTCACTTTGAGAGAAGAGCAAGAGGGAAAGGAACATTTGTGCAATATGAAACAAACCAAGTTTACCCGTCTTCCCCACCTCTTTCTGTTTACCCCATCCGTCCATCTGCTCTCCTCCGACCAACTTCTCTCGCCGAGATCATCGTTTCTCCGTCCCGTATCTCGTGCTTTCTCTCTGACCCCGTCTCCGCCTCCCTCTTTCTGTCTCCCTCACCTCTCTCGCTCTATTTTTATCCCCTCTCCCACTGAGCTCACATCTGGATCTTATTGACAGAGTGAACAGCCCTTCAGCCATAAAAGACTCTCTCAACTCTGTGTATGTGTGTGTGTGTGTGTGTGTGGGTGTGTGTGCATGCATGTGTTTGAGTGTGCCTTGCAAAGCGTGGCAGACCTAAATATAAACAAGTGTTGATTAACAGAAGATTTCACCAACCCACCACACATACATTCACACACAGTGAATCATCCGCAGCCACTACAATGCAAGGATGGTTGGGAAAGAAGCTGCGGTTAGTTTTTTTTGTCATACCCGTAATTTATCGGAAATTGATAAAACACTGTGAATAATTACATTTTTGGGTCTAAATGTGTATGTGATAAAATTTCCCTGGAATGGGTTGAAATTGTAAACAAGCCTGTCGATGGATACATTTTATTACTTGTGGTTTTTTAGATATAAGTACATTTAAAGGTGTGATATGAAAGAATTGACCACCTGTCAAATTCAAAACAATAGGGGGTAGCATATCACCAGACCTAACTGCTTACTGCTGTTTGCTAAGTAGCTTAGTTAGCAATGCAGCTAGCAGGTGTTTATGGAGCTGATGGCCAGGGCTAGCTGGTTAGCATGCTCACTTCAGTAGACATCTCCACAACACAATACAAAGACATTATAACATCAAACCTGCCTTTTCCGTTGATAATTTAAGTTTTTTTTAATGACACTTAATATCAGACACTTACAGCTCCTAACAAACTATCCATTATAAGTAGGGTAACTGTAGTTATGTATAAGACCAAACCCCTGTTGTGCATCTCATAGTCAACTCTTGTTGTTGAGAGTCTGTTTAAAGTTTTTTGCCATTTCACTTAACTTATTGTTGATCGAGGATTAACCGAGGATGTTGTTACTATAACGAGCCTACAACAATCTTAATCTTAAACAGTTTTATTGTAGATCATGACCTGTCTTGTGAGTCTGATTGTAAAAGTGTGTCAGGTATCATACGAACACATAAGACTTTTGGTGCAAAACACACTGCGGATGGCAAAGTGATGGTGAACATGCTGTGCACAATTTAGTGACATCATATCAAAGCAAAACTCTCGCCAAAATGCAACCTAGGCTTTTTTTGTGTGAATGTACCCAAGTCAAACCTTCTTGTGAAAGCATAATTACGACGAAAGAGGCACTTTTAAGATTTACCGTATTTTCGTTTTTCGGGGTCAAACTCATTTTTCAGTGGGAATGCACGTTTTACGATGGCATCAAAAACGCTATTTTTAAAACACTAAGAAGGCTTGACACAACATGAAACTTTGCTCGTAGTATCACGGGGGTCTCTACACTTGAACACGAGCATTGAGAACATTGTTTGTGACTCAGGCTTTTGACTCGGGTACATTCACAAAAAAAGCCAAGGTTGCATTTTGGCAAATCTCCTGCTGTCATTTTGAGCATTTAACACGTGAAACAAACTGTAGATTTTATTTGAACATGTCTGTGTTTGTTAGAGATCAATAACTCTCAATTGTTACTATTACACTCCTCATATAGAGACAGATCATCAATCTGACAACCGCCTTAGGTGCTTTGAAAAACTCTGCCTCCGGGGTTGACTCCGGACCTTCTGACCTCCCATTCCTCACCTCTGTCTCACCTCTGTGGCAGCTAAACACAGTTAAACAGCTACTTACATGACAGCATCTTATCTTCCTAATGACAGGCTCAGTGCTGGTAAGGGAGGGGAAACAAGAAAGTTTGTTAACTGCAGAGGAAGGGAAAAAAAAATTCTGGCTGACAGACTGATTTTTTTATGAGTCTTTGCTCGAGTGGACTGTCCGTGAAAGGGTCGACATGTTCACCAAATGCACAAAATAAATGAGAGGGCAGGCTGAGGCCCGAGTTGATACTGATAATGAGTGACAGTGATAATGGGAAGTGCAGAAGAGATGATTGGATGGCGCTCAGTGTGAATCATGTCATATCAGCTGTTTTTGTTTGCATCATAAAGATATGGGACTTTAGTTTCCACAGTAACTACAGTGATCGAAGAGCTTGTGTTTGGCTTTTGTGTGTGTTTGCGTGTGTGCGTGCGTACACTCTATTAATAGGAAGAGGAATGGTACAAGCCTGGGAATGTTGTCCTCTCCGGAAAAACAAACTTTTCTCCCCCTCCTCTGTCCCTCTCTCTTTCTCTGCCTCTCCATGGGAGATAGGACCGACATGATGGGGAGGGAAAGAAAAATGACAAGATAAGGGGACGAGGGGAGGAAGATGGCATGAGAGAGGATGAGAGAAGGGGGAGGACGTTTCTGCCTGAGTCTGTGTAGAGGAAAAAAAACAACATATTTTGTCACATAATTTTGAGGATTTGTTGATTTGACACGCTGTGGCTGATACTGTGGTCTTGACAGATGAATTGCTGTGACTCCCTTAACATCTGGCAAAGAAAGAAAGAGTACGCACGGACAGAATTTGGTCTGTACTGTTGAAAGTACCACGTTTGGTCCTGGTCCCACCAAATTCCGGTATAAGCCCTTATAGGTATACAGATAGTTTAGTTGGTTAAACATACTTCTAGAGATAATCACTCATTGATCTAGACAATGTGCGCATTAGCTGTAAACTGATATCTTGCATGTAGTCATATCAAAAAGTGTCCTCTCTTCTGATCCCACAGTGTGCTCAAAATACTGAGGTACACATTTTTTGGACACATTTCACTAAAGGTTTATGTCTGCACTGACATGTGTATATTTACATGTACGGTACATTCCTCCTTATACAGTGTATGTGTGGACGGATGTATTGTGTGTGTGTGTGTGTGTGCGTGTGTGTGTGTGTGTGTGTGTGTGTTACCTGGATTCCTGCATTCCAGCCATTTGGGCTAAGGCCAGAATATTCTGGGAAGTGGACCGGTGCAACAAGGAGGGAGGGAATGATGAAATGAAGAATAAAAAGAGAAAGAGAGAGAGAGAGGGGAAAAGAAAGAATGAGATGAATCTGGCTTCTTATGATTCCTTTCATTCTGAGGCAGAGATCCCAGGGGTTATTTTTGTCCCCTCCGAGGATCCGTAGCCATAAACAGGCTGTGACTGTGATGTAATCTCTTGTCTTCTTCTCTCCCTTCCTCCTCCTCCCCACCCTTTTTACAGCCTCTCAAAGACAAAAAAAAATAAAAAAAGAATCTTAAATGTTTTCGAATTATGACCTCAGACTGAAAACGGTTCATCATTTATCGCCCAAAGGACAGAGAATAAAAACCATCTTTTTCTGGCAGTAAGACTTAGAAAAGACTTAGAAAATTAGACTTTAATGTTCGAGTACTTGTGATAAAGTGTGTTTTGAACTCTAGACATTTAAAGGCACCACAGATTGGCTGATGGTTAGAGGACATTTGGAAAGCGGTAAAACTCGGCGGCAGTGTTGGAATGGCAAGAAAAGGACCCTTTAGTTTCAGTTTAGTCAGTGTGAGTTTGCTGATCTAATCGCTCTCAACACTGGGACTGAGCCCGTATATCACACACACACACACACACACACACACACACACACACACACACACACACACAGAGACACACACACACGCAACACTGCCATATAAGGAGAGAGCGAGAGGGAATCGGCTTAAAACAGGGGGTCTCTTTTCTTCTCTCCCTTTTTCTTCCATTTTTTTCTGGCTCTCCTGAAGTTCATTGGCAGCGCTCTCTCTCTCTCTCTCTTTATTCATGCTATCATTTTCTGTTTAGTTTTGCCCTCTTATCCCGCAGCTCTCATTTTGACCCCCCCTCACCTTCGCAGGCCGAAACTATCTCTCGCTTTCTTTCAGCAGACGGCACACACCCAGTTCTCTTCTATGTCTTTTTGGAAATCTCTCTTTCTGTAGCTTTTAAACTTTCCTCCCCGGGCTTCACTCATGAGTACACATTAACTAAATGTCCCGCTGCTCGCAGGCCTCCGTTCAAACAGACCGTTGATATGAGCTCAGTCCAAACACATGGTTCACAGGAGTGTGAGGCCATTAGGAAATAAGTCAGTTTTAATCGAGAGTATAAGCAAACATAGGAGCACTTCCACTGCCGCTGATAAAGTGTGACAAAGGCAGTTGTTTTCTGCTCCTGAGGCTGTTTGTTCATTGTTATTGACGGTTTTCTGGAGACACATTGTCTTGTTTAGCCTGAGGCCTGCAGGCGACCCTCATATTTTGACATTTCATAATGTGTTTTCAGCGGTTTGGCTTGACCGGCGAGTTGTAAACCACTTTGTGCAATTTAGCAGCTGATATCAATATTTGGCAATATGAGGTTCTTGTGGGAAACCGACAATACTTGGGCTGAATAGCTGAATCAGTGACGTCGTTTACAGAAAAAACTGCCTCTGTGAGGCCTGCTTGTGTTTGCATTATTGATTCTGTGTGCTGGTTTTGTTGGTATAACCACGGTCCACCTCACACTCGGGACAAAAGTTACGATCATTAGTAGTATCTTTCTGTCGAATGGAGCCTTTTGGACCTACAGCGAGTTTTACGAGGAGTCAGAAGGTTCAGTGTGACACTGTTAGTGAATATTTTGACACAGCAGTGGTTAATGTGTACAGTAAAGATGACGGAGAGCACCCCCCGTGGCTTCTGTCTGTGTGTGTGTGTGTAGATGTAGAAGAATGTGACTGTTTCATGTGAGCAGTTATAAACGAATCCACTTTCCTGGGAGTATCCGGTATCAGTGTATGCGCTCGTGTGTGTGTGTGTGTGTGTTTGTCTGCCGCAGAGATAAAGAAAGTGTTTCCCTTTTTTAGTTCTGTCCCACTGGGAGCACAACTTATGGGAGGGTGGTCCTCAATCATGTCCTCTTCTGTTCTCATGGATGATGAGCTGGAAGTAGCTGCTTTGTTTGACATCACTCTGTTAGCACGCTGGCCTGAATAAGCTTATGTGCTTGTTTAACAAGTGACGTGCTACTAGCGGGAAGTGATTATTTTGGCATTCATTCTTCTTGGCTATATGTAGTCGACTTGTTTTTACCTAAATGATTTGATTGTGGACTAAAAGACTTCTTTTTGACAGTAGGAAAAGCACAGGTATGAATATTGAATTGAATGTTGGCTGAATTCCATTCAGCTGATTCAGTTTCAGGGCCCTGGTGTTGTGCATGCTGGCTCACTCAAATAGAACACAACAGAGACATGGTTAATATTATTAGTAACACGTGCGTTTTTTACCTTAACAAGTTAAACTGTCTGCTATGAAAAAAAGGCCTGATTTACTGTATATGGTAGAATAAAGTAAAAAATATGTTTACATTAATAAAATCTGCGATCCAGTTTTAGCTAGCTTGCTAGTTAATAAACGAGCTGATTGTAACCATGCTTGCCCTAAATAACCATCAGTCCACTTATATGGTGCAGACTGAAAATGTCTCAACATCTACACATTGAATTGGTACAGTTATTTTGTCGTATTATATATTTGTTGATATGTGGGATTCTTCTATCCTCCTTTATGGTTTTCAGTGAAACTGGCTGTGTTGACACCTGCTGGATGGATTGTGATAATATACACCTTCATGTTCCCTTGAGGATTAATTGTAATCACTTTGGTGACTCTTGCTTTTTGTCTGGTGCCTTCATCAGGTCAAAAAATGTTAGCATGCCAAGACGCTAAACTACAACCACGAACACGCGAAACATCGCCCTTTAAGAGATGTCATCTTTCTTTTTTTAATCTACATCTGATTCGGGTTCGGAGAATAGACTGACGAAGGATGATGGCAGGTTCAGACGGCGTGATGTTTATCGGCTATGCTCAGGGTGTCAGAATAGGTGGTTTTTGAGTCATAAATTCATGCTGTAACTCGACGGACTACAAGTTTCTCCCCAACCACTCATGGCTTGCCTGATGTGTGTAATGCCAACGGGAAGGAGGTGTTGGGGACTGACGTCCAGAACAAACAATGGTGGTGTGTTCGGAAAAGCCTGAAAAATAAGAAATACATGACATCGACCTTTTCCTCTGTTTGCAGTTTTCTTTAGCAGCACAAAAATCATCGTTCATATGTTTTCTATATGTTCACAGTGGTGCACTGAAGAGCATTGTGTGCCGCTGTTGATCCGTGTTTGGAACATGTGAGGAAAGGGCAACATATTCTGTTTGTTTGGATGTCCCATGTCCTCCCAGATGTGGCGTCGGATGTGGTCCACTGTCATACATAAAACGATCAGTTGTCTCCCACACCCTGTGTTTGTCAGGTCGGGCTGATGATGAAGATTTCTCACGTTCACCCAAATTAGGAAACCTTATAAGCCTTATATGCCGTGGTTTCCTGCTGCATTATTCAACCGACCTACATACCTGACAAAGACATTTTTTCACATACCCATCTCTGACGTGCCTGTCATGTGCAACAGTCGTTCACAGCCAGTGGAGCCTCCGTGATGTTGCCAGGAAATTTGTAATAAGCCTGTGTAGTGTGACGCTGAACAAACGGCTAAACGTTTGTGCGTGGAGGTGCTGATCATGAGCTGCTCTGCTGCTGTGCTGCTGCTGCTGCTGCTGATTGTGTTTTTTTTCTGTCTCATTCATGCTTTCACATCCATTCAGATGTTTCTGTGGCAACCAGTTTTACATAGCAACAGACCGGCCAATAACAGAGTTTGATCTCCGTGCTTTTATCTTGCGCTCTCTCTCTCTCTCTCTCTCTCTCTCTCTCCATTTCACCTGCCTCCCTGTCCAAACTGAAAGAGAGTCTTGAAAGTGTTTCCTCTCATTAGCCTGTCACTGATCCTGAAGGCCCTTTTTTAAAAGACAAAAGTGACAACCACAGCAGCTTAAACTGCAAAGGACTCCCACAGCTGCAGGCCCAGGGTTGCGCTAAATGGAAAAGGCTGACATGGTCGAACTTCTGTAGCAGCAACAGAAAAGTGTAAATCAGTGCTGGCTCACGTGGGCGGTGCTACCATAGCTTCCGGAGCTGTGCGGCAAAGCCGACTCCAGGCTCTTGACGATCTGAAAAGAAGCGACAGCGTCGGTCCTTCAGCTCTGTGAAGGTCTTTTACACTTTCAGCATCCAAAATTAAACCATTCATCGCTGAGCGTTTTATGAAAGGGGGTTGAGTTTCTGAATCGTCCCAGGAAATCTGTGTGACCTCCTTCAATCACTGCACTCTGACACAGCACGGGGGAAGCTGCTCAGCGGGCGGCTGCCGTGCCTCACAGCCTCCAGGTGTACAAGTGTGCCGCAGTGTGAGTTTGAGGCAGAGATTTGCTGCATGAGGCCGCTGTTAAGACCCACTGATGTACTCCTGGGTAATATATCAATATTATATCGGCTTCGATTTTGGATGTCGTTCCACATGATACGAGTGTTGTCTTTTCCTGGGGTTAAAGGCTGCATTACGGTGAAACGATTTAAATCTCTGAACTCTCCAGGCTGTTCTTCTCATACTTGTCTTTACCCGCTTAGTCATTTTATCCACATTACTGATGATAATTTATCAGAAACCTCATATATTGTGTAAGTACACAGAGTCACCCCCACAACATTGTTACAAAATGGATATCGATATGTATGTTGCCTTGTCGGAGCATTCATGAAGTGCGTTTGATGAATTTTCAAAATACCGAGATAAATGTGTAAATAACGTGCAGCCTAAACATATTGTGATATCATATGTCCCAGCACTACACTGACGGTGCTAGTAGCATCGTGCGTATGAGAGAGGGAGTTCGTCGGATCGCTTCAACCTGTGTGAAAACATTTGCTCAATCAATTCTTCCTCCTCCTTAAGGAGAGTTTCATATGCTTCATTTTTGCGTATCGAACCAGATCACTCAACATTTTGTTGGCTGTTGCAGTTTGACAAAACTTTTTTCAGTGGATGCTATGTGACAACAAAAACACCATGGCCTTCTTGCTGCAGCGAGTGAGTGAAGTTACTACAAGTACGCACACCCAGGTTTATAATCCTCCCAACTTGTGACTAACTTGCCACAGCTGTGATGTAGCGTGGCACTGAAGCACAAGGCTGAGTCCAGTCACAGCTGTGTGTGGTCATGAGTACAACAGGCCACACCTGACCACACCCAGCTGTGATCTCGGGTGATCGCAGAGGTTCAGAAGACTTTCTAACCCATAAGGCTCTGTGCAACTATACAACGCTATTTCAAACTAGTTATTCAGATTTGTATTCGGAGTGTTCAGAAAACCCTGGGCTGAACTCTGAGAAAGCAGTATCTCCCTCTCTTCTTCACGATCTCATTCTCTTTGTTTTGTCAGCTCTTCTCCACCCTGTCACACCCTCTCATGAGATCAGCCTTTGTTTTGGTGCATTGTCACGTCCCACCCCTGTTTGTGTGTCTCTGACCACTTATTGTTCGAGCTCGGATCAGCCTCTCCTCCCGGGTCCTCCCGGGTCTCGGTGTTTGGAGCAGTTTCATCATTGTGAATCTTCTCCAATCGGTTCCATATTCTCTGACGCTGCTTTCCTGGAAAGGTTCAGCTCCATTCAACATGTTTTGATGGCCTAAAGCTGTAATAAGACACTTCATTTATTGTAGCTTTACTAGCCAGGGAAACCGTACACACACACACACACACACACACACACACACACACACACACACACACACACACACACACACATAAGGATTTTAGGCCGTGAGGGGTCAGGAATGTCGAGGAAAGAAGGATAAAGAGGGGAAATGGAGAGAAAGAGGGATAAAGGGGAGGAAGAGGGAGTAGAAAAGTGAAGAAAGAAAGTGAAAAGTAAAGTATGAAGTGGCTTAATCCGCAGTCTAGTTCAGTCTCAGCTAAGCTGTAGTATTATAACAGCACAATCTGTTGGGAACCACGCTGACTAACTGTCTGCGAAGTGAACTCGCTATCTGGATTTCTCTCTTGCTCCCTGTTCGTCCTCTCTCCCCTCCTCCTCCTCATCCTCCTCCCTTTTTCCCACTCTCAGTCTCAAACTCATACACATCCGAGTGTGTGAGAGCATGTCCAAGTGCTGCTCAAGAGCTACTTTGTGCATCTTTTATGAGACACGGTTTCACTGCGAAATCCAGCTGACAGCCCCCCTCGAGCATCTCTTGAAAGTAACCCAGGTTTTGTGAAGAAGGCCGTGTGAGAAATGATCGGAGAGAGAAGAGGAGATGGCAGAGGGTGGCAGAAAGGACAAACTGGGTGGGAGAGATCAAGACACGGAGAAGGTATTTCCGGAGTGGCGTTGGGGTTAAGACTAGTCTCTGTGGCTGATGGCTATCTCGGGATCCCAGTGCATCGTGGGTTAGGTCGCTGGACAGGAAGTGGACGGGATGTCAACTCACAGGCTGCGGTGGGACTGGAAATTGAGGATGTTGAGTGGATCGAAGGCTCCTCCTGGTGTGTCCCTGTGATGCTGTCTGGTTGGACTCAGATGCCGCCTGATAAAGTTCTTGTGAAGATGAAAAGGGAGCTTAACTCACAGTGGCCCGATGCACTTTATTATGTAGGGTCATGGAGATCATTCCTGTCCTTCAGCAATCTCCCCACATGTCTTGAATATCCTTGAAAGTTTGTGGATATTTGTTCCAAAAAAGGCTTAAAAATGCCATAAAACAACATTTGAAGAAAACTAAACTGTTCTTTTGTTACAAAGACAGATCAAATCTTCAAATCAAACAGACGTCTTTCATTCATTTAGTCATTTTGGGCGACAATTATTCACACAGGCACACACCTTTTATTGCCTTTTGTACATTTTATTGATCCATACTTTTATTAAATTTTTATCGCTAATATACTACATATATTATATTTTTACTCTTTGCTCCCAGCAATCTCCCAGCAAAGTGTGTGTGTGTGTGTGTGTGTGTGTGTGTGTGTGTATCAGCCCAAGTGCCAATCGTGTCCTTGCCTCAGCCTCACCTCTCAGAGACAAAGACTCTTTTCACAGCACACGTATCTCTCTCTCTCTCAGTCTCTCTCTCACACACACACATCCACACCATCCCATAAGGGCGTATTTGGAGAGCAAGTAGATCTGGTTACCTGTGTGGATTCTCTCTCTCTTTCTCACACACACACACACACACACACACACACACACACACACACACACATACACGCACACACATGCACGCTGCAGTTTCGATAACAACTATGTGTTGTCATAACTTATCTTATGTCCTGATTTAATTTCATCCTAATGAACAGGTGCAATTTATTTACCTATTTGTCACCTGGCTTCTGAAAGAATGAAGTAATGCCAGACATATTTGACTATCAGAATATGGAAAAAAAAAAATCAGTCAGATTACTGCCCCCTTGTGGAGGCTTTTCATGTATGTGTGTGCTTCAACATTAAAGATGTAGATAGATAGATAGAAGGCAAAGCACTTAAAAAAACAGAATATGAATTGGCAATAAAAGGTATCAAAAGCAATTAAAGGTTTGTGTGTGTGTGTGTTTTGGTTGTATTACTACATAGTATTAATACATTGTCTGAGCATTTTTATCTGCTTTTGTAAGAAAAAGACACATGGAGCTGCGTGGCGTTGTGCCACTTGTACAACTGTCCCATCCTCAATAACCAGGAGAGTGTATACTTTCTTAACATTCATTTTAAAGCAACATTATGTAACTTTTTTTTACCTTGAAATAACAGCTTCAAAATTATGTCACACTGTTGCAGATCTGGGATTTGTATCATATTAGTGTCGCACTTAAAAATTGTGGCATAAAAAATGCCAATTTCTACATAATGTTGCTTTAACAAAATGAACAGTGAAGACCACAATGATGTTTTCTTTAATTCGGCTACTAACATGTGTGAAGTCTGGACCAATCACAACAGGCTATTTTACATTGACCTTAGTCTGAACACCTGTAATTATAAGGCCCATTCAAAATGTGAATCCTGGCATCATGCCTGAGATGTAGAGAGGGGACGGGGACTGGACTAGATGAATGTGGAGACAGATGGAAAGAGCTTCGGAGCAGAGAGAGGAATCAATAAAGTGGAGTGAATATGCAGAGACGGAGGTTCATCCTGACCTCCCGTGTCATAGGTACAGGTGGGATTCATCTGTTTTCCTAGAATCATCTGTCATTGTCCTGACAGAGAGAGACAGAGCTACACACACATACACACACACACACACACACACACACACACACACACACACACACCTGAATGACATGTAATGTTGCATAAACCATTTTTCATTCTGTCCTACTTCATTTATTCTATCGTTTATAGTGTGTGCATGTGTGTGTGTGTGTGTGTGAACTTGTAATTGTATGAGGGTTGTTGTGCTAAACGCCAGATGGATAAGTGTACTAGCACGCACGCACGCGCTCACACATAGACACACGTGCATGGACACACTTATGGTACAAGCTGTATATGCAGGTGTGTGATGAGAAATCTGTTTTGATCTGTTTGGGCAGTCATGCGTCCCCCTCTCCTCCTAAGGTTACTCTCTTTTTCTCTCTCTCTCTCACTCACTCACTCACTCACTCACTCACACACACACACACACACACACACACACACACACACACACACACACACACACCTGTGGACCAGCGGGTTTGCTGACAGGTGTCATCAGTCCTCCTACATGTTTATCTATAGACTGACTCCATACTGACTCCGAGGCTGTGATACAGATGTCACATCAGCTGTCATTTAGCAGCACTTAGTGACACACACTGACACAGGCGGGGGCGGCTCGGCAAGAATTAAACCACACACACATTTCTGCGCAGGGTGGGGAGGAAATATGAGGTTGAACCACGGCTGCGAATTCAGCCCACTCATGATGAGCCGCATATGTGTATCTGGTGGTGTTTACTTATAAATGCTGTTGAATATGTCTCATGAGTGATGTCTAGCGTTTTGAGTCGGACTCATTATCATTGTAATGTTGGATTTACACCCTGTGTTTCATCATAATTCATTGCTGCTGCAGATTTGCTCTGAATTAAAGCACACTAGTCGACAGTAGTAGCTAGTACAGATTATCACCCAGTCATACGGGAAAAAAAGGCTTTGTCTTCTTGAAACCATTCATAGCTGTCCTGGGCTGTACTAAGCCCAGGATGCAGCGAAGGCGCCTCTGTAAAAAAGTATCAGAGGGAACTCATTTTGGTGGAACATTTGCACAAAGGGGGGGTGGAGACCTGGCAATAAAATAGCAACATAAAACAGCGAAAGACATATTTTGACCATGGCCTTATTCAAACTGCCAAACCAAATCTGTTTTTTGGCATGTCCAGATTGTATTAAGGTTGATTTTAGAAAGTCTTGACAGCAAAAATGCACATGAAATGCATTTTTCTTCCCAAATCAGATCCAGATCACGTTTGGGGATGGTTAGGATTTGGTCTCAGTCTGACCTCTCTGGCCACTCAAATTTGATATCAAAGTCTATTTTGCGTCACTTGGTTCCCAACACGTCACACACACGGACCATGGAGTGACACTCCCAAATCCAAATCCAAGTTGCCATTTCATTTTCAGCGTGTAGGTTGCTAGTTCACAGGTTGTTGTTGTGTCGCTTGATGATGGGGAATTCAAAAACAGTAACGTGTAGATAGCCGAAGGGAGAAGAATTCTGACTGAAATGATCGGCCAGTGACGGGCTTCTTACCTAAAGCCTGCTTCCTGTGAGTCAGACTGAGACACACAAATGATTCCTAGTAAAGGAGGTAGAGATCTTTGTCTGACCATGTAATTAGAGCCTGTGTGTATATGTGTGTGTATGTGTGAATGTGTGCACACCATTCGGAAATCTGGGTCAGCCAGCTATGAGCTGGTAACTCATTCAGGGAGAACAGTCCATCCCCAGGCTGCCCACTTTTTCTGCGTGTGTGCACATGCACACACACACTTTATTATCCTTCACAACCTAGCAACTGCATTTGTCCAAAACTAAACAGGAAATGCTGAGGATGTGAGCACTCTGGAGTTGCTGTGGAAACAAGATGCTGTGGATGCTGATGTAACTGGTTAGATGTTTGTAACCTGTCTGCTCTCATGTTGCTTAGGAGGGAAATCTTACATTTTCTGTTTTCTTATGGGCAGTAAATCCATGAGAAGAACAATACCAATAGCGATTTGATCCACCTGACAAGTATTGTCTCTGTAGACAAAGTCATATCTTATTCCTCTGCGCTGTAGAGCTCCTTCTGCCATGCACAACTATTAAAAGCACCTCAGTAAGCCACGCTGTTGCACTAGCTGACCTTCCTTTTAATACAAAGAACAAAGGCACTGAAGTTTCTGAATATTGGAACCAAATGTAAATTACTCTGTGGCTGAAAATACTACCCAAAAAATATATAATCTGTCTATGCTACATTTGCAAATGCTGCGCGGTGTGTTAGGTTAAGAGTGTAAGTTAACCTTTTTTTGTCAAATGCACTTATACATGTTGGACTCATTGTTCCATATTTAAAGCACTGGTAATGGAAAGTAGAGTGAAGTTTTTTTTATTCCCAAAACACTTTGCAGCATTCTCCTAAACAACTGAAATCAGTGGGGATAAAAAAAAACCGACCGAAAAAAATCCCAGTCTTAGAAAGCCCAGATATTGTTATTGACACACTTGATGTGGGGTTGAGCTTGTGCCCTCACTTCAGATGAGGTGTGAGCTGATGCTTTTCGTTTAGTAGCTACAGTGAAGATTTTGTCTTAAATGGTCTAAACAAAGTCTTCGTAGATCAAATTGGGATATCAGGGCTTCTGGAGACTTGGACCAGGAGCTGTGCGGGGCCATTTTTTGGTACTTAAGTTGTTTAGGAGAATGCTGCAATGCTGTTCAGCTGTAAAGCTCCACAGATGTTTGGTGGACTACAAAACTTCACCGAGTTGTCCATCAGCATTGGAGTGATTTGTGGGTGAACTGCTCCTTTAAGCTTCCAGCAGAAGCACATGAGCTAGTTGCTGCATGCCACAGGCATGTTCGAGATGTCAAGAAAAAGTATTGTGTTACGGGTTTTGATTCAAGAGACTGCAACAGTAATGCTGAGATGCAGATGAAAGGAAAAGGGAAACACTTCTCTGGTTTGTCCTGTGCTTAGCTTTAAGTCATCAGACTTAAAAGCAAAGTTATTTGTTTGGTTTAATACTGTGGCGTTGTCGTGTTTTACCCTCTTGTAAAAAAAAAAAAAGGGAAAAACAAAATGCACGGCGCAGAGATCAGAGAGTATATGTATTCAAAATGTATTTTCTCCAACTTTCAAACATGCCTGGGAGATTGTCATCTCTGATCTCTGTCACCAGACCTTCAAAACCATCCATTGTTTCTATGGCAACGAGGATTAAAGGCCAATTTCCTGCCACGAGCTTGACCTTTAAATGTCCTTTTGTGACCTTTCTCTGTTGTCAGCATCTGATCTCTGCTGGAGAGAAAGAGCCTAAAGTTTGTCTCAACTGAGCTCTCTGTACTTTGTTTTGAGCTGCGTCATATCAAATCACTTGATGTTTCTTACTTATTAATATTACATGCTGCACTGTATTTTTAAAGTTGCTCAGCTCAAACCCACATGCTGTGCTGTACTCTTCTTATGAGACTTTTTCATTCAAACTGCATTTTAGATTTGTGCACGCACGAAAACTCCCAAGGTTTCATTGCGTGTCATCTGGCTGTTGTGTACACACAGTCCTTTTTCACTTTTTTTTTTTGGTCAAAATCGCAGTTCGGGCCTCTTTATGGTTGGGTCAGACATCTTGATTTCTCTTTTTGTGGGTGTATGCGTGTCTGTGAGCTACAAAAGTGTGCGTGTGCTCGCTTGCTGTGTGTTAATGGGGCTGCAACACTCACTTTATGAATTGTCAAAGGACCGCACTGCCGGTTTCTGCATATTTTAGACCACTGGCTGAATGTAGTAATGCAGGATCCAGCGGGAACACTTTGGAAAACTGCCCCAAATAGTGTGTGAACAGTCGATTGAAAATGGTCCTTATTGCAGCTGCACTACCACATTCATGATGATGTTATAACTTTGATCAAAAATGTATGAAGGCACGGAACCTGAAAGTTCTCACATAAAGCCAGTACTCTAATAATGTCCAATAAAAACTGAGCCAGGGGAGGAGGAAAGTAAATGATCAGAACCTCCAGCACATTATAATGTCAGGCATGGAAATTCAGCATAATGTGAATATTTCCATCAGTTTAATATCATCAAACCATGTGTTTCAATCTGCTGCTTTAAGTTCTCTTCATGCATAAATACTAAATTCTGATTGATAGTTCTTTGCCGTACTTTCTCAGTACTGAGCTACTTCTCAGCTTCATTACAAGTACAACGCTGGAAGGGTTTTATTATGAAACTGCTGCTACAGCAGTGAACGAACAAGAAGGCATCTTTTCTAAATTATGATTAAAATCCATATAAAACTAGAATATAGCATATAAAACTGAATATTGTTTTATATATTAACTGCCCCAGTAAAGGCTTCGGCTTGCAGAATTTCCAGATTCTCTAATTCTCAGCTTTTCCCATTTTCATAATAACACCTTTAGGTTTAGGCCAGGTGGTTTTCAGCTTGCACTTCAGAGATTTATTGACATTTCTCAACAGATTCTTGTACTTTATAAACTAAAGAAATACTTATGGGATAGTCAAAGAAGCAAAGGCTGAGATAATGTGTATTTTAGTCCCTTGTGTGCTTCAAGCTTTAAAAACATTATCCTATCATCTCAACTGTGTCAAGTCGATTTGTAACGTAGGCTCGCTGGTTTTGATTCTCAAACCCAAACCAAGATCTTCATGATGTGATTGATGTGTTAAAAATAGTCTCATTACTGGATGATGACGCTAATCTATGTGCAAATTCCATCTATATAATGGAAATCAGTAGCAGTCATCGTCTCAAACACAGGTATAGAACTTAAATGCCATTCATATTCTGAATAGAGGATTTGATTATTGGCCATAATGTCATAACCATCCAAAGTAGACTTACCACGAGTTATGAAATTGTGAAAGATGGTATATGATCCTGTAGAAGCCAGAAGTCTGTATGATATCAACCTTGTTTTAAGAAAAAAATGTTTTATGCGCGATGTCATAGAAAAGTACTACACTCCCCACAATCCTATAGTGTAACAGCAACGTCTGTCATTGGTGGAGCTCGCTGTTACCATGGAAATGTTTACCGAACCCGCAAATTACATGTTCGCTAGTTACTGCTACCACTGAGACTTGTAGTGATTTACACCCCTTTCGACACTCTTCTGCTCATCTCTGAAAAAATGCAAGTCAGAAAATGAAATCATGGTAGCTCTGTGCTAAACGATCGTAGAGTTCAGTGGTAGCAGTAACTAGCGAACATGAAATTCGCGGGTTTGGTAAACAACGTCGTTGTTACATTCGCAATGGTTTATGGGATGAGTAGTTCCTTCACTCTTACGATAATTATGTACACAGATTTTTTTCCCGTTTTCCAAAATTGTTTTTGCTCCAAATCAAATGTTTTATGGTCAGGATTCATCTTGTAGTTTATTGGCTTGTTTCCAGGCTTAAAACTCTTTACATAAGGATTTTATGAAGCGTCAATGGAGCGAATGAATGGGAAATTCACTTCCGGAGACAAAGCCGTTAAAAAAGTGGGTGGTGACTGTTGAGCTCTATCGTCCTTTTAAAATTACACCCTTGTTTCCTGTTGTCATGGTTATCTGTGGGCTGCTGCCACTCGGTGTACCTGCATAGAAATAGTAGAGGCAGATAGGACGGTTTCATTCAAATCTATATTTCTCAACTGTGTGTGTGACATTAACAGATGTTATCACAACAGAAAGGTCACGATGGGAGACAAACGGATGGACAGCTCTGTCCTCCTCAGCACCCCCCATCACCCCCACCCACCCCTCAATCGATTATTTATGGAGCTGATTGGTCGAGTCTGGCTGAGCAGAGCTGAGCTGAGCGCTGCGAGCGTCTGCCCTGCCTGCTGTCTCTCATTATACACACCCAAAGGGGGAGGGCTATGACACACTCGCAACACACCCACCCGCACCCAAAACCACACACACACACACACACACACTTTTCCTCATCTCCCTCTCTGTCCACACACACCGCGACATGCGCTCCGGTCTTGCTTACATCATCCATGCAGTAGAAACAGATCAGACACCCATGCATACATGCTGGACTGTGCTCCTCTGTCTCTCAGATATACGGTGTGTGTGCTGCATGATACACACGCGCGGCGACAAGCTGCACAGCCGAAGCCTACAGAACAGACGCACTCTTTGACACACACGCATACACACACTGAAGACTGAATTTACAGAAGAGGGGAAGAATCGCTCTCTAAAGGAGTGAATTATCTCAAAGCGCTTGTTGCCAGAAGAGGAGAGAAACACCTGGAAGGAACATGTTCATTTCATGTTGTGAATAAGAGAAAGGAAAGGCGGCGAAACGCTCCAACCCTCAGGTGTTTTTTTTTTTTTACCCTCCGTCATTCTGTGGACATGAAGAAGGAGTTTGTGTGAGTAAACAGACGCAAAAAAACAAAACAAAAAAAAAACCTCTTCAGGTGTTTTTTGGCGTCTATGTGCCAAAGTGAGTGTGCGTTCAGGCGCACGGACCGTTCCGTATGCTTCAGATGGTTCGAACCCTAGCCCAGTTCAGCATCGCTCTGGAGGAAATGAACGAGAACGGGGAGAACACGGGAGATGAAGGAGGTGGAGGGGAGAGAGAAAGGGGAGAAGAAGTGGTGGACAGAGATGCTGTGGACCAGTTTAGGAGCAACAACAGGAATGGAAACTCTGGTGGGAATCTGAATGGGAATGGACTTTGTTCCGGAAGCCCCAACGGAGAGGTAGAAGAGTGTTTTCTCCTCTGTTTGTGTGTGTGTGTGTGTTTGTGTGTGTGTGGCTGCTGCTTGCACCTTCGGTGCATATCTAGGACGTTATCACCTGCCTGTCCAAGTCAATTCAGATTTCACTCCATCCAGCCTCCTCTTTTCCTCTCTCACTCTCCTTCTCCCACTCCTGAAGATCCTGCTTTTCTTTGAATTATCTTACTTGTTTTTCTGTCACCACTACAGCCTACTCCTTGTTTTGAACATGTCCACCGTATCTCTTCCCGCAGATCCTCCTCTCTCTGTCTCCCTATAATAGAATTAGAGCGGAGTGAATCACACGATTAGCTCCAACACTGTCACAAATACTCTCTGGAGTCTCACTCATAAAACCTGCACCCATCTTCGCAGTGTCTTTAGTGTTTTCCTCGCTTCGTGTTCTAGTCGTGTCCGCTCGAGTGTGGGAGCATAATCAACAAACAAGCCTTGGTTTACATCCAGACCTGTGTGAAGGCACAAACTCACACATATGGTAGACATAATGCAGCCGCCAGAGTTCTGCTAATCTTAACACCCAGTCTGCTAATCCACGCCGAGTGGTGGAGTGTGTTTGTACGTAGGAGGGAAATGTATGTAAGAACAGAGCTGAATTTTCTCTTCAGCAAGGGTCAGGAGAGAGAGATGTTTGTTTTTTCTTTCATAGGAATCAGTCCCCCCCCCAACACATATACCTGTGGAAATGTTAGAGTTAAAGCTAAGCCTCCACTGTAGCAAGAACAAAAGACTTTGTTTGGCGTCATGGTACTGTTGAAAAAATCGTAGGACCTCAACCGTTGACTGTTTTCATGACGGATACATTTCTAGATTATTTTTAGTGAGCACGAAATTGTCAGGTGTCTCGAAACGAAAGATAACCAGGACGGTTTTTTGCCATATCGTGAAAGTGTTTGTAAACATGCAAATATATAGCATGAGAACACCCAGAAATGATGATAAAAATCACATAAAGCAACAGTATGTGACTTATTTATCTCGAACTTGCAGCCATCATATTGATGGTTCAGTGTCTTGTAACAGGGTGAATGGTGTCTCTGTCTCAGCCACTGCCCCCCCATCACTTGTGTCTGCACTAACTTCAGTGAGAGGGTCGGATCACAGCGTTACATACATGTTTACTTCAACATACACGTTTTCAACACATAACAT
Source organism: Sparus aurata (assembly GCF_900880675.1). Taxonomy (NCBI): domain Eukaryota; kingdom Metazoa; phylum Chordata; class Actinopteri; order Spariformes; family Sparidae; genus Sparus; species Sparus aurata. The sequence continues at coordinate 18,924,623 of NC_044188.1, read as the reverse complement.
CGTTATGATGTAATGAGTTTTGTTTGTAGTCATCACCTACATTACGTCCAACAAACTGTTACAGACCTGAGATTTGTATTTATGACAGCGGTGTCGCAATCAGAAACTGTGGGGGTGCTAAATCACTCAAAAAGACCAATTTTTACATCATGTTGCGTTGAATGATTAACTGGTTATCTGCGTATTAATTATCTGACCTATTACAAAATACAAAACTGTATTGCTGATTATCCTTCTAGTTTGTTTCAGTGTGAGTTTCAGAGTTCTGCAGACATCGTCCGCCTGCCTCCTCTGAAATATAATTGAACTAGGGTTAGGGTCGTTGTCTCTTTCTAGAAATCATGAATCATGTCATCCACAGACATCGTTGTGAGCAGTTTCATGTATCACCGGACAAAAGGAAGTGCGTCTGCTCACGGATGAGAGGCTCGATGTCGAGACAGAATGGCGTTAATTTTAGTTAAGTGAGTTAGCTAGCCTCTTGTCCCTGAGTAGGCTCTTACTTCAGCGTGGTGATACAGTTGATGGGTGTCGTTCAGTAGAAAAGAAAATAGTTCCCACATGATTCTGTTCACATCAAGGTCTGTGGCTTAACTTGAGTGACCAGGTCATGATTTCTGGAAAGACATTTTTCAAATGTATGCGTCATCGGTTTTCATTATGTTTCAGAGACTGTAGACGTCACACGGAAAAAATCTATATGGATAAACAGCACTAAGGATGAGACTGAAAATATGTATTTTCCATTTTGGGGTGAACTGCCCCTTTTGATATTGATCATTCTATGAACTGATTGTATGAATGTGATGTGAGACCCACGAGGAGCTGCTGAAAGGGAAGAATATGATAACACGCTGGAGGGAAAAGGAATGAAGAGATGATGATGATGATGATGAAGGAGGAGTCGGGAGATGGATCAATAGTGAGCGTGCATATGTCTGGAAGAGAATAGCTATCGATCAGAAGAGAGTAGGTCAGAGCTGACTGCGGCCTGCCGATGACAGTTAGGGAGTCCACAGAGACACACGCGCACAGACACACTGACACACACGTGGTGTTGCTTACGATGAGGATTACATAAGCCTGCTGACAGGATGACACTCCTTCCTGTTTGAGGACTGCCACCTCGAAACATGACGTGAATATCAATGCGTTGTACAGTTCTGTATGCATGAATAGAGGAAGAGGCAGATAGGTGGTGGCGAGGATGCCTTCCCTTTGCTCGAAGAGGCTGCCTGTTGCTGCTTTCGCCAGGCCTGTTGCCAGGGGATGCAGTCGTCTGTGGGGGGGGGGGGGGGGGGGGGGGTGTGTGTGAAGGCGGCAGGGGTGGAGAGGCGTGACGACAGAGGTGGGCTGCGGTTCTGCCGCTGATGCTTTTCATGAAATAACTTCAGCGCGGATGTAAAACGGCACGGGTCTTGGAGGAGCAGAAGTCAGTAGTATGCCCTAAATGTTGTGCTGATGCTGAGATGCGCATGTAGTCATTTGGCCACATGCAAAGAGAAGGAACTGAAAGAAATTCACAGTCACAATTCAGTATTTCCTCCTCATTATCCTCCTAAGCAGCACTAATAAGGTATTTATAGCAAGAAGTCACGTTAAACATCATGTCATGATATTTGGTCCCCCTTAATTGACCCTCCTGGTAGAAGGGGTAGTTTCCTTTTCTGCCTGTTGTTTTATGTGTTATGTGTTATTTGAGAAATAAACAAAAACTTGCAGCTCTCTTTGAGTAATTTAAAGGAACAGTTCCACATTTTTGATACGATTGCCACAATTCTGGGCTTTTTACTGAATCCATTTGATATTTTGAATTAGATCCTCAACCATTAGTTGATTAGTCGATAAGTCAATTGAAAGACAATTGATTACCAAACTCATTTGTTAATCAATTATTCGTTTTTCAGTCATTTTTCAAACAATAATGTAATTTGTCAATTTGCCATTTCCAACAACATAAATGTGAGGATTTGCTGCTTTTCTTTGTAATTTCTGTTAGTAAATGTAGAGTAAATATTGGCCTTTGAGCATTTTTCACATTTAGTCTGGGTTTGTTATGTTTGGACAGCGTCAGGCTAGATGTTGCCCACTGTTTCCAGTCTTTGTGCACCCAGACATGAGAGTGGTATCAGTATTCTTATCTACTCTCTACTACTACTCTAACTCTCTGCAAGAAAGTATTTCAAAAGAGACACAATTCCTTTTTTGACCTTTTTAAACAAGCTGTCAATGTTGGTGTAGTTTGTGTATCTGGAAGTATGCACAACAAAGTAGAAGGCAATCTGTAAGTACATACTAGCTATGCAGCTATCTGTAATATGAGACAGATAATAAGAGACGGACAAGCAGAAATAAACAGCACCTTAACATTTTATACAGCATTTTATACTTGTTTCTGAGCACCTGTATGCTGTACGAGGCTGTAAGCCAAACAGCTGCAGTCTTTACAGCCTTGCCCCCACCGTTTTGATGGTGGCTGAGGTCACAAAGAGAGAGAAAGTGGCCTTACAAAAATATTTGATAGCTCAAAATTGAAAGCAGCTGCTGCACTTAGAACAGAACAATTGTAAACTTCAGTCCTTCGTCTGCAAAATACCACTTTACTCAAACGTCTTTCCAAAAGAGGTGCTGGATGAAAAACGTTGGTTATTTTCTGTCCAATAATGAATACATGAAATTTGAAAATTCAACAGCTTGAATGGCGTTCGGTGTTTCTCGTGCGACCACGCTCAATTGCCAAAGAGTGGCCTTGTCAAAATGTCCAGAAGGAAAATCACAGGAATGGTTTTATGCAAATAAAAAATAAGCAGCAACAAAAAACTCTGGAGAAACAAAATGATATAACATTGATTTCTTGCCTTGTCTGCTCTCGACTGTGGAGCTGTAACACACACACTCACAACAACGACGCTAACAAAGACACGCACAGCGTATAGTATGATAAACATCGTGAAGCTAACATATCGCCGAGTCAAACAGACGTTGACCGACTCTGGTGTACGCTGTCTTTACTGTCTGGCTGTGGATGTGAGGAATAAGTTACTTTATGGACCCCCTGTGACCAAGCCATTATCAACACACCGGAGGGACACATGAGAACACACTGTTCAGATCCCCTCTGGTGTTAATAAGCGACGGGCTGAATCCAGCGAACCATCTTGTCTCTGCTGTCACACCGGCTGTACCCCCGAGTGAACCCTGAGCAGACGCTCTACACATTATGGCATATTTGTGTGGGTGGTACCCAGATGAACAAACCGGGATGTACAGACCTGTCTTTCTAAAAAAGATCTTAGCTCGGCTGTTTTGGGCTGATTCAATTACACAAACACATTCTTGCTCCTCAGACCGCATCATTCCTGACATCTGGATCAAAGTTATCCCATTACAAATTATTCATAGCTGCTGTATCAAGATCTGCCGCTCGGAAAAATAGGTCACTCTGGGGGTTTAAGAAGGATGTTTACAAAAGGGCCTAAAATAATAGTTATTCATGCTCAGTTGCAAGGATATTTAGGCAACATTGTTTATTATGTGTTACATTGTATGCTAACCAAATGTGTATAAGCAAGAGCCGTACTAAAACAGCAGGAGCCGCACGGAAAACAGTGACATAATCATTAAACTGTATAATTTTATATGCGTTTTCTCTCAGACTTCACTTCAGTAACACTTTCTTTTTGGTTTTATAAAAGCAAAACAGACTTTAACAAATGTATATCCTGTAAAATACTAACACTAACACAATAATAATCATCATTAATAAATGGCAAATGTATAATTGATTCAACTTTATTTGATGGTCATTTCACAGTTTACAATCACTGACATGCTTTATAAACCATCTGTCCAGCAATTTGTTATTGGTTACTTGTAATACATGTTGGTTATTAGGTAATGAGGCATTTAAACATTCTTTATAAAATGCTTATTAACATTAATTAAGTGTATAATGATGTATGTATTAGCTTTATTAACTGTATTGCTTTAGATTCCATAGCTTTCAAAGGCATCTTCTCAACTGCTGATGAATACATTTGAAAAAAGCATAAAGATAAAAACTTAAGTTAGTTAAACTAAAAAGAAAGTTTTTAATTCTCTTATAAATAGTTTGAAGAAACTCATAAGATTCTTAGTCTTTTTAAGCATCAAGATTCTTACAAATGTCTTATAATCTAACATTAATGTTATTAATGTTAATAAACATCTTATAAGAGCCTATTACATATTTAGTAATGTTTATTAAAAGGAACAGACTCTAAAGAGTTATCAGTGTAAAGTTGCAGTTGATCTTTGTAATACTTTTGAAAATGGTTACAAAGGAAATATAACCAAAGACTGTTGACAGTTGTGTATCTGGACCGGACCAGGTGCAGCACTAACTGCGGTCGTCTCCCTGCTGTATTCAGAACAGCTCAACATGTTGCACATTAAGGCAACAACAGCATGTTCCTGTCTCCTGTCAGGGTTTGTCAGTAGTCAAGTAGACAGCGACAAGAGTTGTTGTGTTTTTGTTCCCGGGAACAGAACTATGGCATGATGACAGTGAGAGGAAATGTGTGGATAACCCTGGTCCTCCTTCTTCTTCCTCTTCCTCTTCTTCTTCTGCTGCTGCTGCTGTTTGACCTCCCACCGATGTGGATGATGATTGAATGCTGCTCAGAGGAACTGAAGCAGACGTTCCCGGGATCCTGCAGCAGCATCATGTGCCTATGCGGCTGCAATATTGGGACACTAGCTGGCTCTTATTTAATTTTTTTGTCCAGCTTTGTTCGTCATTTTTGATCAGTCACAGTAAAGTATTTCCTGAAGTAACTGATGAGAGCTGGCAACAAGGAGTCATAACTAAAACAAGCTGTTCATAATAAATGTCAAGCTTATTTGTAAGACGGAAAACAGTAAAAAAAAGAGATAAACCTCTGACACAGAGGTAAACATTAAAAATTGTTACTCAAACTTTCCCCTGCAGATATCATCACAGTGTACAGACCAACTTCCTGCTTTAACTTTGACCTGCAGTACTTGACAAAGTTGTTTGCGCCCAGAGTTTACCACTGCGATGAGGGATGAGTACCGACAGTTCAGGTGCGCTCACTTATGCACCTGCAAATGTTGCCTCCAAATAAAGTGCTTTAGATTAACGTTTTAGATTTTATATCCCTCTGTACACAAAGCAGATTTAATGATTTAATTAAGGCTAGGGTTGTGGGCTCGTTTTTCACCGCAGTATACTAGTCCTGCACCTGGAAACAGCCCAGTAAAGAAGTGTCTTTTGTGCAATGAATCATAAAAGAACAAGTTGATTTTCAGATGATTAATAATGTATTCAACAAAAACTAAAAACATTAATTCATTGTTCTTTTCCATTTCCTGAAGTGTTTGATTGTATACAATGTTAAAAATGCAATTTAATGAAGTTAATAGATAATAGATTCAAGAAAACCTGGGGCTCAGAGGGTTTGACAGCCAACAGCTTGCTCAGATGACAACCCGTCTGATCACTGAACACCTATTTTCTTGCTCATACAGAAATAAGACTCGAGATGCGACAGATAGTAATCAATTATCTTTTGAGAAAGTGAAAATTTTTGACCCCGGAAGTGAAAATAAGTCACTAGACTAATAGAACAATGAACGAGCAAACAGCGGGTCATGCTGCGTCATCGTAACACTCGGTCACTGTGTTGTTTTGTATGGATCCAGTTGAACCTCCAGGCCTGAGGACTGAGAGCGTCCTGACTCCAGCTTTGTTGTCAGAGACTCAACCTTCGCTGTGATCATACAGCTTTTCGGCTGGGGTTACTATGGTAACCCCTGCTAGCAAAAATGAAAGTAGCATTCTGAGAATTATTTTCACCATGTTCAGATGTGTGTGTAATCTAATAAAGACGAGCAGCACAGAACAGAGAGACATTCCTGTCTGCAGGGAAGTCCCCCTCTTGTTTTGTATCATCGTCACACGTCATCGTTCCTGTTCTCGGGTCACACGTTCGGCGTAGAGCAGATGTCTGAGGATCACAATCGTCGCTGTGCCGCCGTGCGTGTGGCGATTTACCTACGTGCAGCTGTTTTCAGATGTCTGTTTGTTTGTCTGTGTCAGGTTGACATTACAATTATGAGTCCAGTTAGGTAAGAGATCAGATCTGCGCTCGTTAATCTGATCATCCTAAATGAGGTTTAATTTGTATGAGACATTCATGCAGAGGCAGCCATGTTGTTTGTGTGGAGTACAGTGTGTTGTGCGTCATTGAAACAACATCTATCGCTGCAGTAGTTGCTGCTACCTGCTTGCTGTACTACATATATTTTACATGACGTGAATACTGCAGAGGCAACAAGGAATAACTCGGCAAACTCTCACTGAGAAGCAGACTTGTAGTCTTTCTTCGACAGCACTGCTGCAGTTCCAAATACGAACAGCCCTGTAATTGTCTGCAGCTGCTCTCCATTTACTCCTGACAGCATCTCAACACCTTTTTCAACAAACTGACACATCTGTTGATAATAGTGGGTGATTTGTTGATTGATTGTAGAGCTGAGACGATTTGTCAGACGGCAAATGCAGTGACAAACATTGTGACTGATAATTTTAAGGCACTCATCAAACACAAATGACAAACATTATTATTATTATTATTATTATTATTATTATTATTATTATTATTATTGTTATTGTTGTTGTTGTTATTATTATTATATTGTTATTATTTATAAAAAAAATAATGCTTTTTGTAAAACATAATGCAGAAAAGAGATTATTGGGATAGTTTTACAATAATTAAACAGGCTTTGTGGAACTGTTGTGTTTTGCGGGAAGGCGGTCATTATTTTATCTCAGTTGGCTCCATTCCTAAACTAGCACTAGGTTATTGTTGCTCTCTGTTAGCAGAAACAAGCCACTTGGCAACTTGCATAAAGTCAACTCCTTTGAAATGTCGCAGAGGAACCGGCATGAGTCCTTTACAAAGGAATCCACAGTCCAACAGCGTTAAACAACCTCACCAAATCGTCTACAGGCGACCGAAAGCGACGGGAAAGGTTTTATTTTTCACGTCACGTTACAATCCACTCACATATCACCATTGAAAAAGTTATTAATACATTTAAATTGCTACAAATTGTTTCAAAAAGCCCCTTAAAATGAACTGTTTTCAGTGCACTGATGTCATTTTGGACAAAACATTCTGTTGTCAAACTGTAAAATATCCCCCCCCCCATTACATACGTATATTTCTCAAATATTTTTGATAACCACATTTAAGGGATCATTGTAAAAAATGTGTGTTTATGTATATAACAGTATCAGCCGATATATCAACATCTGAATTTCTTCCTACCTCATATCGGTCGGGCTCTACACTTATAAGAGCTGCTGCTCGCTGTGACCCACCATGTATTTTGAAAAAGACCAGTGTCCCCATTCGGAGGATAATTGGGGAATATAAACGGTTGATTCCTGTGGTGTTCATGTGATTCTCTCTTCAGCAATGTGTAGCCCAGTATTTACTCCGCTCCATTGTGTCTGTGTGTATGTGTCGGGCAGAGTAGACTTGGACTGAATCCCTCGCTGTGTGAAGGAGCAAAGGTGTTGACTGAAGAGATTTGTCACTGGTGGCACATTAAAGCAGAAAAAAAAAAAAAACAAAAAACAACAACGATGCCTCTCTGCACACTTTGACCCATTTTTAGACGTTTTCCACTCGCACTCACTCGGTGGCACTCACGCCGCATCTCACCCTGTGGTGGTACCCCACAGCCACCCCTGGGACCCCTCAAATGCCAAACACTAAACATGGCCTTTCTGGGAAGTCATTGTTACGGTTATTTATAGGGCTCGGTGGCGCTGGCAGAGGGGAGCAGGGGAAGAGAAGGGGAACAAAATCCTCCTCTGTATATTTTTGTGGCCTGTGTGTGTGAAAGACAAAGAGAGAGAGGGAGAGAGACATTGTGGTTGTAGAGTATATGCACCATAGGGTCTTGCTTGTGGCCTCCGGCTGATATTTATAAGTCATGGGTACCGGAGTATTTTTGGAGTCTCCCCGGAGACCGCTGAGATAATATGTCTGACCACGATCATTATACTCCCTTTTCTGTTTTCCCACCTCTCTCTCTCCCTCCTTTCTATTCCTCTCTCTCGTGCTCACTCAGTCCACGTCCTTCTTGGCCCCAGCGCGTTTGGGGTTTGTGTCCAAAGAGAGGCCCGTTCACCTGCATCCATAAAACATGAGTCATTGTTTGGAGTGAATCGCTGAGTCATGCTTTGCTTCTGTGGACTTCCTGGCCTCGGTGACCTCTAATCCGGTCCCTGTGAGTGAGTGTGTCGTTGGTTAGAAAAGGGAGATTTAAAATGGCAGGAAGGCAAGAGGCGACTGCTGAGTGTTTTTTTTTAAAAGCTATTTTTAACCTAAGTATGCGTCGGCAATGACAAAAAAAAATAATAAATTGCCATATAAAGTTAGGTGTTAGTAATGTTTCTCTGATTGCTCATACTCCACTGTCTCTTTATCTGACTGCCGGGAATCTTGTATCAACACCAACAACATAAAACGACGATGTTGTCACAATATTTGATTCCAGCAACAGCTGCAGCTTTGAGTCATATGTTTGCAGCTCTCAGAGCAGCAGAGTCGACGTCCCTGTGTTGTAAGGAAGTTATTTTGGGGTTTTAAACTATGAACTTGGAACTAAAACCTGGTTCCAGTGACATAAGAGTGCAAAACTTGGACTGACTTTCTTTGTGTCTCTGTGATTGTTAGTTTGAATCTGCCCTTCGATGCATCTATATCGAGGGTTTCTCCCCTGGAGAGCCAAAACTAAACGGTGTGCCACGGGCCAAAAGCAAAACATCAGTTTTTTATTGCGTTGTGTTGTTCAGATGAAAATTGTACAAGTTACCGTAATTCAGTGTTTTTTTTTCCAGTCCTGTTTCTGGTGGCCTCCTGCCCTGCATGTTTCTAATGTTTCCCTGCCCCCACACAGTGATCAGCTCGTCATCAAGTCTGATAACGATCCATTAATTTGAATCAGTTGTGTTAGAGCAGGGAAGTATGTAAACATGCAGGACAGGGAGGGCCACGAGGATTGAAGAACACTGCCGTAATTTATGTACTTACTGCAGGCTCAGCCCGCTGTGCTCACATTATGAGAAATAATTGATAATCATCAGCAGCATAAACAGGGATTTATATTGTAATTGTTTCCAACTATTCCAAATACCTTTTAAGTTATTTTCCATTTTTCTGACAAGCAGCCTGATAGAGTTGCACTTTATCGAAAATATTTTTGATATTATCATTATTATTGTTATAATTATTGTTTTTAATTTAGAGTTAAAGGGATCGTCTTTTACAGAGAAGGTCCAGACAGGACATGTAGAGAGGATGTACGCAGAGGCTCATGATGGGAATGGAATATGTTGCAGTCGTGAGATATGCGTCTTATCCCCTTGTGCCACCAGGACGCCTGAATGTTGTGCATTTAAAAAACATTTGGCTTTTTGTTCCTTATTAAACATTTTAAACTTGACTAACTGAAGCTTTAAGGCCTTTTCAAGGTTTTTTTTAAGGTCACAGTATACTATAACGAGGTTAATTCAATCCAGTTGACTTTATTCCACTCTGTGGGCCTATATTAAGACTCATGAACATATTTTAATTACATTTAAGAGCATCGGACGTCAGTGGGAAATACTTGGCAGAACAGACAAAAGCACAAAATCCAACGTCTTATGTGTCTGTATTTAAGTAATCACAGTAAAACATGACACACATGTGAGTGTGTGAGAAAAATAAATCTAAACCCTGTGACGACCGATCTCCTTCTTGTTTCCTCCATCTTCACAGGACATGAGGAAACATGTGATGATGACCCTCCTGGACACGGAGCAGTCATATGTGGAGTCACTGCGCTCTCTTATTCAGGTAACACACACACACACACACACACAACTACACGCACTCATACAGTTCACTGCAGATATTCTTACATCTCTAGTCTGATAAGTGAGTGGCGTTCACACACACACACCATCTTATAAAGTGTTGTGTCATCACCCACACATGCACAGAAACACACACACACACACACACACACCATTGTGGATTCCCAGATTGCTGAGGACGTGAATAACGAATGTAGGTAACAAAGGAGTTATGTAATCTACTTATTGTCATTCATCCTGTCAAGTTAATCTGCTGACACCATCACGTCTCACTGTCCTCTGCATTATCTGCCCCCACACACACACACACACACACACTCACACTCCCTTACCTATATCCTATGTCAGCTTGAGCCACTTACTAACCTTTACCCCAAATTTTAGCCGCATCCCCGGCTGTCACATTGACACACACTCCTCACCTTCCCTACCTGTGATCACCTGGTTTTGTAGCCTGTCGTCATGTACTGTATGTGGGCGAACAATGTGTGTGCTTGCATAAGTTTGCACACACACACATACTGACTTTTCTGTGCTTCTCCGTGTGTGTGCGTGCGTGTGTGTGTGTGTGTGTGTGGCCACAAAGTGAATAATCCTAGGCTGTGTTCCCATGGCGACACAGAGAAAGTAAGTGTTACCACAGTGACTGCAGTGAAGGAGGGTGTCGGATGAGGTTCAGCTGAGACAGCAGCTCCTCAGCAGCGTGGCCCGAAAGTTGAAATCCGACTCTTTTTTTAGGACTCTGGAAAGTTTCTGCAAGTAGACAGATAGAGTTTCTTTAGTCAGCTGAGGGTAGCACCAGATACCTGCTCTGACAGGAAGAATTAAAACGAGCTGCACTAATGACAGTTTATGATAACAGTGGGTCAAATGCCTCCATGTTGCACATAACATAACTGTCACTGACCCTGCAGCGAGGTCATTATAATTAACTACAACTAAAAACCAAACGTGGTCCAATAAAACATTTGAGTTAACTGAAATAAAAACAAGACCAAGACATTAGACCAAAAACTGCCCGGAGAACTATTGTGTACTAACTAAAATAAAATAAAGCTAGTAGAGCGCATACCTCCGCCAAGGCCCAACAGACCCCATTTAATTCAGTCAGCGCTTAATTCAATATAAAATAAAACATTTTTGGTCATCTAATTGATCTTGATTTTGTTTGGATCTGCACTCATAGAAACCAGCCACCTAAAAACACCTGATTTTATTTTCCCTCAACATCCCTGAGAAATTAACTGAAATGTGGAAAATACTCCCTGTCTCACATTGTTAAAAAAAGTGAGAGACATTTTATGGATCCGCACCAAACGTTATTGGGGTCTATTGTGGGCCGAGACCAATCCTCAAAAGTTTTGTAGAAATCCGTTCAGTAGTTTTTGTGTAATCAGGCTGACAAACCAACTAACCAACGGACACGGGCGAAAACACAATTCTCCACAGCAGAGGTACATTTTAGAGGTTACATTTTTGTCAATTTAGTCAAAGTTAGGTAAGTAAATAATACCTAGATGAATCATGTGTAGACAGTCTGGGAATGAAACACAGGTTAGCATCAGATAGAAAGCCTCTATATTTAGTAGTGTCATCGCCCTGTCACAAAGACACATTCAAGGAACCCCAGTGACATCAATCTGTACAGTATGTGAGTCATGATGGCTGACATACTTTAGGAATCACACGTGTGCAGCATAAGTCACCATGGTGATGTTCCCCAGTAAGACGAGCTATGACATCGACACCTGAACTGAAGCTTTATGACCCCAAAAAATGTCAAAAACGCTTTTTCTAGAGCTCAGACAGGTGATTAGATAGATGACTAATTTGTTATTAGGGTGTTGGGTTCACTAAAAATCTCACTCATCATCTCTTTTTTTTTGCAAATGACCTCAGTTTCTTATAATTTCTCAACAATTCTAGTCACATCTTTACGATCACAATTATATGAGAGACGAGACTTCTAGTCAGAGATTAAAAACAGCAATCATTAAAAACTAATTAAAAACAGTCCTCTCTTCATCAAACTCTATGTGCTCCAGCTGATGAAAAAGCAGAAGGGCTCCAGAACACCCTGACGCTTCCCTGTGAGAGGATGTCAATGAAGTTAATGAGCTCTTATGTATCAAACTGTATTTCTGAGAAACATTTGTTGAGGGGAGTACAAGCTGAAACGCTGCTGCTTTTAAAAAAATACCTCTGGTCCCCTCTGTGTCCCGGCTCCCTTCAGCACAAATGTTTTAAACCGGCAAATTGGATTAGTCATCAAATGTGTCATGAAGTCGCACAGATGACTGGACTTTACAGCTCTTGCAGCCTTCGGAGTCACATCTGTCTGAGTCCGTTTTAGACAGTTAATTGAATCTCGAAATTTCGCTGGGCTTTAATGGATTGCTGTGTGTGTGTGTGTGTGTGTGTGTCGGAGTTGAGCTTGTAAGGACACCGCTTCCACCAAATGTTCAAAAGCTGATGAGGTTACCTTGAGACAAAATTGGAATATAATTGTAAGGAGGAGAAGAAAGGAAGGATAAAAGCGGCATGAAATCATATGCAGACAAAAATTTTCGTCAAATCGCTCAGACTGTAATTAGGAGCTGTTTGGAAATTCACATTCACATCAGCCTCCGAGTTGGCGATATCAGGGCGTCCTGACCTCTACAGTATATCGCACTTAATGAGAAGAAATTACAGAAGTGACGCCAGTCTGCCACCATTACTGACAGTTAAGTCTGAACAACACCGGAAAATTAACACAACTAATAAAACACAAAGAGCAGTCTTTTAATAGAAACTAAATAATATTTTTTTGCATCTGGCTTCATTTGTTAACAAACCGCTACAAATCCATAACACAACAAAACTGGTTGTAACACAAACAGAGTCTTAAATGTTAATGAAAATATGTAAATGTAGTAAAGGGAACACAGAAAATACAATTTGATATTGATATTTGCCATTAAAACAGACTCACTCACATTCAGAACATAATGAAAAATGCTCCAGTAAAATCAGTCCAATTCAACCAAATAGCCAAGAGGATAAAAACATAGTAATGATACACAATATAAAGTGTTTTGCCATTTGGTAGTTAATCAAACGTCCCTTACATCGATTAAAAAAACCACAAAAATCCAGTATTATGATAAATCATTATGAGAAAACGTGTGCATGCAGGGGATTGTGTGTGTGCGCAACAAACATGACACATCGAGGGTTCTCAGTGGGGAGTCAAGGTGAAGCGGCCAAATATAGAGACGTGTTGTTGTGTGTGTGTGTGTGTGTGCAGGGAGGACCGCTTTGCAACAAAAATATTTAACATATTTTTCTAACTATAGTAACACTTTGTAGCACAGGATAACCAGTGGTGGGAAAAGTGACAACCTCCCTCCAGTAAACACATCTCACCCTGACGTGCTCATGTCAGAAGCTATCACCGGAGGGAAATGAGACTGGGTGTAAATATATACAAGAGAAAATGTGACATGAATTGAGCCTGAAAGCTCATTCTTGATGTTGGAAACTGTAGTTTAGCAAAAATATTAAAGGAATAGTCCCACATTTTGCCTATACCATTGTCATGTCTGTGGGTTAACTAATTATCTAATTAACGGTCTGTATCTTGTGTGTTTAATCTATACTGCTTCCAGCCTTTGTGCTAAGCTAAGCTGATCGCCTTTTTCTCTTTAGGCATGCATGCACATAAGACTGGTGTCAATAGATTTGATCTTACGCTCAGAGAAGTGGAATATCTTACTACTTAAATGTTGAACTGGTTCTTAAACTCACACTCCCCTCACCAGCATCTTCCGGAGCTTTAAAGTTCTCCCAAAAACAAAAAATTATTTAATTACCATGTTGATGGAAAGTCAGGTGAAGTTTTATAGTCCTCAAAATATTGACGGAGCATTCTCCTAAACAGCTGATGTAGATGGGGTCTTGTTTTAAACGTATCTTTTATCCCAGTCTTCTGCGATCTCATGTCTAGAATAAATTGCTCCTGACAGGCGCACACAGTTCCATCACTGCTGGGAGACATTTTTAGCTTATCTTGCACTCTGTATCTGAACCAGTAATTAACTACTTGTCTTGTCCCCCCAGGGCTACATGCGTCCTCTCAAACAGCCTGACAGCGGCTCCATAGTGGACCCTCTGCTGGTGGACGAGATGTTTTACCAGATCCCGGAGATCCTGGAGCACCACGAGCACTTCCTGGAGCAAGTCGCCGGCTGCGTCGGCCAGTGGCACGACAGGCAGACCATTGGACACATCCTCATCCAATCAGTGAGTAAAGACGATGAGTGACATCTGTCCTCTCCTACCGTTGAAGGTGGAAACCAACTCTTTTAGACTTTCGGAGGGTTACTGTTGCAAGTTTGAATATTTCAGCTCTATATCCTGCACATGTTCACATATGAAACACCAATTAGAGACATATATACCTGTAAATGTGGCAGAGAAGAACTCGATCACGGATACTTTTTACTGCAGAAAGCCACTTTTAAGTGCTTAACTGAGGAGTTTGCTTCTCTGACAGCAGCATTGATCAGATTTCTTGCTCTGCTGTAGCTTCTGTTTTGAAATCAGTAATGCTGTGGTGTGTGAGAGACGTTTGGGAAATAAACGTTGTGTTCTAATGCAGCAGTATGAATTCTTATAGTACATCCTCGAGCTAGAAGGAGCCAGAACAGTAACTAATGAACGGATACCATAAATGCCTGAAAGCACACTTCAAAAGATGGACTTTGCTTCTCTGGGACAGTTTTATTGTTTGGTGGTGCGTTTGTTTTTTTTTATTATCGCTGCAGGATAAGATAAGAAGGATAATGTGATGTCCAGTACAGTCTCACAGGAGACAGTTTCTCTAAAACAGTGGCTCTAAAATAGTTTTTTTTTCAAAAATAATTGCATTTTTATTTTTTTTTAATAAAGGCTGTTTTCTGTTTAGGTGAAGTTGAAAAGGATTATGTAAAACATGTCACCTTTTTCTAAGTTTAATTCCATATATATATATATATATATATATATATATATATATAGATATATAGATATATATATATATATATATATATATATATATATATATATATATATATATATATATATATATATATATATATATATATGTATATATATATATATATATATATATATATATATGTATATATATGTATATATATATATATATATATATATATATCATATTTCTCATCAGCTGTGGTGCAGCAGTAAAACAAAATTCATTTAACTTTTATTTTCACTTTAGAGTTAGAGACCAGAGTAGAATGGTGCATTCCAATCGGAGTCGGAGGTCTGAGTTTC
This sequence comes from Sparus aurata, assembly GCF_900880675.1. Lineage (NCBI taxonomy): Eukaryota > Metazoa > Chordata > Actinopteri > Spariformes > Sparidae > Sparus > Sparus aurata. The sequence continues at coordinate 18,909,361 of NC_044188.1, read as the reverse complement.
TGGGTTCCCAGTCGGCACTTTCATCTAGAAAGCCTCAAAATCTAAGATGGTTGCTTCGTAAATCAACAGCTGTGAAAGCCGTAGATTATATATTTTTTTCACTACTTCAGTCTTATTTGGGTCTCACTAAATCCTTTCTGTTCGACTTCTATGTCTCGACATGTTGCGCACAATACCGTGTAATGTCTTGTTACTCAACTGGTGTTGTAAACATTCTCTAACCTGGCTAGAACTGATATTCCAACTGTTGTACAAGAATGCAGTTTACTCGGATATGATGTCAATCCCAGCTGCGACCTCCCAACTTCCAAGGAAAATGGAATGCTCCATAAAACTTAGACAGAAGATCCTAGACAGCAAGAAACACAAACGGGAAGCTTGTATTAAAATGGTGATTAAAAGTGAAAAATGATAAATGAATTGAGAAATAATAAGTTAAAACAGATGAAACGACTCTTAACAAGAACAGATGGAAGTGAAACAAGATGCGATGAAAGATTTAAATTGCTCTGAGCAGAAAAATGAGGTAAGATTGTTTCGCATGTGATTCCAGGTTGCAGGTGCACGAGGATAAAATATAAATAAATGAATAAATGAAAACGTTCATTTCATTTTCAGTAAGAGCAGCTGGGAGAGTAATTTGAGCATGATGCATAAAAGACAGAAAGAAAGAGATGTAAGGGGATAAAAAACCTTGATAGAACTAAATGTTTTATGTGCCTTACAGAGAGAGACACCGACCCAAACGTAGCATACAGCTGACAATTTATCAACAGTAATGGGGGTAACATGTAGAGACAAAATGTATTAAACAGCATTATTGACAGCAGGAGCAGGACTGAAGGGACGCTGATTTAAAAAGAGGAGATGGGTTATAGTTGGCGGCACTAGTTTAATATTTTGTTTTCCCGGTGACCTCTTCCCGACCCATTTAAAACTTCCCATGCCCCAAGGGTTGCTCTCCCGACGTAGGCCTTGAAAAACAGCCCTCTGAAACATCCAAGTTAGGCTAAATGTCAGGTTTCAGTTTTTGAGAATGAAAGGACTTCTTGTCTCGGGCTTCTTTAGCAAACGTCTCGTCAGAAAAACTTTTAAGAAACAGATTCCAGCGTTCTTTTCCCAGAATGCAGTGTGGCTGCAGGCTTTGGTTTTTATCAAGTGTGGAAACACCCCCTCGCTCTCTTGCTATGTTAATGCTATTGTTGTCCCTCTCAGCAGCTCACAGCCTGAATGAAACAGTTTCACAAACTCTCACCGGGGACCAAACTGTCACACGGGCGTAATGCAGGAAACCGCTAACTGAATTAGGAGCAGATGAAGCAGGTTGAGGAAAAGCTGCCGCACCAAACTATTGAATTAACTTACTTTACAACGCTGTAATACCTCCTGAGATCAATTCACCGATTAATTATACACCAGCTGTTACATATTGTATGTGAAGTGCATCATTTGAAGTAGCTGCAGGCAGAGAAGTGAGAGCAGGAGGCCTCCACGGTGCGCCTCCCTCCCCCACTCCCTCCTCCTCTCTGCTCCGCTGCAGCTCTTAAAGCCGCAGCAGCTGCAGTGTGCTCCAGGCCTCGTTGGCGCAGTAGGCAGCGCGTCAGTCTCATAATCTGAAGGTCGTGAGTTCGAGCCTCACACGGGGCAGCGTCTTTTGCTCCGGCGTGTGCTGTGTAAACAGATGATGGTTCGGGGGATTTGCTGTGTCACGGGGGTTTGGTTTGTGGGAAACGACGCTCTAAACACAGATTTGTCTCACAGGCAGCAGTTAAGACGAATCTGAAATCTGAATGATGTTTGTGTTTTCAGGCTTAAGTATAGATACATCATAATCGTGTCTTCTGTTTCTGCTCTTCCTGTGCTTCATTATGACAAATGGTTTCACGGCTAATAGTTTCCCTCCCTCCTGCATTTTACATTTGCCTTCTCACAGTGCCTGGACTGTAACGTAGCTCATTCAGAGTGAAAATGAAGACAGTTTGTTTTGGCATAAAAAATTAAGACAATGAAGATCTTTCTGTCCGAGTGTTCGGCTTTACTCAAGACCAGAGTAAAGGTGCATGAGATACAGGAAGTTTTGTTGTGTATATCAGTATATCATTCTTTTTTGTTAAATTGTAATCCTGTCAGTAACCCTACAAATCTACAAATGTATCTGTAATCTAATTACATAATTTTCGTTCTGTAACTTCAATACAGGAATACAGTTTTTTATGAGGGGGTATCCAAATTTCATAATCCTGGTACATGTATTCTGTTACTCTTGTTTTTGTCACTCTGTTTCACACACTTGGTTTCAGACATGAGATTTGTTTTATTCAATCAACTTAGAAAGAATATCCTGGCAAAACCTTTTTTCCCCCAGTTATCACAACAGAAACAACAACTATTACATTTTTCGGACATAGAAAATGGATCAGCTGAAGAAATGAATTCTCACTTGCCCCTCAGGGCTTCTGTCCAACCTCAAGCAACACCATGAAAAACAGACAAAAAACAACCATTAAAACGCTCAGGATGTAGTTTTTGCCACAGGGCGTCTCTCAATCAAAGCAAAACACAAGACGTAAGTAGTGTTGGATCATGGGAGATGTAGTCTCCATTGTTAAGCAACCAAGATTGCCAATGGAAATCTATCTACTATCTTTGCATGTCTTCTCTAACAGGAAGTAAAAATATGTATATTATCTTTAAAATGAGGGTTTCATGAACTGAAATGGGTCAAATTTAACTACAGACATCCAACAGATACCTGGAAGTCTTGCCTCCTGAAGACATACGTACATAAAACAGTGCATTAAGCTATCTCCATAATTATTGCTATCCACATTATCATCCCCGCCTTGAAGATGACATAGCGGGCCACTTATATTTTAAGCGGCTGCTTAAAAAGAGTTGAGAATAGATCAGTCGATAATATATTTAAAGAAACTCCTGAAATAGAGCTGCTGGAGGAGAACATTCACCTTTTTTAACGAAGTAGGGACGCAGTACGTTTCTGTCCTCTCCTCTGCTGTGACTAATCCTCATTATCTCCTCGGGTGTTTTTTTTTTCTCTGTGCTTTTAAAGATGATGTGAGATGGAAAAAAAGAGGGTCAAGTTGTTTTATAGAAAGCAAGTTACTCTCTGACGACACACCGTCTGGCTACTCCTTTTTTTTTTAGTTCTTTGAACTCTCTCACTCTCTCTCTGTCTCCTGTTTGAGAAAATAAAGCAGGTCAGAAGAATATTCACATATGGAATAAAAATACACAAGTGGCATCATCTAACATTGAATCCGAATGTTATTTTCAGCAAGTCTGATCCTGCAGCATAGCTGTGTAATTTACTGTTGCTTAAATGATCAGTGGTTTAGTTCATTAAAAGTCAAATAATTGGCTTAATTTGCTTGATCAGCAGTCCAAAACTTTAAAATGACATGAATTTTAAACGAAATGCAGCAAATCTTCACATTGAGGAGGCCTGAACCAGCAATTTTGCTTAATAAACACATGAAACGAATAACTGTTTCCTGCTCTTCTTCTCCTCTCCAGTTCTCCAAAGAGACTCTAGCTAATATGTATTCGGCGTACATCGACAACTTTCTCAACGCTAAAGATGCAGTGAGGATTGCCAAGGAGGCCAAGCCGGCGTTTCACAAGTTTCTGGAGGTGAGTGTTGGACCGAGTCACCGGACGTCCTGTTTAGTCTGAGCGGCTGCTCTTATAGAAAAGTAGAGAAAACTTTGAAAAGGTGTAAAAAAAAAATTGGTGGAAAGGCCTCTTAACAAGCTTTTAGAGCCTGTAACGCATGTTAATGCTCCGGCTGAAAAGAGCTTTGTTGCTTCCATTTGTCAACGTTCATGCTTATGTTAATATGTGTGTGTGCTTCCTGTTCCTGTAGTCACAGAGACACTTGATTGTTCTTGTGCTACAGTTGCAGGACGTCAGGAGGTTTAGTTATGAATAGAGTTATTTGATTCAGCCAAAATATTTGACATAGAGGCTGAAAACCTGAAAATAATTCACTTGAAAAATCACAATTTTCTTATTATTTTTTTTAATTTCTAAATCATATGGTATCAAATGTGAAGTTGGAGACATTTTCTCTTCCTCTGCTCAAAAAAATCGAAATGTTTTCACAATGTCGGATCCGACTGAAATTGATTTTGTGTTTCAGTGGACACAGTTTTTTCATCTGGAGCCGTAATTGGGAACAAATTATTGTCCGTGAAATGTTCCACAAACCCCCTCTTTAAACCAATTCAACCGGAAAATTTGACTTCAGAACCCAGGGGATATCTGAGCCGTACGTCTAGTTACATTTGGTAGACCACCGTTGTACACTTTGATGCTGTGGTGTGCCGCCACAAATAAATACGTGCATAAGTTGGCTGCACAGAACCGGAGCTCGGAATCAAAAATGTCATCAGCCACCACAGAAAACCTTTTAATGTCCTTGTGCTGATCTCAGTTTTCAACCGCAGAGAGTTTCTGCCAGTTTGTACAGTGGAACCACTTCTCCACCTTGTGGCTCAGACATGAAGTGCAACACTGACATGAACTTGGAGCCAATTATCTTGTTGCTTTGGGCTTTCTTGAGTAATTTTTTCTCACCCTGCCTTGTGTCCATCCTTCACTCCGACAGCAAAACATGCGTGAGAACAAGGAGAAACAGGCTCTGGGCGACCTGATGATTAAACCGGTCCAGAGGATTCCTCGATACGAGCTGCTGGTTAAGGTATCTCAAAATATAACTTTGTTGATCTTCTAAGTGGCCTCATCCTGTGTTTAGTAGCAGAGAGCTCATGTGAAGGGAGATTGATGTGTATTTGTGTTCATGCTGTTTGTTCAAGGACCTGCTCAAGCACACCCCGGAGGATCACCCGGACCACGCGTACTTACTGGACGCCCAGAGGGACATCAAGCGACTGGCCGAGAAGATCAATAAGGGCCGCCGCTCGGCCGAGGAGGCAGAGAGGGAGGCCAGGGTCATCCAGGAGATCGAGGCGCACATAGAGGGGGTTGAACATGTGAGATACCTAAACGTATAAAAATAATTTTCTTGACAAATCCATTCATTTTTTTGACCATAAAACGATATATAAAAGTTAAAAAAAACGCCCAAGAACATACAATTAGCTTGTTTCTGCAATGTTTCCCACCTCTAACAGATATGTTCTGATCACTTCTCTTTTTATGTGTGTGTGTGTTAGATCCTGAACCCACAGAGGAAGTTTCTGAGACAGGAAATGGTCATGGAGGCGGTAAGAAGTACTTTTCTGATTTAAGGAATTGCACGTTATAATAAGGTTTCTAAAGTGGTGTCATGTCTGGGAAAATAAGTCAATACGATAGAAAAATTCACTATAGTATATAAAAAAACTGTTGTGCAGATGACTCTTAGTCAAAGCTGAGATTTTCCTGAGCTCTTCTTCTCTCCCTCCTCTCTCTGTAGAAGACAGTGGGCGGGAAGAAGGACCGCTCTCTCTTCCTCTTCAGCGATTTGATCATCTGCACCACTCTCAAGAGGAAGTCTGGCTCATTAAGACGCAGCTCCATGAGCCTGTACGCAATAAACACACTCACACATGCACACACACACACACACACACACACACACACACACACACACACACACACATACAAACACTGACAGAGGCGGAAAAAAGACACACGCACAATCATGATTCAGTTTCCACACCATGCTGCCCCCTGGTGTTGAAGTGCAGACACTGACTTTGGTTTTAACAGACTTTATCTTTTTATCTTTCCTCTGCTGCTCTCTCAGATACTCTGCTGCGAGTGTGATCGACACGTCCAGTAAATACAAGTTCCTGTGGAAGCTTCCTCTGGAAGAGGTGGAGGTGGTGAAAAGTAAGGCTCCCTCTCTAGAATCCAACACATCCGGTCTTTATAACCTTTCCCTCCTTGACTCTGGAGTTGTATGACTCTCGGATTTCCCTTACTATTGCCGGATTCATCAACTAGGAATAAGTTATTGAAGTTTGTTTCCTTATGCTCATTTGTATATTTGGTCATCTCTGCATCAGGCTCCACTCAGGCAACAAACAAGGAGAGCATCCAGAAAATGATCAGCCGATTAGACGAGGATCTCAGCACTCTGGGTCAGATCAGCAAACTGTCCGAGACCCTCAGCTTCCCACATCAGGTACCGTGTGGTCTTCTCTCTTATCGTCTTCTCTTCTATGAGCTTTTAAAACGTCTGATGTTTTTTTTTTTCTCGTCATTCTCATCCTCCTCAGTCCCTCGACGAGGTCATAAAGGACCTGATGGCGTCGGTGCACAGGGAGCTGTCAGAGAAGCAGTCTCTGGCCTTCAGCATGACCTTCCTCCCCACGAAGCTGGAGTTCACCACGGCGTCCGCCGAGAGCAGCTTCGTCTTCGAGTTCACCTCGCCTGACATTCGTTCCAACTTTGAGCAGGCCTTCGAAGAAGCCAAGAAGAAGCTCGGTCAGTGAGACAAAATGTTACTCAGTAGCAGTAGCATGTTTGGTAAAAAGTAACTTTTGTTTAGTTTCTTTAGACAGAAATGTGTTTCTGGTCTAATTGTCAGCGTGTCATTGCTTTTAGCCATGAATAAGGACCAGTGGGACCCAGAGTTTCTTAAGGCCATCCCTATTATGAAGACACGCAGTGGAATGCAGGTAAGAGCAGCATTTACTGCACATTCTCTGTGTGTGTATATACATGTGAATGGAAGAGTTGTGATTTATTTAGATCAGTTCATACCTTAAACAAGCCATGTTTGCAGAAAGTGATCTCCACTCACGTTCTGTTGTTTGTCTCCAGTTTTCGTGTGCCTCTCCGAGCCACAGCTGTCCCGACAGCGGCTGTGAGGTGTGGGTGTGTAACAGCGATGGATACGTGGGACAGGTGGGAGAAAATACTTTAAAATGCGTCTGTTGATTTACTGACCAATTGGGACTTGAAGGTGGCGATAAGCGTTACCCCGCACCTCGACTGATGTGGTGCTGATGTTTTTTCCTCCCCAGGTGTGTCTGTTGAACATCAAAGATGAGCCCACCGTGGAGGCCTGTATCGCCGTCTGCTCGGCGAGGATCATATGTATCGCCGCGGTGCCGGGACTCAAGGGAAGGTGAGAGCGACACGTGCGATGTGTTTGCACGGTCACACAACAAATGCGAGCAGCTTTTTCACAGCAGATGTTTTGACTTTTGACTTTGGTCGCCATCTCCCACTTATTCTCCAACATTAACTAAACCCTTGTCACCTCTTAGGGAGCGTGGATCAGAGCCCGCCATCGTCCCCATCTCTGGAGCACAGAGTCACACCCAGCAGCAGCTCCACATATCTATTTCTCATTCATCTCTGGAGCTGACGGAGCAGCCTACAGGTGGGTCCATAGACGGATTTACAGCATGACAAACAGCAGTTCCTAAGTAGCAGTTCCTACTTAAATTAGCCTTTACGAAGTTACTTGTACGTGCTGCAGTTTTCTGTTATAAACATATGTAGCTGATGAAGTGACTGATGGATTGTCTCCAGGACCGGGGGCGGAGCTTGTTCCATTTGACAGTGATGACACTGATGATGAGGATTCACCCAGCCCTTCATCCACTCTACAGAGCCAGGCCAGCCACTCCACCATATCATCCAGCTACGGCAGTGAGTAAAAACACTCTTCTTTACACACACACACACCCCCGCACACATTATATACTCAAACTCTCTCTCTCATTTTTCTAAGATGACGAGGCTCCAGGCTCGAAGGACATGGCTACGGAGACCACCAGCAGTGAGGAGGAGCAGGAGTTCCCAGTGGCGAGCTCCTACGGTGCTCCGGGGATGTTGGGGGTAGGCGGAGGAGGCCGCGGCCAAACGGAGAGCCCCATGGACGGCCGCGCCATGCGCCGCTCGTCCCGGGGCTCGTTTACCAGGGCGAGTCTGGAGGACCTGCTCAGTATAGACCCAGAGGCCTACCAGAGCTCAGTGTGGCTGGGGACGGAGGATGGATGGTGGGTGACGCACAAAAAAGTAGCTTCCTTTTCTCGTCTGTGTTCTGATTTTATCACCTGATTTCCTGCGATGCCTCTGTTTTGTGTCAGTATCCACGTGTACCAGTCGTCGGACAACATCCGAAACCGTAAAAACAGCATGAAGATGCAACACTCGGCTTCCATCCTCTGTGTGCTGTGAGTTTCCTTCTTGAACACTACTTTACCTTTTGAAACATGAATAATACTGGGATTTATGCCGCATTAGGAGATTTAAAATGCTGAGTGAGTTGAGTTGGGAGAAAGGAGGAGTTGAAAGCCGTTTGATGCGGCTGGGTTTGAATGTGTTCCGTCTTAATTGAGCCCCGTTTCTGCAGAATCTCATTCTCATAACTCATATCTCATTATTTGTATGCTTTACCTCCTTTCCAATTTTGACGTACCTCTTTTTCTTCGTACAGATATTTGGACAACAAAGTGTTTGTGTCTTTGGCTAACGGGGAGGTGATAGTCTACCAGAGAGAAGCAGGTAAACTAAGGGGGGAAGTTGAGGTGTTTCTGGCAACATTTGTGCTCCAGATACTGACATCATCTTTACCTTTTTCAATAGTAACCCTACCTGTCACCACACACATCATTTAAGACATAAATGTAAATCTTGTTTTCAAATATAAGGTAACAGAGTCTGACTCTTTATCTCAATCTGCAGGTAGTTTCTGGGACCCTCAGTCTTCCCAGACTTTAGTTCTTGGCACGCCCAGCAGCCCTGTCACCAAGATGGTTCCTGTGGGAGGAAAGCTGTGGTGTGGCTCACAGAACAGAGTCCTCATTATCAATACAACTACACTGGTACAAGAGGTAGGTGGACAGATGGATGGTGATGGGTGTGTGTGTGGGCGGGTGGATAAATAACGAGGCGCGCAGACTGTTATGTCTAACGCTTCCTCTCTCCGTCTCAGCACTGGTTCCAGGTGGGCACAGACAGCAGTCGGTGCGTGACCTGCATGGTGGCGTACGGGCAGGGCGTGTGGTTGGCGCTGCAGGGCAGTGCGCAGGTCAGACTGTATCATGCTCAGAGCTGGGAGAGCCTGACGGAGGTGGACGTGGCGCCAGCTGTGCACAAGATGCTTGCAGGTAAACACACACAGGGAGTATGAGCACATATGTGTTTGAGTGCCAGAAATGTGTATACATTTTATAATATTTCTATCTGAGCAGCATCTCGTATGCAGTTTCTCCTTATTTCTTTTCTCTTTATTTCCCATTTTTATATAACTCATCCTTGACCTCTCCATGCACTCACATTTTAATCCACATACATTAATTCCCTCTCTTCTCTTTCGACTGTCCTTCATCCTCACCACTGCTCCTCCCCTGACCTCCATCAAATTGTCTCTCTTTTCTTTCTCTCCACTCAGGTGCAGATGCGATCATCAGACAGCACAAGGCCGCCTGTCTGAGAATCACAGCGTTGTTGGCCTGCAAGGATCTGCTGTGGATCGGCACCAGCGCTGGTAAAACACACTTTTAACATACATACATTTACCTGATGATTAAACAGAAGTTTCATTTTGTTTCACTTATTAATTCAGATCTTTGCGGCGATTCAGAGGTCTGGAAACAAGCAAATGTCAAATTATTTACATAATGTAAATGTTTGTTTCTCTTGAAACTGTTGTTTTTTATATTGAATATCAAAAGGAGTGAAATGTATCTTTTAAGAAATACAAATCCAGATGACAAACACAAGGAAAATTATTAAGCAATTTATTGCGATGTAACTTAGTTTTACTTTATTTACACACAAGTTCCTGTTTAAATAGATTCCCAAAATAAAAAGTGTACTAAAATGTACCTTGCCTGCGATCAAGAAGAAAGTTTTAAAATGGTGGTATTTTTTAAATTTTACATTGATGATTAAACGGATTCAAAAAAGATTTTAGTCTGAACTGCAGCACATGTTAAGCTACCGTTGTCCTCCAGGGGTGGTTCTCACACTGACGATCCCAGCGGTGAGCTCAGCAACCGGGCCTGGCACACTGAAAACTCCCCTGGCGCCGATGGGCTCGGCTCACGGACACACGGGCCACGTTCGCTTCCTGACATCGATCGAACTACCTGAAGGGTTCGACATGAACTTCCCCCCTGCAACAGTTGACTCCACAGGTACTGTTTTATTTATCTGCGCTCATGTCCAACTAACAACTGAACTGAATTCAATGAAAGCTTGAAGTCTGACGTTTCAGCTCCTCCTCCTGTGTTCTAGGCAGCCAATCCCAGAGCGGGAACACAGTCGACGGCAACCTCCAAAGGCGTGACTCCTCGCGGCGTCGAGCTTCTGCCCACATCCCTCCTAAAACCAATCACCTTGTCATTTCTGGCGGCGATGGCTACGAGGACTTCAGACTCACCAATAGCAGTGAGACAGTGGGACGGGACGACAGTACCAACCACCTTTTGCTTTGGAGGGTCTGAGACAATCGAATGGCGCACAAGCTCTTGACTCTTCACTTTTTGGTGTAGTTGTTTTGGTCTTCTGCTCAGTCCACTGGTCTCTATGTGCATAATATGGCTGTCAGCTCCCTCCTGGACTAACTAATCACTTCAAGCCCAGTTTTCTTGTGTTAATGTTTCTGATGGTGTGCGTTGTACCTCACTGAGTGGTGTCCGTGCGTGTGTATTTTTCTGTTTTTGGGCATCTGCAAATGTCGTCCGGCGAAAGCGTCTTTAGACTGAAGGACATGGACAAGGGAAAAATTAGACTTTGGATGGATGTACGTTTAGACCGAGGACAAGTGAAGAAGACAGAGGAGGACTCGGACTCTGTGAAATGTCATTGCACAGGAGGGTGAACTGAGACATAAGTTAAGCATGTACTCGTCCTTTGACATTTTCTGTGTTTTTTTTTTTTTTTTTTTTATGGACTTGGACGTCAAACCCCTTTACTCCATCATCACGTCATCTTAACCTGAACTGCAGACAAAATGGCTCCTGATGATCAGAGGTAAACGTCCTATAAAAACATGAAAACCTGAGGGGAAACGATGTTAAACAGACCATGACAGACCGTAGTTTGATGGATATTCTGAATTTGCGCTGTCTTCTGCAACCAGAGTTCAAACTACTCCCAGATCATTTCTTATAGATCACCTGTTCTTCTGTAAAAGGAGATGAAAAGAGCATGATTGAAGTGCAAATGTTTTAAGGTTATATCACAAGACCGTAAGCATAGTCCCAGTAATTAATGCACAGCCTTAACCCGCTGTATCTGAAGACATTTTGTGACACAAACATAGAAGTGTGTTTCCCACGGATGATCACATCACATCTGATTTTCTTATTTAAGTTTTGCTGCCAGTTTAAGATGACATGGACGTAGATGATGCCCGCCACTGGAGTCTAGTAGAAAAAAGAAAGTGCATTGGAGACATTCCTTCTCAATATGACCATGCCAAAGCCGTGTACGTGTTAGAGTTTTCACATTAAGGAGATCTGAAAAGATTCCTTTAGCCATGGAATTTCACGTCGTTGAGCGGAAATCAGCAGCCGAAAGTCACTGATTTCTCAAAAGATGACACCAGGCTGTGGTAGCAGATCACGATAGTTGTGTACAGTATTTATGGTTTGGATTTTTAGCGCCTTCTTTTACAGCACTTAATTTATAGAAGATGTAGCTTTCACTTATTTCTTTTTTTTTTTTTAGTTGAAGAACACGGAGGCCTTGGATTGATTGACGGAATTAGATACATGGGCAGATAAAGTAGGGGTGTAACGACACAGGCCACTCATACACAGCACAGGGTTCATCATGCAGATTTCTGTGGCTCCATTAGTGAAGAGGAACGTCATCAGAAAGGAGAGGCTTAGGAACTATCTTTTGTCCCCTCTTATCGATCACAGAGCCCAAAATTAACGTCACATTGTATCCAAACACAGTCACTCTCTTGCCTCTTGCCTGTCAGCGTGCCAAATGCTGAGATTTGCTTCAAGGTGCAATATGTAAGAATTGGCCGCCTTCAATTCATTCTCCCCACATATCACCGGAGTAATTGCTAACCACTGCTAACTGTATTTTTTTTCTACATCCATAACTGTTAACTACTGTTAGTTTGTTAGCTTAGGAGCTTTGGGCAACTGGGAGAAAGATGTTCCAGGCCCGGGGCTAGCTGGTAGCATGCTAACGTCAGTAGATATCTCCTCAACACAATACACAGACCTCTTTGACAAAGCATCAACGCTGTTATTTCTTCACATTCTGTTGATAATTTAAGTTAATTTTTGAATGTTTTAAACTGCAGTTCCTATATATTTCCCCCTTATTTAGAGCATTAAAAAAATTAGCTAACATTATTACCAAAATGTGAAAAAAGTACGGTTTTAAAGTCATGTGAAAGACGTCAATATATTGCGTTGCAGAGATGCAACTGAAGTTGGCTGCGACCCGTCTTTTCTCATAACACCACTTTGTGCCTCCAGAGGAAATAGGCTGTTGGAATAGCTTAGCCCAGAAAGTCCCTGGCATGGTTAGCGGTTACTCCAGTGACATGCTGCCCCCTATTTGTTTGGAGTTCAACAGATGGCCATTTCTTGCATACTGCACCTTTTTAATTTTTCAACAATCTCTCAGCTCCCCTCTGCATATTGTTGCATTGCTGTTAGAGAAGGTATATCGCTCACATGTATTGTTGCACCCTGAATGCACAGTCACGGATCGCAGTAACGATTGTCCGAGAAACATGATGCATGTGGTTTGCTTGTGGGAGAAGACGGTACAAGATGCAGAGTAGGTCAGAAGGACAAATGCTGAGCACCTGCACGTGCCTTCGGAAAGGCTAAACGTTAAGCCATTAAACACCAACACACACATACACACAGTGAAAAGTCAGCTCTTCCTCATCCTTCAGCAGATGTCTAGCGAGGGTGGAGGGTGGAGGGTGACTGTGACTTGTCCTTGCACATACACACACACACACACACACATACACACACACATACACACACACAAACATTAGCCTCAGGCTTTGGGGTTAAGCAGTGATTGTCTTTGATCCCTCCAAGCCTAGAAAACCTCATCACACTTTGCCAGCCATCTGGGCACTTCACCTTCAAAATTCCCCGTTTCACAAACGTACACACATTAGGGTATCTCTCCCACTGTGAGAGTGGCTAACACCTAAGAGGATTTTGGCTGGTTGTTGTGATAGCCACTAACTAGCTTGTGAGCTCTTAGCTTCTGTAAGTGTAAAAGCCTGTGTATGTGTGTGGTCTCCACAAGTGGTCTTGTGAAAGAAGCATAAAAAGCAGCTTGTTTGTGATTTTCTGACCACAACTTTGATAAAATTTTATTTAGCTCGTGGTAGCCTGTGAAGTTACGACAGAGGAAAGTTTGCATATTTTAGCTAACATGACAGGACTAGTTCGACATTGAGGGAAATCCACTTATTCAGTTTCTGGACAGTTGGGTAAGAAGATTGATACGCACTAGTCATTTGTGAAGAGTTAATAATAACAGCCAGCAGCCAGTCAGCTTAGCTTGGCATAAAGACTGGAAACAGGGAAACAGCTAGCCTGGCCCGGTTCAACAAAAACAAATCTCACAAATTAACATCTTGCATGTCGCTTGTTTATTTCATACGAAAAACGACGTGTGAGAATGCTCAGGAAGACATTGCGCTATGCTAGGCTAAGTGAGTTACATCACATAACCCCTGTAGAACTGCAACATATAATTTTCACACCTTGGTTTTTTTTAACTGACTTAAATGAGAATAAGCAACCTAATTAGTGACTTGCATAGCTTGCTGTTTTCCTCCTATTTTCTGGTCTTAAGCTATGCTAAAATAAGCTAAGCTAACCGACCGCTGGCCATAGCTTCATGATTTATAGACATGAGAGTGGTAGCAATCCTCTCGTCCAACTCTAAGCAAAAAGCAAATAAGATTATATCCCATAAGGTGACATTTTTTTTCCTTTAACATCCTCTGACGCTAAAGTAGCAGATATAACTGTTTTTTTATGTGCTGTATGATTCACGACAAAACTAATGTTGGTGTTCTCAGTGCCAAGAGCTGCCATGATGACCGTAAAGATGCTGTATATCTATGCTGGCTGTAGAGCAATGGAGCTGTGAACAGTGTTAGGAACATCTGTGTGGTAACTCTGCTGGTACGAGCGCTTCTGAAACTGCGAGTCGGGCATCCAAAAAAGGCAGTTTATGAGTTTTTAGAGCATATTCAAGCTCTGGGTAAATCATACTTTACGTCCACAATCTTTTGAAACTGCTAGCCTAGTGTCAGTAACTTTCAATTCAGACTGTAAACTCTTTAAAAACCTGAAAAACATTTGCCTTAAGAAGATAGTTTTCTGTTTCTGTTTTGTAGGCCCATGAGTATAAAAGGCTGAATGATCATATTTCAGCCATTGCATTTTATTTTAATTTTTTTTTTACAAGCAAGCAAGCAAGTGTGGACTCATCTGAGATATGAAGTAGATCTAAAGAGTTGAGAGAATGTAGCATGTTGTGTGCCAGGTAAAGGAACAGACAAATTTACACTTTAAGTTTTCACCATCACATCAAACTCTCTTATCATCACTGAAACTCTCAGCAGCTTGTAAAGTAAACCTCCTCATGGCCGTACGTGAAATAAGTCTTTATCGTTGTAAATATTTGGTATATATTGCCTTTTTTTCTGTAAATAGTGCACCCACGGTCCTCAATTGTTGATATGAATCTAATGGCATATTTTTATATATTTGTGTAAGGTTTGTTTTTTTTGTTTGTACCTCCCCCCTCCTCCTTCCTCTCTGGCATGCGCTGTCAGTGATGTTTAAATTATAACTGTCATAAATCTTTCCAAAAGGAGACAAGATGGCCGCCTGAAAGATCGAGTTTGATGTTTTTCACTGGTAGCTGCGTTACTTCCAGAACATACGTTTGCCTTGTAACGGACGTCTACAGCTCATCATAACTCTGTTGATCTCTGGTTGGCATCTTGCAGTTGTCATGGTTACAGTCTTATCACGTTTACTTCCTGTAAGTAGCTGTTTTTTGTCACTGTGGGTTTTTCTTTGTAATTAAATCAGTTCACTGGTGACAGTTTGTGTCTGTTGTATTTGATTATTTTTAAATCAAATTTACAACATCCAACAAAGTAAGTTTACACTCACATTAGTGTCAGTCAATCAACGTAACATGCTCAGCACACCGGAAACCTGGATGACGTGTTAACGCACCACAGGATGTAGGAAACGTGGTTATCTCAAAACTGAGACATCAGGGTTACTGAAACCAAGGTACGATGGGTATGAATGAGAACATATTCACAACCAGAACGTGCACTGTTGAGCTGAAACTATCAATTAACAAATCGATTAATCCATCAACAGAAAAATTAATCTGCAACAGTTTTGATTGAACAAATACTGTCTCGTGGAAAATTTCAAAAATGTTGTTTTTCCAGCTTTAAAATGTGAAGATTTGACTTTGTTAAAGGTCATATTTACAGTATTGATTAGGTAATAATGAGAACTCTGAAATATATATTTAAGATATTTCATTAACTGATGAAACAACAGAGGGGAATAAGATCCTGAGAACACGTGTTTGAAATTGAAGGATCTGAGTATGTTAGTATGAAGCTGTGTTATCCGTTGTTCATTCAGTTTATTCATTCTTAAAATTGGGGGGGGGGGTTGCAATGTAACAATATTGAACATAGCTGTGATATTTAGAAGTAAAATATAGATTTTGTGTTTATTAATTAATTATGGTAACATGTTAGGGTATTTTTTTATTCTGAATAACCAAATAATGGATGATGGAAATAATTACTTGTTGCAGTCCTATTTTATTTAAACCGTTGCTGGTAGCATGAACTCAATGTGAGACACAGCCCCATACAGTCACAGTCATTTACACAATCCTTAACATCAAGTGGAAAAAAAAATGTGGATCTTTATCTTGGTGATTTGAAAAAATGCATTGCAAAAGTCACAGATCCTTAAAAAAAACAGTCCTTTTCTCTTTCTTCTATCAGATACAGAGTGTCCTTGTCAGATTTTTTTTACGACTGAATAAGCCTTGAATCAACTCGTCACGTGTTCAACCCGATAACTCTTCCTTCTGTCCTTTACAGTAACAATAAATAGATAGTAAATAAATAGTTATAAATCACATCATGTCTTTAGATGCACTCCTCGTCTTTTGCATAAAGCAACACTGACCCTGACACAAAGTCACTACTGTGGGTTTTTACCAGCTCGCTTCAGTGTCACTCCACTGTTCATCTGACTTTAACCCACTGACCTACAATGAAGTGTTTTGTGATATGATAGCCCTGCAGTATATAGAGGAAAACTGCATGAATGCAGTCCATTCAGGACACACACAAACACTAATGTTGGCCATTCCCCCTCATGAAGACACACACACACACACGTCCACACACAGTATTCAGATGTTGTGTCAAACAGTGAAGACGTGTGTGATGAATGAAGGAGGCAGTCACAGAGATTCATCTATGACTGACATGAATGAGTGATTGTGAGTCACTGACTCACACTGACTCACTGATTCATCTCAGCGGAAGAACGTGGGCAAGTGGAAATCTCCTTTCACTGGCATCAGATTCATATTATGTGGGCATGTTTAGAAAATACAGTATTTTCCTCAGAAATCTTGCAACTGGAAGTGTCCGACACACATGATTGTCCAGCCAGCTGTTTCTGTCACAGAGGCTTTTTGACAGCTCCTGAATATAACAATCAATCATTTTCAGTAGAATAGAGTCCAGATAAAGTGGAAGTTGAACTAATCTGACCTGAATTAAAGGAGCTGCTTTATCAACCACTGCACTATTATAACTTTTAATTCAGCTACATTGATGTAAAGAACATCACAGAGACATTAAAAACAATATAATTCAAATAAATGTAATAATATGACACAAGGTTTGATGTAAGTGATTATACTTATGTTTTCAAATGAAGTTGTGTTTTCACCCGTGTCTGTTTGTATGTTTGTTGGTTTGTCAGCAGGATTACACAAAAACCGCTGGACAGATTTCCACCAAACTTGGCTGGAGGAAGAGACTTTGTAACATTTGGTGCAGATCCAGAGAAAAACTCAGGCATATTCAGATGCTTGGTATCTGTCAGTACCTGTGTTTCCATAAAGCGTTTTTATGTGCATTTTGAAAAATATTGTATTAGAAATTTTATGGAAATAGCTTGATCCGAAAAAATTCCTTCTAATTCGCAAAAACAGTTTGTAAGCTTGCTTGAGGTTGTTTTGGTCCGCTATGAATCCGAATTAATGTGCAAAATGGTTGATGGAAACAGATTTGCCAAGTAAATTCTTCGCTTAAAATTTGCTTGACATTTTAGGTAACCACGAGTGAGTTGGAAAAGGGAGGTATTTGCTGTGCAATTCTAGTTTGTCTGTGGATTATCAATTTAAGTCATTTTCTAACACTGACATGAGCCATCCTCCTACAACCAAAACATCCCATGAAGATAATAAATGTTTATGGGAACGTTACGCAGTGTGCAGACTCAGTTTTTCCATTTCATAACATACTTCTGACCAGCACCTGCCATTTATTGTGTTTGAGTGTGTGCAATTTTTTTGTAAATGTTGTATTTATTTCTTTTCAATCTATTATTTTTCCATGATAAAATGTGTTTTCTTATACTGCATTCTTTGCAAAAAATACCTGACAATTTTAAACCCGGCCAATTAATGTATTGACAATCGGTTTAAGGCCCCAATCGGTTTAAGACTCTTACCTGAGAAATGTTTCATTAAAGCAAAACTCTCGCCAAAATGCAACCTAGGCTTTTTTTGTGATTGTATACGAGTCAAACCTTCATGTAAAAGCATAAATTACAACCAAAGAGGCACTTTTAAGATTTACCGTAGTTTTGTTTTCGGGCAAGCTCATTTTCAGTGGAGTACTGGGGCACTCTTGCTAGCATCAAAATCGCTATTTTTAAAACTCTAAGAAGGCTCAACATGAAACTTTGCTTGTAGTATCACCACGGTCTCTACACATGAACACGAGCACTGAGAACATTGGGCCTCATTCACCAATATCTTCTTAAGAATCTTCTTAGATTCTTTCTTAAGTTGTTCTTAAGAGGTTCCTTAAGAAAACCCTACGTCAGATTCACCAACTCGTTCGTAAGCCTCAGAATTGTTCGCAGCTGTGTTCTTACATTGATGAAAGCCGCAGGAGCAATATATATGCCATTGTTTTGCGGGCCTTGGATGTAGAAATGCCACATATAAATAGGGTGGGGGGGTTACTAATTGATGGCATATTTCCAATTTACTTGATTTATCTTAAATCATTGGCACATTTAATTAATTTTAGAATTTAAATTCTTTGTAAATTACCAAAAATATGAAATGAATAAATAAATGAATACATATGAAGGAATTATCACTGTAATATTGCATTTTATTGAACTACACAAGAGAAGAAAACACAACCATGCCAACATTTCGGCACTGAAATGTGCGTAAGAGTACTCCTGAGTGTTCGTACGATTTGTTCTTGCCTAAGAAAAAATCCTAGATAAGAAAAAATTCATGAATGCCACAATCTTCGTAAAATCTTCGTAAGTGGGACTTAAGAACAAATTTGTTCGTAAGAACGGTTCATGAATAAGGCCCATTGTTTGTGTACACTGAGTTCACTAAAAAGAAAGTTTTTAGACAACTCACGTTGGCAGATGTTTCCTCCGCTCGTTGCCGTCCTGGCTGCGGAGAAGTGTTGATCTCCCAATGTGACGTAACGTGGAGGTGAGTTAAGGTAGACCGCTCCTAAAGCTTAGTTCCATAAAAATGCACGGATAATTAGTTGTTTTGTCGTTAGGGAAAAACAATATTGACCTTGAAGTTGAAAAAGGAGCCTCATATAAGAAACAATACCAAAAATGAAAAGTCACGTGAGATATCGAGTGGATAGTTGTTGCTGGCAGACAGTAGCGTTCCACCTGAACTGTCCTCAAAGTTACGTTGCATTCTGAGATTGATACTTCTCGGCTGCCATGACGACTGGGAGCAGAACAAGCTACTTACTAACTGCTAACGTGAGTTGTTAGAAAAACTTTCTTTTTAGTGAACTCTGTGTACACAAACAATGTTCTCAATGCTCATGTTCATGTGTAGAGACCCTGGTGATACTACGAGCAAAGTTTCATGTTGTGTCGAGTCTTCTTTTTGAAAATGACTCGTATACATTCACAAAAAAAGGCTAGGTTGCATTTTGGCAAGAGTTTTGCTTTAAGTAGCTGCTTCACTTTCAATCTTTCAGTCTGACTTTTGTCAGGTTCACTGTCACACGTCACAACTTACTGGGGCACGTAAATGGAACAGAAGCACAGTTAATGTCAGTCACATCTGTGCCTGTACGACTTCAACAGCAGCTGTGCAGCTCTTCATGAACAACCACAGGTGCAGAGGAACTGGAAATTGATGACATCAAAATTGAACATTGATAGTTACAAACGTCTATTTTGATTTAATAAACTAAAAACCTTTTTTTCTTACTTACTTTAAAAAAAAAAAACTTTCAGAAACAGATTAGTTAATTAACATTTGTTGTTGATGTTGTATGTGAGATACTGTCATCTCATTCAAACAAAAGGAACATTACGCAACATAACTGTAAGTTATTTTTCCATGTCATGAGTTCATATCTTATTTAGCAGTTTAATGCTGAACACTTTGGGACTCCATACGTACGGGTCTGTATTTTGACTCTCTGTGTAAAGATGCCTACAGCTTTTACGAGCTTTGACCGCCAGGTTGTGAGCCTCTGCAGGGGGAACAACAGCGACCGACAGAGGGGGTTTACACACACACACACAGACACACGCTGACGGGAGTTTCAGCTTGCAGCAGTGACGCACTGTGAGCTCAGTGAGCCAGCTCAGTGTTTATGTCTTTTTTTCACACACACACAGGAGTCACACAGACAGACAGAGGGGAAGCCTCGTTTACCGGCTTTGTGGTTTTCATCCCTTCTCCTCGAGCTCCTGTTTTAATTACACCTTCCAACCCGGTGATGCTCCTCTCTCAACATTAATTCCAAGTCCTTTTATTCACCAAACCGGTAAGTCTGACAACTTTTTTTTTGTCTGTTTATGTGTCGTCGTGAAGGAGTGAATGGCTGCTGAAGCCGGTAGTTTGGTCTCGTCGGTCACTGCCGGCTCGTGTTGGGTTCTTCTCTCCCCGCAAAGCCTGTCCGACCGTCCTGACCACTTTTACGCACGGCGGTGATGTGTTCATCTGGCTTTGTCCGCCCTGTGGGGCATCATATGGCACATATAGACACCGATAATAGTTCTGAACTGGGGGAGAAAAAAGATAATAATGAAAAAAGCTCCTGTTTGTTGCAGCGTGATTTACAGCTCAAGACAGCAAATAGAAAACGTGTGTAAGATTTGTGACTTTTAATGTCTTTTTTTTTTTTTTTTTTTTTTGCTTCACATCACCACTCGGGGTTTCGTTGTGATGTTCATACAGCGACTATAAGTTTGTTACAACATGTACAGACAGGTTACAAGCCTCCGGTTTGGTCAAGTGGATGGAATATTCGGGTGTCTCTGCTAAATGTCCTGTAATTGGGCTAATTTAATAGGCTTATCACAACAATGAGATCCACGGTGAGTCCTGCTGTAATGACAGAGTGAGCACATGCCTGACGCACCGGCATGGGTACGTGATGACCTCACTGATGATCCTCCTCTCTTTTTAATGAAGTGAAACCTGGCTCTGCTCTCTTTCACTATAGTAAATATATATTTAATCATATTTTATGACAGGGGAGGTCAGTGTCAGACAATGAAACTATGATAAAATATCATAAAACCCAAATGGAGATTGACAGGAGGAAGAAACTAAAGATGTTCCAACACATGTGGCTGTCTCTCTCTCTCCCTTTGTTTGCTCATTTGAAGTTGTGTCTTATCACCCATCACATATCACACCACACTGCGGTGGTTTGCAGCAGGATATGCGTAAGGAGTCCACCACACTGTGCATTATGCGTGCCAGCCAAGAAGAGACTGTCATTTTTGGCCGAGGGCTTCTATTGTCTGAGACGAAATTCCTGCAGGCTTGAATCAATAAGAGGCTTTCTGGGGCACACCGCTATACACACGCACACAGATCCACCAGAAGAGGGCCTTGTGCAGCTTCACTGGCTTGTGCCTAATATTGTTACGATGCAGAGAGGTGTTTTTACAGGAATCACAAAGTTTATCCGTCAGTGCCGACTTGTCACGGCACAGGTGGGGGAGAGAACATTCAATGTGAAAGCATGTTAAGCGTTCTGTTTCCTGTCAAGGCCTTTCACTTCTTGTAAGGGAAGGAGTCTGTATGTATGTGTGTCAGGTGTTGTGCAGTGTGATTGGTGAGCTTGGGATCTCTAGCGGGTCTTCTTGGTTTGACACATTTTATGTCGTTATATCTTGTTCTTTGTCTTTCATGAAAAAATGCAAGTGAACCTTTATCCTTAAACATGGCTGTCACATTTCTCACAAGAAGATTCTTGGTGTAGAAGAGCTTATTTGCCCCAAACAACACTAAATCAGCACTGTAATACCATGATAGAAACAAAAGTACATTCACGTTACTTGACAATAACTACATGTGTGCAGGTTGCTTCCATGGCACTGTGAGAGGACAGTGATGTGTTGAAAGCCTCTTTAAAGGGACAATGTGTAAGAATTTGAGTTCAGTGAGCCAAAAGTTAACTAAAATTGTTGGCACAATGTGAAAAAATAGCAGTCTAGACATTATGATGTCTATGTATGTCGTTGCATATCTACTTAAGTCAGCATGCTAACCAGCTAGCCCTGGCACGTCCCGGGTTACAAAAACCCTGTTAGTCTGTTAACATCAACACTCCCCTGGTCCCACAGCTTCCAGTCCAAAT
The DNA here is from genome assembly GCF_900880675.1 of Sparus aurata. Classification (NCBI taxonomy): domain Eukaryota; kingdom Metazoa; phylum Chordata; class Actinopteri; order Spariformes; family Sparidae; genus Sparus; species Sparus aurata. The sequence goes on along the minus strand of NC_044188.1, from coordinate 18,887,457 downwards.
CGCTATCCCAATAGCTGCATGGCTAACTGAGCTAACTAGCTAACAGCAGCTACAATTAGCCGCAGTTACTCTGCTGATATATCTTTGTTTTGAGCATGAATTTGACAAGTGGCCAGTTTTTACGTAATGCACCTTTAATAATTCAATAGATAATATTTTGACTATTGCAAACCTTTTTTGTGTTTGTGAGATTTGAGGGAATTGAACACGTTTCTAAACTGCCATGAAATGCTTTTGAACACATGTTGCCTGCTTGTCATAGAAGCATATAACAGTAATGGGAGGAGACACATCTATTTTTATTTTTGTTTCAATTTGTCGTCGCATAGACCCACAACTGAATGATCGTTTCAAAGAGTTGTGTAAGGTTTAGTGTGCTGTGGATGTGTGTTACAGTTAACTGAAATAGTGCTGACGTCTGTCATTATACCACACAAACACAACACACACACAAACACACACACACAGGAATGCCTTAATTAGGTGGCGTGTACTCAAATTTAACCCTCGTTTTACGCTCTACCCCACCCAACATTTACTGTACGCTGAATGTATTCATCATTTTGGGAAGAAGCAGAGATTACAGGATCAGAAAGGGAAAAATGAGACAAAAGAGTTGTGGAAAAGGGGGGAAGACAGTTAGAGAGAGGCATACGGTAACAGGACGGAAGTGTGTATGTTGTAGCTTGGAGCTGATAACAAACTCACTTGCAGGGATTATTAGTGCGACTCTGTTTGAGCATATGTGTGTGGAAGTCAAAGACGCAGCTAGGCTTTAATTAGGCCGCAAATCCTGTCATCTGCCCGTCCATCCGTTCAACCAGACTGGTTGGGAATGCCTCCAGACGGTCTTCCGTCCCCGTGCCGGCCTGCCTCCCCAATGTCAGCCAGGAGACTCCATGCCAAAGAAATTCCCCGCTGCACTGGCCGCAGATCTCTGATCCAAGCTGGCTCAGCGCTCCGCACACACAGCTCGGAGGAGGATCGGATAATTACAGGGGGACCTGGACACGAAAAACCTGGAAAAACGTTGGCACGAGCATGCAAACACGCTCGTCTACTGACACTTCAGACTTTACATATACACACCCAGGCTGAACTTAGTGTTTGATCATAAAGCAGGATTTTCCTCAATGTCATATCTTTTTTCAATTTCAATTTAGTTTATTTCAATTCAATTAATCTACTTATCTGCTGCACTCTGATGATCTTACATTAAACTGAGTAAACTGCAAGTCATGCAGCAGAGGGGTTTCCCTTATTTGTGTTCATTCTTTCGAAAGTCAGGAAGTGGAAACGGGTCACTTCCTGGATGTTTCACCCCTGTTGTAGGGTCATGCATGTCTCGGTGTCATATCCTCAGCTTTTATTTTCCTGTGATTTGTGTTTTGCGACATAAAAAACTTCCATGGCCCATGACAATAAGAACTACACACATACACTGATGTGATGAATAACTACTTGCGTGGGACCAAAACTACACTCCAAAAACGATGTATTTATGAAATAAGGAATAATAAAACAGCACTGATCATGGTGAAAAGTAGCTAAATACATTTACTAGAGTACTAGACACGGTTTTCAAGACTATTAAATGTTAAGAAATAGTGAAACAAATGTCTTCATCAGCCTATTATCACTGGTCACTTTACAGATTAAGACTTTACATATGCAAATGTGATCAGCTTATAAAATGTGATGTCTTATTTTATTGATTAAACTACCCGACAGTATGTGAAGCAGTTAAAAAAGGCTCAAACTCAACCAGACACAACATTATACAGCTGTAAAGGAGCTAATTTTGCTTTTACTTCAAATGTTGATAGTATAAGAACATAATTACTGTCGTTGGTGGTTTTACATAATATTTGAATGCAGGACTTCGACTATTTTGAGTGGTATTTCAACTTTAACTGAAGAACATTCTACCACCACTGCTCCTACATTATACTGACATGCTGTATTTGCACTGTGGTTTGGTGCAGTCAGTCAGTAGAGACGGAAGCAGACAGCAGTAATCTCCCCCAAGTTCATGACCTTTCCCCCCTCTGTCTCCTCCATCTGCCTCTCCTCTCCCTTATTTGTTTAGTGTTTAATGACACAGTCTTAAAAATAAGCTTCAGGAAAAGCGGGGAAAAAGGACTGCATTCTTTGCCACCCCAAAGGTTCGGCTGTGGGGGTGGAAAGACGAATCTTGCGAGGCAAACCACGATCTGAACGCGCCAGTAACCAACTAACCAACGCCGGCTTTTAGTTGCCAGAGCAAATCACACACCAGCGTGTCCGGGTCGATCTCTTTGTGACGAGGCAAAGTGGGTGACTGTGTGTGTGTGTTTGTGTGTCATGTCGCACACAATCCCTGACGGGAGTGAGGAGTGCTGCAGACATGCCCGGTTTGAAAAAACAACCGCTGAGTAATGACGATGTAGCCAACAAAGCAGGAAATTGAACCTCTCGTCTGCAGCAGCGCTTTTATAGAGTTATTGAATGAAACTCAAAACACAACATATTTAGACGCATAAATATATGTGGATGTGAGTGTGCGTGTCTGTGCTTTGTATTTGCATGTTGGGGGGGGAAACTGCAGCGCTGCAAAATCACTGTTTTCTGCTTTTCTGCTGATATTATATAAATCTGTCTTTTTCATCCATAGAAAGTTATGAGCTTTTGTGTAGGTGAAATGATAACAGTACACTCGGTACACATATGGAGTTGTTTAACATGTTTAACATTCCCAGAGGTCTGGTTAAGATTCCAGGCTCCAACTCTCCAAAAAGAGAGTCTCTCAGTGGACTCACCGACCCGATCGTACCATTAAAAAAAACAGTTTGGCATTTAAGTGAATACACTTTTACACTTGTTTGGTTACAGTTTGATGAGTGGTTACATACTATTACCATATAGATCTGTTCAATATGAGCAAGGACATATTTATCTTAGCTCAGCAGACCAGGGGAAAACAGCTAGCCTGACACTTGATTACCACAAATGAATATGGATAAAACAAACATAAGAGATATAACAGGGTAAAAGACCCAGGCCCACAGGACGAGCGCCAGGGTTTGTATAGTGGCAAGACCGTGTAATTACATCATCACACGATGCACTGGGGCCCAAAAAGACTTTTCCCAAAGAAATGCCAGTAAAACATTGGATACATTTTTCAGAGCGTCACAACTGTCTTGTTTGACTGTCATGATTTCAGCGGTTCTGTCCAATAACATTTGCAAAAGTCTAGAAGAGCTGCATGATTAAATTATTTTTTCTTTATTCGAGTTAGCCGGGCGCTAAACTGAAGTTAGCTGGCTCGGTTGACAGAAATATCTATTGTTCATACTCACAATGCAGAAACTATGCAGAAGACAGTCAAGTCACTTTGGTGTCATGCGCCACTGGGCAGCTTTTCACAGAAATGAATGGGACTTCACCTCCGTGGCTGTGTCCAGGTATTAATTAATATTTAAAAAATGATAAGTTGTGGAAATCCAGAGGAAAATCAGGCCAGTTGCGGCTCAATCAGGAAGCATCATCGATGCAGCTTTACATCTGACTTAGGCGTGATGTCAGAGGAAAACGGCCACCATGTGAATAAGGTCAATTGTGAGGATTGTGAGGTAAGTTTGTTTTTCTTTATTTAGCTAAGAGGTATTGGTCGTAATGATGGGGGGAAATGCTATCCACATTTAGCTAACGTCATGTTAGCCAAGCAGACATTTTTAGCTCATTGTTCAAGCTGAGTTGTAAGTTTATGTTACAGATAAAACGTTGAAACTCTGGGGTAAATATGGCGTCACTGTTGTTACAGTTAAATCATTTGCTAATTTTTACAGACAAAGACAGCTTTACCTCTTTCCATAGCAATTTTCTGACTCAAGTGTAGAGACTACCTGTTTCCTCTATCTAGTCATTATGCTAGGCAAGCTAGCCGGCTACTGTCTCTTCCTGAAGCTTTTTGCAAGACAGCAAATGAGCTTTTCCAAAAGTTCCCAACAACTCTTTCTTCTCACTCTAGATTTCCTTGAGAGAAGGAGACAATGAGAGGAGCTAAGGCTCATACCAAACAGCTCTTCTCAGCATTTCATTAAGGAAATGCAGGGCTGTTGTGTCAGTACCTAAAATCAGAGCAGACATGCGACCAAAACAGTGTTTTCTCCACCCTAGCGCAGCTTGTGAAATACTAGAGTAGACTTTTTTTCCCACTGACTAAAACAGTGATTAACTAAATCCTCCGTATTTGTTCGACAAATAGAGATTACATGTTGAAAGCAATGTTTTTACACAGAAAACACGTGTTTGTGTGTGTGAAAATGGGAAGTGTATTATAGTGTGCTGTGTGTGCTGGCTTTTAGTGTTGAGCCGTTGTGCGTGCAAGAGTTGTGAATTATAGCTTGAAGTGTTGGGACATAAGGAGTTGATTTACATCCGCTTTTAATGAGGCTGGTGATGTAAGGGAAAATAGCCTGGCAGACAATAACACCTACTCTCGCAAACACTTTTGCAACTCAGACTGCACAATGTTCTGCCTAAAACCCTGAAAATACAAAAAATAAAGCAAGCAGACCTTAGTTTCTTTTAAGGTTGTTTTGTAGCCAGAATCGGTTTGTGGTTGGCTTCTAGTGGGTTAAAATAATAGTGTCCTTGTCTCCTGGTGAAAAACACCTTTTTTTTTTTTTAGAATTTGGCTTGTTTGTAATAAGGCAGACATTAAAATCTGAATTAATGAAAAACAAAATGGTCTTAAACACTTTCAAGATAAAGTTGTAAAACAAACAATTGGCGCCTGAAAAGCACCACTGATGGTCAGTTGAACTTGTTTCATTACATTTTGTAATGCTTTACGATTTCAAACCACAAATATGCACATGGGAGAAATCAACATTCTAACACGTGGTTAATTTTGTGAGAGGGTCTATTTTAACCCAGCTAAGTATTTTATGGCTTAAATCTCAACAAACTGGGACAGAAATATGTGAAAAAGGGAAATATGTAATGAAATATGAAATAAATAATGTGAACCATACTGTGGTGTGGATTTTGTCAATGTTGGCTCAGTTGCAATGATTGTCCTGGTGCAGTAATATTTATGTTGAAGCAACAACATCGGTTTGCTATAGTGGTTGGCTATACATTTTATTGGGCCTAAAGTCTGTTTCTGAACAAAAGGAAACATTTAATTTGTACTACCAGAGTTTCCTTTGTATACATAAGTGTTTCACAGTAGCTGAAAGAGGAATTTGGACAGCAGCCGTCACCCTGCTGTATTGTAGGATCTCCAGTTGCTGCAGTGGTACGACTCTGGCGGTATCACAGAGCTGTAAACAAGCTGAACACCTCACTGCGTCTGTCTGCCTTGTCTCTTCATCCTCTCACTGTCTCTTTCTCTCTGCTCGACTCAACCTCTCCTGTTCCAACTGGGTGATGTCTGACAGACGGAGACACAAGAGAGGCCCGTCAAGTTCGTGCCGGTATACAGTTCCACTGGAAAACATGACGACTGACATCACGTCAACCCAAGGACAGATAGGAGGAATGACGGACACGAAGAGGACAATGAGGGAAACGCGTTCTGCAGACGTGTGTGGAGAGTTATCAGACAAGCTCCCCATAATGAGACATTGTCTAAGCACTAACGCAGAAAGCTTCGGCCTTAATCAGCCTTTCACTTGCCGATAATGGGCACCTCCATTAAGTCAAACAAGAGGGTATGGTTGTCCCGATCGCGTCGTTGTCGTACACATGCACATTATCTCTCGGTCCACGAAATGTCTGATGGATAATGGAGTGTAATTACCTTAAACCTTTTTTTGCCGGCTCAGTTCTTTCCTATTGTATTTCACTCCACGGGCCGTAAGATAATTCCCAGGTGCATCACAGCGAGGTCTTCCCCAAGGCTGGACATGCTATGTGACACAGTGGGCTTAATAGGTGGCCATTATCAGCACGGGAACTTAGTGGTTGACTTCTTTTGTCAGGCCTTTCTACTCCATGACGGAGAGGGAAATCCACGTCTTTCGGAGTGCTTGTGAAAGGCCCGAAGATTTCATCAGCCATTTTTGAAGTACCAGAAGTCTTTGATCAGGCAACACCACCACGAGTGGGACTCTGATTTAACCCTGGATCAAGACCAATGCAAGGTTACATTTTAAAATCTCACTGAATCAAATAAAAATGTATAGAGTACAATTTTGCTGCCATGTGATGACCATGTATCTCCAAAAGGTCTCTGCCATGAGGTGAAAACTCATCAGCAATTAAGAAAATAACAACCATTTCAAGCTTGCTCGCAATGTGTTGTGAGATAAACTGAAAGGACTTCTAAACACGTTGAGGAGAAAATAATCCTTTTGCATTCATCTATCCTCCCTGGATGTAGAAATCTGAAGATATGTAAACGCAGTAGTTGGTTAGAAAAGGTGATGATTATGTTGACTGTCATCATTAAATGATCATCATCAAATGGGAGGAAAAAGCTGTCGACCTGACCTGGTCTATGGTCAGACTAAACCAAGTCTAAACAAAGCTGGTGGTTTTGACATTAGTTTGGTTAAGGCTAGGTAAAGATTATGGTTTGGGTTAAAATGAACGCTCTTGCAAGGATCTTTTGCAGGTCTGGAGTTACCGTCTAGACACACCATTTCAGGCAAACAATGACATCTACACTCAATGACACACTTCTGCTCTTGCAAATACCAAACCTGTCTTCACTGACCCCTCAACAAACATGGTCGACTACTTCAATTCTATTTTTGTTGAGGATATATCGATAATAGTCCCTGATCAGGATTCATGAAAGGTTGAGGCCATGTGCTTCAGTCAAGTTTTGCAGCACAGTAAAGTCGTCCATGCTCTGCGTTATGCCTGCCTTGATGCTTGACTTTTGAAAATACAACTGATGCTAAACATAGGCTTTTTATAAGCCCCAGCATCCACCTATAGCCTCACGTGTGTCCCTGGGGAGAAGTTTATTATTGTCACCCCCTCAATCTCTGCTGTGTTTGGCTCACAGTACAGAGGCTGAAGAGGTCGGAGCCTACATGTGCGTACATACATCTGGCTTTCATATTGAACCTCCCAGTTCTTCTGGAGAGTGTTTGGATAGAAATGCTTCTTCAGGGTGCACTTTTCTTTTAAATCATCAAGTCACATTTTCTTCACAAATTGAAGTGAAAGTGTCCCTGAAAACCAAATTAGATTAAGTGTGGGACTGCAAGAAGAAACTAATGGCCTAAAGCCCAATGACATTAAAAAGTTTGCAACTATTTCAAATAATAAACTTACTTGCTTTGCTTTGCAATTATAAGACAATGGCAATTAAGCAGTTGATTTTCTAAAGAATAAAGTGAAAAAGCCATTTCATAGCAGGATGTCTCGTTAATTTCATATTTTGCATGTCATATTAATTTCATCATGTTGTTTTGTATGTGCCGCTAGCATGCATTACATCTGCTGCTCATTCTACACAGAGGCAGTACTTCAAAATAAGATACAATCATAACAAATAGACAGCAACTCACCAGTTCAGGTCCTTATCTTTCTTTTGGATTACTGCTTGAATAGGTTTACATGCTTTAATGCACACCAGTTCTCTGAAACTGTCCAGTGCAGCAGTGCTGTGTTCTCCCATTGTCTGAAATGCTCTGTTTTAGCTCCTGTCCCCTGATCAGCTGTGCAAAATCAATTCTTACGCACCAATCTAGCCACTAGTCATAAATTATGCTAATGTATGACATGGTGTGATGTCACTAAGTCACAGAATTAAAGACGGGACTACTTGAGGCGTTTCTGGAGACGTGTCTTCTGTTGGAGAGAGGAGTTTCTGTTGGTGCAAACTTGAATATTTTTAACTTTAAACTTTACATACACAAGAATATATATAAAACACTTAAGGAAAGGTAAAAAAACAAAAAAGATTGGTTTATTTGAGGTTTGAGATGAGGAAAGAAAGGGAAAGAAAGGCATTACCATTCCTCAGTTGAAAGTTTTCCTTTCAAATCCAATTTATCTGGCTTGACTGAGTCAGCCAAGGAGTTTGAATGATTACTGGGTCAGATAATCTACCTAGCATTTTAGCTATTATGAAACCATCTTCTGCCTAGACGGATAACAAACCAGATGACTCAATTACACAGGTAAATGTCGGAATCCTGTTTCTTGCTGTGTTATGATCTAGAATTCATTTACATAACTTCCAAGTTAAAAAGGTCAGATATGTTAGCATGACTTGACAGACTCGACGCTGAAATACATTGTGGCACTGAAAATAAGATCATTGTCAAGTCTGGTGTCTGACCAAAATACTCGACAAACACGGCTCATTGTTTGGAAGCCAATAACGTGGCCTCGCCTTACCCTTGATCTCTCCTGCTGCCACTCGGTCACCTCACGCTGAAAGGCGAGGAGTTCCACTCATTCTTGTGTTTCCTCTTTTGTGGTTCCTTCCTTCCTTCACAGCTTCATCCAGCAGGATCTTTCAGCTCAGCTGTTGCATGACATCAAGGAGCCAGAAAAAGCTCTCAAACACATTAAGGGCGACTTCGGTCCTCGCCCCAAAAACCACCACAGAATAGAATAATGTCCGTGTTTTTGTCATGACTTCGCCATTACTTCTTTATTATTGCTATTTTTAGCGCGCCCCGAACAAAACAGAAAATCTGACTGGTCATCTGATGTTGCGGCGACTTGTTATTTGGCACTGAGGGTAATTACTGTTTTACAGTTTAGGAAAAGTCATCGTCCCTCTTCTGTTTTTCCTTTGAGGTGTTTTTGAATTTTACCCTGTTTTGTTGTTCTCGTACATTCACATAAAATGACGAGGGCATGGTGTGTTCTGGCTTCTTTGCTGGGATATTCTGAGAGGTGTTAATTTCCTGTTACATCCTCTTCCTCTTCTCTCTCTCTGTTTCTGTTCATCTGCTTGTCTTTCTTTCTTTCTTTCTTTCTTTCTTTCTTCCCATCCCTCTCCACTCCTTCTAACCACACATCCATATGCAGCGAGTGCAGCCTCCAAAACCAAAGCACATGGCAGGGTGTATGAGAGAGGAAACATGCAAACAATAAAATGCATTACAGGATTGACAGCTCAATAGATGAAGAACGCAAGTGTAAGCGCAGCTAGAGAGGACACGTGGAAGACAGAGAGTAAGTAAGTAAAATGTCAGACTGAATTGATTTATTTCATTGTTTAATGCCTCTGTGTACAACCAAGCCACAAACATGATAACTTAAAACATTGCAAAAAACAAACAGAGGTAAGTGTTCAAAGGGATGACTCGAACATCAATTTTGAAGCAGAAATTACAAGAAACGTTGATGATGAAGTCAAAAAAGATGCTGTTTTATAGTTGTAAGTGGTATACAGTTGGTTTATGGTAAGTCAGGTGAATTAAGAGTTAAAGATTTTCTTGAAGCAATTAATGCTAACTCTTGAGAAGTACACTTGTGTTGTCTGAAAAAAATGATATCACTCTCATGCCCGTCTGTTGAATATTAATCTACAGCAAGCAGCCTGTTAGCCTAGCTTAGCATAAAGACTGTAAAGAGAAATCCACCAATCGATGGTTCAGCCCGGAGTGACGTTGGGTCTTATTTCAAGGTAAAACAATAGGTTTGTTAAGCGTTTAATGTCCATTGGACAACCGCTAATGTTAGCAATCAACCACATTCAAGCTAACGTTACTGTTTGATATGATACTGTTTTGATATAATGCTATTAGGTATACATTTATCCAGAAATATCAACACATCTCGGAGACATGTCTAAGTGAAACACACGGGATGTAATAATCAACAGTAATGTTATCTAGGGAATTGTCGAATGCTAACATCAGCTAATGACTTAAGTAGTTTTACCTTGAAATATGGTCAAATGTGCCTGAAGATTTTGACTACCCATCATATTTTCAGTTGCTAATCAACAGGGATACACTTTGTCAGATGACCTACATTTATATGACTTGCAACCTTGAACACAGCAGCATTACATGATCCCAGCATTCAAGTCTCTCACCCTGAGTGGAGGAAAATGGCTGCCGTGTGAATAAGATCTACTGCTATGACCAGTCTTGTCATAATCTATGTGGGATTATGTTTGGGGCTAAATGTAGTGTTCCCCCCCATTCCCTGTCTTTATGACAATCAAAGCTAATCTGCTGTTGGCTGCAGCTTCATAGTGGTATTGATATTCTCATTGTGCAACTACCCTTTTAAAAAATGTTGGAGAGACATACTGCCTTCCATGCCCTGCTGCAGATCTGAGTAGCATCTGTCTGTCATGGACACACAGAACTGAAGGAAGAGATGGGTTTCTGAAAGCGGATGAGGCCACGCTCGGACACAAGGGAGGTCATGTGCCTGTAGGTCCAGTGGAAGTTCCACGTGTGGCGGTCACTTTTGTAGTGGGTTTGTGGGGAAAAAAACCTCAGACAAACTGGATTGAAATGAAAATGCTTCCCACGCAGACAGTGCTGGCAGGGATTGGCTGGCTGTGAATTTCTGACTTCTGAAGGCAGTGGTTAGGCAGCCGGCACGTTTTTGAACGTCCTCATGTTTAAGCATGAGTTTTGAAGTTGAAGCACGTTTTCCCTGCATGTGTTGCTGCTGCATACACCTACTGCTCCTGACCTGTGGATACCAGCAGATGAAGCAGTCAAGACATTCTGCTGTTCTACATTTCCAGAATGATAGTGGAAGTAAGGAAAGCCCTGGGGACAATTTAATGGTACATCATCTAAAAGATTACCTTTCAAGACATCAAGATCTTGTCCTTCAGATGTCTCCATCAGAGGTCTTGTCTTAACCCAACCTTTGAGATAACACACTGCTGCTGTATAGTGATTATTTTGGATGCATCCATCACACAATAAATCAGTTTCACGTCGCTCTGCTTGACTTTAAGTGCAGTCGTTTCAGTGACTGCACTTGTTGAGGTCAAGTGAGGTTCTCTGTGGAAAACCAGACATTCCTCAACCCCTCTAACCCGGTCCAATTTGTTACTTGACACGTTCCAAAAAAAGAGGTACTTAATTGTAGGTCCCATTTTTGTTTTGCTCTCTCTATCATTGTCGTTTTATTGATCGTTTTTTTCAGCTGTGTGTGTGTGTGTGTGAGGGCGCATGTTTGCATGTGTGTACAAGTGTATATATAAGTGCACGTGTGACTTGTAATTAGTCTGTTGCTCTGGTCTGTATGGCATTTTAACAAATGCTTCTATATATACTGTATCATGCTATCAGGCTGAAATTTTAGCAATCGCACTCCCTGCCACTTTCTCCTCTTTCCATCCCTCTGCTCTCTTCCGCCACGGCTCTATCGGCGCTTCAGCCCCGTGTTGTTTTTTCAAACTAGTGGTTTTTCTCTCCTCGCTTTATCTTTTTCTTCCTCCCTGAAATTATCCTTCAGCAGCCTGTCATTGGCATGAGGGCCTCGCCGGACCAAAATCATAAACTCGTTACATTTTTTATTTTCTTGTTTGTATAAGGCGCAGCTTGGTGTTGGCTGGTTGTTATGCCGTTCCAGATGTGTGGGTACACATGTGTGTACATACGTGTGTGTGGTGTGTGTATGTGTGTGTGTGTCACCTGAACAACATTAATACCTTGTAAGGGCATACCATTACTACACATTTGCGGCACATACTGTATTCACCAGGAGAGTCGTAGAAAAAGTATTCAGATCATTTATTTAAAGGTTTAATATGTAAGAATTTTACTTTAAAACATATAAATAACAGTTTTGAAATATGTCAAAGAGGTTTATGTTCCGCTCAACGAAGTCACAACTATTCTCTGTTTTGGCACCTCAGTGGTGGAACAAACTCCCGACCAATGTCAGGACAGCAGAATCACTCTCCATCTTCCGCAAAAGACTCAGGACTCATTTGTTCAGACTTCACCTTGTTCCCGCATATCATCACTCCCTCCTGACCAACCCCCCATGTATGTTCGTATCGTGAGCACTTCTATCATAGCACTTATGCACTTAAAAAATCTTTGACAAATAGCAGTTATGATCCTCAGATGAGGGCTTGACAATTCTATATTTCTTTTACTCCATCAACAGCGATATGTCGTGGTTTCTCTCTTGTGGCAAATGTACTTATTGTAAGTTGCTTAGAACAAAAGCTTCTGCTAAATGCCCTAAATATAAATGTAAATGTAAAAAAAGCAGCATGTAACAACAGCTGTGAGACACATGTATTAAAGTAAACAGTGCAATATTTGTCTCTGAAATGTATAAAGTTGCATGAAATGGTAAAACTCAGGTAAAGTAAAAGTACCTTGAATTTGTTCTCAAGTACTGTACTAAGTGCATTGCAACACTCTACAGATCAGCTGTATCGGTGTGTGTGTGTGTGTGTGTGTGTGTGTGTGTGTGTGTGTGTGTGTGCTGACCACACATAGAAAGAGAATGAATGGGTTTGAGCGTTCAAGTGGAGAAGAAGTGTTGATTTGCGCGCTAACTAATGTTTAAAATATCATGTTTTGCTGCGTGGTCAAAGGTGAAGGTGGTGTGTGTGTGTTAAAGTGGCCTCACCCCTCTCACACACACACACACACACGCATGCACACATGCACGCACACACGCACACTCTATGATAGAAGGGGCATGTGCTAAGGATGTCAGGGGTGTGTCTGTGGTCAGAGTGGCTGTATAAGACACAGGCAGGTACACTGAAGTCTTCATTCAGCCACACAGACTTGTCTGAGTTTTGTGTCACATCTCTGACTCCACGAGTCGATTTTTTTATGTTAACTCCGTCTCACTGTTAGATTTTTATAGAAGTTTCTGATTTTAAATCTCAATTTTCTAGCAGTCATTTTTGAGTTACTTGCCCAAGTTGCACCAAATACGACTTTCTGCAACTGTTCGTGCTCTGTCCATTGTAGACAGCTTTAGGAAAGTTAGAGCATATTTGCATTTGGTCCTGACTAAGCGTTTGTAGCAGCGTACACAGCATCCTCGCTTAGTTGCCACGGCAACTGTGTCAGTGAACTGCAAGTCTGGGGTAAGTATGCTGCCCGTAATGTTTCCTCCATCTCTTCTTTCTCCTCTTTCTGACGACTCTGACTGAATACTCTGTTGCATTGCCTCAGCTACTCATCTGCTACTCTTGTTTTCGCCACTCTTTTTTTTTTATTTGACATGTTCTGAATGCCTCTCGTGTTTTCAACTCGGTCAGTGGCTGTTTTACAAGCCCGTTGGGGGCCAGATAGTCCGTCAGTTACACTCTCTCCTTCTGGTTCAGATGTACGATTAGAAAAAAAAAAGCGTTCTCAACACTGAGCCGTCAATATTTTGGGCGGAAGTATGATTTTTGTGTTGTGTGAATCCATCACGTCTATAATTTTGAGAGCAAAAGATCTACGGCATAAAAAATACACGCCGACAGATTGAGGTTTCCCTCCTCACCGTGTGAATTCACATTCCCGTAATTGTGGCCACAAATTAGAGTGTAGTGCTCACCAAAGCTTCTTTCTTTATTTTGTCAGTTGCTTCATTATAACGGGGTGTTGAAGGGTTCACACTGGAAGCAAATCAATTTTTATGTCAGCACATTTTTATAGCAGTTTGACAAATGTGAGATGTTTTTTCCACTGCTCTGGAGAGTTAGACTTTGATTTGTCACTGCTATCGCATGTTTAATGGAGCTTGTCAAGCAGATCTGCAGGTCTTCATAAAATATCTTGACGATCATTCATTTTTTTAGGTTTAAAGTGACAACAGATTGTACCTTAATCTTCAGCTTGTTGAGTGGACACCTGGCCGACTCATTGATTTGGCAAAATATCATCATCAAGGTGCATTTACATTGTGTTTCCTTCATGTTACACTCAGCATGGGAAACTCAAATCTAGGTGAGCTGGTGTAAGTGTCAGCATGCTATAAATGGACCCGATGGCCATGAAGTTATATAGAAGCATCAGTAAAGGGCAGCAGTAAATGCTTCGCCAACCACTTGTTCTGCGTGCCTATGGATATTTATGTATGTATGTATGTATGTGTGTGTGTGTGTGTGAGATGTAGGGACTAATCCTATCTTAAACAGGCTGCCGACTGCAAATAGCCAACTTCAGAGAAGACAACATTGCTTTGCTGTAACTCTATAGTAGCTTCAATGTGGGACACATATTCAAACACATGACCCATAACTGCAGTCTCAAAGCTTTTCCTTTCATTGACTTCAAATATCAGAAATTGTAATATGATTTGATATGTTTTTGTGTTACGTCAATCCTTAAAAAAGGTATTTTTCTAACTCACCTTAATGTAAGAGTGCTCTCAGCGCAGGTTAATGTCAAGTGTTGAGTCGGCAAATGACTGTGTTGCAGCATGATAAGGGCTTTAAATGTGCATGTGAGTGAGCCGCGGCACAAAAATAGCCTCAGGAAAGCCCTGGTTTCTTCACTCCTGTCCAAAAAAAGGTCCTGATTCACGTTAAATGTTATTTACGGCATTTGCAGCTGCTCCTTACCTCCAGGTCACTCGGTTCACTGCGCTCTGGATAAGTCACAAAAAATGACTCAGGTGTTTTTCGGCCATGTAGGTGTGTGTGTGGCTTCATGTGTGAGTGTGCATGCTATCCTACTGTATGTGTGGCACAGAACATGTTTGGCTTGTAATGTCATCAGTTTCTAAGGAGAAAAAGTTTCTTGATAGCTAATAGGTCAGTAAATTGTGTTTGATAAAAGGGCACAGTTGTGCTGACTGCGGTTGATTTTTATCATGCACTTTACTGTAAATCATGTGATTAACCCTTCGTCCTCCTTGTCCTCCTTGTCCTCTTCAGATCATATGTACATAGAAGAATACATTGAAGAAGATGAGGAACCACCTTTGCTGCTCAGCTCTTGTCCTTCTCACGGTAAATACGCGTGTTTGTGTTCAGGCCGGGCGGCATGAAAATCATGATTAAAGTGTGTACTCACCGTTAAACCGCACCACCACTGATTCATGAGCTTGTGTGTGCGTGTGTCCTCAAGGTGCTCGGCTGTGGTGGGACTGCGGCAGTGCAGTGTCGGTGGAGGGAAGGGTGTGTGTGTCTGCAATGCCCTGCTGGCCAGGAGCCTTCAAAGGTGAGATCATAAGCTGATAAACACAATGATTGACCCCCTGCTTTGAGGGTTAGGTTATTACAATATCTGTTGTCAAGTGCTCCTGTGTTCTTCTAATTTACTTTTTTGTCCCCTAAGATACTAGAAACCTTCCCCTCCCATGTTCCTTAAATTATCCTCACCTCCCAAACTGTTTGAAAGGTACAACAGAACTGACCATCTGTCAAATTCATACTCCTCCTCATTCATACTTTAACGTTAGTACACTTTTTGGTCAGTCTACCCACCTATGCTTGAAATTGTATAGAGTGAGAGAGAGAGAGAGAGCGTGGAGCGTTCAAATATCTACAGCCAGATCTTGAACGGGGCTGTGATTTTTATTTGCAGTAACCAAATCATTTGCTTTGCACACATATTTTTAGTGATTCACTGTGAGTCACAAAAAAGTGTATTCCCACCACCTACAACTACATATGAAGTGAAGCCCTTACTGAGAGATTTTGTCATTTGGATGCAACTCTTGCCTGATAATTTGTGTTTAGTGTCACCGCAGTCAACATAAATCATGTTGTTTGCTTCCATAAATCAGTGTTTACTGATCAAAAACATGTGTATGTGACACTGCTTTATAACCAAAGGGGGGATTTTTTCCAGTGTGTCTCATGTTGCAGGCTGTACTTATGACGTTATTGTCGATAACATGCTGATACAACAAAACTGCCATTCGTTATTTATGTGTTTGTATTTACCTTTGCTGAACAGTGTATGTAGCTTTTTATGTGAAAGTATAAAGAAGACAGTGTTTTAATTCCAGCTCCAACAGAGACTTACAAGGAGTCATAATTAAAAGCCTCCTGTTGTGTGTAGCTTTGACGGCACCATCGGGATGCTTCATGACGTTTTTATTCTTGCCAGGCTTGTGAGCAGATCCAGAGCCCAACAGAGGAAGTGCGATGCCGCTCGTGTCCGACTGGAAGCTTTTCAGACACGCTGGACTCTGAACTTTGCCGTCCACATGCCTCCTGCGAGACCCTCAGCCGTGAGGTTGCAACCCCTGGCACCGAGACCTCTGATGCAGTCTGTGGAGCCTGTCTGGCTGGGTAAGGACCGCTTGTCTGTCTCTCACCCTGTCTGTGTCTTGTCATACCTGTCTGCCTGTTAATCTGTCCACAGCTGGATTAATTTACAAGCTTGACATTCTAAAGAGCTTTGCCCAAACATGTTGCTTGTAAATTTTAATTTGTTCTATATTAATCCCTGTCATTTTCTCTGTGACGAGAAAACAGGAAAACACCCGCTCTCACACACACACAAACACACACACACACACACACACACACACACACACACACACACACACACACAGGCAGTATGTCATTCACCACAATGGGCAGGCAGCATGAAACACCAAGCAAAATATGCCACAGGCTAAAACCGCTGATTCATTCTTTCATTCTTTTTTTCCTTTCTCCGTCCATTTCTCTAATTATACTCTCTTCTCTTCCTTCTCTTTTCCATCCGCAGGTTTCACTCCACTGCCACAGGGGAAGTTTCCTTTCAAAGTCCCTGTGTGAAAAGTAAGATTGAACCTGCAGCCTGCATCTGAAAACTTGAAGATAAGACTGTGTTTCTGCTCTTACATCCTGCTCTTCTTCTTCTCCTCTCACTCAGCATCTGTTCACGTCAGGACGGTCCGCACCGTGGGCAAAGGGCCCTCCAGCGGCGCGGCCGGGCCGGTAAACGGCACAGTGGTACGCAGCGCTGAGGAGAAGACGGCCGAGTACGCCGTGTTCGCTTTGGTGCCCGTCTTCTGCGTGATGGGCCTGCTGGGCATCCTCATCTGCAACATCCTGAAGAAGAAGGGATATCGCTGCTCTGCTGACAAGGAGGGAGGGGACGAAGAGACTCCCACACCACAGAAAGAAGGTAAGAGGGATGAAATGACAGAAAAAGGTCCAGAGCGAGAGACGAAATGAAGGGAGAGGAGAAGAGAAGAGTAAACTAGTATTTTGTTCAGGTTGTTGTCACGTTCTGCCATAAAAATGCCAAATTAGCGCACATGCATGCACACGATGTGGTCAAGTGTTGTCAGGCCCAAAGGGCAGTGTCCCTGCCTGCGGCCACAGTCCATGTTCCTTTGTGATGTGTCTGCACGCAAGCCTACATGGAGGGCTTTTTTAAAATCGTTCTCAACTTTGACCTTGCCGGGGGCATTACATGTCGTGCATGCTGTTTTTCTAAGCCCGCGCTGTTATTCTTGTCATTTTTCCTATTTGAAAAGGGGGATAAAAAAACCCATTCCCATAAACTCGCTCGCCCTGCTTACGTCAGAGATAAACTGATTTGGGTAAACACAGAAAGAAGCATAAAGAGAGGCGTGGGAGGGCAGATGAAGGGGGAGATCCAGCGGGATGGAGGGCGGTATTAACTGAAAGAGTCATATCAATAACTAAAGAGAGTTTACATAGAGAGAACGTTAGTGAGACAAAGACAAATACAGAGGGATCAAGCAATAAAGCAAGTGTTGAGTTACCACACCCATTATCTGCAGTCGCACAGAGTAACATGAGTGCTCTTCAGTCCTGTCCTGGAGCACTTCAAGCCTTTCGCCCAAATGAAAATCATTTTTTTCCTTTTTGAGTCCGTTCCTGTAAGGTGACAGCTCACCTGTGGCAGTCATTACACCTGGTTTGATCGCGAATGGTAAAGCAAACACAATCTATCTTTTCTGTACAGACCCACGATTCCGCACACAATGTTAGAAGTACACCCATATCTCTTTTGTATTGAATCTCTTGTACTTGATGTGCTGAACCTGTTCTCAGGTTTGTAAAGCAGGTGAAACCCTCAAGTCACATGGGAAATGTTATCTACTGTAGCATTTCTCAGATGTGTGGACTTGCTGGTAAGTTTCCACATTAAACGTGTGACATTTACATAGCGTGTGTCTGCTATGAGGCGCCTGGATGAAATTTATGGTTGCACAAACTCAACATGTGAGTCAGGGAGAGTTCATTCGATTCAGCAGACTCGCTATTGTGTTCACTTGGTTGCATCATACAAAACGTGGACGGAGCTTTATGCGATAGCTCATTTGGAAACTATTGAGAAATGCACTTATTTGCTTTTCTCGCCAAGACTTTGGTGAGAATATTGGTAACACTCAGCAGGTTGTTAGCTTAGCTTAGCACAAAGACTGGACACAGGGGGAGACAGCTAGCCTGGGCATGCTCATCAGCGGTTACATAGGTTTAAGCTTTCACTTTTGTTTGAATCAAACAAATGAGATATAACACATTAATAAGTTTAAGTCATTTGTTTTGAGAACAGAGCTAAGCTAGGCGTTTCCACCTAGGCGTAGTTTAAAATGTTAAAAAATTAACTAAAGTTATCAACAGAATGTGAAGATTTTTATTTTATTTATTTATTTTTTGACAATATGTACTGAAGAGATCATGATAAACAGCTAGCTAGCTCACTGTCCTGTCATTAGTATCAAAGATTAATCAGTCCCGTTGCCTTGAAGCTCCCGTGCTAGCAGTGTGAACACCAGTGCTACGTGCTCCCAGTCCAGTCAGAGTTAGCTTACAGGACCGCTTGCTGCACAGCTAACCAAGCTAACTAGCTAAAGGCAGCTACAAGTAGCAGCAGCTACAAGTAGCAGCAGCTAGCGATTATTCTGGTGAAATGCTCGCCTCTCTTTGTTTGGAGCTGACTTCGACAGGTGGCTGCAGAGGCTATATAAAAAGCTCATCAAGTTAAACGATTCAAGTTATTTTACGTACTATTTTACTGTTCCTTTTAAATACATTAATAATATATGTGCATACAGCCCAGCTTACTGTAGCCAACAGACTGACAGCCTGAGTGCTCTGTTGTTTCTGATGCAGATGAGCACAAACTGTTTTCACCAGGTATTGTACTACACTGTTGGACACAGTATCCTCAGGGGGTCTGCGTGTATCAACTTCACTCCACAGACAGCAAACATGACTGGCACTCACTGTCATTTAGTGTGTAAGCATAAGTAGATTTAAAGGGGTTAGCTGGCTTTTCCCCTCACTCACCTGATGGTGAGGAAAAGCTCAGAGGAAAGCTTGTATGGCAGCCACGCAGCCATACGCAGCGTTCAGGCGTCAGGAGCGTCAGAGCACAGCTGCCGCCTTGACAGATCCGACTTTCTGTCCGCACGTCAAGAAACTGCTGACGGTTGCCCAACACCTGCTGCTTCTGAGAGCTTAACATATCCGTCATGAAGATTTAAGAGTTGCAAATATCAAATTATCCTTTATTCCACTCACTTATAGTCGCTTATAAAATGCCACTCATGACATCAAATAGCATCAAAATCTCTTTGCATTGAATTATTCTTTATCCAAACAACTAAACATTGCAGAATCACTAAATAGTCCTTAATCATCCCAGTTCTCCTCATAAATTTCCGGTATTTGTGGGGAAAGACAGAGGTCACAGCAGCAGCAGTTCTGTCAGTGATCTCTGCCTTTTGTTTTCAGCCTTGCCTTGGTCTCCTCTGCTCCGAGCTCTTTGTTGTGAAACTTAAGATGTCCCGGCACTGAAAGGGAAACTCCCTGAACCCCCATCCTCCCCCTACGCTCTCTTTGTCGTTCCTCATACTCCCCATTCATCCGATTTCTTGGCTCCCTAACACCTCCTCCCCTTCTCGTCCGAACACGACACTGCGCATCCATCTCTACTTTCCCAGCCGGATCAATAATTCAGTCGAGTCCTCACCTCATCTCCTCTTTCTTTCTCCTTGTTCGTCTCATCTCCTTGTTCCTTTGTGGGTTGCTCTCCCTCCTCCTTTATTCTATTTTCCCTATTTTCTTTATCTGCTTTGTCAATTTCTAGAGCTTGTCAGGGTCTTCCATGGTAGACATGCCTTAACATTTAAGTTAGTTATATGTATTCCCAATAATGAAACCTCTTACGTGGGTGTCAAATTTGTAAGTTACCAGAGTGAAATGTATCATTCAAAAGGGCATTTATATCAATGAAAAGGATTTTTATGAACACCTAATTGACTTTCCATCACTTTGAATAAGCTGAAGGCACAATTTCAACCTTCAGGTAAAAGTAAAAGAAACAATATAAAAGCTTTTATATTACATTTTACTAATGTAGAGGTGTCCGCTGGAAGCAAGCAACAGCAGCTGGGGTTGTTTTAGGACACCTTATCGCCACCTCCTTCGCCCTCTTTTCTCCTTCTGCACAACTGTGAGGACAGGTGATGCAGAGGTGCAGTGATAAAGTGTAAATCTGCAGGTGTGAAGGAAACAGATAAAGGACAAGAGAGGGAAGCAAAGCCAAATAGAGTTTGTAAAGTAGACTTGGAGAGGGTAAAGTAAAGAAGTAAAAGACTGCAGTTAAAAGAAGTAAGAATAAAAGAATGATCAGAGGTCAGTAGGAGGCTGAAGCTGCTGCAGAGGAAAACTTTCTCTGCCTCATTCCCTCTTTTGTTATGTAAGTCTGCAGTATGCTGTCTGTGTCTGTCTGTATCTCTGCTGAAGTCCTGACTTGGCTAAGGTGAGAGATAAACTTCCTACCCCAGCACTTTTCTCATCATCTCCATTCAGGGGGAACACCCACGGGGACGAATTGCAGCAAGGCCAAAGCTCAGCTCGGCAGGGCTACAATCAGACTCTGCAGAGGTGCAGACAGAGAAACGTTTGACTGGTGACAGGAAAGCTGAAGGAGGGGAACAGAAAGGGCAAATGTGGAGGTTGATAGCACAAGAAATGTCTTGACTTTGTTGTCTATGCAGCACGAAGCCCGCTCAGCCACAAGGGCAGTTGCTGCCATTTTGGTAGCTCCACAGGACGACTGTGTCTAAACTCAGAGGTCGACATTTACTGAGCGTTTAAATTCTGCTGTTCAAAAAACAGGCTAAACTGAAACTCATGTGAAAACGACATGGCTGGCTGGTTTCTTAGACACTGGAACACTGAACTCGTGGATCACACTTTGTTGAAGGAATATATAGAAGAGAATGGGTGAAATGGATGCCATTATCCTCGCATAGCAACAGCCTCTGTATTGTTACGGCCTAACGCGGCTTAGGCAAGAAAGAGAAATACACACGGACACAAATGCTCTATCTATACGGTCACATTTTGCTGTGTAACACACTAACACACAGTCACCTGGCATTGGGGGTCTGGTACATCACACACACACACACACACACAAACACACACACGCACACTGATCCCTGTGTGCTTTAACAGAGTTGAATGGAGCGTGATCGCTGAGTGAGCTATTCTGGACCCCCCCCCCTCCCCGTGCCCTCGTCGCTCGCCTCTCAGCTGCTTCACTGTGCTGTGCTATTATGGGATGTTCGGGGAGGTTACCATAGAGGCATAGCTATTCTTTGCTGTTCAGTCATCCGCGTCCATCCTTATCAGTCCCATCATGCAGCGGGGCACAATATCCAAGCCGTGACATGCACTGTGTGAACCGCGCTCACTCTTTCTGACAGCTGGGAGGGAAAGTTGTCGTAGTGGAAATTCATTTGATGAGAGTTTGGATTCTACCTGTGTTTAGGATGAAATACCTCAAAGTCAAACAGCACATTCAGTTTAAAACACATGCCTATATATTGTATTATATCAGGTTTCTACACATATGCACATCACATTTCATTCCATTCATCAAGCAATCAATCAAACTTTATTTATATATTGCCATTCAAACAAATGAAACACTATTCAAAGTGGGGTTTTTTTGGTGCTTGACCAAACGTAGGATGAATTTGAACTTTTCCCTCTGAGGGAAGCTAATTGAATAAGAGAAATAAAAGATAGGTAGTTAAAGGTGCAATATTTAAGACTTTTCCACCCTTAACAGCTATTAACACGCGGCTAGCTACTGCTAGCTAGTAAGTTAACACCATAAAAGTGTTTGTAACTGGCAAACACTACTTTATGCCACAGGTATCTTCCACTACATGTTAAGATAAAACTATGAAATATTACGTGTTGTATGTATGTAAATACTTTAAGAAAAATGACAATATACTAGTTTTCAAACCTAAAATGCCACATACATTGTTAGAAAATATATGTCCATTGATGAAGACTAATCTTCTCTGTCTCTGTCCTTTGTGCTTGCTTCAGGTAACAACTGTCCCTACATATCTGATGATCTGAATGAAGACACCATCAGTGTTCTGGTCCGCCTCATTACTGAGAAGAAAGGTAGGAGCTGAGCAACAGTAATGTCACGTACGCGCTAGTGGTCAGAGCCCTTCATCTCTTGTGGCTTTAGAGGGGAACACAGTGTCATCACAGTACGTCAGAAGACTGTCCCCACTGCTGCAAGCTCAAACTGTCAGCTTTCTTAATTCATCCCAGATGGTTGATGTTGGGAATAGAGGGAAAATCGAACCCGAGGGGGTTCACCTTCTAATGCAAACACACAAAAAAATTGATGCCTCTGGAATTGTTTTCCCATGAAAGTCAACTTTTCCAATCAATCTCCAATTAGCACAAAGATAAATGTCATTCGTAAACTTTTAATATGGTCTAAAACAAATTTGAGGGCGAGTTTGATCAGTCAAATTCAGAGTATTGATTGGAGCAGATAAAACTCATCAGAATGTCTGTGTGTGTCTGTGTGTTGCAGAAAATGCTGCTGCACTGGAGGAACTGCTGCTGGAGTACGAGAGTAAACAGATGTCCATAAGCAAAGGCTCGTCAATCAAGTATGAGACCACACACACACACACACAAACACAAATCATAACATACTTCTCCTCAGTCATGGTGAAGCTAGGAAAGCCACGGAAAGTTTGGGTGAAGCGAGGCAGTGAAATCTTTGGAAGGAGGCTCCTGCTGCTGCCTGGCAAGAGGCTCTAATAAAACAAAATCTAAGTGCTTTTTGTGGCAGGATGTCCAGGCAGAGAGAGGAGAGAAAACCTCATCAGAAGTTAGAGAAAGTTGCTCTTCTGAGATGAAAGCAGAAAGCTCTTCACACAGATTTGTTCCACTAACATCAGATATATCAGTCTTTACAAATGCACATAGTTTTCAGGTAAACTAAAACTATTTAGGAACTGCGTCAAACTCCCAGTGGAGCTACTTTAAAAAGAAACAAAACAAAACATGGCAATGGCTCACATTTTCCATTACAAACACGGTTTAATTCTTTATCATAAATAGAACATAGTTCCTCAAACCTTCTCACGATCTTCTGTGTACTGCTAGATGGAGGAAGAGAAAACAGATGTAGCTCTACGCTGAATTAATGTTGTCATGTCCAGAGCTCATCAGAGATAGTCACTCTTTTTCTCTTCATGAGAACATGAAGGAACATTTAAGGATTAAAGGAACAGTCATGTTCAACGTAACTGTATAAAAATTGTGAATGTAGTGATGAATTCTTGGCTAAAGGGAAATAACAGCTCAGTTTACAATTTAATGATATTATTCATTTGCCACTTCTTGATGGACTTCATACTTTTTCAATTTGATCACCTCATCTGAATTCAACAACTTAGTCGTGTAGGTAGCCTAAAAAATGTATCCTCTCTACCTTAAAATGAAGATGCATGCCTAAACATTTTCAGTGTTTTCGTTCGATGAGGAAAGTAAAACGTTAAGAGACGTTATCTCACTGCGGGCTCCATTTCCTCAGTGGCGCTCTGGAGTGTGCTGACATTTGGCAGTGACTCACCCCCACATGTTTGAAGTGATTGTCTGACACACTTGCAACCGCTGTCTCTTGAGTCATGGGGCTGAAACACCCTGTCTGTCACTAAGCTCATTGGCTGTCACGTAGCTCAGGGTCACACCTTTTACACGACCGAGTGTAGTTGTGGCTGGAAATTTGGTTGTAATCTGTGGCCGACGAGAAATTGCTGAAGTAGTTAGAGGTTAATCTAACAAGTCCAGCAACATGTTGCTTCATACCGCAGTGAGTGTTTGGACCTCTCACTGATGCTGTGTAAACTAATGCTGGCCGGAGATGACACAGAAGAATCATTTGTCATCTTTGTGCTCCAATTTACAGACCGAGCTTCTCCCACAGAATCAATTAAGTTCACCTTATCTCACGATATTACATATTGGTGAATGTCCCCGATGCACTCCACCGCGGATGCCACATCTACAATAATGAGAGGTGACAGAGGCCTCTGGCAGTGTTCTGCTGCTCAATGGGCTGCTGTAACATGTGATCTTTAGATTCGAGAACATTCTGACACACAGGCGCGATATGCACTGATATCTGGACAGCTTTCAGGTCCTGTGTGTGTTGTTAGAGAGGTTCTGGGGTTACCTCAGGTCACCCACTAACTAGTATAACACAGGGACACAGCCGCATTCAGCGTTTTAGCTCTGCCTTTCTCTACACTAAATAACAATGGAAAGACAAAAACTAAAGAGCCCGGGGTGCACAGAGCACTTTACATTTTAATACATCTTTTTTTCCATTTATGTATTCACACTGAACAAAGGCAATGTTTGCAAGCAGCCAGCCCTGTCCCGTTCCTGTCTCTTCATACCACTTTGTACCTCAAGTTCCACATTCCACAAGCTCTCTTAGCTTTTCAATAACCAAAATAAACTATAAAAGAAAAGGTCAAGAAAGGAAAATTCTTCTTCAGCCATACACCCTCTGAATTGAAAAGTTTTTCTCTTTCACCGAACTAAGACCGGCTTAACATATATTAACCCACCGTTAAAAGACTCTACATCTGACAGCATAAAACATACCAATGAATGGAAATAAAAAAAAGAAAAATTCTCTTCATCTTGACTAATTTGAATATAAAAATGCCTGAAAATTGTTTAAATCTATCTGATCAGTTGTTCACTCCTTCCTCTTCCTCCCAGGTTCCCCATGCTGTCTCCCCTGTCGGCGTTCCGCTCCCTCCCCAGGCTGTGCCCCCATCAGTCCCATCTCCACACCATCTCTGGCCTCTCGGGCCTGGCCCCCAAACACGGCTACCGCTGCACCCGCTGCGCCCAGAGGAAGTGGCCCCATGTCCTCATCCCTCCCCTGGACTCCCTGAAGGATCCCCTGAAGCCCCCTCAGACCCTCATCCTGCCCTCCCTGGACACATCCAAGGACCAGCAGAAGAGACCCCTGCTGGGTGGAGTGTTTGTGGACACCCACCATACACAAGCTGCTGTGCCAAATACTGTAGAAAAAGTGGAAGGAAATGAAGTGAAGGAGAGGAAGGAGGGAGAGCTGACAGTGCTGTCAGTGGGGAGGTGAGCTGGGACCTCATTGATTCATTAAACACCACACAACTGACAAGACACATGGGGAAATAATGTAAATATATAATTACTTTTCACAATTACATATAAGATAATTCAACTTTACTTTAGCGTTTTACATTATTTATATAAAAACATTATAGTAAACGATGGGCTACAGGGTTTTCAATACATGTTCATATGTACAGTAGAATCGCTTAATTTCAAATATCTCCGGAAAAGTGATTAAACATTTAGGAACATTTGTGTTAAAGTGGAAGTCATAATATCACAACTACCATGTTATCTGAATGTAACAGCGATCTTATCTCTTGCTCGACTGACAGATTTCAAGTCGCCCAGATCCCCGAGCACAAGCCTGTCGTCGTGGAAACCAAGGCATCATCCCAGGAGCAAAGAAACTCCCTGTTTGGAGGGAAATCCTTCTGTTCCTCATCATCTGGCATCAGGAGGTACAACACACACTTCCTTCCCTTCTCTCTTGCTGTAATCGCGTCACTCCTTCCACTTCTCTCTCTATTTCCTCCACACTTGGGAGTTAAAGTGCTGCAAAGTGGTTTGAGATCATCAACGCTGAATAATGTGGTCTGTTTCGCTGGGAGAGGAAATGACGGACAGCATGATCAGTTTATCAGACGAGCAGAGAGATTCGGTGAAATGATTTAGGAGATGAGCTTCTTCTGTTTCCTCTGGTCCTCTCATGCACATTATCCAGCACTCTCTAAATCAGAATAATTGCCGTAAGCATGTGACGCTGCCTGTTGTCAGAACCATGTATCTATCTGGTTAACTATCTTAAGTAGGCAATCATTTGTGCATCATAATCAGCCCAAATGAGTGAATAATAATATGCATGTGCTTAGAGCAGGCCAAAGGGTTTCAGTCCTTCTTTCATTCTGTGCTTCACGTCCTCATCCTGCCACCCCCCTGACATTTTGACTCCCTCTTCCAGGTGAAGGGACGGAGAGACGGCGTACGATATCACTACCTCGCTGAAGATGACCTCATCGTTCGGTGACGACCTGACAGCCAGCGTGGAGGGTGGCTTCGAGACAACTGACACCAAAAACAAACCACAAGAACCACCTCCTGCTGGAAGAAGTTGTTCCTATTCACGCGATAAGAGGACTATTTCAACTGTATTTATTATTATATAAACAAACATTGTACTTCACAGATGTATCATAGAAGTTCAACTCAAAAGGCAGAGTAGAAAGTGGTGACAAAGTTGTCAACACCTGACACTAGAAGGAAGGCGGAGAAGGAGAAACCTCTTTGCTCCTGTTTTTGTGCTTCCATGTAACAAAACACACACGCAGGGGCAAAACCACACATGGGCTACATGGAGCACATGTAGACTTACACATCTACATGTGCACACTTTTGCTTATGCACCCAATCTAATAGATGCATAGTTTTTCTTGTGTACAGTGTATTGAGGACACGACACTGTGGAATACATTACTGACAAAAAGACAGCAGTGAGACTGAAACAAAATGTGTTTACATTAAAAACAGAAGAAAACGTCTTCAATCAAGTCCCGTATGACTAAGAAGGCTCTCGAATAGCAAATATAGCTCAGCTGACATAAAATGATGGGTCATATGACACTTTATTAAAGACCACAGAAGCACTAAAGGAAGTATTACGTGGAGGAAATGTCATCAAATTCAATATTTGTTTTGCTTTCTAATATTTTTTTATATATAGTTAAGTGATCTAGCTTCTCTTCTGCTCACATGTGAACCGCAGGTGGGTGGAGGTTTTAGGCCTTGTAGACGTTGATGTAGAGTTTGAGAAACATTCATGCAGCATCGGCACCTACCTGCAGTCAGCTTTGATAACATTTGTAACTCTAAGGCTTTTAGATTAGGTCCTAGTAGGTGACCAGGGGCCAAAACATGCTCTTAAAGGAGACCTGTTATGCTTTTTTAATTTTACTTTTAAAGGACGCTCCTCTCACTCAAAGAAAACAGTGGCCCTGAAACGCCTCCTCAGCTGATCCTCCTTTGTTTCCGTGACTTTTTGACATTACGCTATGTCACCATGTCACACGTTTTAATAACTTATGCATAGCAGCTAGTTCGGTACATAAGAATTTATTTAGCACAGCTGCCCTGTTGTTGTTAGTGGTGCTGGGTCAGGCTTGTCTAGGCTGACCAATCGGGGCAGACTGGGTCTTCAGGAGGTGGGGCCTTAAAGAGACGAGAGCTAAAACAAAGCGTTTCAGACAATATTGAAAGCTTGTAAACCTAATCTACTTGTAGCTCCAAGTGAAATGATGAACCTAAAAATGAGCAGAATATGTCTCCTTTAAAGTTTAAAGGCCCTAATACTGTATAACAGCATTTATTGTTTAACAACACTGCATCCCAATGGCAGTTAGAGGCTGCAACTGTCATTTGAGAGCTGGGCTGAAAACATAGAAGGGTAGATATCACTTTTTTAGAATAGAGCGTGTAAATTAATGTACATATGTAAATATGGGTGGGTGTAGAGAAACAGACCGTACATGGCTTTTATAATTTTTATCAAACAGTATGTATGAGGTGAGAGACGCTGCACCAATGAGAGAAACACATATCAAATCCATTGATCAAAAACTGCTAAACTCTGTCACGCATCATGCATATCAGCTGAGTTTCTGGTTAAAAAATCAACATGGTAGATACAGAAATCTGAATTTCAACCATTTGAGTGCAACATTTGAGTGTTTTTCTTTTCTAATCATGAACTTTCAAAAGTCCTGCACACACAGGCAGCATATAAATCCAGACTCCAGTTATGCAATCTGAATAACTGCAAGAAACCACTCCCACTTACACACACGCGCGCTTATTTATTTTTTATTGTTTAATTAAATAAACCAACCAGTGGCTGCAGAGGATTAGTGGTTAAGATGCCTCAAAGTCCCTGCAGCTCAGTTGGCCTCAGTTTACATCCTCATGGGTTTTTTAACGAGTGTACTATAATCATAGAGCTACTCATTTTCAATTTTTCTTATTATGTTGTTATGAGGGACATGACAGCATGTCTGGAGGACTGGATATTTTCTTGTTTGCAGCAGTTACATGTTTTCATTTGATCTGTTTTTACGACTATTCTTGCTATCATTAGGATTATTATCATCATTATTACATGTTTTCAAGCTGAAGTGTTGCTGATAGAAGGGAAGGATTCAAAGAAAACATTCATCTCATCAAGTTTGTAGATTGCATTTATAATATTCAATTTTTCTGTATGATGTTTTTACTCTTGAAATAAAGAAGAGGTGTATTTTAAATCTGTTCTTGTTTGCCGTTATTGCTGCTAACAAACTTTAATATAATGTGGCTTTTTACTGTTTGTTTGCGGCCGTCTGTGAATGTGTCAGGTTTGGGTCTGTGTAATGGGAGCTAAGACTCCTGATGCTTCATCAGCCATAGCCTTGTTTTGTAAGGCAGTACAACCCCCTAGTGGTGGTTTGTGTTTCACATGACAAAAGGACCACCAATTGCGTAAATCAAGTGGAGCCAAGACCAATGAAGTTACCAACTGGCTCAGCTACACTGCAACTAAGGTCACTCTTCCCACAAATTACAGATAAACTCATAACCAATTAGCTGACATTTCAAATACCCAGACAGCAGCCCAGAGAGTGTATGGTTCAGGGACAAAGAGAATATGTGAGCTAACATTAAAGGATGAACTGTAAATGTCTTTCAGAATGACAGTCAGACTCATTCTACAGCCGTAATGCAATAATTATATCTCACTTGACACAAATGATATCACCTAGATTAAACAAGAAGCATTATGGTCCAGGAGACAAATAATGACAAGTATCACCACAATGTACTGTATATATTATATAAATGTATCATGTTGTCTTTTTAGTTCCTTCACATTTTTATGACACAAAGTGACACACACACACACACACACACACACACACACACACACACACACACAGAAACACATACTTCTCCAGCAGATTCAAAACCAAAACTTGAAAGGATAAGTTCACCCAAAAATGAAAATGTAGTCACGATCTATGCCAATGGCAAGTCAGGTGAAGATCTCGGCCTTTAAAAGGGTGTAAATAATATTTTTTCTAATCAGTTTGGAATCTTTGGGCCGTTAGGAGGCATATCATGTTCATTTCTTGTTATGTTTTTAAAACAAGTTCCAATCCACTTCAGTTGTTTAGGGGAATGCTACAGCGTTGTTTTGCTGTTAAGCTCCAGAAATGTTTTGAGGACTGCGCAACTTCACAAAAAAACGTTCCATTGGCATGGGGTTGAGTAGATAATGGCTAAATTTAAATTTTCGCTTAAACTTATCCTTTAAAAGCAAGTAAAGTGGCTGAACATCTGAGCCGTCTTCTTCTGATGTTCAAACACCAGTTGCACTATTCGTCCAGTAAACTAACACTACAAGAAAAGAGGGGGAAAAAAACAACAAAACAAAACAAGAAATGGCCTATTCAGTTGCTTGCATTCACAAAAGTGCTTTTGTATTATTTGTTTAAATATGCAAACAAAGCTTTCCAATTGAATAGGTCCTTACTTGCATTTCAGAACAGAAATCTGGACTAAAATAACACCTAAATGTACTGTATATTTTGGATGATTTGATGACAAATCTAAACAGCCCAAAATCTCAAATTTGACCATTGCTTGTTATCACCTGTGGGAAACACCACAGGTGATAACAAGCACTTGACAAAAAACACAGCTGTGGAGTGTCACATAATTTAGTTTCTCGCTTTACATTCAAAAATAACAAACAACATGATATCAAGAAATCCTTTAAAGGCCTTGAATGCCTCAGTTCAGGAATAAGCTACATGATTTAGATTTTCATTTATATCCTTCAGCCATCATAACTGTGTCGTCTATATCTGATTTTTATTTATTTTTTTAACATCTGGTCTAATCTGAACATACATACACCTTGGCTGGTTAAGGAAGGAACTTGAGTGCTGTGTTGCTCAACTGTACTTTTTTGACAGTCCAGTTAGGGTTTTATAGTTTTTCCTTGGTTTTAATTTCACACTTGCTTCTTCATGGGGAGATTCAAACCCACAGAACTCATGTGTTTGCTGCACAGACAGCTGGTGGATATTGAAGATTGTACTCTAGAAGAAAGCATGGGTTGCACGGCAATAAGCACAAACCATGTACCCACAACCCTTTTGCACCATTACCAGTAGATTGAGGTATTGGATCAGAGTTTTGTTGTCTCACTCACATCTGCTGATTTCAACGTAGACGACTTTTTCTTCTTGGTGAGGTGACTGCGGACATCCTGCCCAGCCAGGAAGTAAAGTATGGGGTCTATACAGCTGTTGGCACTGGCAAAAGGTCGAGTGACCTTGTAGGCCACACTGGAGGCTTCCAGCAAGTTACAGCTGATCTGATGAACGTGTAAAAATGACACACTGAGCTTTTAAAAGTAACACATTTATTATGAATTAAAAGTGTTGGTCCTCACCTGTGCTGGATTGACCTGCCTTAGGTATCTGAACGAGTAGTAAAGACTCCTGGTGAGGTGGAAAGGGAGGAAGCAGAGCATGAACGTTGCCAGCACAATGATGATCATCTTCACCGACTTCTGCTTGGTACGATTGGCTGCCAGGCCCCCTCTCTCTCCCCCTTCAGAGCCCCAGCCAGGCTCCAGAAGTTTCCGCACCATGAGCCCGTAGCACACCATCACCACCATGAATGGAACGGCAAACATGAGAACTGACACTACTGAGCTGTACACCAGGAAGTCGTCAAAAAGCTCCGGGCTGGTGGTGTCGTAGCAGACCCGCCCCGAGGCCGCATCCCTAACAGAGGAGGTTAAAATAAATTGGGATTGTTAAATGTTACTGCTTCCTTGTTTGGCATTGAGGCACATAAAAGGAGATAGGAGGAAATAAAATGTACATTTGTAGCCAGCAGGTTGGTTGTTCACTCAAGGGTGTCCCATTAAGGCACCCAGAGATAAGGCACTTGGCAAAATTGGCATCCCACAAAAATCAATAGACCACAGTTAAAAACACTTTCAGTGTAGTGAAAAGGGGTATTAACTAAGGAGGAATAAAGAGGGAAAAGACAGAACGGATGAGAGTTATGCAAATTGAAATCACCTAATTCTTGAGAAGTAGAGGACGGGTGCCTGGCATAATAAAACACAGGCCCACACTGCCACAGATACCAGCCTGGCCCGACGAGCGCTGACCCAGTACAGGGAGCGCACTGGATAGCAGATGCCAACAAAGCGATGCAAACTGATACAGCACAGGAAGAGAATGGAACCTGCCAGAGTGATAGATATTTAATATGCACTTTTTCATACTGCACTTAAACCAAAATCAATTTTAAACTATATTAGTTAGCGCTTTAGGTATGTACTTAATGTCAATTTGTGTCTCATTTTCAGCCCAAACATACAGTGTAAATCATGTATTAATTTGTATTGTGTCATGTCAAATTGTATATCAGTGTAAAATGCATACATTTAACATTTTGATGACAAGATGAACTTCAACTTGAAACAAAGATTGTTGTATTGCATCCTGCTATTCTTTGATGCATTATGTAACCTGTTTTCTTATTGTATCATATCGTAATGAATTTTGTCGTAACATATTGTACCGCAATGTATCGTACTGTATCGCTCCGTAGAATACTACATTGTAGCCAACTGTAGGGCAGCCTAATACAGCATGTTGTTATGTACAGCAGGATGGAGTACTGTAGCCTACTATTGTGCAGCCTTGTGTACAGAATATAATCATAGTGTATAGCATGCTGTGTCTAGTCATATTGTATTTTAACACAGTGCATCATATGGTAACTTAGTGTAGCGTAGTATTATTGTAGTAATATTGTTCTGTAGCATTGCATAATTTAGCCTTTTGTATTGTAGCATATAGCATGTTGTGTCATATCATATTATCTTGCTATAGTGTATCATATGTTGGTCTAGCCTAATGCTAAAGCATGTTGTCTAAATTCATATTGTGTCTTAACTTAGTGTGTCATGTGGTAGCCTAGTGTAGTGTTGCCTTATGTAGTATATTGTATTGTACTGTATTGTAGCACAGCCAAGTATAGCTAATCATATCGTAGCATATAGCATGCCATTGAATATTGAAATAGCATGTAATATGGTAGCCTAGTATGGCGTAGCCTGATTGTGCTGTACTGTAGCAATGTGCATTGAAGCCTAGTGTTATGTAACCATGTGCAGTGCATTGTAGTGTAGCGTACTGTGTTGTAGCATATAGCATGTCATATTATATTACCATAGTGTTTCATATGGTAGCCTGGAGTATGGTGGCCTAATGTTGAATATTGTATTGTAGTTTGTAGCATGTTATGTTTAGAAGTTTAGTGTGGCATAGCCCAATTGTACAGCACCATAGCACATTGTAGCCTAGCATTCTGTGACCTAGTGTGGTGTCTTGTAGCCTTTCAATAGCATAGCGTTGTATTATTGTATTGTATCGTGTTCCTCATTGGGTCACATTGTGTTATCTTGTGTGTTGTTGTTTTACATTATAGTATATTGTGTCAGATGTTAGCCACATGTGCCATAATTGTACCATATCTGGTTTTTGCTGTATTCAATGTTTATATACGATAGCAGAACTGTACCATATAAGTTGGCATAAAACAGGAAGCGTATGAGCTTGCAGAGCGGTTCAGTGAAGGGCCAGTCATTCTCATCTGCGTAGTAATAGATGAGGAAGGGCAGGGTGAGGATGTAGAGAGTGTCACACATCGTCAGGTTGAACATGTAGATCGTGGAGGGCTTCCAGTGCTTAGTGCGGAACACAATCACATACAGCGCTGTGGCGTTCAGCCCCAGACCGACCACAAACACCAGGGCATAGCTGACAGGAAGGAGGATGTATTTGAAATCTTCATCAAATTTACAGTAGAAGGCACTGACATTGAAGAAGTCGGTGTCGTTGTCGAAGGTGGCCATCTTGATTTTGAGAACACCTGAGGAACAAAGAGGAAAAAAAAGGATGGATTATGAGTATGGAATATGAGTATGAGTGTGGCGACACAGGAAATGCCCCAAGTCATTCGCTTTGGCATGCCTTAGCAGCACAGTCCAGTATAAGTCATCCAATCCTCAGACATAATTGACCGGCTCGTTTCACAGTCAAAATGACACACTCCAGTTTATAGCATGAGTCATCCCATTTTTAAGTCATTGTGCTTTTCCCCAGAAAGCAAATCATCTTAAGGCTGACTTTTAATCGCCTCTTTCTTTCTGAGTGGGTGGTTGAGTAAACGAGTAAAGAATTGGGAGAGGAGAGGAAAATGAAATGGTAATCAATCTGTTTCTAGCTGAATGAATGAATGAGTCTATGAGTAATTGTGCAAATATGATAAGATGTGGGTTATAAGGCTAAATATAGGGTAGTACTACATGCTGTATGTGTGTAACAATACTACTGTTTATACTACCTGGCCCAACTGGTTTCCTTAATGAGACGGTATGACACCTTGACACCACGTCTCAGCAGATTACTGACACACTTATTAGCTCAACTGCCTCCACTTTCCCTTACAGCTCTAAATATTTTAGCAAATCTGAACTGCAGAAGTTAAAGATACACAAGACTGTGTGAAAGATTCGCATAGTCTTGTGTGGCAACAACTTTTTTATTTTACAAATTTGAGTGCAGCTGTGCTCTCACGCAGAAAAACAACACTCGTCCTGGCACTTTGCACGTCAAGGTTTTCCAAAACCTCACGGCTGTGTAGAGGGAGAGACAGCAGAATAACTTTTTAACTCAAACCAGACCTTGTTTTGAGACCCTGTTAAAACCTTCCTTTCTGCTTTTCTTGCTTGCATGCATGCTACGCTGTCTTGCTCAACCTCGGTCTACTTTTCACTTCCTCTTCAAATTTGCGTACCTTAAAAGCTCAAGTTGAAACCAGTCATGCACACACCTGTGACGATACATGGCGCCTTGAAAGCTTACATGCAAATAAGACAGTTAATGCCATCAGACTTGTCTTTTCTCCGCTGAACTGAAGAGTTAACCCACAGCACTCTCTCTGACGTTATTTTCTCTTTATGGAAAACACTGCAGCTCGCTCGCCCTGTACCCTTTGCGCTCTCACTTTTTTCCTCCTCAAAACATCTGCAGGTCAAATTTAACAGATAACAGACCTGAGACGGAGGGGCCCCTCTTTGTACTCCCTCAAATTCTCCTGTCCTGCTGTGTGCATGCCATACCAAAAAGTGCACAACTTGCTACTCAGCATAACCTAAGTGTGCTTTGGCAACACAAATTAAAATAAATTCAACTGAACTGAATTGGAGAGGTAGCCTGTGTTTTTTCTCGTTGAATTAGCTGTGCAGAAGTATCCACAGTAGCCCCAAGAAATATGCTAAAGCCCCTTCCACCTAGACAAAACCCCTAGATCATGAAATCACTCACACGGTATCGTCCTTCAAAGGCTGTTCTGTGTCGGCCAGCCTGCGTAACGTTTCCTCAATCTTACGAGTAGATCCAGTGTCTATCTAAGTATCTCGTTGATGGCTGAATGCGTACCTGAGATACCTGTGTGGGTGAAAGCTTGTAGAGGTGTGAGCCTGTCTGACAAGCTGCAACCTGTACACAGTGCGTCAGCAGCCGGGCCTAAGGCTGTTGGTCTGCCCATCGGCCAAACGGACAGTGACTTTCACCACCTTAAACTGATCAGTTTTTTTTTTTTTTTTTTCAGCTTAGTAAATTCAGAAAGTCGTTATTGTGAGATGTAAAAACGTGTAAAGAACAGAGGTAGTTCTAAATTCCTATTGGGGCTAATGCATGCTATCTTTACCATAGTTAAAAGTATAGTCAATAGAACTATTTCTCTTTCTTTCGTTCTTTCGTTCTTTCTTTCAAATTCACAGCTACAGCTACATAAAAGTCATTTACACTTCACACTGTTTCCACCACTATTGGAAATGACCAATTCCGTCTGCTTTACCTTTCAAAATTATTGATTTAAATGTGCTAAAATGGCACCTTACAAATGAGATTCAGTTATTCTTAATGCACCCTCACGCATTTTTCGATCCCCTCGTTACGTGGTCTAAAAATTGCATGTGCTGAAGACCCCACCACTTATCAACACAAAGTGATGCAATTTTGTCAGCAAGGATTGAGATGCAATCAAGAATATTAATATATAGTCTTTGTGTGTGCCCTTCAACAAAATACAGTGGGCCCGACAGTCATTCTGATAAATAACATGAATTTTAACCCATGACGTTTCAGGCAAAATATACCATATGTGAGTTGAACCACTGTCTCTGCTCCTTTTTGTACTCTGAGTTGAGGTACTTGAAGTTTTACGTTAAAACTTCTTACCTTAGTGTGGCCTAAAGCTGCTCCTGAGAGGAATCATAATCCAAAAGCATCCTTGTTGGATCCTAACAAACTCAACATGTTCCAACATTCGCTGTAGGCCATTTTCCTACTGACAGTGGCAGAATGTTATGTGTGTTTTCTCTGAATGCAATTGTTGAAAGAAAGGTGCAAAGGAGCACTTAATGTCTTACCTGCACCAGAAACTCTGTATATCAATGATTACACAGCCCTTAACCTTAACCTTGGCCATGGCACGTAGGAGGCATGAGTTAAAATACTTTTTTTTTTTTTAAGACAGTGTTACTCCGAAACTGGCCAACCATGTAACAATATGCTGTAGTTTGGCATTCGTGGCCCTAGTAATGTGGGTAGAACTGTTTCTGGGTAACAATAACACTGACTGCAATTGTTCACATCAGTGACACGTGTTAACCGTGAGAGGTTTTGGCAATGTCATCTATCTATCTATCTATCTATCTATCTATCTATCTATCTATCTATCTATAGTTTCCCTTATGCACTTCATCATCATCATCATCCCACTACCTATATACTGTAAGGTCCTGGTTCATTTTAAACTATGAGAGACCACACCTCGCACACAAACCTACATAATCCAGGCTGCACAAACGCATACAGGCCCTTTATCAAACCAGCTGGTGCTGGTGCCAACTCATTACAAGGGTTTTTCAGACACCCTCCCTTTGTAATGTATTCCTTTAATTGTTCACTCAGCACCCACTTTGAATGAACCCGATGACCCCATTTTATCCTGTCTACTCGCTGATACCCCGTTGATTTTTTTTTTAAAGAGCACAATAGTCTACTATGAATAATTTCGAGTGTCTGATATCACATGGTCTGGTATTTCAGCTGATTTAGGATGATCGTTTTAAAAAATAAGTTTTTCTGAATTCGTTTCATTAACAATCCAAGATGTGTTTTGTTTGCTTATCCACCCATTTATCTTTATCTTTTTTTTTTAAATACTGTTTTTTGTCCTGGTCCCCGATCGATTTTTCCTCGATCGACTGCGGTTTCTTGTTGCTATGCAGGTCTGCGGGACGCGGCAGCCTCCTGTCAGTGTCAGGCTTTTTCTCCTTGGGCGTGCGCGAAAAAAAACCCCCGATTCTCAGTAAATAAATATTCCCATTTTGTAGGAAACATCCCTCTTGTCCTCTTATTCGGTTTGAAGCACCTTTGCGCAAGTGTTCATCGAGGTTTCTGTCGACGCCAGGCAGAACAAAAAGGATGTTTTTTCACCACAGACCCGGGTGCGCTCCCGCTCTCCGCCGCACCGGGGAGCCATTGAGCCGGGTTCGTGAAGGGGATCCCCGTTAATACCCCCCCCCCATCCCTTCCCTCTGCTTTTCTCTTCTCCGCCTGTCTGCTGCTTCCCAACACAGTACAGTACACACACTAGTCCTCTAGTAGTGGCAGCAGCAACCAACACAAGTGTGTTGAGTCTCTCCTCGTAGCTTCAGTTTCTGCTCTGTATAAACCAGCCATTTATCATCAATCATGGCCGCCGGAGTACAAATTTAACTCCCGTCTTTCCTCCCGATGTCGTCTGGAGGGGAGGATTTTTTTGTTTGAGGAGACAAAAAATATTAGTCCCACACTGATTTGGATTTCCTCCTGGAATTACAATACATCTCACAAGGGAAATACCATTCATGTCAATACCCCAAAATGCAGCCGCCGCCGAGGAAGGTGAGTGATTTCCAGAGTCCGTTATGTGTTGGTAGCTGGGCTGTGCAGACAATGACAGACAGATAACAGTGTAAGTAACCTTAGCTGTGGTTATTGTGTTGTTCTAACCACACCAAAGGCGTCTAAACGCTGCACACTTCAGAAAACCGAAGGGGGGAAATCAGAAAAAGACTTTTGCTAGCATACATTAGCAGCGTTTAGCTAGCTTGGTTAGTCTGTAACCTAGTGACATTATTATGCATCTGTCCAGCCTTTATAGCGCGAGCCGTCAGACGTCAAATAACGCTAGCTAGAAAACGCTAGGTGCGCTAACATGAGACATTTTTTATAGAGCTGAAGCAGTAGAACAAGGCTAGAGGGATAACATGATATCGTTATTGTTCTTAGTAATAACTTTAATTGGAAATGTACAATAGCGTTTGCACGTAGACTTGTGGCTAAAGATGCTCCAGTAATTAACACGGTCAACAATTCAACGTCAATGTCGAGTAGCACCGGTGTTATTTTGCTAACTTATGTTAGCCCTCCTGAAATTGTGACACCAGTCGACCAGACAGCACAACAAAAGCTGTCGTTTCTCCACGCTGTGATGCTTCCTTGTCTCAAAGACCTTCAGTCCGTCCAGGGTCACATCATTTCATCAAAGCATGAGCGAGCTGAACACACACACACACTGAGGAGACATGCTGGCAGAGACATGTCTGAGACTGACTTATTGATTATGTATGGGCTGAGAAAAGACCACAGTCCCCTATAGCCTTGGTACCCAGTGGGTGTTAGTGTGTGTGCGTGTGTGTGTGCGTGTGTTGGAAGTTGCTTGCCCATTGCTTTTCTATTCACTGTGTGTGTTCTCCTGAAATAGATGCATGGGAGCCAATTAGCCGCCTGTGAACCTCTGCACAGTTTTCTCTTAATTACCACATATTCCCCCAGTGCCATTTAAGCTCTGGGTTTTTCTACACACAGGCCGAGCCCGAACATGTCATATCATGTCTGTAAAAACACATGCACACACACTTGAACAGGTCCTTTCATCGCTGAGGCTGTAGAGCCCTCTTGCTCCGCTGTGTGTGTGCGATCAAGTGCACCATTACGGCTATATATTCATTTTGGAAGATCCCATTTGTCAGCTGTCAGTATCTTTCCTGTTCAATTTGCAGTGCGAATACTACCACGGATGAGACAGAATTTGCAATATACTGATGTGTTACCCCCTGCCAGTGTGGCTGGCACAGTCAGTGCAGTCAGCCCACAGCACCACAGCCAGTGTATCAGTATTTGGCTGTTGGATACTAATAATTTCTCTCCCAGTGCGACATGCAGCCCCTTAAGTGTTTTGTCTGTGTCTCAGCACATCTGCTTACAGACTGAGCTCATTTGACTCTCATATATTAGTTTCATGTGCTACTAAATTAAAGATGGCTACTAATGAGGTTGAACAAAGGCAGTAAATTGTTCCAAAAAATATTTTAGAATATCTATCTATCTATCTATCTATCTATCTATCTATCTATCTATCTGTTTTTTAGGACATATATTGTGGTGCTGATGTATTGGCTCAGAGATATCAAATTATTGATATTATCAAGATGTTAACTCACCAAGTCCACTTATTTCTCAATTTTCAGTAAATGTATGAATGCACAAGATGACCGTAGTGAAACAACCAATGGCATTTAACAGGAAGTTCAACCATCAGATCAGCTGCTCAGTAATTTTTACTGGCCAGACAGTAATCAACACGTTCAAACATATCAGAAGCGAGCCATCATGTTAAAAAGGACATGCAGCAACCGTTGTACATTTTTTGTTATTGAGGCAAATCTGCTTTAATTTGTCTTGAAAGAATTTAGGCCCGACCCCATACATACAGGTGGGGACTGATCCATCAGAACCGCTGTAAAAAAATGTGCATTGATGTTACGTAATACTAGTACTTCAATGATTAGTCGATCAATCGATTATTTGGGTAAAGGATGATAATCACTCAGTCATTTCAATCATTGTTTATGCTGCGTCCAGCTTCTTAAATGTATCATTTGCTGCTTTTCTTTGTTATTTATAATAGTGTACGAAGAGTTTCTGGTTATAGGCTGTTGGTTGGACAGAAGACGTCACTTTGGGCTCTGGGAAATTGTGATAAGCATTTTCCACAATTTTTGACACTTTATAGGCTAAACTATTAATCGATGAATTCTGAAAATAATCCGCAGATTGACTTTTAATGGAAATAATCGTTAGTTGCAGCCATACACAACAGGAGACACTTTCTCAGCAATATGGATCTACCTGCTGCATCAGCTAAAGCTCCTGCAGCTAAGCCCTTTTCCATGACCTTTACTTTACAGAATATCTCTTTTACTTTGCCTCATAATTAACATCCCCATATCCATCTTTTCCCCCTGTCGCTTTCTTCTTCTCGCTGATCATCTCGCTTTCTCACTCTCACCATCTTCCCTTCTCTCGCTTCTTTCTCACCCATCACATTCTTCCTCTCACATTGTCCCCCTCCCTCTCTCTCTGTCACCCTTTGCTCTTGCCCTTCTCCCCATCTCTCCCTGTGGTTTCTGCTGAGTGATAGAAGGTGAAATGCAGTGAAGTAATTTTGCCCCTGATAATGTAATGAACCACTCCCTCCTTATCTTCAAAGAGGCAGCACATGAAAGAAAGGAGCTCTGCAGTGTGTGTTTGGTATGTGTGCCCGTGTGGTGTGTGTTATGTTGTTGATTGTTTTGTCTAGAACAGTCATGAATTTGCCCACTGTTACGCTGATGAATAGCTGATGGAATTCACCCAACAATACACAAAGACCATCACAGTCACTCTGTATGTGTTGGCAGGAGTGTGCGCGTGTGTTTGTGCTTGTTTGTGTGCATTTTAAGGGTGAGCTCTCTGTCTGTTTTTGCACAAAGCTGTGTGATTGAGTGCAGGCCATAGCATTTGGTCTGACCACCCAAATGTATTTGTGTCGGAGGGGATACGATCAGCATCTTTTCTTAATGCACATGGAGCTGGTTAAATGCTGCTATGGGCTGTTAAAGTGTCTTCAGTCACCTCTAAGTGCAGCAAGTTGCCTCCAGCCTCTCGAAAGTCTGACAAAACTCCGACACTGATTGTTACATTGATGGATGACTGATGGGAGTGTGTGTGTGTGTGTGTGTGTGTGTGTGTGTGTGTGTGTGTGATCTTCAGGTGACTCTACGGCTGAGCACACTGACAAGTGTTTGGCAGATAGATTGATTGATGGGGGTTAAATTATGTGTGTGTGTGTGGCTGTGTGTGTAGACCACAGTGACTCAGGAGCCAAATTCTTCATTTAAAATACATCCAGAACTTGAGATATAACCCAAAATGTCAAAGTTTGCATGTCAGAGCTAAAAAATCTTTCTGTGACTTTTCTGTCTTTATCTCCATCAGCTCCTTTGTGACAACATGACGGGGATTCAATGAAAGAAATCTCAGCAGAGCAATGGCTTTTACCTACATTCACCTCCTCATTGCATTCGATGAAAAGAGTGAATGTCCCTGATGTTTTGCTCAGTTCATTCAGTGCACTTAAGAATACTAAAATGACATGTCAAATATTTGCGATTTTTATCTCCTCAAAAGTAAGGATTTACTTACTTTCTGTGTTGCAAAATCATTTTAAATCAAATATATTTGACTTTTTGGCTGACATTTCAAAATATGTTAGAATCCAAGGGCAGTTTTTGGCTTCGTAGAAGCATTTAATTTGAAAATAACCATTATTTACAGTACAACAGAATAATAGTACTGTTTGTCACATTGGTGTGTGACTTTTGGTGATGTCATGCAACATTTACTGTAAAACTGCTGTCTGGGTGATATGATCAATGAGGGGAAAAAAACATTATTGATAAATGTGTATATGACTTCAGGGCAGGTTTATTCACCTTTTTGTATTTTAAAAGTTCACAACATGTAGTTTATGCACACTTTAGACGATGAAAGCCCAAAAGACAGATGATGATGTAGTCCATAGCTGATGTTGCACTGGTTCTTGTCATTGAAAGGAATTTGGATTGTTATTATCTGCTCTATTTATCAGCTATAACTTTACAGATACTGACATTCCCAATGATAGAAATATTGTCAAAGAAAATACAGTAGTCACTTTATCATATGTCAGTGGATTAATCTTTGTGAGTCTTGGAAACTTTTATTTCCTTTAAAAGTAGTTCATGGCACTTTGGTGGCTCATGATAACCAAAATCTTATATCTCATTGTTGTTGACATATTCATCCAGAAGGATCAATGATTAGCTGTAGAGTTTATTTTTCAGTGTGTGAATATGAACCGACACCCAGCAGCATGAATAAATGCCAAATCCTTTACTTGAAGCGTCTTTTTGTTTCCTTCAGGTCAAAGTGACACAGGAGCTGAAAAACACACACACAGAGCAGATGACAAGACTGCACTTTAAACACCAGACTGAATGTGACCTGCTGGAAGACATGAGGTACGTACACATCTGCATCACATGCCTGCGCTAACAGTTCTCATCCACGGTGAAATAACTGAGCAATAGGCTCGCCAGCTGCCAGATGATTTTAAATCTAGTCATCATTGCTGGCTGTGATGTGCACGCCATGCACATATGGGATACTGCCATGCACGAAAAGAAGGAAGGAAAGTGAGTGAGGGAGGAGTGGCATGGGAAAGAAAAAGAGGAGGAGGAGGAGTATTGTCATATTCCAGTTTTTGGAGGACAAAGGGTCGGGAAAATGACGAAGGAATTTCCTGCTGCCCTCTTCCTGCTCTCCGCCTCAGTTTCTTTCTTTCTCTCTTTCTTCTTTCCCAAATTTCACGCAGTATCTCTCTCTGTCATCTTTTCTCCCTCTCCCTTGGTTCCCTTTTTTTTTCTCCCCCGTCTCTTTTGCTTTGACAATGTTTTTCTGCGTCTTCATATCTCTCTTTCTCATTTTGGCTCAGTTCTGTTTACTCATGACGTGTGTGAGTCTGGCAGTTTTCCCTTTCAGATTTGGCAAAGGGAGGAAACCCTGGTTCCCTCACATGCTCTCATTTTCTGTGTTGACTAAGCATTGATTATTTATGACAGCAAACTCTCTAATGCTGTCTTCTCTGCCTCCATCCCTGTCTTCCTCTCTCTTTCTCATTTTCACACTTTCTCCACCTCTTTTCTCCCTCTTGTTCCTCTCTCGCGTTCTTCTCCCCTCACTCCTGGGGGCAGCTCCAGCTGTTTGAGAACAGATTGCCTTGTTGCTGCTGGGTTTTGGAGAGCGAACAAGGCCCCGGTCTCACTTGTGGGAGAGAGGGGGAGCCAGTTTAGCATATGCAACCACAATGTGTTAGTTCCTTCAGTCAGTGAGGGATGGAGCTACATGCCACTGGGTAAAGATCTTCAAAATTGGCTTTGTCATCCTCATGGTTGAAAGATGCTTCCTGCAGTGTTTTCTCAGTATGTCCCTGTAGCCTTAAATGTTTTGTAATTATTCCTTATGACACATTCTCGTGGTGGTAAAATCAGGAGCAGCAGGTTGGTGCAGGGAGACTGCCTTTTTATTGAGAGGCCTGGACTCAAGCCCCCTGCAGCAACAAGCACCTGCTTAGTCAATGTGCCCTTGAGCAAGACACTGAGGTCCCCTAAGTGTCTCAGTTTGCTATGTGGCTCTCGTCTGATCTCATTGTAGATGATTGATATTTGTGTAAGTCTTTGGGCTATACCACATAGTTGGGAACTTTTAAGTTTCATTCATAATATTGGCAGTTGTATTCTAAATCAAGATTCAAATGTTATTTAGCTTTTTTTAATGTCTAGTCACTCTGTTAAAATCCTGTATTTCAGCACAGTTGGAGATTATGATTGGGCTCAACTGCAGCAACATTATTAGTATTTATTAGGGGTGGTTAATCAGCCCAATTTCCCGATTCCATTCGATTCCGATTATTGAAGTCTCGATTCGATTACAAATCGATTTTTGATTGTTAACGATTATCGATTCGATTTTCAATTATTAACGATTATTGATCTTCCATTTAACATCAGTCAGCTGCTGAATTATTTTACTTC
The DNA here is from genome assembly GCF_900880675.1 of Sparus aurata. Classification (NCBI taxonomy): domain Eukaryota; kingdom Metazoa; phylum Chordata; class Actinopteri; order Spariformes; family Sparidae; genus Sparus; species Sparus aurata. The sequence goes on along the minus strand of NC_044188.1, from coordinate 18,844,045 downwards.
TCTTTTAAGCTACACCTCACAGCACCTTCAATATTGTATAGTGTAACTGTAATATCCAAATTATTATTTTTTACTTTTTTTTAAATGTAGTCTTTCACTGTTAAAAGAAAGTTGCCAAGTTCAGCAGCCGGACTCATGTTAGAAGCATTGTTGGTGACGAGAACCAGGTCATGTTTCTCTATTCCCCACCCGTCTGCCATTGCTTTGAGAAACTCACACATATTTGCGCTTGTGTGGCTATCATCCATAGCTCTCGTCTGAAGTACGTAGGACATTAGCTTGCATTAACTGGTGACATAATGAGCTGTAACGGTCACGTATGAGACTGTAGCTCTGGATGTCCAGGCATCGCAGGTTATTGCTACCCTGTGAGCAGAGTTGAGGGACTCTTGCATGGAAAGTTTTGTCTCCTTGTAAAGATTTGGAATCGATTTAAGTGTGAAAAAGCTCCGGGATGGAATAAGATATCTTGGCTCCAGACTGTGGACCATGTAGCGGAAGCCAGTAAGAGGAGGACTCCAGTTTGTATTACAATTTAAAAAAAAAAAATAAATAAATAAAATGTTTTTTTTTTAAATCGATCTTTGGAAATTTAATAATCGATTCATAATCGTCAATATTATAATCGCGATCAATCGATTATCGATTTTTCTCACCACCCCTAGTATTTCTACTATTTGTAGATTCAAGTGGTGGCTGTTAAGGATTGTTTCTTATGCTTGTGATCCAGACATTCCCAGTAGCATTGTAAAGTCCAAAAGTCAAAGACATTTACTGAAAAAAGATAGATGTAATAATATCCAAAGTTCACGGCATGTTTTTATCTCACAAAATATTCTGCTTCAACCTATATTTGTTGGCTTTAAGCCTTTTCGAAAATGACATTTTCACTCTAGTCAAAAGACTGTATGCTCCTCCACTTGCCACAGATTACAAAACCTTCTTATGTATCTGCCTTTGCTTGGCACTCAGTGCTCCATCAAGATGTCACCACTTTCGATGACTGTAGAAAGAGTTGAAGAAATTAACAGTTTGGTGCCGTTGTATTTACTAAATAAAGCTGATTTGATAAAAGAAAGGGTCTAAATTACTTAATATGATGGATATTTAAACAGACCCCTGGTTGTCTATTGCCATATTATTCAGGTCGTAACATCAAAAAATATGATGACAGACATATAAAGCTTCATTAGAATAGAAAACCTCAGTAGAAGCTTCAGTTGTACAAAAGCATGTACAGATATTTAGTGCAGCCCAAGTAAGCTTGGGTTCAGGTCAGATCAAAAGGAGTAGGGTTATCTGAAATTACATCAGAAACAAGATAGCTGTTCAGTACACACTGACTTTGACCACTGTTGCTGTTGTCAGAACCAGCTGTCCTTCAGCAGAGCAGTACCTGAGGTGCAAAAAGGCAGCAGCTGGACAAACTGCCAACTGTCTTCACCAATTCCACTGAAATGACTGATCTGTGGTAGTTTGCATGTAGCCCATATCAGAAGAAAAAAGGAAGAAAATGGGCACGTATTATTATTTTTGTCTGTGTCTTATGCAGCTTTGAACAGACATGATTTAGTTAAAGCTCATGGTAAAAGCGTAGTCTTTTGTCAGTGCAGTAGATGTGTCCCTCAGCTTTTGACTTTTGAGTTTTTATTGATTCTGAAAGTAATTGCTGGTTGCAGCCCCCCATATTAAACTAAGCCAATACTTTATTGATATGTTCAACTCTTGCTCTTGTAACAAATGTGTCCCTGGCTGGCTACACACTAATAATAATCATGCAGCAGGGATTTCCACAGGAAGAAGCAATTATTGACCTGTCCCCATCCAGGGTCAGAATGCAGACTTTCTAACTGCAGGGACGCCTGAAAACAGTTCGACTTCAGTAGGAAGTTAGCCAGTAGATTTGTAGACTATGTAGATTCCTTGGCTAGACTTTTGCTAAGGTGCTAATGTCATGCCAACTTAAAAAACCTTCATAAATCACCTTTAATATCACTGAATAATACAGGAAAGGGAAAGTGTGGTCAAAATTAAACACATACATAGACGGCAGACACACATTTTCCTGCTCAAAGCCTACAGTAGATTTTAACTCTTAAACCCCACAATCTGCTCTGAGGTTATTTACCCTAATTAATCCACAGGCTGGCTTTAATCAGCACACACACTCAGACACACACGCACGTGCACAAGTTGCCATCTAAAAGTGCAGTCAACCTATGTGTTTACCAATTATAAAAGGTAAAAGGGAAAAGATAAAGAAACAAAGAAAGAAAGAAAGGGGAGGCAGACAGAAAGAAAGAAAGAAAGAGAAAGGGCAGTGTTTTTAATCCTCTGAGACAGCATTTTAGCTGGACTAGTCTTAGGAGAGAGGATAAGAGAAAGAGAGAGAGAGAGAGAGAGAGAGAGAGGGAGAGAGAGGAGAAAACTACGACGAGTTGGTGGACTCAGGGAGTCAATTTGGTGTCCTCAATCCAGCTAAATCCCCCATACCCTTATGTCTGCCTCAACAGCTAGCTACACACACATGCACACATGCATCAACCAGTGCAAACCTTAAAAATAAGCAGGCCACATACAAATTATTCACCTCATACACATTTGGTAACATTGAGTTAGCTTTCATACACCCACCCTTCCCTTTGCTGAATAAGAGCACAATTTTACCTTAATCATGAAGCTGTAACGCGTTTTCAGTATTGCAGTTGCGTTGTTTTGGTTTTATCTAGATGTGGATGAGTGAAAGAAATGGAATTGCAAAAGGCCTATGCAGTATGCATAGTGCCACAATAATGGCCTTTTGTCAAAGGCAGCACTGCGTTCAAAATCTGCTGTTATGACAAGCAAGATATGGTGCGGGTTACAACTATAATACCCTCTATGAAGACTGTATTTGTAGCGAAGAACTTGTGGTGATGTGAAATATAGGATTTCCATATATACCACAGTATGGACAGATTGCTTCAAAATCTAGAAAGAGCATCATTACTTGTGGAGACAACAGTAGTGATAAAACAGAGGATGAAAGTGGACCTGGCGATAAAAGGATAATGATATGTACCAGCAGCAGACAACTGTTCGATAGTTTCACTTAAATGCGTTTAATTCAAACCCCAATTTAAAAAAAAAAACAACAACAACAAACTCCCCAGTTTATAAACAGCCTGTATATGCCTTGAAAATGGATAGTGCTATGAGTGAAACACAAACGGCTAATCACTGAAAAGGTGTATTGTTTGGTTGCACCAGTGACATGTGACACAACGAAAACAGAAACACTGAGTAGTGAAATATGAGTGCAGGCGGTGAGGAAATTGTCAATAAAAAAAGGACAGTTTTTTTTTCAGAGACAGTGCTAAACAAAGTATTGACTGCATGGCTGTTTTTTTATTTTGGGGCAAAACTATATTGACAGCCATTTCATTGAAAGTGGAAGTTTTTTCAAATCCTCCCTCCTATCTTTTTCCTGTGGTATTGCTTTTTAAAAGTATTGCTATTTAAAGGACAAGTTTGACTGTCTGTGCCAAGCTCTTTGCCTCTTTGCCTCTTCCATCAGCATGTTTCTCTATTTTGCAGTGTAACATTTCCACAGTTATTCCAGTTGTTCCACAGTAACCTGGGGATAGCGACCTCTTCCTGTTTCGGTTGTGGAATGGCGGATTAGCTTCCTCTGTGCCAACGTTTATAGGCAACCAGTCTGTGTGTGGATGGTGTAATTTTTCTACAGCCGTTACACTGTTCAGTCAGTATTTACTTCAGAATGATATGTTAAAGCAGAAAAGTTGTCTATTGCCAGTTTGATAACCGGACTTGGCAGCAAAATTTTAATCACTGCTCACTGTCAGCTGTTGGTGAGTAACATTATCCAAAAAATTAATCCACGGACAGTTTCTTGGGTTGTATTAGTGGTACTAATATGATTATTTTCAAAGTCGATTGTAAAAGAAAAATGAAAGGTTAAGTAAGGTGGTTAGATTTAAAACAAAGTAATTAAATTAAACTTTTTTTTTTTTAAACTAGGTGATAAAAAATGTTCAATGCCAGCTGAAGTGAAATGTTACCACGATACATTTTTCAGCTAAATCGTCCCGCCCTGAAAGAAAGTGCTAGTGTTTGTAGCTGATGTCTGAGCTGGACTGGACTACTATTGGGGCCCTGATGTGATTTAGGAGTTTACCCCCCACGTCTGTGTTTTGTGTAGCACATTTGCATGGGATAAATGAAATCTGTGCCTCGCTCAAATTTATTGACCAAATCCTGGGAATTATCTGCAGATATCATTAAAACCTAATGGGTCTCCATGCTGAGTAGCTAGATGAGCCTCCCCAGCTTATAACCCAAAATGCTATCAGAGTCCTCATTAATGGGTTTCACTGCAGCCTCCATAATTTAGGAAGCGGAGGAACAGACAATCAAGGACTCATTGTGAAAAAAGACCCAAATTAATGCAAGGCTGATTCACACCCTCCTAATATAATTGGGGGTAAACGATACCACAGACAACCTCTGCAGTTATTCAAAATCACAGGAGGACCCCGGGTAATACTAAACCCAAGAGATGATGTCAGGGTTCTTTTGCCTCAAAATGATGCAAAGATGATTCATGAGCTGCTTAACCTTTAATTATTAATAGGAGGGAAAAATATTTAAACATGTATATGTAATATGTATGTAACTGCAATATACTAAAAGTATTTTCCAATACTGCCCATATTTTGTCAAGGGGAATAACATCAATAACATATCAGGATTTGTATAATAGAAATATATATGCTCAATTAGCTTCAGTCCCTGTCAGAGCAATGGCAACTGATACAATTTCCTCTGATTAATTAGCCGTGGCAGAGCACCAAGCAGTCCGTCAGTGTAGAGGCTTTATTCAGTGACAGATTCAAGTGTTCTTATCCTGAACTGTGACAAAGTGACATCCACCATCTTTCAGTAACCACAACTGATCTGAACAATGGTTTGCTATGATATTAAGCCTGCACTCCAGTGATGTCACTAGGTGGCTAAGGTGCATTGTAGGTAATCTTGGGAGAAGGATGCATGGGATAAAAAAGGTGATCTCTGGTTCTGCTGTATATGTTGTGATCATTTTTTTCACTGTCCATGATGAGTCCAAAAGTGTTACAGGAGTGCAGTGCTAGACCAGTGGACTCCCTTTAAAAACCTGCTGCCGACATTACTTACAATATCACTTAGATGCTAAGTGACATCACTGGAAGCAATTCATCAATTTGTAAGCAGCTTCCTCTGGAGACACAAAAGGCTTTTTATTACTTTTTTCACATATGAAGTAGTCCTCCCAAAGACCTGTAAACACACTTTAATGTGTAAAATTGGTGGAGATCGCCTTTAATCCCCTGCCACAGTGTTGGTTACAGCACAAGGTGTTTGAAATACATTTGATGTCTTTCCTTACAAATTACCTGATTCAAACTGATTTTTACGACTTTGAAGAGTCTTTAGTAGTTTGTCAAAAATTGAACAGTCAGAGAGAGAATCTAGCGATGATCCTGTTGTTTTTAGTTTGCTTGACCTCCACACCATTAGAGATTTTACTAATCATCCAGCAGCGGTTTTGCAGCACCTTCTCTGGCTTTAAAATAGAAGGGAAATGTTATGATGGTTTTGTATAAAAAAGCTAATGCCTCTAAAGCCAACACACAGCCCCTTAAAGAATTGACTTTTAGTAGAGGGAACATACTGAATTGCAGCTATCCACTTACTAATTGTATTGTATTCTCAGTTAAAAGGAAATACCAAGTGTTTTTGTCCAAATGCCTGCTTAGGCTTGGAGTGGAAAAACTGCAGCGAATCATCTTCTATTATGTCTTGTGGTGATCACGCAGTATGAAAACATGACCACCCTCCTTTGCCTCTGTCTCTGTCTGTGACTCATGTTGCTTATCCTGTTGTCACTGAGCTCAGCCTGCGTCCTGTAAACCATTGATCTCAGCTGTTTTCCCACGTTTGATCAGTCCCTCTCTCTGCCTTTGCACACACATACAGTACATACACTTAGTGTCCACTCCATGAGCACTTAAGTATTTCCTGTCAGACACACACTCATCTGGGCATTTTCTTTCGCCTGCTGATGCTGACACTGCTTTTGGACTCATGCGCTGGCTGAGCAGAGCAGAGGGGTTAAATAGAGAGAGAGAGAGAAAGAGAGAGAGAGAGAGAGAGAGAGAGAGAGGGGAAAGGAGGAGTAATGGAGTGCAGAGGAGGATGGGATAAGACTGGGAATGAGAGAGACACAAATGCGGAGGTGGAGGAAGAGGTTTTAAGGAGAACCACAATTGACTGTGGGCAGAACAAATGGAGGGAGCGAGTAAAGCATGGGTAAGGGCCCAGATGCACTAAACTGACATCAAAGAATGAGCAGCGACAAAGGCTGACTGTCACATCTCCACACGTCGCTTGTGTGTCCGCCAAAAGCTCCAGACTCACTCGTATGTCCTGCAGCTGCATGAGGGCACATAACTCTCCTTACTACCAGGTGGCAATAGTCTGCATTTGTCATTCAAAAGGGGGAGCAGGAAGACTCAGGACTGCGCATGCACAAAACGTTGTTTGTCACAGCACTCTCGCTCATGTAGCCACTTCTTATTGAGAACATGCCTGATGAAAAGTTGCAAATGACCCTGATGAACAGGTCGAGGCGAAAAATAGGGAGGAACTGCACTAAATGTGCTAAATCATAAATGCAACAGTGACAGGCTCAAGGGGCACATCTTTACTAGTCTAACAGGATTTTCTTGTTGAAGCGAAATAACAGTTCAAAATGTGGGGTGAAAGGTCAGTTCTGTTTATTTTCACTCTGCAAATAACACATGCACAGTGGGTGTGAGATATTTCTAGCTGCTAATTGGGTGACCACGCCCACATATGAGGTCTCTGCTGCAGTGTAACCATGGGAGCATGAAAAGCCTAGACATGTCCAAAGATCCCAGTGAGGATGCGTTTTTGTGTGTGTGTGTGCGTGTGCTTGTGTGCGCGCGCACTGGCTTTGACTTGTTCCAGAGACTTTTACTAGTACACAATACTGAAGAGGAAGCCAAAGCAGAATGTGTCAAACGAAAGACAGCATTCATATTTGCATTTTTTACTGCATGTGTGTGTTTTGGTGATAGTAACAGGGACTGGAAAGTTAAACCTGTATGAGTGTAGGCATGAAAGAAACTGATCATATTGAATATAATACTATATAGTGCTGTGCGATATGGACAAAATTTTATATCATGATATAGCTAATTTTATATCCCGATAACGAAATATATCCCGGCGTGTCTTTAAGTGGTAGAAAAGATTAGATGTGTTCGAGTCGCTAGTAACAACTTGTTGACGGCATGTTTTGCAGTTTACCGTTGTCTGGTCGGTGTCTGACTTTTTAAACCCAAACCAAAGCCAAACGATGGAATTCCGGTTCCCCCTTTTCGGCACAAATCTTCTTGGGGTTCTGCTTCTGTATCTGCGTCTGATGTAACGTTACTAGTAACGTTATTTTGTCTTCCATTACGCTCTCCTCCGTCTCCGCCATGCTGCTTTGCCTCTGTTTACTCCCGAGCGACCGGTGCCGGAAACGAGTCCTTGCGGGTGACGAAAAAATGCTACCACAAAGCAGTAGCGTTGCTGCAGTTACATTCGCTTAATAAACTGAGCTCAAAATGTTGATATCCAACGGTCATTCCGACGTTGAGTTGTGCTTTAGACGGCGTATTAAATTACAACCGTAGCGTACGTTAACGTTAGTGTAGCAACAGTGCTAATCAAGTAGCCTACACGTTAAAATTACGATATAAACAACAGAGGGTTATACGGTAGACATTTTTATATCGCACTACGATATATATTGTAATATCACACAGCTCTAATATTATACACTTTTGCATATTTTATCATACAGATGAAATTCTGAAGATTCCTGTTGTTGGAAATGAATCAAGTTTATCAAGAAAAAGCTGTAGAGCACACCAGTGTGATTTTTTTCTTGGCACCATGCCATGGTGCACATGGGCGCTGTGGCTTAGTTGGTTAAAGCGCCTGTCTAGTAAACAGGAGATCCTGGGTTCGAATCCCAGCAGTGCCTTTTCTGTAGTCTAACACAACTGTATGATTATGATATGATGATTACTGTATGGAGGTTGATTTCTGACTTCAAGATAGCGCTGACCTTATCTGCTGACCCAAGTGAGGAGAACAGCAAGATAAAATTGGCTGATAAACATTGAAGCAAAAAAGTCAATGACCCTAATTAGCTCACTGAGGGAAGCAACTGAAAAGACATTGGAATAATATTGAATGAGTAACATAATGATAGTCTTTGTGACTGAATTACACTTAGTGTCATTTCAATAAACACAATAAACAGGAAAAGTCTTTGACAGTTGGACCTATTTTGCGCCAAATAAATGCCTATTACCTAATTTGAATATGTCTGTAGTTGCACTGGAGCAGCGACATGTTATCTGCCTGGCAGCGTAATTTGGGATGCATTTTATCTGCCATCTTTGACAATTACATGGTTTCTTTTCTATCTTATTTGTAGATATTTAACACCTGCAATGGGGTTAGCAATTAGGACAATGCTGTCTTAAAAGTTTTCGCAAGGTGCTGTTGCTTAGTTGGTTAAAGCGCCTGTCTAGTAAACAGGAGATCCTGGGTTCAAATCCCAGCAGTACCTTTTCTCCAGGACCCACTGTACTGTAGAGGTAGTGGATCTGGCCAACAGCAGACATTGAAGTCCTCAACCTGAATAATTAAACAGACAGTAACTTCTGTCCACAGCAATCCTAAAGGCATATAGATTCCTCATCCTATGAAGCTAAAAAGAGAATGCTGCAGTATTTGACAGCGAAATTACAAACAAAAGCATTAATTTTGTTCTTTTTTTCCATGTTTCACTCTAAACTAGGGCTGCACGAAAAATTGTTAAAAAATCGCGATCTCGATTCACAAAGACACATGATCTCATTTCCACACATAGCGATTCTGAAACATTTTATATCTCGAGCTGAATCACAAACAAATGCTCCTATTTTCCTCCCAGATTTTTTGAAGCGCCCTCAAACGCAGCACTTGATTCAGTGGAGGAAGCCCGCCTGCAGTTGAGTGTTTGGAAGGAGTGAGAGTGAGAAGCTGTTTTTAGACGGGGCAGCAAGCCGCCAATCTGCCCGTCCTTTTGGCGGCTAGGTCCGCGGTTTTAGACAGAGGGCGGCAAATTGAGGGTCTGTTTTGGTCTGCCGATTTGCCGCCTCGGAGGGTACACTTATTTCCACCTCGGGCAACTGGACAGCCGCTGAGATCCGGGAGATGCTAGCGTCTCCTGGATCTCTAGCTTGTTGTTGTAGCGCAAGCTAGGAACGGTCGCTACTTTCAAATTAAAAGCCCCCCGCTAAGAACCAAGTTCTAAACTCCAATGGGGTGCAATGTAAAGCTCTTATTTTGAAGACAGATTCGTTGTCAACCGTTCACAGCCCAACTTCGAGCTTCACGACACGTCACATGGCTTTTGGAAAAGGAGGAATATTATGCCTCTGTTTTAGAAAGCCGACCACAGCAGCTATCACATATCACCTAGCCAAGGATACAGCCCCAATAAACACTGTACAACATGAGGGATTAAAGGATGCCCTCTCATCTTGGAAACTTTTTTTTTTTTATACTTTTGTAAAAATCATTTCTCATCCGATGATAGAACTTCAACAAAACAAAAAAACCATTGCTTTGCATACTACAATGTTTTTTTTTTTGCTTTGTTCAAGTTCATCAGTGCAATAAACATTTTGTGAAAAAAATCGTGCCAAATAATTGTGATCTCAACGCTTTTTGTTCGTTACACTTAGACCTTCAGAAGTATTGCTTCACATTGCTTCTCTTGTCTTTAGCCTTTGGCACTCAGCAGTAATGCTTGCTTAATTTCTTTTTTGTTCTCTTTTTTGGTGGTTTTGGAGAAGAAATTCACAATTCACAATTCACATTCACAGGAAAATAAGGTCCACAGACCACTGTTTGAAGTCTGTTTAACTGTGTTGTCCTGTAAGGTAGGTTTTTTTAATAAGTTTATTCAGTCATGAAAACAAACAGAGTTTGTTTATTTAGTTTGTCTTATTATTAATATTTCTACCCCAAAGCTACATATACTACACCTTTAAGGCTTGTGAAAGGTCACAGTAATAGCAAATAAACTAAATAGTTGTTTAGTAGTAATTGTCGCTGTGGAAAATGTACAAATGTACCCTTCAGTGTATTAACGCAAGGGCCTGTCATGTTCGATGGTTTCTATATAGGATTGAGCCATAATGTACTGCACTTTATGGTGAATAACATCTCATACAATTAACTGCTTCTGATTGTCACACATGCACATACCTTTGTTAGTTTAATAAGGGAACCAGTGACAGATTTTGCAAGGTAATCCAGTGGTCAGGGGTGGCTTTGAACACTTGAGTTTTGTCATTGCTTGCACTCAGGCAGTGCTGTGGCTTAGTTTCTTAAAGTGCCTGTCTAATACTTGCTTGCCAGATGTCTCTCAGGAAATACAGTATCATAATGCATACATACATACAAAAATAAGATGTTCTTTGATCTGTCAAGTGTTGTGAACTCAAAGCTGTTGGAACTAAAGCTATATTACTGCTCATAAAAGCTTTTTAAAATCAACATATTTACACATTATTAAAGACTCAGGTTTCAATTTAGGCTGACAGTGATGTTACACCGACCCCTTACATTACACTCAATATCCATACCTAACTTGATATACAATTTGAAGTTCTAGTTTTGTTTTCATGTTAGATGATATTATATATATATATATATATATATATATATATATATATATATATATATATATATATATATATATATATGATTTTTTATTTTTTTTCATAGTGCTGCTGAATGAGACAAACACTTATCTCAAACATGATAAAAGGATCAGCTTTCAAACTGAGTCTGAGTTTGACTCATTTTTTATTATTCGAATCCCAACAGCACCTTTTTAACAGTCAGCACAGTCTTTAGAATATCAATGTGATACCAGGGCTTTTCATCAATTGTAGATTAGGTACCAAAACATGCTTGTGTGTCTTTATCCTTTAGATGTCTGTAAAGATTGAGTCTTTGTGCAGCTCTTTAAAGCCATTTACAGCTAGTTTTTTAAAAGTAGGGGTCATTGGAGAACAGCACAAAGAGGAGGCAAAAACTTACATGATTCTTAGAAAATAACTAAACCAATGAATCTACTTGAAGGTATTATTAAGGTATTTGGTTATCTGGTTCCTTGTGTGTGCTAACTGCACAGTGACATTTGGTCTTTCAGGTTAAAGGTAGGCAAATAAATCGACTTGGTTAAGTGCTTTAAGTTGCCTCTGCCACTGTCATGTGGAAGTGGGGGGATTTTTTTCCCTTCAGTGCAAGGGCTTGTCACACTGATTCCATTAGAGATTGGAGTCTACTCCAGAATAATTTCATCAGTCACACGTGCCCCATGTTTTCATGTAGACAATAAGGGGACTGATAACATTTGTGACAACATATTATGTGGATGGAAATTCAAACCATTACACTTGTGTCCTCAGTGTCCTACAGGTGGTTTGTAGTTAAGTTGGTTAAAGAGCCTGTCTAACCAAAGGTAGATCCTATGGGTTTGAATTCCAGCAGTGCCTTTTCTGTGTCAGCACAAGTTTTGTATCAAATTTATATTAGAAATCTCCAATGTTGGATGAGGTACAGGGAAATATGTGTGATTCCAATCATAAGTGCTCATGTGCTCCTACTTGATAGTATCTTCATGCATCGCATGCTGAACTTAAAAGAAGTAATTTCATTTATCAAGCACGAATGCAAAATATTTGCTGTTTCAAACTTCTTAACGTAAGGATTAGTTGCTTTTCATGTATAACGTCAATATTATTTGAATAGTTTTATCCATTGGAATGCAGGGCTATTGCAAATGTTTTTTTTCTTTGATATAGAACACTGTGGCTTAGTTGGTTAAAGTGTCTATCTAGTAAACACAAGGTCCCGGGGTTGAATCCCAGCAGTGTCCTTTCCACAGTCCAGTGCATTTGTACCTACGGAGCTTTTGGGGAAAGTAGGACTGTGTAGAAATGGCACTGGATTGTCCTGATGTAATTTGCTCATCAGACTTTGGACTAATCTCACCCATCAAGAAACCATACTATAAGTTTTCATATCCCTGGGTGTTAACAATAGTGGAGCTGGTAGCTGGGAATGCTAACGCTGTGAAGGGCTTGACTTTACTGCCTGCCGAGGGCTAGTCAACTCTGTGTTCGGGCGAGTGGAATGCCTCATGCAGCTGTCAGATCCAGCAAGGGAAAATGAATGTGATGTTATCTGAAAATAAACTGATGTCCTCTATGACATAACGCTAATAACGTTGAATATCTGTGAAATGTGAGAGACTTACTTGTTTTGCCCTAAAGCTAGGCTAACTGTTGTCCTGTCCAAATGAGTGTACTGGTGCAATCGTAACCTTTGGAAGCTTTGTAATCCAACCTTTAACTGCCATTTCTTTTTAGACTACTAAATTTGATCAGTTGGCATACTATGCAGTGGTAAATGTCCTTTAAATGAAGTTGCCAACATAAACATTGCCCTCTCTGAGGTCATCGTATGGCGTTGTGGCTTAGTTGGTTAAAGTGCCTGTCTAGTAAACAGGAGATCCTGGCTTCAAATCCCAGCAGTGCCTTTTCTACAGACCAGTGTGGTTGTACATGTAAAGATTAGGCATCAGATGAAAGTAAATATGAAGATTCGCAATCACTGCTAAGGTGTCATCAATCTCACCTTTCCCTTCTATACGTTTCGCTTAGAATAGTCAGAGCAATACAAACGCCAATGCTTTTTAGAATAGCTTCTTTTTCGTCACAGCATTATGGTAGAGGAGTTTTAAGAGAGCATTACTTCTCTGTTGTAGTCTACTTTTGCTATCTCTTCAGGACATGGTTTATAACCACAATGCTTGACCTTCATTTGTCCTTAGGATGAGAATACTCTTACAGGACAACTCAGGAACACAGACTACTTAGTGCATTGAATTGCGAATAATGTTGTAAGTTGAGTAGATCTATTTTAAGAACAACAAGTGATCATTTCCAGTATTTGACCAAGAGTTGTCGTCATGTATTCAAACAGCTACGCCTGAATGGCCAGTCAACTTCTCTCTCTTTTATCTCACTGATTAGGTACATATGTGGCAGAGCTGAGCTGCAGTTTAGTCCCTTTGGTTGTATGCATATCATTTTTGTTGGGAAAGGGGACATTGGAGGCTATTGCACACTGAATGTGGCTTGAACATGGTGTGTATATTTCTGTCTTACACAAGAGACTCTATACTTAACAACTGAGCTGTTTTCAGTGCTTTGTGTTGCAGCATATCGTTGATACTGACATGAAGAATAAAAACGGCTGTCACTACCAATCTAGTTCAGTTTGGAACAGAGCGAACACATCTGTCCAACAGCAAGAGGAATGAGAGCTTTGATGCCCCGAGTCTAGTGACACACTAACGTCTGTGATCATCAAGTGTCTTGTTGTAAAGTAGTGTGACTTTGTTCAGCTCATTTTGATGTGAGAGATCGCATTAATGTTAGGCTTATAAAGAATTATTCTTGTCTATCATGTCAAGGTAACTAATATTGGATGAATCACCATAATCTTCGGCAACATAATCGGTTAGTAGATGTGGAAATAACTAGCATGTATCATTTTACTTCATAGATATCACATGGGCAGTTTGCTTATAGTGGAGGCCTGTTCCACATGGCGTTGTGATTGTTATGTGGAGGCAATTTTAGGTTTCATACAAAAGCACTGCCCCGTGTGAGGCTCGAACTCACGACCTTCAGATTATGAGACTGACGCGCTGCCTACTGCGCCAACGAGGCATGCAAAGCTGTTTGAGCATGTGTGGTTTAGAGTGCAGACTCAATGCTGAGGTGGGGGGGGGGGGGGGGGGGGGGGGGAGGAGACGTGTCTGTGACCAGGGGAGGGAGCATGTAGTATTTCAGCTGACACGGACGGGGATGGAGTTAAACACTAAACACGTGCTGTAGCCTCTTGCAGTAGATCATTGACAGTTGGAATTGTTGCAGTTTTTTACCCGTCTCTGTGCAGGATCTAAAAGACGAGTTTAGTCATTAGGAATATCTCATGTCTCTTTTTTCTATCAAACCCAGAAATCTAAAGCAGCCTCTGTTTAGAAAACAGACGCAACACAGCAGGTTTAACATGAAATTATGCCCTGGGAAGCATTTGACAAGAAGCACTGCCCTATTTGTTTGGGCTGTAATTAGCAAAGAGAGATTTGGCAGTAATTATGCTGTCTACGCTTACAGTAAGTGTTGTCTTCCTTTCTGAGTCTTCCCCCGCTGTTTCCCACTGCTCCATTGTAGCTGTTAAGTTCCCTCACACAGTCTCTGTTTATATGGAGTTTATTTTTAACAGCATTGGTTTCGAGAGTTGAGGTTACAATAAAATGTAATACTTCAGTAAGAGAAACATGTAATCTGTTATTACACACACATAGGATAAACCATGGGCATTTAAATCATTTAAATGATGATAGATGATTTAACGGCACACTTAGCAAAAGGCTAGCGGCCACTGCGCTTTCAAAACAGCCAGAGGCAAGTAACTTTCAATCTTTTAAACCAGGTTAATTTAACACCCAGTGGAACAAACACTAGTCTGTGATGTAATATTGTGGTAGATATCTTGATTGTATAAGGCTGAATGAATGCATGACTGAATAACTCTGTTTATTTTTTTCCATCTATGATCAGCTTTGTTGTCCTTGTTTGTAGCTGAGTGTCTATCCTTGTCTTCTTGTGAATTGTTCTTTGAATTGTGTGTAATGCCGTCTTTCCACAGCGTGGTATGGCTCAGCTTGACCCGACTAGAGTAATCGTTACTTGCTTCTGTTAGCAGATCTTTTCTTGATTTAGTGCTCCACTGCACTTAGTACCCCCATGGTGTAAATTCTTAGCTGATCATCACAGGGAGGCCAGGTCAAACTGCTGTGACATCATCTTCAGCATGACACCAACAGTAGAAATGAAGGTTGTCATTTTCTTTTGAGATGCTTTAAGTAGGTGTTGCGGGCTGCCATTTTAAAAAATCTGGATTAAGTGAATACAAAAATTTTGGCCGCACTTTGTGGTCAGTGTGCAGGACGTCCGTGTCACACAAGCGACAATTCTAGTAAGGATTCTCTCTGACCAATCAGTGCTCTGACTAAACTGTTCAGTATCAGCTCAGCTTGCTCGACCAAGGTGATACCAAAACAAGGACCAGGTGCCAGGTACTTTCCACAACTTTTACCAACATAAAACCTAAAAATTAACCATTCTAACCACGTTGGGTAGATCTATTCCATGCAGTGATAATACTTTGAGAGCAAAAATTCCTTGTATTTGTAAACGTACTCGGCAAATAAAGCTGATTCCAATAACAATCAATAACAGCAACCCCAATCTGATCTGAGTCTCTTGTGTCTGCCAATACCGTCCATATGAGTCTGCACAATCTTGTATGTGTTGTGTCCTGCATGCTTTAATTTAGAAAAAGAAAAGAAAAGAAACTCTTGTCCAAACCCTCTGACAAGCCTTTATCAAGTAATTGAAGTGGGCAAGTGAGTCCTTAACATCTGCATGTAAAAAATGATGATACAATTATGCAAATGATTAGGTTATCTCTCAATCTACCCTATTGCCACATTTCCATTTGAAAACAACTCACTTAGTTGTTTCGCAAAGATCTCCATCCATAGCTTAAAACCAGAACTTTAGGAAATTGCTGGTTCGCATCTTCTTCCCCTCAGTTGGCACACCACAAAAGGTCCTGTTTCCTGCTTTGCATGACTTATATGTGTGTACGAACAACAACTTCTAAGTTTTAAAAAGTGGTTTTAGTATGACTCTTAAATGCTACTTGTTAATCAGAATGAACTAAACCTCTGTAGATACGACAGTATCATCATTCAAGAAAGCCTAGTATTTAATGCACGAATTTCTTTATTGATTCTGCTGCTTTTATGAAAACTTTCTTTCATTCTTTCATTCAATAGTAGCAGGGCGCTGTGGCTTAGTTGGTTAAAGCGCCTGTCTAGTAAACAGGAGATCCTGGGTTTGAATCCCAGCAGTGCCTTTTCATGTGTACTCAATAAAGAAACATTGGTTTCTGTCTGGACAATGGGGTTGATTCAACTGCTGTGAATATTCTACCATTGCCCTGGTAATCAAGGCCCAAAATATCATTTGGGACCGCCCAACTAAAAGGCAATAATCTTGTGGTTATGCAATGCAACATATCTCATTCATGAAACACTATCTTGTTTCATTTCTATGTAATCTCATTGAGATCAATATCTGTGACTGAGAAGGGACTCAAAACAAACAGAGCGAGTCACACGAAAGCACATACTTAAAAATAACATTGGAAAGCATTGCATACATCTCAGTTAGCTAAAACTTGAATCTGGTTCGGTGAATATACTTTTTGTTTTTAGAAGAGATGGCATTGAGGCAGCTCCAGTGCGTGTCATTTACAAATGACTTCTTGTTGTTTGTCAGGATCCAGCCTAGTTATTCATATTATACACAATGATGAGTATGAAAATGTAGTCAAATTTATGTTAAAAAATGCAGGTAAAATGTTTGTGGACCCAAAGAGGTCATCTCCTGTATATTGCACATCTTCATTCGGCAAACATTGCCTGTACATTTATCTGTCTGCGTAATCGAATACTCAATGTTATGTTTATCATTCTGCACATTCCTGGGCTGTGATAAGAGCTTCCACTGTCTCTGTTGCCAGGATGTTGTGTCATGTAGAGAGGGCAAGGGGAGGGGGTTTGTGCATTTTGTGGGTCAGAACTGTTAGGCAATAAATAGAAAAAAAGGTAATTCCTCTTTTGCATATTGTAAAGGTCACTGAGTCCACTCCCAAAATGTCTGAGGATCCAAAAAATGGTTGTTACTCTTGTGCTTTGTTTCATTACATTAAACTATAAATGGTAAACACAAGATGTATATATCCCTGCTGTCTTGAACAGGTACATAATGTAGACACTGAAGCCAATCTCTCTCTCTCCCTATCTGTAGGAGCTACAGTCTGAAGAAGGGACAGCTGGAGAGGGACTATGCACAGGTAAGACTGGATACTTTCTTAATACTGATACATGCTGAAGCACATGTTGACAAAACTGGTAAGCATTGAACATGTTGCATTGCAGCACCCCTAACTGTCGCTTTAATTTAGAAGTTGAAAAAGGGTTTTATGTGTGAGCTTTAAGTGCATCTGGTCATTGTAGACTATATTATTAGGTCCAAAAATTCTTGTAAACCCAGTTAGTTTAAGAAAGCTATCATACTGTAGATCGTATTTTTCTATTCCATTTTAAGGAGCACTGGAGTAGACCCCTTGAGGATTGTAGAAATGTGGATTTGCTTTTAAACTAGACTAAATCTTGACCCAAAGGTTGAGTTGTGCATAACTGTGTAAATATAATAGTTTCAGTAAAACATGGCTCTTCAGAACATTATTCAGTCAAAAGATTAACCATTCATGCTCTTATTCAGTTTAGATTTTCTGTGATTTGTGACTTGTCAGTTAGTGGTGAGTCAATACTACATATTGCTTTTTTTTTGAAGATTGCTCATTGTGTGTACACAAAAGGGCGATGTCACGTAGTTGATTAAAGTGTGTGTCTAGTAATCAGGAGATCTTGGGTTTCGATCCCAACAGTGACTTTTTCTTTAGTGGTCAGCAGCAAGACCCTACAGTCTCGGTTTAGATATGACGACTGCGAGATATGTGACTGTT
Source organism: Sparus aurata (assembly GCF_900880675.1). Classification (NCBI taxonomy): domain Eukaryota; kingdom Metazoa; phylum Chordata; class Actinopteri; order Spariformes; family Sparidae; genus Sparus; species Sparus aurata. Next base: position 18,826,189 of record NC_044188.1, on the reverse strand, counting down.
GGAAAACAGCAATAGTAGCCCCTGAAGAGGTTTGCCAGTGCCAGAAGCATAGCATAGAGTCGAAGCTATAGCATCAGAACTGAACAGAATATTTAATTGAAAGAAGAGAGGAGAACGGTACTGACGGAGTATCCCAATGGAAAACATGCTTCTGCTCTATTCCCTTCTGGTTTTGGCAGGAGTTTGATTTACCATCAGTCTCAGCTGATATAGCTAATCTCCTGCTATGTTATATGATTCGTTGATCTGATTGGTTAAAGTTAGCTTGTGACAGACAGATGTAGCATTCAATCATCAGCCAAATATCTTTTAAAAGGGCCTCTTTTTCAAAACATTTTCACCGTTCCTGTGTAGCTGTGTAACTGACTGGAGGATTAGGTTGCTAACTTGTAAGCCCCAAACTTCTTGTGAGAGAGTTATCTCGATGTGCGTCTCACTTTGTGTGTTCTTTTTTCAAGAGTACAGAGGATGATCAGGATTATACAAGTTAAACTGTATTTAAAACTTTATTAAACTAATTAAATTAAATGCGAGTTTGTGGTGCTGTGGCTCAGTTGGTCAAAGCACCTTTCTTGTAAACAGGAGATCCTAGGTTCAAATCCCAGGCGTGCCTTTTCACAGTGCAACACAATTGTACTTGAATAGATTGCTGGAACTATGGGTTTCTGAAGAAATATCAGATTATCGGTATTCTCTTAAAGGCTCTGAAGATTTCTGTCAGCAGTCAAACTTTCCTGCTCAGCACATTTGTCACAGATAAAATTTGAATTGCTTGAACAGTTAAAACAATGCTTGATGGTTTTTTGTTTCAGGCATGTGGCTATAGTCAGAGTATGTGAGAGGTCAAACACATCAGAGGAGATAATAAAACTGCACTAAATGTTGAAATGTTCAAACATAAGTCTTGAGAAATAGTTCAGTCGAAATTAAACTGCTACTTTTCTTTGTAAAATTTGGCAATGCTGAAGTAATATTTAGCAAACTCCTTGAAATGCAATCACAGCCCTTCCTTTACGGATACTGTGTTCCAATACTTAAGATGTGATAACTTTTTTATGTTCTGATTGGCCACATTTTATTTCATTAAATATATTTATGTTGTGTTACTTAATATGGTGGGATCCATTGACTGAGGTTGATTTAAGTATCATATTAACTGACAATATGATATCAATCATTAATTGCAGCCCTAATCATATCTTGTAATTATTAAAAACCTTACAATACATGTTTATGTTATAGGTTTGTTGTTAGTAATGAGATTTTTTAGGGAACTACTTCCTCTTTGGCCAGGTGCTTGCAAAAATCCCACCATCTGATTTCTTTTTGACTCAATCTTCAGATGAATAGAAACTCACAGATGTGCTGCAGACCACATTTGGTTTCACTTCCTATACTCTTGTTTGGTTATTCACAGATGTTCCAGTGTTTCTTTCATTTTTGGGTATTCTCTCTTTCAGAATTATGAATTGCTGCATAGTAATCTTGAATAGTGTATGTAAGAGACAGCATAGGCATGTAAATAAGCCCTATATCCACTCAGCAATATTCCCGTAGTGTACTGCTTTTTGCCCCTAGCAATTCTACCCAGCAAGCAGTCCTAAATTATGTGAGCAGACTTCTTTAACAGGCAGGACTTTAATCTCAGAACTCGCACTCCCAAACTAACAGAAGGTCTGTTCTCTCCTGTTTATACACACAAGCTGTCTTCCTTTTACTGAAGGCTGAAGGCCAGGTTGACCTCAGACACAGCTTAAGCTCAAACACTAGAGTTTTTGTTCAAGGGGGATTAAAATTGGTATTTACAGTAGTACAGTTATCTTTAGTAAGTAGTACAGTACTTTTACATTTGCATGTAAAAAGACGGGTTAACTGATAGTCAAAATTCCTGGGTGTGTTTCATTTGGTCACCATAACTTCCAGGAAAGAGTCAGAGACTGAGGGAGGAAGTTGGTAAACAAGACTAAGTGTTATGTGCATAACATTTGAAAAGCTCATTATCAGGTTCATAATTGTATTTTTGTTCACTACTACAATAGGTTTTCATGCTTTGGTTCTCAAAAAACACACCAGTTTTCTCATACTATCCAGTACTGCAGCTCTGTATTCCCCCTCTGTTGAAAAACTCTGTTATAGCTCCTGTCTCTTTAAGACCCACCTCCCGAAAACCTGGGCCCGTATTCACAAAGACTTTTATCTTAACATTAGTAGTACTCCTAAATCGGGCTAAAAGTTTTTATGTAGGAGTCTTTTCTTAAAAGTAATTCACAAAGCCACTGAGACCTACTTTTAGTTATGAAAACAGTGAACTCCTAAACTAGAAGTAACTCTCTGTTGCTATGGATGACGTCATTTTATAAGGACGCACTTAGAAGCGGTGACAACAGTGATTGGTTGTTGAGTGACAGGGCAGCCCATAGAGCTCAACAGTGACCACCCACTTTTTTAACGGCTCCGGTTCTGGAAGTGAATTTGCCATTCATTTACTCCATTGACGTTTCATAAAATCCTTATATAAAGAGTTTTAGGCCTGGAACCAAGCCAATCAGCTAGCAGATGAATCGTGACCACAAAACATTTAATTCGGCGCAAAAAAAATGTTGGAAAACGGAGAAAAAAGCAAAGGTACAAGACTGTGTACATAATTATCTTAAGAGTAAAGCAACTACTCATCCCATAAACCATTGCGAATGTAACAGCGACGTCTCTGATTGGTGGAGCTCGCTGTTACCATGTAAATGTTTACCGAACCCGCAAATTTCATGTTCGGCTGAACCCTTAATAAACTCTTCTCCTCATCACTAAATGAACGCAGTAGGTCAGAAAGTGAAATCATGGTCGCTCTGTGGTAAACGATCGTAGAGTTCAGTGTTAGCAGTAACTAGCTAACATGAAATTCGCGGGTTTGGTAAACATTTCCATGGTAACAGCGAGCTCTACCAATCAGAGACGTCGCTGTTGCACTATAGGATTGTGGGTAGTGTAGTACTTATCCATGACATCGCGAATAAAACATGTTTTTCTCAAAACAAGATTGATATCATATGGACGTGTGGCTTCTACAGGATCATATATCATCGTTTGACAATCTAATAGCTCGTGGTGAGTCTATTTTGGATGGTTACGACATTATGGCCAATAATCAAAATCTATATGCAGAATATGAATGGGATTTTCACTTCCAGAACCTCACTGTTGAGCTCTATAGAAAAGTCATTTAGGCTACGCAATGCATGAAGTGAAAATAAGGAAGTTGCCTACAAGCCCATGACAAAGCCTATGAAAAGATATTGGATAAAGAAATGTATTTATGAGGAGAATTAATTGACACCCCCCCCCCCCCAAACAAAAACGCTTGATTGACAAAAGCCCTATTTGCACGGGACAAGTATAACCTGGGGACCTCCAGTAATTTTGTAATTGCCGATGTCGTCTGTGATCTTAATCCCGTGCAAATCTGCCACGTTCGTAATTTGTAAAGTAAAAATTCCACCGTGAATTTCCTACAATATTTCACCAAACACAGAGGTCATTTGATAATATTAGTCCCGTGCTAATCGGCATCTCTGTGATTTGGGGTCGTTTTTTGTTTTTCTTAAGGTTTTTTGTGTTTTCCACACCTTTTTTCTGCCTTTTTCCTGGTCGAGAATTATGGAGGCTGCATTGGGAATTATAAATTAAAGTTTTGACAGCATTTTGGGTGCAAATTCAGGAGGCTCATCAGAAGAGCAAAATCTCGAAAGATGATTAGATGGATTACATGCATGGCAGCATGCGGTAAGGAACATTTTTCCATCTTTCAACAGGCTCACCAGTTATTATATTAAAAATATCCATATCTAACTGCTGTGCTGCTCCAGCAAGGGTCCGGTGTGATCGACCCGGGGGATAATGTCAGTAAATTCGAGTTAAAACACAGACTTCGCTTATCCTGTGCGAATGCGCCGCATGAAACACAGACGTGGTGGGATAATTTCTAAATCACTTGAGGTTCCCAGGTAATACTAGTCCCGTGCGAAGAGCTGCATTTTCCCCGCAGACAAATGAGTGTTGCCAAACATTTTAACTCTGGCGTTATTGGATTGTTTCAGTTGGTTGGGGACGTTATTGCATCCCTCACCAACTCAACCTGTCACTCAACAACTTTAGTCCCTTCGTGGTCCATCCGACATCGTTTTAATAATTCCCTGTCATTTAGCGTCTCCAAAACATTCGGTTGTGACCAGGTCTTAGCGAGTTAGGGGTCCTCTGGACTACTTCTAAGGTCTCCCAGACTTAGGTGCTACTTTTAGGCTTAAAATGTTTTGTGAATAACTCTTATTTTCAAAAATTAGGAGTCCTAAAGTTACGACTGACACGCCCATTATTTTTTGGAGTTGCTCCTAAATTCGCCTGTTAGGAGCTACTTTTAGCCTTAAGATTCTTTGTGAATACGGGCCCTGGTCTCTACCCAGTGATTGGTCAGCTAACACATGCCTGACCCAGTGTCACAACAACAACAACAGAGCAGCTGTGCTAAATCAATTCTTATGTGCCAAACTAGCTGCTAGACATAGATTATGCAAATGTATGACATGGTCACTGACTTAAAGAGACTGCTTACAAGGTGTTTCAGGAGCAGTGGTTTCTTCTATATGCACAATAACATATATAAGAACATATATAACAAACACAAGGAAAGAAAGAAAACGTCTCATTTAAAACGTTGCCTTGATGATCCCACGCTACATACATAATTTTGATTAATAGACCCTTAGTGGCAGAAATTATACACTGCGTGTTGAAGATAATGTTTGTTGAAACATAGCTTTAATCCCTCGAAACAGAAGGTTATTGAGAGCAAAACTGCTGCAGTATCCAGTATGTAGATCACCTTAAATACTGATATTTTTAAACACACTGGGTGCTGCAGATTTGTCAGGACACACAAAACCAACAGATACATTTCCTGGTAGAAGGCTGTGTCAGCATACTGCTCTTACCAAGCAATAGTTGAGGAACATCTAAGTAGAACTCTACATAATTATCTTAAGAGTAAAGCAACTTCTCATCCCATAAACCATTGCGAATGTAACAGCGACGTCTCTGATTGGTGGAGCTCGCTGTTACCATGTAAATGTTTACCGAACCCGCAAATTTCATGTTCGGCTGAACCCTTAATAAACTCTTCTCCTCATCACTAAATGAACGCAGTAGGTCAGAAAGTGAAATCATGGTCGCTCTGTGGTAAACGATCGTAGAGTTCAGTGTTAGCAGTAACTAGCTAACATGAAATTCGCAGGTCTTCCAACAACAATGTGAAAGATTTTTGTTGTATTTTGATGCTGCTCATCTTACACTCCCGTTCACACTAACATACATCTATACAAAGACCCCTGAGAAACACTGTCAGCAGAAAAAAATCCTCCTACAGCTCAATGAAAAACATTGTATAGCATCACCCATGCAGCTCTAAATTGCATATTACCATACAAATATTCAACTATATGCAGCTGATAACCCCTGTTTTGTGGTCCTAAGCATGCATATAGATGTGAGATGGAGTGTAGAGACAGGAGAGAAGTGCTTGTTTGTCTTCATTTGCATGTGGTTTGAATGATTAAGTGAGAGTTTCCTGCGGTCATCCCCTCTGGTTTCAGACACTCATTATCTCCCCCTCTCCCTCACTGTGTGTCTCTCTCTCTCCCCATCTCTCACTATTCTCCCTCTGCACTGTCTTATTCACCTTAGAAATAGAGGTTGCCTAGCAACAACCCCCCCTGCTCAGTAGGACAATGGATTCCCTCCTAATTGTAGGTGTGTGCACGTATGTGTGTGTCTTCATGTGTAGGAATGTCTGAGGACAGGGACTTCTTTTACAAATGCACAGCGAATGGGAAATAGATTTAGTTTCAATATTAAATTCGTTCTTTACTCATCACATTAGCATTTTTTATGACATGTATGCCCTTGATTCTTGTCTCTCTCTCTCCTATAGACAATCACTTAGCCGACCGCTGGTGCTTACTAAGGGAGTCTTCGCTCACTCATTGGCCCCCTCCTGGCAATACAGACAGAAAGCCAGCCAATCACCTGAGAGACAGACAGAGAGAAAGTGAGAGGAAGGGGGTGAGACAGAGAAAGAAATAAACACGAGCAACATGATCGAGACCGAGCTAGAGAGAAAGGGGAGAGGATGATGCATAGCGAGAAAGAAAGTCAAGATGCTGTCGTTTAACCTTCGTCCTCTCACTGTGTCAGAGCAGACGGCCCCTCTGTGAAGGACTCAGCCACAATTACCGGCCGTCAATCAAAAGCTCCGTGTTTTCTGTGTGTGTGTTAGCTTGCGACCGTTAGCTATTTGTCCTGTATTCCCCTCCCACGATCAACATTACTGGAATAGTTTCAGGCTGGGGTCACACTTCACTGGACTGCCCAAAAAGGCCAGCCTGCTGTGGCTGTCACTGTGTGTCGGCGTCCTTCTGCGCTCCCGTGGTGCACTGTTCCCTGTAAATCAGCCTTAACATTATGGGTCTGCTTCATGGTCTGTGGGATCCCTAAATAAATTGTGAATTCTGAGGTTGAGTTCATACATAACATCTGAAATAGTCCACCCACTGGAGATAATTTGCAAATGTAAAACCAAAAACCTCTCCTCTCCTCCTTCACTTCAACCGTTTCTCTTTCCATACATTGGCACACCCGTTACATAACAGTAGCGCATGCATACATCCATCTAGGACCTCAACAAAATGTTCTTTTCATTGTCAATTAATCATATTTTCTTAATTAATTAATTAGTGTTTGGTCTATATCAGAAAAAGTCTATTCAGAAAATCAGAAAATGTTAATCGGTGTTTCCCAAAGCCCAAGATGCTGTCCTCAAATGTCTTGTTTTGTCCACAACCCAAAGATATTCAGCTTACTGTCACATATAACTAAAGAAACCAGAGTTAAATGTTTTTCTGTAATTGGTCAAACCGATTAATTTATTATTAAAATTGTTGCCTATTGATCTGATAATTGACAACTAATTAACTAATCATTGTACCACTGCATCCATCACAGCCAACTTATTTCTGTAACTATGGTATGAATGTATTTCAAGAGACTTTGATGTTCCCCTAGGCCTAGAAGAAACTTTCTTGCACATTTTAAAGTAAAATTCAATCTGGTTCACATTAAGAGCACCATTAAGAGGCTATATGATGACCTCATATACATGAGAAATTGTAGAAAATATCAAATGTAGAAAATAATTAAATATAAAAAGACTGGTTGTGAAAGGGTTTTTTGCTGGAGCAATGGCACAAAACATTTGATCTTTAACGCTATTGTTAGAAGTTAAACTTTTTTTGTCGACAATTATGAATCTATAGCGGGTCAAATTAGACTTTGGTGGCCCGCTACAGTCTCTGTCATTCATAAAAAATTCTGTTATTATTTAGACCTGGATATGGTGCTGCTCCTCAGCCTTGCTTCAAGTTTTGTCCAGTGGCCATTTTCGGTATTGCAAGTAAAATTCACAGGTGGACCGGAAAGCAATTCCACCATAGACCACCATTATAAAAGAGATGTCTGTAAAACCGTTGACAGGCCACCATTTTTGATCCATGGATGCTTTATATTTGTAAAACTTTAAAGCCTAGGAAAATTATTTAAAAATCTGTCCATGGGTCGAGTGGGAACTTACAGGCCGGAGAAACGCTTCTGCGCCACATAAGCCGCATAACCAGGATATAAACACAGCAGCAACTTTTTCTATAGGCATTTTTTGCATCCTGTATGTATCTCTGTTATGAATCTATGAATTATGTATGTTTGTGATGTCTCCAATATGGCACCAATATTTGATCTTCATTGATTTTTTTTACCAGATTGATAGAAGGTAAAGGATGTTTGAGAAAAGCATAGAGATCGTGATGAGGAAAGTGATGATTCCTTCTTTATCTCACTGTCCTCTTTCACACATTTACACACAAACCTTCATCACACGCAATACCTCTTTACAACATGCCATTGCTGTCTATTGTGGTCTTCTTTTTTGTAAGCAAAAGCGTCGAAGTGCTGCATTCTCTCTAACCCAATCCGAACACAACAAACTGACACAGAGGCAGAGAGCTTCAGGGCAGAGGAGTGCAGACAGAAGAGGAGGGAGGGATAATCAAGTATATTGATTTAGGAGGAAGTTTAGAAAGTGAGGTGGTTGAAAAAAAAGAAAGGCAGCAAATGGCGAGAGACTGAGCCAGAGACAGGAGAGAAAATAAATGCGTGGAAGTGTAAACAGAAGGCCGAAGTATCAAGGTGACTGTCTGTGGAGTTATTTGGCAGGGTGTGCAGCTGAGAGAACAGTGATGAATGAGCTGTGGTGGCATGAATGGATAATAAATTATGATTAAAATATGACTTGATACAGAACCTCTCAATTAAGTTTTCTCTAATGTAATCATCAGTTGCCATTTTTTGGCTCAGCTAAGAGCTGCCTGGACAAATATTGGGCGTGAAAATTAAACAGCAAGTCAACAGTAAACATGTCATCCTGCAAGAAAATACAGTTGCATTTCTGGCCAGTGAACAACAACTATGCCACCTTATTATGACCTGTAATTGTAGCGTCTCCCATGGACCTGTATGTAATTTAGAAAATGTCAGAATGTATGTGAAATGAACTCGCAGAGACTGGTTTACCATGATGAAAATAATTACAGGCTCTTAGCTCAGTAACTGACAAGCTTGAAATACACATTATCACATTATTCAGCCTCCCTTCCTCTTTCTGATATTTTTTTTGATCTGTCAACTTTCTCTCTCTCTCTCTTTCTCTCTCTCTCTCTCTCTCTCTCTCTCTTGCACACAAACATGCATACAGATTCTGGTCTCAGGATATCCTGCTGTCTGGGTACCCTGTTTGCCACCCAGATCACAAAAACAGGATGCATGTTTGTGTGTGTGTGTGTGTGTGCGTGCGTTTCTTTCACTGCATGAGTGTGCCTTAAAAGGAGTGGTTCCACCTTAACCCATACCACACAGAAAGGGCAGAGGGGTTTCCATAGCAACATGCTGTTCAGGTGGCTGTCAGGTGATGGCAGCATAGAAAGGAGGATGGAGGGATGATGAGAGGTCCTATAAAAAGACGAGATCTGGGGAGAGAGCGATAGAAAGACGGGAGAGGAATGAGGCATGTGGGGATGGAAGAAGAAGCAGTCAGAGTGGAGAAGAGGGAAAGTGAACGAGCATCAGAAATCCTCCTGAGTCTGCCAACAGCACCTTAGTGAAGCTGTCACAAATCAGTCACTCTGTGTGCGTCTCACCATTCAGTGATTGCCAAGTTTAGCTGTCGTTGCTCTTGCTCAGATTGACGGGTCTGTCACCATGGACTCATCTAAAGAGGCTTTCAAAAAGCTTTGGAGCCAGTAAATGGAAGTTGTTTGATGGGGTCACTATAAAGCAATGTTGAGACAGCACCATCCCACTGCTTTATGTTTTGATGATACAACCATGTATACATAAAGGAGAGATCTGCGTTTTTTTAAGTCTGCAGTATTCAATATGTACATTGGAAAGCTCTGACTGCAGTTGTGGGGCGTTGCAGTTGATCCTTCTCTCCATGCTGGCTGTAAAGAGATCTCTTCCTCCTGGAAGCAATGTCCATGGATGTTACTCCAATGTGAGACGAACATGCAAAGGAAGGATATGCTCATACCAACCAGAAACAATCAGATTAAGTGTTTATATAGTTATTAGGCACCAATATTTTTCAATGGAACGGATTATCAAAGGTATGCCACCTCTCTGGATCTGACTGATAATGAATTCAGATTGGGCTGGACTGTATCTGTCTCTTCATCAGACATTTTTATTCTGATTGGGCTGTGTAAAAGATAAATTAAAGAGATTGCAATCATCTACAGACAATCTGTGTATACCGACAGTGGTTTTACAAAGCCTTCTCAAGCCCATGTAATAATATCCTTTATACTATTATGTGTTTCACAAAGTTGTAAACCTTTCCCCATCCTTGATTGCGAGCAACTGAGCCTTTCAAGGATGCCCATTTCATACCTTATCACAATACCATCACCTGTCACTAATGAAGCCGTTTACTTGAGGAATGTTCCAAACAGCTGTTTTTGGAGCATTCCTCAACTTTCCCAGGATTTGTTGCCCCTGTCCCAACTTGTTTGAAACAAGTTGCTTGCATCAAATTCAGAATAACTATGTATTTACTGAAATCACTGAAGTTGATGAGGTTGACATTCTGCCTTATTTGTGTTGATGGTTGTAATCATTTAGTTGATTTGTTTGTAGTAATACTGGAAGGTTCACTGAAAGGGGGCCTTGATCATTTTGTTATACGTTTAGGTTAATAACATACATTTCAGACATTGGAGTGTCTGGAGATTTACCTGTGAAGATTATGCTTCACCATGCACCTCAGAGGAAAAACATAGACCTGGAGCATTAAAAAGTGCAGGGATTTTTGTATTTGAGAAAATGGAAGCATGTCTTTTCTGGATAAGTGACAGATATTAAAATCTTACATGGCCCTTAAGCCAAATCAAGTTGATATGTTCCAAATTCTTCCTCTGTCCATCATTTCCACAGTGTTTTGTTCGGTAAGAATTTTTGCACAGTAAGCGTGAACACAAGGAATCAGCGACCAACTCTTTTAGCACATTGTTTTAAGACAGGCAACTGAACCTGTCCTTAAATGAATGTCAGCTGTCAACTGGTTGAATGATGTGCGTATAGCGTCCACCAGGGGACACTAATGAAGACAAATCCCAGTTGTCCAGCTGAAACACGTTCAGGAAATCTGACACATTTTGACTGTTGCAGGGTTCAGTGTAAGTCACTTGTTCAGCAGCAGCAGGTTTTACGCTTTTTTTGCGATTTGAGTAATTATCAGACAGGAGAGTTAAACTGATGGCGAGCATCGTGGTGTGGAAGTCCAGCTGTCAAATCAGTCTTCCTGTCAGCCTGCCAGCTCACAGTCATAGGCTGTCTCAGCTGTCAATAACTGTCCTCGCTAACCGTTCCCCCCTGTTTATACAGCAGGAAAGCAATTAAATACCAGGCCCTTCTATTACAATTTTAATGTTGTGTGTCCCTCCCGCCCTCCTTCACACACACTCCCTCCTTTTCTAACAAACACACTCACACAGTCTTACAGCCTTTCATCAAAACCGTCCACACCCACTCCACCCTTCCCTCGAGAGAGTACGAGAGAGAGGTTGACTATTCTTGAAGCAAACGTGTTTCCTCACGCACTGGACAGAGCACTTTTTGTGCCCTAGGTTTTCTTTGTGTGTGTCTGAATTTACTTTATCTGGTGTTTTTCTGGCACTCACACCACTTGCTGTAGCTTACGTCAATGAGGCTGGCATTGGCTAACCATTTCCTGAGGAACACGGTTCGTTAGAAATAGGTTACCTCTTCTTCTACATGTAAGCTACGTTCGTCTCAAAGGCAGCTCGGACACAGTATGACCCTTACACTCAGTTTAATTGATGGCAAAATATTTACTCCACCGCCGGCTGCCAGTTTACTCAAAGAGGAACTGCTGAGGTAAAATGGGGAGTTGTCCTTAGATTTTCAGATCTAACTTCTCGGCCCTTCCTCTGGAGGATTTAGCTGATCGGTGTCAAGGGTCACTGGGCCACGGTCTCCCCCAGGACATGAACTTGAGTGTCAACAAGAAGGGCCTCAAATTTTTGAAAGGGAACTTGTAGATGTTTTTGGCCTGAAAATGACCATCTGTGAAAAGTGAAAAGGGAAGGATGAGAGGGAGAGAGAACAAAGACAACCTAGCTGCTTGATATTAGAGAGAAGTGGAGAAAGGATGGAGATATGTGGAATTAATGAATGACCAGGCTTCAGTTAGGAGGATGAGGAGAGCGATAGCAGAACATTTGAGAACAGGCCTGTGAGACGTAACCAGAGAGTTAATGACTGGGAGACATAGGAGGAGATTTGAAGATTTACAGCCAGACTGATAAAACAGATAAAGGGAAGAATGTGCCTGGAGGATTTGAGTATCACTGTGTTCCTGAGCTGATTGGGTTGTTGTAGCTGTTGTTCTGGTTTGTTAACAACTGTTTTATTTATAAGGATTTAAGCTCCTATCCCAGCCCTATACACGCACACACACACACACACACACACACACACACACACACACACACACACACACACACACACACACACACACACACACACACACACACACACACACTCAGACACTCCTCCACCCCTCCACAGGCTCACAGGGGCAGAGTGTCTGTGAGTTGTTGCTACTGACACAGTGACCCAGTCCAGAGGATGTAGGTTACCCTTTCTCGCAGCCCTTGGGTTTCTTCTCGTACTCACAGGAGCTGACTGGCTGATTCACAGCTGCTGACACAGAGCTGATCCGTTTTATAGTGGAAACAGCTTACATTTTGGCTGTGAACAGAAATATAAATTACTGCTCAGAAGAAAACGGCACTCGGCAGGAATAAAGTAAAAAAACAGCCACATCTGAGATGTTCGCACTCAGTTGTGCACTTAGTTAAGGCTTGACCTGGTTACCTTCCCCTTTACCTTCAGCCTGTCACTTGTTTTCCAGATATATTGATAAGTTGTCCATGAGTGAGTGTACTGTCAAAGAGGAATAAAGATGCCAAAAAATATTCACATTTTAAGAAGCTGGAATCAGATAACTTTTGCTCTTTTTAAAGTCAAAATAAATTTGATCAAAATCAATGTATCGATTAACTGTTGCAGCTACAGAATATTGTGCTGGCAAACAAAACATGTGCCTGTTTCTAACTTAACAGTTAATTCACAGGTGACACTGTTCAAATCTTTTGTCCCTTATTTGCGTCACTCATCTTAATTACTGTAATTCTGAAACAGTGCAAAATTAGTCACAAAAAAAGAGATAATCAGTGCCTTATCATTACACTTGTGCTTCTTTCAGGCTCTGCAGAAGTTAGCAAGCTCATACCTAAAGAGAGACTGGCCTGGAATCAACCCTGATGATCAGAGGACAGACTACAGGTAGGTAAATGTGTGTGAGCATGATACATGTAGAATCATGCCGCCACATTTCCCATAAAAACAGTTAAAAACTAACTTGCTCTTGTAGTTTGTAGTACTCAGATGAAATAAAATCTTGCTTTCTCCTGGGTTGTTTCAAAAGTCTTGAAAAAATATAATATGGTCTACAGTAAATGTATGAGTCCATGTTTACCGTAACAAAGGCACTGAAATGTAAAACCTCAAGCTAGATCCAACTTAGTGTGAAACCCAGAAATGGAGACATTAGCTCTAAATGTCATAGTTTTACTGGTGTTGGTTTTGTTTTTGTTGGTTCTAGCAACAACTGCAACACTTAACACATAAATCCTTTCCTGTTCAAGGTGCAGGAGAATATTATGGTTTTCTAGCCAGTCGCTCATGTGGGTACAAGTTACAGAACAACAGCTTTTTTTGCTTTTCTCTCCAACTAGGAATGTGTATGCAGTGTGGAGGTCCTACTTAGAAGGTACCGTGCAGGTGAGCCAGTCCAGGCTCAACGTGTGTGACAACTACAAAAGTCAAGTATCAGATCCCGCCAAGACTGTTCGACTTTACAAGGAACAGCAACTCAAAAAGGTGAGCAAGTGTGTGGACTGTGCGTGTTAGTCATAGTTTCCTTAGCAGTCTTTTTTCTCCATCCCTCTCTTCAACATGTACTCATGTGCTCGCACTGAGTGAACGTGACTCATGTCAGTCTGCCCTTTCTCCACCTTGTTTTCCCTTCTCCCGCTCACAGACCATAGATCAGTTGAGTGGCATTCAAGCAGAGCTGCAGGAGTCGGTGAAAGAGCTGGCCAAAGCCAAGAAAAAATACTACGACTGTGAGCAGGTTGCCCACGCTGTACGAGAGAAGGCTGACATAGAGGCCAAGTGAGTTCACCACAACGCACGTGTGTGTTTGTGCATAGAAACAAAAAAAAGCTTTGACTGAACAGATGGTCTCCATTGTCAGAAGGAATACTATCAAGAGTACAAAGTTGGTTAACCTCAAGGAGAGAAAGTGAGAGAGAGAGAGCGCGCGCGCGAGAGAGAGAGAGTGTGTGTGTGTGTGTGTGTGTGTGTGTGTGTGTGTGTGTGTGTTTGTGTGTGATAGAGAGAGAGAGAGGGAGAGAAACATCATCATTAAGGCTGAGAGAGGCAGTTCATCTACAGGCTGTATATGTTAATGAGAGAGAGTCAGGCAAAGTAAATACAAATTGAAAAAGGGAGAAAAACAAAACAGATGCCTCAGTACAGAACACCTTGAATTGTAAATCTGATAGTAGATCTTTATTTTTAATAGATTTGGTACTTTCGATGCTATCAAGTGCAAAAATTATGCTGTTTGATAGTTTTAAAAGTAATGATGCTTTCAAAATCAGCCAGACATTTTAGATACACACTTTTAGTAAATTTTTCCTTTGAAGGATTTTACTATAATACGATGTAATTATTTGAAGCCTTGGAGTCCCACAAGCACTACCAAAGTTTGATCCAATAGTGTTCAGAATTGTTTCCCTCTGAGCCCTAGGTAGCAGCAGCTATGGTGGCATTTTCACTTCACTGAATTCTCAGCTCCGGTTAGCGCCCACATCGATTGACCAGTCGACTCTTTTCTGTTCTCTATCACTCAGTAGAAAGACACAGCCACAGAAATTACTGCATTGCCGCCGTGCCATTATGTGAGTGTGTGTGTGTGTGTCAGTCGAGCAAAATGCCGAGACATTACTCATTGTAGGGTGCAGGGGACACACAAGAAGAAAATTGGCACACAGACTTTATACTTTAACACCACTTGGCGCATAAAGCAGAGCAACATTAGTAGAAACACACCGCACATAATTGCACATATAGACAAGCGACAGAAGTTAACACGCAGTAATGCGCTTTGCATGCATGTTTGAGAGTTAAGGGAATGCACACAAAGGCAGTTTTCATTGCACAAAAAAGCAGACCACACACAAACACACACGCATGCTTGCACACACACACAGGCTCACTGCATCATTTTCTCGGGCAGGTCTTTCTGATATCACCATCTATATAAATCACAGTGGCTGGATCAGGCAGGGATTTATTGCTGTCACGCTCCAGCCTGTTCAGGGTCAATATATGATGCCTGCTTCGAAGCAGAGGTTAGAGATGAGAGTTACAATGTAGAAAGCTCTGGGTCTTTTTCTCTTCTCTACCTTACCCTGTTGTTTATATTTGTTTATTAAATCTTTGTGAATGAATCAAGTGCCAACAGAGGTGTTAAAAGACAAAACAATGAGCGGGTTGTGAGTGTTCAGGATGGTGGGTGGTGTTAGTGCGTCTTTTTGTGGAGTTCTTTTGGAAACAAACAAATGAAATTCATATTCAGTGTGCATTCAGCGTCATTTTGGTGTGCTCATTAAAATACAAGACCAAACAAACAAGTTCAAAAGGCTGATTTTAAAAATATTTTACAAAGGGATGCACTATATGCATGGGAGCGATAAATTATCGGACTGATTTGGGAAATGTATATTATCAGCTGTTTATCGGAACCAAATAAGTTGTAGCTGATGAATAGAGCCAATGAAGTGAAGCTAAATAGCTGTCACTGACTTAAGATGCGCAGCATTTACAAATTCCAATATAGAAGTTGGCTGTTTAAACCCTGAAATGCTGACGACATGATTGCAATTTGTATTACACTTGAAACAATAGTTCTGAGATGAGGGATAAGCCAGGGCAAATGTTATTTCTTCGCTTGCTACACCTTAGCCTGGCTTACCCAGCAAGGTGCATAAACTGCATGTTATCAGCTTCTTCATAAAATACAAAAATGGGAAATTATAAGTTATCTTCTTGGTATCGCCCATCAGAAGCACGTTATAATCGGTTGTCAATATCAGCTGAAAAAATCTTTATTGTGCATCCCTTATTTTATTTTCCACTGAGTTTGTATTCATGTTTACTCAGTAGCAGCCTTTTTCTTCGATGCCTTTGTTGGCACATTGCTGCGTTGAATGTGTGGACCGGCAGCATCCTTTCACAAGCGGTAGTGTGTCCTTGTGCTCACTTGCGATACAAAACAGACACCATTAGTTGTCCTTAACTCCACAGGGTACCTTTAAGTGTGCACAAATGGATAACGTCATATTAATTTGTTAAAGTAAAAATGAGAAAATTATTAACTTCTTTTCGTGCTCTTGTTTTGTTTTTCAGGTCCAAACTGGGTCTTTTTCAGTCAAGAATTAGTTTACAGAAAGCAAGTGTAAAGGTGAGAGGACTCACTGGCAAGGACACAAAGACTCTTCCTCCCCCTTCAGGCAAAACTTTCAAGCAGACTAATTTAATCCATGATACGAATATAAAAGCTGGTTGTTTGTCTTTGCCTCTCAAATGAGCCCTGAAGCTGGAAAGAGACTCATGTTCTGAAACCACTTAAAGCTTAAAGCTCCAGTCTGTTGCTGTAATGCAGTGTTGCAACGTTGTCTGTCTCCCTTTCATTTCAGTTGAAAGCCAAGAGAAGTGACTGTAACTCCAAGGCAACACAGGCCAGGAATGATTACTTGCTAACGCTAGCTGCTGCCAATGCTCACCATGATCGGTACTACCATACAGATCTACTGCACTGCATACAGGTAAGACAGGTCGCATAAAGATAAAGATGTGAGTGGTGTCAGAGAAAGAATTCTTGTCCTTTCTGATGAATGTGGACATTTTAGTCAAACTACACTTGTATTAAATAGAATCCAGGCAGCACAAATTGTAGTTTGTAATGCCTTAATGACACTTTCTTTCACTACCACTACTGACTTAAGAGTCCCATGCACTAATAATACCCAGAGGGATTTTCCAGGAATAGGGACACATTTTCTGATTTGAAAAATAATTCAAAGTGGGGGAGCTACTTTGAATTAAAGCAGGGATAAAATGTTTGGTTTATGAGTGCACACAGTCAGACTCCCTCTCAGCACCGCCGAAGTAGCTGAAGAGGGGAAGAGCGTACATGAAAAAGTGATGATTTCACAGTTTTGAGTCTTCAAAGAAAGTCATAGAGTTCTCTGGATTTATTATTCCAAAGGGGCTTATGTGAAGCAAAAAACTGCAAAATGAGCCATCCTTACTGAATGATTGGTAGGCATGAAATTTGAATTTACACGATGTTGAATGAACTGTTGCAGGAGGAATTCTCTAAAAGCTTTGACGTAGTTTCTCAATTTAAAAACTTTTTTTTACTGTTGAGACGGTATGAAAGGTCATCAAACGATGGATGCAAAGTCTGCTACATCTTTTTCTGTGCCGCATCTGGCACCTGCATGTGAGTTTTATTAATATGGGTACAGGTTTCATCATTGTATTGTAAGTCACCTTAACCTCATCACTACAAGATAATCATGTTAAAGTGTTATGACACAGAAGCTACATGTCACCCCTCATATTTCTTCTGTCAATGTTAGCAAGCTGCTGTTTGTGTGCAGAAACACTGTGCTCCATCTGGTACTACATGACCTTTCTGGCACAATCACAGCATCAAAACACAGGAAGGAATCAGACTAAAATATCTGCATGCCATTGTGGTTACAGGACAAGAAATCCAGGTCTGTTCACTAACTTGGTCCTTGACTTGATAATAAACTTTATTCATGGAGCACCTTTAAAAACAGAGTTTACAAAGTGCTTGGACAAGCAAGCAAAAGCAGGAAACTCAGGAAGACAGTATTACAGAATAAACACTCAAAAGCCAAACACATGGAAGCCTAGTTAAAAAAAAAGTGAGGTAAAAACAAGAAGGCAGAACAGAAAATTTAAAACAAAAAAAGACATTATGAGTCATGACCGGTAAAAGGACTAAAAGCCATAAGACAGGCAAAATCACAGAAAAAGGATAAGAGAAAAAAAGTGATGCAAAAATAGAGATAATTAAATAATAAAATCAATAAAGGACAATTAAGACACTAATATTGAACACAAACATCCACCGAAACTGTATCAATGAAACTTGATAATATTGCCTTAAAAGCCCAATGTGTAGGATTAAGTGACATACACTACAGGTTAGGAGAGTCTTTCAAAAATAAAAAAAATGTGAACTTATCAGTCATCTCAGCCATGAGAGGTAGGAAATTATTGGTATTGGTATGAAAATATCGGTCATCCCTAGTGAAAGGCCCTCTCTAAAGCCAGTGTTAGGTTTGTCTGTTGTGGGCTACTGTAGAAACATATCAGTGCAACATTGCTCTGCAGAAGAGGACCTGCTCTCTCTACATATACAAAATGCCCATTCAAAGCTAGTGGAAACACATTATTCTTAGTTTGAGCTGATTATACCTAATGAAATCATAATTATGGATATTATTTTCCATTTCTGCCCCATAATCCCTCCCAATCTTCCACACTAGACCTTTAATTTGGTAATAATCTAATAATGAGTGTGCATGACAGACAGACACATTCACACGCAGAAAATGACAGTCCTTTCTGTGCACAGACAGGCACACCTCAGCAACTTTGTGAGCAGAAGCAGCTGAGTGGTGGTGATGTCATCCTTTTAAATACTGTGCAAACATGTCAGTCTGACACACACACACACATACTCAGAGACACACACAGACATCACATGTGGGAGGTTTTATTTTGTCACAGTAATCAGACTCAAACATGACTCTGAATCTGCAGCAGACACACACACACACACACACACACACACACACACACACACTGGGAGATATGCACATTAGTTATGTGACTTGTTTTTCTTAAGGTGAAGCTCATTAATGTTCCTATCTGGCTGCCCTTCTTTTTCTTTGGCTTTCTGTGTCTTTCTTTGCTTTTTCAGCCTTGTGTAATTTCTTCAGATTTTCGTCTCCCTTGCCCTCACATACTCTGTCCCTCAGGCATGTATGAGCATCTATAGTACGAGGCCATTCTGAATAATAGATCCTTAGCTCCTTGTGACAGAAGGACAGGACTGCGGGGAAATATGCACATACACAAATACATGTACGCAAACACACAAAGAGAATGAGGGACATTGCCAGAGGGACCCAATCTGCTCGTCCTCTCTCCCTCCACCGCAGTTGTATCCAGTATTTGTTTTGTTTACAGGTCTTCACCTGAAAGTCACTGATAACACCAAAATCTGCATCACAATAAAAGTTATTTTCACAGACAGTTTTTGCTCCACAGAGAAATGTTTAGGAACACAGCACAGAAAACAGCATCAGTGGCAAACATAAGAATAATAGCAGCCGTAGAATATACGCACAACCAATACATCCCAGCAAACCGCAACCCAGTTTTTTGTGTGGCTTCTCCATTCATCATGTTTTTTTAGCACTGTCTCCATTTCAGACTATATTTACATTCCTCCTATAAAATCAACCAAGCTCTTTGCATTGCTGTGAACACAATTCATTGGATTTGGCCATGGGAGGACATTGTGTTTGTAATAGCGACATATACCTCTAAATTACTTTTAATCAGATAAGTTACTGACAGTGGAGGAAGAAGATATTTTACTTCACTAAAAGTACTCATACCACACTGTAAAAACACTCCTTGATAAGTAAAAGTAATGCATTTCAAAACTTACATTAACTGGCAATGGAAAGTTTTCTTGGAAGGTTTATTTGCCATCCAATTTCTATTATAGACTAAATGCGTTTTTTTGTTGTTGTAATTTGGGACTCAGAAACAATACAACTGTCTTCGTTACAGCAAACAATTATTACTCATACATTAATGTTAAAGCCGCATGTTACTGCTGTAGTTGGTTGAGGTGGCTCTTATTTGAGCTATTTTCAATATTTAAAATGATTAGAAATAAGATAGCATGATTTAGATAATTAACAGGAAAAGCAACACATCCTCACATTTAAGAAGCTTGTGTAAATGCTTACATGAAAAAGGACTTGAGCAATGACCATAATAGTATAAGTACTTGAGTCAACATACTTGGTTACATTCCACCCCCGGATACAGATTGTTCTGTGGCAGTGGAAGTTCATCAGCTCCCTTTGGCTAAATCAAGACTGACTGACTGTGAGGACATGTCTGCGACATAAAAGAGAGGTTTTTCTACAGAATGAGGGATGAGAACTTTTCTAATTGAAGGCCTTGTGTAGATCTGAACTTCACTTCATAAACACTAACTACACTGACTGTGGAGGCAGGAATAACATGTATATTTCACTGAGAGCTTCTGTCCTTGTCAATGCGACAGTTGTTGTGAAAGGGCAGTGGAGGAGCAGCCTGCTCCACATCTCCCTCTGCTGTTGGCAGCCGATTCTCTTTTCACTGTCTGTCTGCCAGACACACACTCTCTTACACTTACACCTCTGCTGCCCTGTCTGCTCCTCTGTGCTGTACTTATTGTCCAGACTGATGCAGTCATTCAACCTAAACACACACACACACACACACACACACACACAGTGACCAGTGATTATGGGGACGGGGCTTTTTCTGGAAGCTGACTCACTCAGTTTCAACACTACCGTAAATGGATGAAAGAAGGAGGGGAGGGAGGGAAGAAAGGGGGAGGAGGAAATGAGCAGAGTGATGAGGGAACATTTAGAGAGAAGTCAGCCAACAACACACCCTTAATGACATAATTTCCTCGTCAAATTCCCATTGTTTTAGTGTGTCCTGTGTGTGTGTACAAATGTTACATTTGTGGGGGTTCAAAAGAGGTTTTTGTATGTGTTTACTCGCATGTCTGTTTAAGAAAAGTGAGTGTGTTTGTTAGTGGGAGGTTGCAGACTTGGCCTGAAACATCCCCTGGCCAGCACGGAGGGAGTGCAGGTTTCTGAGAGTGTGAGCTTTTATAAGGTACTTTGGCTAGAGGAGAGTGTGAGCGTCTGAGTATTTGAGAGTATGTGTGTGTGTGTGTGTGTGTGTGTGTGTGTGTGCGTGCGTGTGCGTGCGTGCGTGTGTGTGTGTCTGCGGTCTCTCTGTTTTGTTGAATTGGAATCTGAACCCCTTCACCTTCCCCTGCAGCTGTTGGAGCGCTATCCAAAGAACACTTCACTCTCTCTCCCTATTTCTCTCTTTCTCTCTCTCACTCTCTCTCTCTCACACACACACGCAAAAAAGCACGCACGCACACACACACACACACACACACACACACACACACAGACACACACATCTCCCCAACACTAATTTTTCTGTCCGTCTCTCTCACTGTCTCTTTTATACCTTTTCAAATGCTCACTCGTACCTCCTCTTCTCCTCCTCGTTATTAGCCCCTCTCTCATTCCTCTCTGTCTGATCTGTCTCTTTGGCAACCTGGCTTCCAGCTTGGCAGCACTACCACAGCCTCCCCATAGAAAGGCTGTTCATTTGGACTGCATACTTCATTAAAATGTCTTTATATCGGTGCATCAGAACCTGTAATGATAAGAGCTGTCAAATGAAAACATCTGCTCGGTTTCTGTCCTTCCTTTGACTTTCTGCCTCTCATTGTTGTCTCTTCTCTTTTCTATTTCCTTTCTCCCTGTCACAGACCACTTCATTAAAACATGTGTTCTGTTGCATAAGGCAACACATCACAAACTCTATAGAGATTAGAAATTATTTTTAGAGTCGGCAGGCCAGTGGTGGTATGCATTAGGGCTGCACAAAAAATCGTTAAAAAATCGCGATCTCGATTCACACATACACGTGATCTCATTTCTACACACAGCGATTCTGAAGCATTTTATATCTCGAGCCGAATCACAAACAAATGCTTCTATTTTCCTCCCGGATTTTTTGAAGCGCCCCCAAACGCAGCACGGCCGCTGCCTCCTCCCTCAACCTGTGGTAAAGCGTCTTTACAACACGTGATTCAGTGGAGGGAGCCCGCCTGCAGTTGAGTGTTTGGAAGGAGTGTGAGAAGCCGTTTTTAGACGGGGCAGCAAGCCGCCAATCTGCCCGTCCTATTGACGACTAGGTCCGCGGTTTTAGACAGACGGGCGGCAAATTTGGGGTCTGTTTTGGTCCGCCGATTTTCTGCCTCGGACGGTACACTTATTTCCGCCTCGACTGCTAGCTTGTTGTTGTAGCGACAAGCTAGGAACGGTCACTACCTTCAAATTAAAAGCCCCCCGCTAAGAACCCAGTTCTAAACTCCAAAGGGGTGCAATGCAAAGCTCGTATTTTGAAGACAAATTCGTTGTCAACTGTTCGCAGCCCAACTTCGGGCTTCACGTCACGTCACATGTTTACGCCTACCTCTGAGGCGGCTTTTGGAAAAGGAAGAATATTATGCCTCCGTTTTAGAAAGCCGATCACAGCAGCTATCTCATATCACCTAGCCAAAGCTACGGCCCCAATAAACACTGTACAACATGAGGTATTAGAGGATGTCCTCTCATCTTGGAGACAATTTTTTTTTTTTTACTTTTGTAAAAATAATTTCTCATTCAATGATGGAACTAACAAAACAAAAAAATGTTTTTTTTGTTTTGTTCAAGTTCATCAGTGCAATAAACATTTTGTGAAAAAAATCGTGCCAGAGAATCGTGATCTCAATTCTAAGCAAAAAAATCGTGATTCACATTTTTTCCAGAATCGTGCAGCCCTAGTATGCATGTATGTTTGTGTGTAACAAATCACTCTGTTAACTGTAAAGTTGATCACTATTTCTTTTCTTAATCCATCTTTAATTTAAACACCCACACAGGTGATTACTAAACTCATGCTTAAGTTGTCTCGATCTAACGAGTGCAACAAAACAAAAAGGAAACAGAGGAAGCTTTCTATCAATCACAGTGTGTACACACCCACACAGTCAGGCAACATAAGTGAAAATACCTGTGTGGGCTGTGTATCATATCGTCACCTGAGGGCAGAAACGACATGTCTAACTTTACTACTAATGTGACTTTGTGAAATTTTGAGAACTGAAATTGTGCAAAGAATAGGATAGGATAGGAATAGAAAAAAAAATTTCTCTGATGCCAGCTTCTTAAATATGCTCTGGTTTCTTTACTCTATGACAGTAAACTGAATATCTTTGGGTTGTAGACAAAGGATGAGGATGGTATTTTGGATTTTTGGAAACACTGTTTGAAATTTTTCACCATTATCTGACATTTCATACACCACACAACTAATCGAGCAAATAATTGACAGATTAACTAACAATGAAAATATTCCCAAACTTTTACTGCATATCCCTTTCTCCTGGTAATAAACTAGTGCCACTTTATAACTTACACATGCCTAAATGAGAGTTGTGTCTCAAGGCTTTGTTACAAACAAGCTTGCAGTCACAAATTAGTTGAGGTTAAATGGTTACTGGAAGTTTGATGATGAGAAATAAGACACTATTTTACAAACATGGTGTGGTGGTGATGGTGTTGAATTGAATTGCTCATTTTGTCTGAATGAACAAATAGCCTGACTCCTTGACCCTCTGTACCTCTTCTGTCCATCTCTGTCTTGATGCCTCCTCCTGATTCACTTGTACTCTTAACATTATAAAGGATTATAGAATTCCATTGAATGAATCCATTCTTCACCATAACCCAAAGGTCCTTCTCTTTCTCTGTCCTCTAGGCCTTGGATGGCAGGATCTACGAGCATGTGAAAGACTACCTGGTAGCGCTGTCTCGTACCGAGCTAGAGGCCTCCCAGGCTACACACAACACCTTCCAGTTCCTGTTGGACAAATCCACCAGGGTGAGTCAGATGTTGTGAGAGACAGAGACCTTCTGTATTCATTTAAGTTTAAGTTAGTGCTTGTTCAAATGCAAAACAGACATCATGGGGAAACTCCATCAGTCTTCTTGACAATATAGCATGATCAAAGTGCTCATTTTGCCAAAACAATTCTATTTCTTCAGTGAAATGAATGGGACACCTTGACATTTTGAGTTCATTTGATATTACTCAGCACTATTTTTCTTACATTGCTCGCTGGGGAAATTGTGCCTTGGATTAGAGTTTGGAAGAATTGTTCCCACACAGCATTTTAATAAAAACAATTTGAAACTGAGGAATGCAGGAATGCAAACAAGTAATCTCGAGGGAAGCCACAAAATAAATGCTGAAACACAGTCAGTGACGAATAAAGACATGTTGTGTTTGTGTGTCAGTGTAAAACTTGCAGTCTGTTCTAAATGAGTCGGAAACCAATCTCAAAGGGAGAGGGATTGCTTTATAAGCAAAACACAACACCACGATTGGTTTCCGTTAATACAGCGTACGCAGGCTAGTCAGCAGAGCTCAACACCTCGCAATACACCATCACCCGCAGCAACTCAGACAAGCACCCACTAACACCCAGTGATGTCATTCAAATCATTACCGCGTGAAATGACATAGTCACAGGTATTTATCAGCACCAGCTCTGATCAGCACCATCAGAGTGTCCACCCAATTTTGATATGCACATTTTTGCCACTTTTCTGGCACGATGCTGTGACATGTACTGAAGTTGAGGACCTAAATACTTTTCTATCCCTCTCTGTTGAACATGGTTCAGTTCTACAAGTGTTTTTTCTGAAGCAACTTGACTTTACTATGCTCTCCTCCACACATGGATGCCATAAAAGTGACAATCTAAATATCAAACACAGTGTATGTGTGAATATGAAGTACTCACCAACAAAAGGTATGAAATGTGGCTGCAAAATGTTTGTAGTTTGCTCATTCGGCGAACGGAAGCCACAGTCAGCGTGGTTTCTCTGAGGTCACAATGGATTCCAATGTAAACTTTTCCGTGGCCCTGGATTAAAACGGTTTCCTTCTGTCTTCCTCTCAGATAATACAAGAATTCAACCAGCAGTTGTTCATGCAGGAGAACCCAGTGTTTCACAAAGCACACGACTTCCAGTTCCAGCCGAGCGAATGTGACACGGTGAGATGCACAAGGCTGCACACACATACACTGCATTCATATCCATACACATGCAGCTCTGGGCTGTTGGGCTGTTTGAGCACGATGTTGTTGAACCTGTATTGTTTGTATATGAACCTGTTCATACAGCAGTACAGTCGCTCCATCTCTCCCTGCCTGCCTCTCTCAAACAGACACATGGGGTTGTTTCCGTCCTCATTCTTATGATGTCCCCTCAAATATTGTATTTTGGATATAGTATGAGGCTAAAACCCTGAGCACATCTCAAGCAGCTGAGTACCTTTCATTCCGATGATTTTAGTGAGTCCCATGAATACATCTGGGGCTGAGAGGCTTGCCAAGCTAGAAATCAGAGAACCAAAGCTATGATCATTTCTTATTCTCCAGAGAGATCTTCTTCTCTTTTGTCTCCAGCCTTTGGATATTTCTTTATGTTAGGATGAACTTGTCCACTTAACTAGTGTCTGGTGACAGCATGCTAGAAGCATGAATCTGCTCTGTGTTCGGATATATATAATTTCGACGACAAGTGTTATGCGTCCACTGGGGACTTTTCTTTGTAGTCCGAAGTTCCTTTCATCATTTATGTAAGCTAAACGTTTTCTGTCAAATCAAAATGGTTGCTGACTGTTTAAAATATTTCAAATTGTTGTGAAT
The DNA here is from genome assembly GCF_900880675.1 of Sparus aurata. NCBI lineage: Eukaryota > Metazoa > Chordata > Actinopteri > Spariformes > Sparidae > Sparus > Sparus aurata. The sequence continues at coordinate 18,800,691 of NC_044188.1, read as the reverse complement.
CGATCAGCACCCGTGTGGTCTTGTTGCAGCAGTAGAATCATGCTGTCTCACCCCTCATGGGGCCTTGTTAAGGATTGGTGGCTGAAAAAGAGACGTCTCCCAGTGGACCATGGTCCTAATTCCTCTACAGCTATCCTTTTCTCTTGTGTCTGAGTCACTTTGTGCTCTCATGTTTCTCAGCTTCTTTCACTCTCTCTGCCAAATGTTCTTTCCCTCTCTGATCTTTTCCTTTCTCTTATACACTAACTGGTGCTCTAACATTTCTCCAAACAACAATGTGCTATTCCTTCCCTTGTCTTCCTAATCCTGTTGCTAACACTTTCCCTGAACTTTCTTTCCATTAACCTCCCTCCTTGTATTTGTGTGTCTGTGTGCCTGTACTGCTGCTCTTGGGTACGTGGGTGCGCGGTTGCGCTGCTGTGTGTGTGTGTGTGTGTGTGTGTGTGTGTGTGTATGTGCGTGTGCCAGACTCTGAGCTCGGTGCAGCAGTTGGTGGACATTGAGCCGTCGCCCGTCAGTGCCATGAGAATGACCCTGGCACAGGTAGTCTTAACTGTTGTTAGCATTCCCATCCTCATTGCTGACACAATACATGGATCATCTACTTTATTCATGTCTATCTATTTATATGTTTGTCTTGGTGACATTCAGTTGATTATGTACATGTAACTAAGCATGGGTAATTATTTTGGTAAAACTTAACACCTAGTACGATGACTGACGTTACGCATGCTGCTGAAAATATATAAACAATAATGTGGAATTTTGCTTCTTCTGTTGCCTTACATAAAAATGACAGCTATTTATGTATAGACGCATTGATTTGCATAGCACACTTCATCATCAGTCTGGTGTATGCTCAGAATCCAACCCACGGTAAAAAAAATCAGATTTAGAAGAATAGATCTCATATTCTGTTGAAAACTGATGATAATTCCAAGGTTATGCATATTACTACAAGTCTTTAAACGCCTATCTGCCTCTCTCAAAATGATGGTTCAGGAATAAAGGTCCAATAAAGGTAAAGACAAAACACTGAGTCAGGTCACTGACATGGCAACACAGTGTTAAAACATAAAATACATGTCACTCTCTGCTTGAATCTAAAGTTTTTGTTGGAGAGCTGCTTTTTTCCGTGACATAACCCTTCACTCCAGACAGTTAAAACACATTAAAACAACAACATTAACCTAAACATCCTAATTATCTATCTTGGCAAGCAGTGCGGACCCATCCCTCTTCATAAACAGAATGTCGTGTATCCTTTACACCATGTCTAGCCAGCTTCAACACGAAGACTTCATACACAAGGGATTATGAGCATGTGCATACGAAACACTCTCACACCTTTATTTATTTTCACAACTAGCAGTCGGGGCCATAATCACGCAAATAGTGTGTGTATGATTTCCTCTTTTATTCAATTACTCTAAAAATTACTGCAAGGAACTGTAGTTATCAGAACCCCCATGTCTGTCTGTAACATACCAATGATGACTGTTGCATGCTGCAGCATTAATACACAGGCGTGGCTGTGATTACACCTATGATATCATGACCACCGCTGGTGTAAAAACTAAGAATAGTCATGACAAAAATGTGTGAAGCTCTGAATTACTGGTTCGGATAAATTGAGTCATATGCATTGTTTTATGTAACAATAGAGTAATCAGACTAGAATAAAAAAGCAATTGTTTCAAATCTTTCTTATTTGATACCTAATAAACGCCTGTGACCACTAGCCTACACTATCTACCTACTATTGCCCTAGTCAGTGTTTATCAGTCCCGGTCCCGGTTCCCCCTTCCCTGCTTGTTTTTCTTCTACTCTCATACACCTACACCACAACACAGTACCAATTTTAAAGCCAACCTGTTCTGTGATCTGTGTCAAATCAGCCATGATTATAGATGGGTTTCTAAGAGATGGCATCAGTGAGATGCATTCACACGCAGGGGGTTGAAAACAAAAATAACTTTTGTGCTTTCTGTGCAGCCTGTTGATGTTTTAACTCACAGATAATTTGTTGCTCTCCTGCACAGCTAACTTCGGATGTCTGGGTTAGCATTATTGCTGCTACTGTGTGCTCTTTTCTCACAGGAATATGTGTCATGTCAGCCAGGCAGAGCTGACAGATGTCTAGCAAAAGGTGGCATGTGGTTAAGGATAAAAAAAAAAACTGTCGGAAATGCAAAGATGAGTGTTGCATACATTTGCCCTTCTACATAATAATTTTGTTGCCGCTGCTTTATTTCTAAATGCTTAAAATAAAGTTATCATGACATAGTACCAATGAGTTTTCTACCCCCTGCTGCATATGCATCTTTTATTGCTTGTAAACAGGAAACCCATCTATTAAAGCTAATTATCTTTGCTGCAGTGATATTACTATCAGAGCTCTTTATACCCTGCATTGTCGTGTTGCTCCAGGATAATGAAACAATAGAGCTGCATTTTCTTGGATTACTGAACAACACTGTTATGACAGTGGTGTCACAGCACTGTAAAGCTGTCATGCTGTCTTGTCTTTGTGAGCAATGCAGTTCCAGCACAAAATGACTCATTAGATGCTGTAACCTTTTTGTTTTTGCATCAACTTTTGAGATATCACTGCGCTGTCATTGCTCTCCTGATGATAAATGAGTCAAATGTTTGGTGTGTGTGATTTCATTTGCACATTAATATGTGTTGTGGGTTTAAAATATGATTTGCAGCAGGCAGAATGACCGCATCTGTACTTGTTTTGCTTTTCTTTTTTTTGTTGGTGGTGGTTGTTTGTGTATGTTTTCTTTGTTCTAATCTGTATGAGCTCATACTTATCAAACCATCGCACCAAAATCAAACTACATGCAGAATGTGAATTAGCACAGGTTTTAGTATTGACTCTGTCCAAATAGTAAGGAATTTTATCATTTTAAATGTCTGCATCCACAATAAAACTATGACTAAACTTAATTGGGTTAAAGATGAAGGCATTCTTGTCAGGTTTAGAAGCAACGCTTTACCTTTACACCTATTGTCTCTCTTGGTTTATAAGGATAACACCTTGAATGTGTTTTTCTTTTTGCCATTAATGCATATAATACATTTAATCATAGAGATGCATTTGTCACAGTCACAGAAGGCACAAACAGCTGTCTGTACTGCTGCAGGTTGTGCAAACACCTTCCAGTCCTGGACTTCCAGTGCCTTTTTTAAAATCCATTAAAACAGCTCACACAGCAATACAGCTGCCTCGACTTAAGTGTGATACAGATGCTGTTCAATGTTTTGTATTATATTAGTCAAGACATTGGTACGTCTCTGGAAGCTGTGCAGAGAGATCCTTTTTTAGAAAACATTTGGAGCCTAGTAGATGTCAAAATGATGCAAATTTGCATTAGAAAAGACAACTGCAGCTTGTTTTTGTGGTATTTTTTCTTTTACATTTTTGCCTCAGAGTGAGGAGATGTCATAGAACAAGAGTCCTCAGCTTCAGTCAAATCAGAGATGTTGCGATTACATCACATGTGTCTCATAATTTTAACTCACACTTTCCCACCAGCCTATTCTGTTCCTCCCAAACACACAGACTACCACACTCTTCATCCCTGTGGTTATAGAATAACACAGTTGTCCCATACAGTACTCAGAATGACTGTTATTATGACAGTGGAGGTTGTTATTGAAGTACAGTACGATCACTTAACTGTGCTGTACTTCACTTCTCTCTTAGCTGGCAGGCTGACTGGACATCACTTTGCCGTTTAATCACTTCAGTAGTAGTTACTAATGGTTTATCATCCTGACCCTGATTAAATAAATTAATACTTGACATTGGCACATTAGCACATTTTGAATGCCGTCTGATTAACATAGGTCATATCTGCTAAAGGTCCCCACTACATCATCATAATTGAAAATTTAAAAGAAAAATTAGTTTATACTGCACTGCGCCGTGTGTTGTATTGGCTCACACAGTTGTTTCACATTGACCAGCAGAACATTTTAATCATAAAGCTGATATACAAAATGAGGAGCATCAGTGAAAGGTCACATGCAAGGTGAAGATTCAAGCAAGTATTCACATTTTCCTGGTAAAGGTAGATGCTGGTAGGCCACCTGAAGGAAACTTTATTTACTCCGCAAGCTCAGTTTTAGCGAGCTATCAAAGCACACATTAACTACCCTCCATGACATGTCAGTTCAGAGCCACTGTTTTAATCTAGTTTCTGCCTCCCTGCCTTAGCTCCCTGCCATACTCCCTTGCCTGAATGTAATTAAGCCGTAAATCTCCCATGTAATACTCTTCGTTTCACACCTATACTTAGCCAGATTTATGCCTTCTTGTTACTGAAGCAGCACATAATTAATAGATATGATGTGCATGGAAACTTGCAATTAAAATATCCTGTACTTTAAGTCTGGGTAACATGCTTTTATTATCAAATTATGGAAACAGCAGCCTCTCAGGTCTGTGAACACAAATCGATGACACTAAATGTATGTACCTCCTGAGGCTCAGTTTGTTTTTGTTAAAGTGGCAATTTTCTTCAGTCTGTAGCCAGAAGAGATGTCATGCTTTACATTTTTGCTAATTTTAGGAACATTACAGGCCACTGATAATATATGAATGGAGGACACAGGTTAGGATTGTTCAGGAGTGTGTGAGTAAGGTTTAATCCAAATTTGATTGACAGCAACCAAGTAGATTCCCTACCCTTCCTGTGGACCACCATAAGGCCTTATTTCAGAATAAAATACTCTATGTATGGCAAAATAGCAAAATATCTTTTTATTCCCTTTGAGTCACACATCTAATGTTTGTCAGTTTAAAGGATAATCTTGCAACTCAAGAAAGTCACAACACTGCTGAAGTACTGTATGAGACTGTGTAAAAAGAAAACACATGACAAATAAAGCTAATTAGAAAGACTACACACCCAGAATTTGACAAACATCATGTATTTAATTCAAAGCAGAGTTCAAATTTTCTAAATATTTTTCTCTCATTGTTAACAACTGCTGTTAAGATCCTGAAGGGGATACTGGAAGATGAGGGACTTCTCCATCACCCACTAAAGGTCAACATAGTCTGACTCAAACTTTCCGTACACCTGATTGGTGCACAGAAGTGCGTGCGTCACCTTTTTCCAACTAAGCCCAGCTCACTTCAAACAAGTGAGAAAAGCACACAATATAGAAGTTTCCCGAACACATTTAATGAGTCTGTCTCTCTAGAAACAATCCAGCATGATTATAATGTTGAACTTTTTATTCAGAGAGTCGTGCAGATTCTTTTACAGGCCCACGTGTTTATTCATCTAAAAAAACAAAGAAATGTCAAATTCAAAAAGTCCTGTCCCCGCGCACCTCCTGATTTCTCTGAAAGTGCACATCTAAACACACAGTCGCACAGACATTCTCACACACTCGCGCTCTTTCACATGTGGTTCTGATAGCATCCAAGAGGATAGCAAGAGAGCTTTGCAACACACGCTGTATTAATCACATGAGAAGGAGACAATCTTTCTATCACACTTTCTTTAGCCTAATTAACAGCTTCTGCACATCACACACCTTGTGCCGTCATTGTCAACATTGTACTTACGTGTGCTTTTATGTGTGTTTGCTTGCCATGCTGGTGTGTGTGTGTGTGTGCGCGGGGCTGGGTGTGTGTTTACCCATGCCTGTCTGGTATGTGTGTGTGATTGTCTATATTAGAGTCGTCAGCTGGAGTCGGAGACGGGGACGACGGAGGAGCACAGTCTGAACAAGGAGGCCAGGAAATGGGCAACCAGAGTGGCCAGAGAACATAAGAACATCATACATTACAAGAGAGTAAGATTGACACACACACCCACTTGTAAATAAGAATGAGGGTCAACACACACCAACACACTATTCCTAATCAATGCTTGTATGTTGTATGTGTGATTTTCAGTGTCTGGAGGAGTGTGAGAGTCATGGTTTGCCACCCACAGAGCAGGGCAGACTAGACCTGGAGATGAAGATAGAAGACACCAAAGAAAACATGCGCAAAGCTGAGGTCTGTCAATATTTATTTAACATCACAACACTATTTAAAGGGTATGTTTAGGTCTAAGGGAGTGCTACTGCATATCTGAAAAACAGTTGTGTTGAGCCTTTTGTGGCTCCAGAGGAAGCTGCATTTGATCTGATAAATTGCCTTCGATGATGTCACTCAGTGACTCAGTTGCATTTTTGGCAATAGGCACCAGGTTTTGAAATGTAGTCGACTGGTCTAGCAATGATTATAATCGACAGCAAAACCAGACATGTCACCTTTTTTATTCCACACATTCTTCCTCCTTTTCAAACATTACCTACAATGCAACTTAACCACTTAGTGACACCACTGGAGTCAGTTCATCAGTTTTCGTGCAACAAAAGACTTTATACTACTGTTTTTCACATACTGTATTCATTAGGACTCCCAACGACCCTAAACACTTTATTGTGTAGAATCGGTGGAGTTCCCTTTAATAGTGGGTAAATAATTGGATATGTTCCCATAGCACTGTCTGCATTTAAACTCGACTCTGTGTAAATTTTGGAAGTGTTCCCTGGCTAGACTCCGGCTCGTGCACAAGCTGCGTTGGTATATAGAGTGTATGGATAGATGGATGTTTCCTGTTCTTTTAAATTGAAAAGATGGTTTAATCTCCCAAAAAAAAAAGTAAAAAAGTAAAAAAAAAAAAAAAGTAAACAGACTTAAGTATATATATTAATGTGTGTAGTTTGTGTGGACTGGACAGTCACTAAAAACAGAAAAGTGGGTTCGATGAAAAGGTAGCAAATGAAAAAAAAAAGTTTTCCCCTAAAATACAAACTGTAAAGTCTGCAGTGGTAGTAAATGTTGCATGTCATCGTGGACTCACTTTCTGCTGCAACATCAGTGCAGCATCAGCCTTGCAAACAAGCCCTCCCTTTCAGCGACAAAATAGAATCCAGCCGGGTCCCACATTTCCTCTGCTTGGTGTTTGGTCTGAGTGACTAATTGTTTGGTAAATATTTTAGAGACAAACAGTGGCATTTGGCATTCAGTCTGCTCATCTGCTCGGATGATGCAGCGGGCTGCAGTCAACAAACATGGTGCAGGATCAATTGATGCACCTTTCACATTGTAGGAGACGTCAAATCATTCAAGTTATTTGACCCTTCTTATCTTCAAAGGCCAATAAGCCCCTGCTCTACGTGGCTTGGGTGCATTTACTTCAGTTGTAGACTTCTGAACAGTGACACTGTGAAAATATCTAAACTTTCAGATGTAATACTATGCTTCTCTCAGATTTCTTGCTCTTTCTTCGACTCCTCACTCCTTGTGTTCATACTCCCTCTCAGCCATTGCATTTGCAGAGATATCGATCATTTCTGTATTGATTCTTGCAGATTCAACCTGTCACACACACTGGAAGACATCGCTGCATCATCTCTCATCCTGCTCAGCTCGATTCTGTCTGTTCTCTCTCAAAAAGTCTCTTTTCATCTGTGCTCTTCCATTTCATCTTTCTTCCCTCACTTTGCTCAGCTCATTCTCTCCCTAACGCTGCCTCTTTGCCTTCATTATTACCGGTCTTATCAGGCTTTCACATATTTGGCACCCTCTGCTGTCAGGTTTGGTCTAAAACATTTTGCTTCTGATGTGGAACCTGTGTGATCACTAGTTCACTAAACCTCCGCTCAGGTACTTTTCTTTTTTGGGGGAAGATTATTGAGCAGATTCTATTTCACTTTGCTGCTTTCATTGATAGGCACACTTTGAGTATATCTCCAACTGCAAGAATATTTTCGCAACACGTTCAGTAGCTTGTGACCTCATTTTCTACAGTAATTCTCTCACTGAAGAGTGCAAACATATGACCACCACTCCACCTTATTTCCGACCCCACCCTCTGTCTCTCTGCCTCTCTGTTTCAGTCTTTCTTACTCACGCTGTCGTTCTGCTATTCTTCGCCCTCCTAGGCCAGCATTACCTCGAGTAAGATGATGAATATTTTATGGGCTCATTTGGTACAAATGGCTTCATCACAGAGCTCTTATCACAGAATTATAGAGGGAGTGAAAGCAGTACAAAAGACATTATCCAGGTTTGATTACAGTGTTATCTAGGTAGTGATTGTGCCATTCTTTTCTTTAACATGAAGTCCCATCTTCATTCCACTAGGCATCTCCACTTGCTGTAGCCTTTCCAACACCTTATTACCAAGAATATAAAGAGCAAAACCTGTATTTATGATTTGTGGATAAAGATATTTTTGAGGCATCTGTAGCCAGTGGAGGAATGCATTGTGTCTACTGCCAGCTAATTCATTGGTGTTTCAGAAGCAGATGTCTGAAATGTAAGCTTCAGGTTTCTGGCAGCCAGTAAGAATGATTGATCGCGTTGTCCTCGCTACCTGTCTTCTTTTACTGATTTCTTAAAAATCGCCTAATTTGCTTGTGACAACACCTTAAGCGCTTTGATGGCCAGCTAAGTTTTAAAATCAATGTTTAGAGTCGATGCAGCGTCTGAGTGTGGACATAATTTACTGTGTGTCAAACTGCAGGCAAAGCTTTGAGAAAGATACAAGTTTCAGGTTTATTCGTGTTAGGTTTAATAGACACGCTGTAGTGCGAGTTGTCAGCAGGTTTCTTGTCCTGTCCCATGATTTTTCCATCTGAATATTTTATGTGAAACATGATGCAGGGAGCATAAATATCAATGCCTTGAATCCTGTAAAACTTTCAAGAGGTTGCAGGCCTATTTCTTAGGCAAACAAAGTGCTTATACAGGGTTTATGATTTTTGTTGCCTTTATTGACACATATTGTTATGGGGGAAGAGTAAGGCAATATTTTATTTCTTGTAATATGGTCATGGAAGCCTTTGTCCAAATATATAAATGTCTGCCCTTTCAAACTGAATGTGTTGCTTTGATTGTTGTTGTCACAGATAAAAAAAAAAAGAGCGACAACTCTAAGAAAAATAAAATATTATGGATGTTTTATGCTTTTGAATCTATTCTGCGGTGTTCAACAGTACACACCATAATCTTTCGCAGGATCCACATTTTCTCGCCTCTCTTTGAATGGAATCAATAAACATTGAAATAGGCAGTAGAGTTATGTATTCTGGGCTCTCTACAAATGCTGGTCTGCTTTTATGGCCTCTGGCTGATGGCTCGATAAAAGCTAGAGACGGTCTTTCCCTGAAATTACTTGAGTACTTATGACCGTTGCAAAAATTACCAGCATGATAAAGATATACACACTATGATAAAAGTCAAGTGAAAATTTCACAATGTTAAAGTAAACGGCTGCATGAATTATAAATAATGACAGTGTGCCCTCGGCTAACCATGTTTATTTTACTGGAGGGGAAAAAAGCTATTAGATTAAAAGTAATACGCGCGATATTCTCTTGAAGAAAACATACAAATAAAGCAGTTTTTTTTCTCACCTTTTGAAATCCGTGTTTACTCACTAGTATCATAGAGTGTGATATTTGAAGTACATGTGCTCTGCATTTCCTGTGCATCTTCTCACAAACAGACCTATACATTAAAGTCTTCTTCCTACAGAAAAGAGTTCACACTATCTTGTCACACTTCCTTCCTAGTTTGTTTTGGTCTTCCCTCCTTGCATACTTTCAAATGCAGCAGCGAGAGCATCTGAAATTCCCCACAGTGATATTAGATGATTATTGGCTTCTACTTGGCTGTTTTCCTCTTTCTAAGGAGTTCTCAGAGGATGAGAAAGTGAGAACAGTTGAGGCAAGATAGGCTGTCTCCATACTAATGAGCTGTTGAAGGCTGCTGTCAAACTGGCTTCAGCAGACAAGCTGGCCTCATTACCACGTGGCGTCAAAATCCATCAGACACAAGATGCATCAAAATAGAGACAAGATTGTGATCCCAGCAAACAAAACTAATAAGGAATGGGATATTGATTGGAGGTATCGACTCATAATTTAGACACAATTTAATCTGTATTGGCGGAGCGTAGTTCTGCGAATAAAAACACTTACTGTGTCCGGACCAAACCATCACTCAGCTGATAGCACTGATTCTGATGGGCTGGATAATTTGGAATAAAAGGCAGGAATTGTAAAACAGTTACGATACATACTCATAGTAATTGTCCAATTTGATCCAACTTTGTCTCTTTATGTTTGACATTAAAATGGAACAGCTTCTGAATCATGTTGATGGTTCAGTCTCTTGTAACAGGATGAAACAGGCTGCACTGTGTAACTTCAGTGAGAGGGTCGGATCACAGCGTTACACACATGTTTACTTCAACATAAAAGTTTTCAACACATGACATTGTCATGACATTACATCTGACAAATTGTTGCAGACCTGAGATTTGTATTTATGACAGTGGTGTTGCACTCAGAAACTGTGGAGGCACCAAATCGCCCAAAACGCCACTTTCTAAACAATACTACTTTAAATGGATCTGACATGTAGGACTGACACGAGGATCAAACTTCTTATTGTTTTGCATCTTTTTCCATAAAACTAAAATGAGAAAAGACTTCTTCCTGCTGCATCTTTCTGCCTGTCTATCTCTCCATCTATTTTTTCTGCCTACCTTTCTGTCTTGTTTTATTGATTATAGCTGCCCAGCTGAGGTTGTACACTCTGTCCACCAGTGATTTGTACCCACACCACTGGCTGCCTATTCTATTGACTTTAACTAAAGAGTATATTGCAGCACAGATGGCTAAGCATGTATTGGCCTTTTTTTGGTACATTTCTCCTCTGTAGTCTGGTATGTTTATGGTCCAGCACCCAAGGCTGCTGCTTCCTTTAAGCAGTTGTTGGGTACTGCTAATGGAAAGGGAAAAAATGGAGGCACTTAAGGAGCTTAGGTCTTTATTGATCAAAGCCAGGAAGTCTGTCTTGACAGTGTGTGTCTGTCTCTCTGACTGCACATCTCCAAGGGAGGGAGATATCAGCTATCAATCTGCTCCGTCAGCAACGGTAAGAAAGGAAAGTAGAGGATAATGAAAGGGGAAATTGATCAAAACGTTGAGAAACAGCAGTAAACAAAAGAGAAAGGATCGGAGATAGAAGAGAGTTGAGGACGCAAGACAGACTGAATGTAAATCTCAGGGGTTTCTCTGCTGGTGGTTATAGCGTCATCATCATCATCATCATCATCACCATCATCACTTTGCCCCGTTAGGAAAGAACACCGCTTATTAAAAGAAAGTACAACAAGATTTGATGATTTGCCGCTTAGAAGAATAAATGACACAGATTCCACATATCTTGGGCTGCAAATCAAGTTCACATTCTCACTCTGTCACTGTGATCTGACACAGCTGAATGGCCCAAATAAATGAAAGTAGAAAAGTTGATTTGGCGATGACTATAAAACATAAGACTCGGTGCACTGAGAAGGGTGTACTATGTGTAGAGACAGTCTATTATTGCAATGTTTGCTCTGTTCTACAGGTTCTCATGGGGTCCTTCTCTCTGCATCATCTAAAAAAAAACATTATATATGAGAAATGGTCCCCATCTGGGTGCTTACTGTATATAGCTTTGTTTGCTAATAGGAAAATTGTTATTGTCTTGCGTTTGTTTTGTTTCTGCATCATGGCCATAAAATATTTTAAGAAATGAACTGAAGATTTATTGTCTCTTTATCAGTCTAGTGTACAGTAAATTTTCCATCAGTAGGAAAGCAGTTGCCATTACCAAATAAACATGAAGCAGGTAGCGACTCTTTTAAACCTGGAGAATAAACTGACTGCAAAAGGCCGAAAGCAACTGTCTGTTCTTTTGTTATGATCCAAGGATCATAGGATCCAAAGTTTCCTTAATTGACTCACCTTCTACTTCCTGTCACGCTGCCTTCTGTGCGCAGATTATGAAAATGAAACAATATTTAGGGATTGTACGTATTTAAACTGCATTTTTACCTAAAAAAAAGAAAACACCATAAACAGTGATATATATTTTAACTTTTTTAAATCAATTTAGATTAGTTTTTTTTTTGTTTTGTTATAAAAACTTCTGTAGTGTTAGAGGCTCACAGTGACTCTTTACACATGGTTCAAACAGGGCCCTTAAATAGAACTGCATTTAGGATGATGTTCTTTTCAAGACTGAAGTGAGAAAAAGTGTGTAGGTCAGTTATATATTTCATGTTCTTAACATTTCCAATGCCTTCTCTCTCCAAAGACAATAAAGCTAAAAGCCGAAGCTCGGTTGGACCTTCTGCGGCAAGTGGGGGTTGCTGTGGATACCTGGCTGAAGAGCGCCATGAACCAGGTGTGTGTTTTGTCTAAGTGTTGGAGAAGATGTGTACTGATACTGTATATACTGTATGTGTGTGTGTGTGTGTGTGTGTGAGAGAGCCTCTCCTTCCCTTTGCCTGACTTGCTTCATTCAGTGATACATGTTTGTGAGTGCATTCATTCACACGTGCAACCCGTGGAGTGTTTATGTGTGTATATATTTAAATCCTGTCAAGCATGAATTCCAGTTTTAGTGCAGTGTGTTTGTGGGTGAGTGTGCCTGTTCGCAATATGTGTATAAACCCCTCCCCCTTCACTCTCTCTGTGCATGCTGTAGGTGATGGAGGAGTTGGAGAATGAACGTTGGGCCAGCTACACTTCCCACGATCCCTCACTGTCGGTGAGACACCTCCCCTCACTGTGCACGCGTCGCTGCTTTTTTGCCAAGCCAGCAGATGTTACGCTTTTTTATTTTGAAAATAGACCACGTATTAATTACATTTTAAAAAATTGGATGCTAATAGTAATTCATACTGCACCTGTTTAAATTATTTTGGCACAAAATTTAAGTTTGCGCGGATTATGACTTGGCGGCAAAGTGCAAATCTCACATCTAGAAATCAGAAGTAGCAGAGTATGTTTTCACCACATCACACAAGTTGTAGCTGATGTGTGTCGCATGTATGTTGGTTCTTTTACTCGCTTGAAATGAAAATCGCCAGACCACTAAATTGTGTCATGTCACTGTATGTTAGTCATATGTCTTCTATTTGCCCATCTATTTGTCCAATAGTTTGTCTTCTTCTTCTTCTACTGCACTGACTTACCCACTAGGCAAATTAGTGATTTGTGATATTGAGCTATTTAAATAAAATTTGACTCGACTAAATTAAGAACACACAGAAATGTAATGTCAAACTCTAGGGCTCATAATCATCGACTTTTCACCCTTGATTTCATGATAAGTGAAAACCACCAAGCTAGAACCGTTCTCCTGACAAATCACTTCCTGAGTGATGTAAATTGCGAGATAATTGACCTCAGCCTCTTTTGCCTAATCTTCTGTCACACCGGTTACAGCCTCTTAAAATGGCCCACATCCCCACTAGAATACTGATGAAGTCCTCACACAACTTGCAGTTTTTTTTATTTCATGACCCTTAGCTTTAATGACAAGATAGACTGAATACAGATCTGAAGCCTGAAGGGACCTTTTTATCAACTCATTGTGTTTATTAGTGTGTGTGTATGCATGTCAGAAGGGAGAAGGTGGACTCCAGGCAGATTGTCTTTTTTCGTACTTACATAATTCAACCATGAACAAACAGATTAATATGTTTGGAAATACTCTTCTCGGTGAGAAGCGCGTGACAAAAACTTGCAACAAAAAAGCAGGCAAAGGAAAATACCAATGCAAATACAAAAACTGAGGACAAACCAGAAAAAAACAACAAACAAATCAGGAACAGAAGAAAAACAGGAGACGCATGGACGAAAATAGACAAACCAACAAAGAGCAAGGGAACAACACAGACTTAAATACAAACTAAACTACCGAGGGGATGCAGGTGCAGGTGGAAAGACACTGCTAACAGCGCAGTGCTAACGAGGCTGAAACAGGAGGGAGACAGAACACTGGGGACACAGGTGAGCATGAAGAAGAAAGTAATAAGAAGACACAAGAGGATACAACTATGAAAGAAAAAAGGACATGACTAAACTAAAACCAAAACCATGACAGTTAGATGTGAAGTTTGATACCACTCTAATGTATGCATGCTAAATATGTAACTAGGACTAGGAGCTGGTTAGCTTAGCTTAGCCCTTGGCAAGAAACATTATACGTGCATTTCCCAAATTTTTAGAACCATTCCTTGAAATTAGATTTGACAAGTGACTACATTTCCCAAAAGTGACATTCAAAGAACTTTAACAGTAATACCTCTGGTGGGTTTAGTTGATATTTTTCTTAAAACTAGATGAGATAAAACTCAAGCCCCATGTAATGGTGCTTCTAATTATGCTCAATCAAAAATACAGCATTATATATTCTGTGTCCTTGTGTGTGTGTAACTGGATTCGTACGTGAGTTATGGATATTTATGTGCATTTTTATTTGTGCATTTGTGTATGCATTTCTGTCTCTCCCTTGGAAATATGGGGAGGCGAGTGTATGTCCAGGAGTGTAATCCCACACGGGACTTTGTTGGGAGGTGTGTGTTTGTGTGTGTGTGTTTCTGTCTGTCAGCAGGACTAAACATAGTTGGCCTGCTCGGTTGGAAGCACTTGACACTCTGCTCACATGACTTTGCAGCTCACAGCTGACATGAGAAAGATAGAGCGGCTGAGTGTTAGAAAGGGAGAGAGAGTCGTGGGGGGGAAAAGGGGGAGAGTTGTGCGATGAAAGAGGGAGACTGAAGAAAGAGGTGGGGGGAGAGAGAGCAAGTTGAGAAAAAGGAGAGGTGGTGTGATGTGAGGGGGAGGGGGAGAGGTGAGGAGGGAGCGGCGTCACAGTGATAATGTTGAAGTAAAATTGGATGCAGAGGTGAGATAGATGGAGGGATTGTGAAAAAACTGCAGAGAACAGATGAATATGAATATATAATGCCCTTGTATACAGCAAAATATATTAGAAAATTGCACAGACAAAATGGTGACCATGTTTCTAATGCCTTTCAAATACTTAATCACCTGCATGTAGGTGGTAATGTGTACTTTTGCATTTTTCTTTATGTGTCCCTTAGGCATCGGTTCCACTTTCTCTTCCTCTATTTATAAGATAAATTAGTTTGAGGCGAGACTTGCTGAAAACTCCTCCATCTGGCATGGGTGTCATTAATAGCACAGACCAGGAGGCAGTTTGAGTTTTCAGGCATTTGACAGCAGTTCAACAGCCTTTGATTTTACTCGAAGTGTACTGGAGCCTTAAGAGACTGACAGAGGCAAAGAAGAGGGATTACAATAAGAAGGTGCACAACAGGAAATGAAGAAGAAGGAGGAGGAAGAGAAGAAGAAGAAGACAAGGAGGCACACAGGATTGTTAAAAGCAGTTTGCTGATTAGGGAGGGATTAAGAGAGAAAAGGATGGACGGATCGTGAATAATAATCTGGGGAGGAGAACGAAGAAAAACAATGGGAGTGGGGAGCGAGCACTTCCGTCTATCCTTTCCTCATTCCACTCAACTTTATTATTACGATATGAAATACTGTAAGCCAAATCTCTCTGGCAGCCACTGGCTTCATTACAATATCACTTTCACAGTTATTACCTCCAGGACCGATAAAACCGGCCATTGGTCCACATCTCAGCTGTACAGTTGGACAATGTAATTTTTTTGGTGATATTTTATTGGGTTATTACTGAAATACGTGCCAGTCTTTTTAGTTCTGGGATGAAATGGAATTGGCCCTGAGGCAGTGCAGTGTACCCTTAAATCAATGCAGTAAAGTGGATAAGAGTGACGTCGCACAGCAAACACACAGCCAACAATAAATATGACTTTGCCACCAAGCCACAAAATATGGACCTGAGCAGTTGACTTCCATCCGACTGAATTTATCTCTCCACCCAGTCACTTATTTCTTGGCTGTGTCTGAAGTCACTCCCTGTCTACAGTTTAAGTACTGTCACTGCACAGGTAGATACTGGAAAATGATTTGCGTCTTCATCTAGGGGAATTAATTAACACTCAGCCTCGTGGCTGAGCCCGGCTACTAACAGGCCGCAATGCTTACTCTCTTCACCTGAGTGTACGTCTTCTAATAGCCCTTTCACACTGGACAATAAACCCACCAACATCAATGAACATCTGGCTCTTGTCTTAGGTGCATAATGCACATAATGAGCATTCATTCTTGAGCCAAATGACACTTCCATTGCACAATTATTTATTGGCTGCATCTCCAGTCTGCAATAATGGAAACTTTACACCAGCTTGGTGCTTATTTTTGCCCCTTTTCTGGCACGATGCTATGGCGTGTGTTGAGGTTATGGTGATGAATGCTGGGGCATATACGTGTCACTTTTGGTGAAAAATGTCATGAGTATGTAACACCCTAGATAATTGGCATGATGGAACGAAAGCAGGACTATGAACAGCATTTACACTGCTTTCTTTTAACAATTCCTTAATGCAGTTTGTAGATGTCAAAATAAATGTCACTAAACGTTTCTTTGTGCAGACCTAGTCCTAACGTTGGTGATCCCTTGAGTTTTCCTCTAACGCCAGCATAAGGTCGACTTAGTTTTTAGAGACACCCGTCCAGAAATACTGAATTTATGGTTGTACAAACATACCTCTCTCTGTCATGATGAATTGTGATAAATTTAGCGATCCTACAGCGTCAAAATTTCAGTTTCGATTTACAAACGATTCCATGCAGAACCAATGACAGTGACAGTTTCAAATCAGCCCCAGCTGACTGTGATTAGTGCTAATAAGCAAATGTTCACATGGTGATACACTAAACTAAGATAGTGTGCATGGTAAATAGTATCCCTGCTCCCTGCAGCATCATAGCATTGGCATTGTAGGCATGTGAGCATGCTGTTAGTATTTAACTGTGCCTAAGTACAGCATGGCAGCACGTTTTAAATTACATATCAGATAAGGACATTTTGTAAAGCAAAAAAGGAAGAATCAAGCAGTGTGTACTGTTTCAGTTGTAAAGGTGTTTAGCAAGCTTTCCCAGTGGAACGCTTTGATAAGAGTGTGTTAATTTTTAGCAGGGAACACCTTCGGACCACACCTGACGGCTAGTGTTTCCCTTGAGAACACATTCTTATTTTCTAGGGGATATCAGCTCATATACAAAACACACATCTGTTTTGTTCTGCACCAGTGTCGAGTTTACCGTGTCAACAGAAATCTGATGACTAAACACAATGACTTAGGAATGGATAAACCCACACACACACACTCCATCTCCATTGTTTTGGCCAGCTCAGTTTGCTGTGTGTGATGGATCTTTCTACCAGCTGGATCACATGACCTTCATATAAGCCAGTGAAATTCTCATGGAACAAAAGAGGGAGGGGCTGGATCATATGAAACATCAGTCCCTCTACACCTGTATCCAAAAGCTGTAGTACCCACACTGAGCAGGACAGACACACTCAGGCAGGCAGGAAAGGTAAGCGTTTCTATAGATGAAAGTGTGACACAGAGAAGAGGGGATCATGGTACCATGTCAAAGTGTGTCTTATATTGATAAGATATATACGAGTTGATGGAAGTAGACATTGGAACATCAGGAGTTAGAGCCAACAGGTTATGTAGAAAAGAGTTTCTTATAAGGCTTTTTTCAGTATTTTAGCTCAGCGTCTTTTGTTTATTTGATCTGGAGAGTAATGTGCTGTACTCCACCGTATGAAAGGTGACCTGATTGCTTCATATTTGTCCTTGTAGTTATCGGAGGTGTTGACATTATCTGGCTGTGTTTGTGTATTAAAGGGCACAGTGGACTTGGAGCGCGAGGAAGGAGAAGAGTGTGAAGAGAACATGGAGGTGTTTGACGACAGCAGCTCTAGTCCTTCAGGAACACTCCGAAACTACCCGCTAACCTGCAAAGTCCTTTACTCATACAAGGTATGAACACACACACACGCACACACACACACCACACGCAGTCTTTGCTTCTGCAGTTACATGGTCACACACATACACATATCACATGTCTGCAGCTACCTGCTCAACCAGAACGCACAATCACTGACATCCAAATACACAAGGCGACTAGTTAAATGTCAGTGTTACAATTATCGGAAATGCCACATGTTTGTTTTTAACAGTGTATTTCTACTGTGGATCAACCGACATGGTTCATTAGGGGTCAATACCGATTATTAATAATCAAGGAGACCCAATAACTGATGTACAGCTGCAGTAAAAGTTAAGATCTTAGTGTCAAAATTTAGAATTATCAGTGATGGAATGTAACTGTGTACAGTTTACTAAAGATACTGATTTAGATAACTGGAAAAGTGCTGAAAATCAGATCCAATATTCAGCCTATCCTTAATTTCTCCCCCTCAAGGACAGAGAGAATATGAAGGGCAACTTATTTAAAAAAAATGCAAGGGCAGATTATCTACTTGTTGACTGATGTTGGATGGCATTGTTCTCTCAGACAGATAGTAAAAATAAAATTATGAAATGCTAAAAGGATTGGCAAATAAAAGTAGGCCCGCCCAAGTAAAGTATGTGTGGGAAACACAGTAATACATCTAATAAGCTACGTGTATCAAGAGACAGTCGAGGTTTAAGATGCTCTGAGCGGAACGCTATTCCCTCCCCTTTTTTGGTCAACTACTATTTTCCCATTTTCACTCCCTCTGTCTCTCTTTCTCTATCTTTAACACTGTTATGTGTGTCCCTCCTGCAGGCCTCTCAGCCGGATGAGTTAACAATTGATGAACAGGAGATGTTGGAGGTCATTGAGGATGGAGACATGGAGGACTGGGTCAAGGTGCACAAATACACACACAGACGTGCATTGTGATTACATTAACAACAACAGAAGCGTTATCTGATGGGCTCTGTTCGGTGTCACAATCTTGTGTGGTCTCCTGGTGTTCAAATTTCACCCCACATGCCTCAGTGAATGCACTTCACTGTTTGTGTCTCTGGTGTGTGTTTTCCAGGCTCGCAATAAGACAGGCCATGTGGGCTACGTACCAGAGAAATACCTACAGTTCCCGACCTCCAACAGTCTGCTGAGCATGCTCCAGTCTCTTGCTACGCTCGATGCTCGATCGCACACCTCGTCAAATTCCACCGAGCCAGAGCTGCACTCCAACTGCATCAACGGAGACACAAACAGTAAGTACGCTGAAAACCAGGCAAGTGGTAAATTATTCCTTGAAATAATTAAACTGCATGCCAGGAGTTTGAGTAAAACAAGCTAGTTCCAGTTGTACCAGTGTAATGAGGTTATTATGTGCCTCTGATTAAGGGATTTTTCTCTTTACTGCTTCGCTGGAGTTGCTCGGAATCCGGCTGTAAACAACACTTATTTTGCAAAGCAGGGTGTTATTAGAATAAGCAAGCGTGAGTCGTCTAACTTGCTGGGGGAAACAAGATAAAAATGTTTCTGCGGTTGCTGTAGTCAACAGAAGTGTGAAGGCAAAACGGCAAAAAAATTCAACCGTGTTCAGGAAAAAAGCCTTTGTTTTAGCACATTTACCATCAAATGAGGACACGTTTTTGCTGCTACCATTCTGCTACCAAAAAGGTTCATAATCAGCTTAAGCTGGACATCTTATTCTGCTTTGACTAATGTTGACCAGGCTTGTTGGACTGCCCCTATCAGCCTGACTGTGCAAATGAAAGCTCCATTAATTTTCGCAGATAATAAAGAAATTGTGCATTATGTTCATGGTACCCGATTGGTTAAACATGTCTTCACTGCATGCCAAAATAAGAAGATTAAATAACCTTATGAAAGGAATAGTAGATCATCCTTCCTACCTTAGCTCTCCTTCCTTCTTCTTCTACTTTCTCTTTGTAATGCTGTGTATCTGCTCTAACTGAATACTAGGAGAAGACACATGGGGAAATCCAGGCACCTAATTATTAGTACAGTTATGCCTGTCTGTCTTCTCTGTATCTCCCTCTCTCTGGTGGTGTGTACCATTCTCGTAATGACAATGAGGGCCAGGCAGACAAGAAACTACATTTCGACAAGAATAATTATTCCCACTGTGTATCTCTTATTGCCTTCTCTTTCTCTCTTTGTCTTCCTTCCTCTCCGCAGTGATGTATGTCCGCGCACTTTATGATTACGAGGGCCAGGCAGATGAGGAACTCTCCTTTTCCGAGGGAGCGGTGATCCGCCTGTTGAACCGGGACACTCAGACGGACGACGGCTTCTGGGAGGGGGAGCTAAACGGACGGGTGGGCGTCTTCCCCTCTGTGCTGGTAGAGGATTTCACTGAGAATGGGGAGACCAGTGGAGGAGGGACAGGTGATGTACAGGTATGCTGATGCAATCTCAGACACCGTTGTGACAAAAGACAGCAAGGCAGATTTAATATGGATACTTGCACTCCAACTAGAGTAACACATTTAGTGCATCACTCTGCAGGAGTGAGTCTTATCAGTATTTCCTCAGGGCAGAAATACCAAGGACAGTGTGTAGTCTACGGTGCCACTTTTCCCCCCTCTCCCCTCCCTTCCTGGCTGTTGTCCAGTAGATCTATCAGCAGGGCAGAGTTCACAAACAGTGGATCAGAACTGCTATGTTCCTGCGGCGTTCTGATAAAAACCCGGTGCTGCAATCATAGAAAAAGGTCTTATCTGTGGCACAGAGTGCTGCCCTATTAGAGGCTCAGCAACAGGAAGGATACAGCCTCTCCCTTCCTAGAAGCCTGGAGTCATAACACAACAACTATTAACTTCTTTTGAGTCATATGTGGGGAAGATTGGTAAAATATTAATCTGAAGCCTCCTGCTTGCTGCACTTCAAACTAGTAATCCAGCAAAGTTTCTGTATTCTTTACAGTGCCTCGTCTAAAAAGACCTGAAGCTGTTCTAATTAATGTTTTTACATTAACAGTAGATGAATAACGATAAAGTAAAAGGGGTTGCTTTTAGTGACAAACACCCAGAGAATTATGTGACTGCAGTTCCTCTATGAAGCATTTTTGCATTTTTGAATTAGTCTTTTTGGTATCAGAGCAAATGAACTGTTTAGTTGTGTCTTGCTGCTCTCATAGCATTAATTTCACTGAATAAAGCTCTCAAAACCCCACTGTACACTATTTGCTGCACACCAAAGGGCAGACAGACACAGTTAGCAATTATCTGGTGAACATAGTGGAGCATTCAGCAGCTAAAGAGCCTCAGGAAGTGATGGAGACTAACAACAGAGCTGAAAGAGTGTTGACATTGAACTTAGTTTCAACAAGTGGACAGAAATACAACTCCAAATTATTGTCAGTGCCTCTCTGTGTGTGCTGGATGTGAAAATAAGCTAGTGCTTGTGGCCCCAAGTGGCAAAAAGTACATTAATGTAGAATTAAGGATCGAGACTAAGCACCACTTTGCGTCTCCATCAGGCCAGAGTCATTTGGATTGTTAATCATTCCACCAGTGACATGATTTCATAGTCTGTAAGTTGAAACCAATAAAACTTTTCGATAAAACAAATCAACTTTTGTTGATCAGGCAGTATTTCTCTATTTCTGTCCCTTTGCCCAGATTTCCCCATCACTGAAGCTGCCATCGTCTTTGCCACCTCTTCCACTGTATGACCAACCTCCCATCAGCCCTTTCACCAGTCCCGAGACCTCAACTCCGCCTCCTCTCCCACGATCACCCTCCGCAGCACTCAACGGGGAGCACAAGCCTCCACCGCCCAACTCGTCTCACAAGGGACCGCTATCCACCCACAGTAAGCCAAACACGGGCATAGTTAATTAAAAATAGGTCATTGTGGCTTATTTACTGTGAGTATATAGAAATGTCCCTCTGTCTCCCTCTGTAGATCAAAGCTCTGGCAGGAGTCCAGTGTCTCCAGGATTTCCTCAGCCACTGAGATTCACCCCTGAAGGAGGCCCGGGCAAACTACGACCTGTTAGTATAATACTTATTTCAGAAGTGTGTTTACTTGGATGTCACTGTTTTGATGACAAAATTAGAGTCTCTAGTTTGATTGGTCCAACAATGTTCTGATCACAGTTTCTTTTTAGGTTCACAAGGCTAGATTTCAGAAGGGTTGCTTTTGTCGAAAACTTGGGATGCTTGTGTAAACCATACAGATGACAACAGAATGTGATAATATGCTCATTTTCATTTTCATTTTATATACATATACTCAGTTGAAAACAGTACAAAGACAATATTTGTTGTTGGCGTTTCTCTAGCAAATGATTGTGTTCTACTTTCATTTACATTTTAAACAGCGTCCCACCTTTTACATATGTCGCCGTTTTTTTATTATAGTGTATTAATGAAATGTTTGAACGACGTGTTTCCTCCACGGTTATGTGGGTAATTATTTTGCTTTTTGTTACGTTGCTACAAGGCCAGCTGAAGATCTTAGATCAGCAAGGGCTTTTTTTTTTTTTAAGATTTTTTCTGGCATAGACACCTTTATAGAAAGAGGGGGATGTGACATGCAGCAAAGGACTCCGGCTGGAATCAAACCCGGGTCGGCTGCGTATATGGCATGCGCTCTAACCACTCGACCACCTGCACACCAGCAAGGCCTTTTTTACTTCACATATGTCGGCGTAACAAACTCAGTTGTTTTCAGTGAAGTGTTTTATCAAAGTTTATTAAGTGGATTAGAATATTAATGCTGACAATCAACAAGCCAATCAACACAAAACTCAACAAATCAACAACATTATGCTAATTTCTCTACTGTGATAGTGAATTGACCTTGGCTTTTGACGGTATTGTCTTACGTTTTATTTACCAAACTTATGAATCGATATGTTATAATCTGTAAGAAAAATAATTGTTTGTTGCAATTTTACGTACGTTAAACCTTAGGGTTCATGGTTCTCTCTTTGCTCCTTTCTTTCCTAAATGTAAAGGTCAGTGTTGATTAAACGCATGCCCTTTAAATACCGGTTGGAGGATTGACGATAACCATTCAAAATACTGTGTTTATTAAGAAAAGGCTCTAAAATGAGAGAATAAAATTTTTTTCTTTGTGGAGATAAAAGGTTTGTATGCAACTGCAGGTAATGAAAAATATGCTGTTTGTCAAATAAAGAAAAGTAGGGCATCTCTGTTATTGTCTTATTTTGTTTTACAAAATTTACATTTATTATGTTTCTTTGCAGGTGCGAGCGGCTCCCCCTCCACCCAAACAGCACCCCCGAAGACAGCAGGAGAAGAGTGACAAGACGGAGGAGGTGGAGATCACGCTGGTGTGACAGACAGACAGGCTGGCAGGCGGTTAAAGAGACATAAAAAACAAAAACAGATGACAGACATTCGTATCCTACAGGCTGGGGAACTGAAGTGCTCTGAACTGAAGTCGGCTTAAATAAAGTGATGTGAAGTAAACTGAACTGAAGCACGTCCGACACCCCCGGCCTCTCCGCATCTTCTCTCCTCCTCAAGTTGAGGAGGAGGGCAGAGAGAGGGCAGAGTATCCAATTTAATAATCTCCGTATTAGCTTCCTAATGAAGTGCAGCAGTAGCCGCCCCCACGTCCCTCTCCGCCCTCCCCCGTCCTTCCATTCTTGCCTTAAAACTTCACCTCAACGGGCAGCAAACCCGAGCACACTGAAGAAGAGGAAGAGGAGGAAGAATGTCCAGAGAGGGGGAGTGTGGGAAAGTTAATGATGGGCTTGGCAAGTTTTCTTTTATCTTGTTAAGCTTACTTAAAGATATTGTAATTAGTTTATCCTCCTTCAAAGGAAGATAATTCTGCTACGTTTCAGAGATTTCTCTTTTTTCACCCACAAAAAGTAAATGTGAGAAAAGTAACTGAGCCCTGAAAGTGACAAAATGTAGTTAAAGACAAGTCAAAAATATAACTCAGCTCAACACACAGTAATATTGTTTGGTTCAATACATATAGTTTATTTAAGCATTTATCCATTTTCCGCATGAAAATGTTCCTTTTCAGCACTGCATTTTAAATTTTTGTCTTGGATATAATGAAAAATATGAACATTCGGAAAATTGCTTGTATTTGAAGCAAAGGAGATGGTGTGTGGATAGATAGCTGAACCTTATGTTTCCATTCAAGTGCACCGTCTACACTATTGTAATTCTAATAATCCATATACTGTTACTGCATACAGCATCACTGTATAAACTCTGCTCAAGTATACATTTTAACTAATTAATTAATTAAATGTATTTATTTATGTAAGTCAGCAAGCCAACCCCAAGCCAAACTTGGAACTTTTGAATTTAGCTCATTTGACATTTGGAGAAAAGAGACATTAAATCACAAACATCTACAAAATGTTGGGATGTTTCTGAAGTCTGTTTACTTCCAAATAGCTTCCTTGCATTGCGAGTAGCTTTCTAGCTAAAATGCGCTAGTTATTGTCTCAAGAGTTTCTACACTAATGCTACAGTATAATATATTACTAATTTACAGTAGGTGCAGTAGCTGGTGTAGCTACTAGCTTTGTGCTGAATGTGTTTAGCCACCAATGTTTTTGGCTAAGCTAGTTAGCCACACACCTGTGCAGTAAGAAAAATGGGGACTAGATACATGAGTGTGTTATCCAAAATAAATGCTCAGATTACAGATTTTAGATTTGATTGGTTTTATGATTTATATTTTTGGCTTGTCTGACACGTTTTACAAGTGAGCCTGATGAGAGTGAACAAGTAAAAAAACTTGCCAAACGTGTCATGATTTGGATTTGCAGTTGGGGTTTAAGTAAATGGACAGAGAAATCTGGGTGGTGTGTGGAGACGCAGTGTCCCCCCCCCCTCGCCAGCCCTTCCCTCGCAATATATAGTCCTTATCATCATACGTATTCAATGTGTATTAGTACAGTACATTACTGTTGTCATAGGAATGTTTATGCACAGCGTTTTCATATAGACTAACTCAGCTGAATGGAATATCATGTCTGATATGTAGTGGAAGTTTTATCCTCATCTTATACTGAAAGGGCATTGTAAATACAGTATGAAGGAGAATGGAAAGAGGAGAGGGAAGGAGAGGATGAAAGAGAGACACAAGGAGGCTGGATCCTCCCTTCTGTTCTTTTCTCCACCTCTCTTCCCGCCCTTCCTTTCTTTATCTCCCTCTGTTTCTCTAATGTCTGTTCTGTCCATCGGCAGTCAGTGTGAATCGGTGGCAATCATACACACACACACACACACACACACACGTTACATTATACTGTATTACGCACACCCTGCTATATCTTCTCTCATTCTGTGACCCTCCGAGCGCTTGTGTTGGTTCAGGAGGAGGTCGATTGTGCTTTCAAAGGCACTGAAATTGTTGGTATTCACTATGTGGTGACAAAGAAAAACATTTATCCGAGATGATAGAGACACTGATCGTATTTTGGGTCAGGGGGGGGTTTTATTAATCACAGACTGAACTGTATAGCTTTTATCCCTGCAGATTATATCTCCTCTTTTTGATTTTGCTCACCTATAACATATATCCTCGTTTAGTTGACATGGTATTATTTTTCTCTTGCCAAGCAACTCCATCACATCACAATGTGAGTCTGTTTTTTTTAAATTTTATTTTAAATACAGTACTGAAAACATCCATAACAAGAAATTAATCTTTTCGTAATTCAATATCATCCATTTGTTCTCCTGCTGTCTCACATTTCAACTGTGATGATGGTGTTTAGAAATAGAAAACAAAAGAGATGTATGAAAGAAATGCATCGTGCTCAATGGACAGAACTTGCAAACGACATTCAAATGGAGCTAAGTACAATTCTTTTGTGTGTTTTTTTTTTTTTTACTTAAAGTAAATAAATCGTCCCCCTTAAAATACCCTTCAAGCCTTTAAAACTCCTTGCCTAAAGGGCAGCGTAGCACTTTTATTTAATTGTACCTTCCCTGGAAAGTAGCAGTACCTTAACACACATCAGGATGAACAGAAAGGGGTTATTCTTTTCATTCTGATTCTGTGGTGGATCCTTTTTTTATTTCAGTGTGACTGATGATCTTCTTTTTTTTTTTATTATTCTCCACTCTTCCAAAGAGCTGGGGAGATAATTGTGGACAATGTAATTTGGTGTTTTCCTTAACTTATAAAAAGAAAAAACGAAGAAAAAAAAATTGAACAGAGGGATCTTTTGAATGAAGACCTGGAGAGAATGTGTTTTATTATTTGGTCCTGCGACAGCAGAAGATGTGAAGTTGTGTCCCAGCTCCTTCCTACATAGCTGTTTTCAACCAGAGTTAGATTATGTGGGGAGGAAAAAACTCTATATAAACTCAAAGCTGTCGTAAATGGATACTTAATTGTCCCAACATGTTACAGCAACATACCTGACAACCTTCAGGCCTCAAAAATAGGGAGAATTTCGCAACCAAGCAGGGTTTAGGGACATATTTGAAATTCATAGACTGCGTTTCCTGCATTCTGTTGACATTTAAAGAATGAGAATAACTAAATAAGTCAATTGCAACTGCATTTTTATTTTAATTCTCATGAAACATTGCAGAATGATTCGCCTTTTAAAGCAAACTTGAGTAAATCTGTGGCATAAAAAGTTATATTAATCTCTCTTAATTTATGCATTTATTTATGCACCTGTCCCTTAGAGTCTGTGCATGCTGCTGCCCTGTTTTTCAGCCTCTCCATGCACTGTAAATCTGACAAAGTGGCTAAACTTGGAAAGAAAAAAATCGAGGAAACTGACTGCCTAAAAATGACCAAGTAAGGTAGACTTGTAATTTGTTTAAATACTCTCATCTCCTCTCCATTTCCCTGTCCGTCTCTCACTCCCTGAGGAGGACGAGGTGCAACGTTACAGCAGGCTACACGCTGTATGGCACCAGACACAGGTTATGATGACTGAAATGGGAAAAAGTCCAAAAAAACTCACAGGGAAAATCAGGAAGGTTGGCAAGTATGTAGAGGTGTGCAGGAGCTCCTCACAGCTGGAAACAATTCAAAATTAAAGCATTAAATCAGTGTTGCTTTCACTTTGTTGTTAAAGTAGCAGTATCATAGCACTTTTCCTGTCGGTACGCAGCTGTAAAGGATGTTTATTTCTTGTATATTATCAGCAGCAACAGCCTGACGTATGAAGGAAAGTGTCAGTATTATTGATATGTAGTTTGGAGTTGGGGCACAGCTTAAGGCTTCTTATAAGAAGAGAAAGAAAGGCTGAAACTGGTTGACTGGCTTTGTCTTTGCAAAGGCAGAGTTGAAGTGATGCAAGTAATGAAGCAAATACAACAGATTCATTGTTAGTAACTTTCAGAAACAACATTATTTGTAGCATCCACACCTGACAGCGTTTAACAGTTGGAATCAGCTACAGTTTCGGATCCAACCCTCTCCTCCTCTGCTGGCGTCGACTTGAACGGCAGCCTCTCCCCGAGTTCTCTCAGATCTTTCAAGATTTCTCGAACTTGTTTGGAAGTTTAGGGTTTACAGCTGCGTCCCACAGAACTCCCCACCATAAATGCTCCGTCAGGCTTTCAGTTAGATTTAGGATTTATGGCTTTGTGTTGCCCGTTGCTCTTTGAACATGATTAATTCCCCCTTTATAACGGTCCCTCTGGTCCACGACGGTGTTTAATTATTTGGTATGGGCCTGTTTCTGGTTTTTTATGTGTTGTACAATGCTTTTTTATTTTTCATCCTTTCGGTTTGGGAGCAGCCGCACAGATGCTGCTCTCAGCAACTTGGTGGAACAACAGCTAGCCTTCTCTCTCTCCACAGACTGTGACGGTGACAATGATGAGAACAGGTGCAAAAGTCTTTCTGCATATTATTATTGACTGTACAAAAAAAACAAAGTTTGTATTTATTGTGTACAAATGTTAATTAATAAAAAAATATTGAAAAGTTGTTTCCTCTCGGTTATTCTGCTCTACTTCTTCCTTCTCCTGTGTATTTATGCGCCTGTCCGTCATATTTGGGTATGTAAACGACTGATAATTTGCCTGATTGGCTGTGTGTGTGTGTGTGTGTGTGTGTTACACGGACGATCCATTCACTGGAAGGGTGGGTGTGATCATGATAACACTCTCTAAACACTGGAGGCCAGAATTTCCTGAGCAGAGCAGGAGGGAAGAGAGAAAAAAAAAACAGCAGCGCGGAGGAGAAGCAGCAACCTTGAACTTTTTATTTGGCTTGTTTAACCAACAGGTATTGATTTGTAATGTGATCCGGAGGGAAACAAATGGACCGATCTCCTTTAAAGTCCACCCACGGCTCATCCTGTGTCAAACTCTATCTGTGCTCTAACCCAGAGGGTAAGTAGGTGATTCATTATGCCAAAGTCAAGTTGGATTTCCTTGAAATCTTGAAAAGGCAAATGATTTATCCAGGTTTATGAGTTCTTTCATGATGTTTTTATGAATAATTGTGTGATGTGAGGTGTTTGTGCTCTGTGCAGACAGCGTGGTGGAGCGCCGAGCTCTGAGAGAGAGTGTGTTCCCCAAACTGAGAGAGCACTGCAGACACACACTGGGAGTGGATGTCACGGTGAGTGCATGTTACATATCAGTGATTACTGTCTCTGTGTTGTTAGTGGGTTGTTGTTTTTTCACTTCTTTTAAGGAACTATTTGAAGTTTTACGTCCTCTCTGTTGTTTTAGCACCATAAACAAACTGGCTGAGGCAGGATGCTGCAACAGTAAAGCAGCATTATGTAACTTTTTACCTCAAAATAGCAGCTTCGAAATCATGTTGATGGTTCAGTGTCTTGTAAAAGGGTGAATGGTGTCTCTGTCTCAGCCACTCGGCTCCCCATCACTTGTTTCTGCACTATGTAACTTCAGTAAGAGGGCAGGATCACAGCGTTACATGTTTACTCCAACATACAAGTTTTAGACACATACCATCGTTATGATGTGATGAATTTTGTTTGTAGTTAGCACACGTACATTATGTCTGACAAATTGTTACAGACCTGTGATTTGTATTTACAGCAGTGGATGTTGAAACTGTGGGGGGTGTGCGCCAAATTCAACAAAACACCAATTGCTGCTTAATGTTGCTTTAAGGCCTCCACTGTAATGCCATAACCACTCGCACTATCAATATCTTTTATAGTTACTAAAGGGAAATTCAGCTACTGTGACAAATGTTTGGTTTAAAATGAAGTCACAATATTGTTCTTGTGTTTAATTGTTTTGTGTAACGGATATTCATAATGTAATGGTAAACTTTATTTGAATAGCGGCTTTCATACAAGACATGCAGCTGATAATAACAGTATATGAATACGATAAGATTAGGACCCATCTTCAAATGAAAGCTGACGTAGAAATATTAAATTAAATGTTGATTATAATGGCAACTGGCCCTGTTTATGACTTAATCTGGTGGACTTTTCACGAGTAATTGACAGTAATTGCTCTTTCGTCAACTCTCTCCTCCCTGTCATGATTATTTACCCTCGTATTTTGAGAGAAAAACACGAAAATTTTGAAATCATTTGTTCTCGAAAAATCAGCAAAACCTTAAATTGGTACAGTCCTACAATGAGCAAAAGAAATCAAACTGTTCCGAAAAGTTGCAGCCGACATTTTCTGTCAGTCTGCTGGAGGAATAACTGACATACAGTCAGACTCACACATCATCAAGAGTCTTTTGTGGAGCTTCCAGTTGTGTTTGTGTGTGTGTGCATGTGTGTGTGTGTGTGTGTGTGTGTTTGCCAGTGCGTCCTTTATTCTATCACGCTGTCCCCCCTGAGGCCATTGCTGTAAAAAGTGAGCTCAGTTCTGCTCAACTTTGCCTAATTAAATCTGACAAATAAAGAGGAGGAGCAGCTGTGAGGCGAGTCGCTGCTGCGGTGTGTTAGTCTGTGTGGCAGCTCAGCCAGCAGATTGTGCCATCTCTTTTCAGCAGCATGTGTAATTAGAAAAGAAGGAGGAATATCACATGTCAGCGAGCCAACTCCGGGGCCAATTGTTATTACACCTCGGCTGTGTGCTTTCCATGAACTGATACTCAGTCATCTGTCCTCTAGATTGTTTTTGCCATTATGTTGCATGTGTGTCTGTAGGTGATCGACCCATTCGAGTCCAGTGATCCCAGTCGTTGGCCGGATGAGATCACCAGACAGCAGCTGATTAAAGAATGCAGAGAGAGCTCCGTGGGACCTTTTTTACTGGTAAATGAATCAGCAGGGTTCATTTAGAAGTGAGTGTATAGTAGTGCAGAGTGCTTCAGGCTCTGAAAATATTCAATTAAATGATGAGTTTGAGGAAAACAGACGTATGCAGATCAGCCTGTTAAATCAGTCTATGTTAGACAATTCCCTGAGATTTTCTAGTATTATTAGTGCAGATTTACGCATTTCATCAAAGTTACACACATCACAGTCTTTTCTAGCTGCTGCACATATTGCAAAAAGGAACAGTACGTTTCTATATATGTTAAAGAAATCCATAAAAGCCAATAAAAGCGTGTACTTACCAGTTGTTTATGGTGCATCCTAATGCTGCTGTCCCTTCTGTGTCCACACGGCGGTGCTGCAGGCACTGGTAGGTCATCAGTATGGCACAGCCAGTCTGCCTGCCCAGGTGGAGGTGTCGGAGTACCAGCTTCTCTTGCAGGAAAGCCAGCAGGCGGGCGTCAGCACCCAGGAGCTGGAGAGGGCGTACCAGAGGGACGAGAACAGCATCCCTCCCTCCTACTGCCTGAGACCTGCACACACAAACGCCTGCTCAGCTCAGGTGATCTCAACCCTCCAACCTCTTTTACAGTCTCCATTCAGATTTAATTATGATTAAAATTATATGGTGTATGTTGTCATGGTTTACATAGTAATGACATGAATACACACCACAACTATAAAACTGCGGTGCTGTTCTCTAAGTAAGTATTTATCAATCTTTGTTTAGGTCAATGAGGAAGAGGAGATGAAGATGAAGGCTAAAGAAGACGAGCTGAGGAAGGTGTTTCAGTCCACTGTGAGTCTGTGTGTCCACAGAGGTCTGATGACATCAGAGAGAGCCCAGAGCTACTACAGATCAGGTGAGACGTATGAACTGTATGTCTGTGTTTGTGGGTTTTGGCTGAATGTTGAGGTGTGGCTACATTTTTTTTTGTGCTGTGCCGCTTCTCTCCAGCCCTCGACGCAGATTTGCGATTTGCTCTGGACAACCGTCCCAGCGATGACATCATCAGACGCTGCCTGGTTTACGTCCACAAGGTTGTCAACGCGAAAGGAGACAGAGAGGGCAGACAGATGCACCCACAGCCGCAGTCAGAAGTAATCTATTACCTTTTCATGAGCATTGATTTGTTTGTTACTAAAGTGATGACTTTTGAATTCCCAATTTTTAGAACCATTTTTAAACTTCATCTCACTGTAGTAACATTTTACGGTACTTGATTTTCTGCCGCTTTATACTTCCACTCAACTACATTTTCAAAGGCAAATATTGTACTTTTTACAAGCTACATTCACATTTATTTAACTTTAGTTATAATTATTTTGCATATTTCATGCTGCGTCAGAGCCAAATTAGCACTCTTTAAAATTAAATAATTTTATCGACAATCAGATTTAAAAACAAACAAACAAAACAAAACACTGGTTCTGATGATTAGTAAAATGCTGAATATCAGATTTGCTAATCGGTTATATACATAAAATAAAGTATGATTTTACGTGTGCTAAAAACACATTTAATCATGTCTTATAAATGATGGTTTTGCAGCATGATAGAAATAGCTTCATATAAAATACGTCCCCAAGAAGCAGAGTCGTAGCAAAAGTTCCCCAGACGATCATCATTTTTCATGTCGTGTAATTTCAGGCCGCCACCTCTGACCTTAAGACAGTACCCACTGATGAACAGTTACTCTCAGAGCTCTGTGACAACTTCCTCCCGGGTCTCATCACCTCGTCCCAGCTCCTGGTCTACACCACCACCACAGAGTGTCGCCATGGTTACACGACAGCCAGGAGGTGGGGCTACACCGAGTCTCTGTGCCAGCAGGTGTACGCCGACCTCGTAGCGTTGACTGACAGCGCGGACCTCTCAGAAACCAGGGAAGACTCTCTCCTCGGTGACGTGTTGGCCAGAGAGCAGGCCGAGCAGGAGGAGCTGTGTGACATCATGTCCCAATTTTATGACGTCATTCGGCCAGAAGAGGAGATGGTCAGGATGAGTTTTCTGGATGGACAAAAAACAGATCAAAAGATTTTGTCACTTCTGTTTTACTATCAAGATAAATAACTGATTAAGTTTGTTGTGGCGGTTTCTCATCAATAGATCAAAACATTCAGTACTCTACAATTGAGTTGTTGTCTTCTTCTTCTACTTTTTTAATTTGTTCTTATTTTATCGATTTAAAGTCACGTCACAGATATTTTCTGATCCATGCTGCTGTTTCTGTGCCCCTCTGATGAAACTTAATGTCATTTGATGTCCTGTAGATCAGAGCCTATGTGACGCAGAGGGAACTACAGCGCCCACTAGTGGTGACAGGAGGACCGTGCACAGGGAAAGCAGTCCTGCTGGCACACTGTGCTCAACAGGTATGTGGACTGAGGCGAAAAATTAAATATAACATATCCGTTTTTACACAATATGTCAATAATAGTCCAATTTCAACTCGAAACACTAGAGTTAGAAATAAATATTCAAAGCTAATAAAGACCAACATTCAAAAATATCGCAGCAAGACACAAAAAGATGAGCATCTGTAATCATGTGATAAATTCATTTGAATTTATTTTGATTATTTATTAATTGTTGTAGTTTTTAAGCAAAAGGGCCATAATTTAGTGGTTTAAATACAAGACATTTGATAACAGTCCAAGGGGTCTGGGGAAAACCGAATAACATCTTTTTTGTTTTTGTTTTACAATTTTCTTATATTTTATAATCCAAACAATGAATCCGTTAAACAGGTAAGTAATTGTCAGATACATTTTGATCATATAATAATTGGCAGTTGCAGCTCGACTTAAAATTACTTCAAGTGATTTGACAAAAGTTTAGAGTATCTTTAGAGATCTTTAAACTTAAGGAGAAGCATTTCAAGAGAAGAAAAAGCAAGCTAAACGATCCGCATGACTTTAATCGAAGATATCAAGCTGGATAAATGAAGCGTTTAAAAACAAGACTAATCAACCAAAGGAAAAATAGAAAAAACAAGCCCAAGGGTCTGTTCTTAATAGTCTTTATAACAACCCTCATCTCTCTCCACAGATAAAGTCTTGGCTACCAGACTGTGATCCTGTGGTGATCACTTATTTTTGCAACCTGACCACCAAACCTCAACCAGAACACCTGCTGTCGAGCCTGTGTTATCAAATAGCTGGCAGATATCAGGGCATCTCTTCCTCTGAGCAGAATCCCATCGACCAGGACGGTCCTGGCTCTGTTAGTAACCTGAGGGACAACAGCTCCAACAGTGAACCCACCACCAGCGAACCTGTTTCTGACTTTCACTTCAGTACCACACCGTGCCAGAATCCTACTGGCATCATAAAACCTGACCTATCTAAGGTTAAAGAACATCTCTCATTCCTCCTCTTTCTCACGCCTTCTCCCACACATCCTCTAGTTTTAATCCTCGATGGTCTTGATCACACTGAAAACAGCTTTGGGCCTCAAATCATCGGGAGCCTCCCTTCAAACCTTCCACCTAATGTCAAGGTCATCCTCGCAGTCTCCTCCAAACGTACACAGATCCTGCGAGCCATCGACTCACAAAGAAGTCCTGCAAACTCTGGATCAGAGGGCGGTGAGGAGGAGTCAGGTTACGTGTGCGTGCCGCTGGGATCGGCAGACAGGAAGCAGTGTGTAAAGATGTTGGAGTCACTGCTGAGCAGCTCAGGGAGGAGGGTGACGTCAGGACAACAGGCGCTGGTGAACCAGGCGCTGACGTCCTGTTGTCTGCCGCTCTACGCTCGACTCCTGCACCTGCACACGTCGCTCTGGCACTCTGGTACGACTGATACAGTTTGATTCATAAAGGATAAGTCTGATGATGGTTTTTTTTACTTCTTTAATTCAACAAATACCATGAAAAGACCAAAATCAATGATGCATTATTGCATGTATCAATATTTTCTGACCTCCCTGCCCGTTATGTGGTGAAGAGGTTCACGCCAGGTCTTGATAATGCTCAGAGCTTGGTACACAGAACAAATGTTAGTGCATAATGTGCGCGCTGAGATTAACACTCCTTTTATACCTCGAGGCTGTTTTACTCTCAGATTTTTTACATAAATTCATCTCTCCTACCAATCCTAGTCGTATCAAAAACACGTGGAAGAGGTTATAAAAGAGATCCTCTCATCTATGTCTACAAGCGCTCATAACGAGGTTACACCCGGGGTGTGTAATATCTCCTCCTTCCTCCAGAGCTTTTAAATAATATGTGTGTGAATGAAAAGATAACAGCTTTCCATGGGGAGGAGGATTCCTTGATTTAATGGTCTCTGCTTACCAAAGGTCAGACTGACCCACAGACCAAAGAAAAGAGGCAAAGATCATCCTTCAACATAGATATAAGAAGTAAATATGTGAATTATATGAGTAGTGAATAAATCATTGGATGTAAATCTTTAAAAATGGGTCACAATTGTTCATTAAATATCTGGGGACTGTATTTTTCACCAAATGCTTCTCATATCGTTGTACATACTATATTGTTGGAAACTATTTTAGCTACAGATCTTGAGTGCCAAGGGAGCTGCAAGATTAGTTCCGAGTTTTGAACTTTACATCTTTTAAAAAAAAAGTTTTATTGCACGAAAAATGAGGTGACATTTGCATTAACTACATTTTCATAAGACATTTTCAAACACCTTGTATTTTTTTTGGAGAACTGAGAAAAAGAAGAAACGGCATGTTACAAACCCTGTTCCACAATGCAGTCTCGCTGCCTTTAGCATTTTCTGAAACAAAGTTTGTGACAAACATATACAGAGAATCAAGAACACCATCTCTTCGATTTGCTTCTGACAATCAGCTAAGATGAGTCAAGACAAGCACTGTTAGTACTCTGGCACTTAAGAGTTCCAGCCACCAGAAAAACAAACTTTGAAGCAGTGATTTCGAAGATTTATCACTATAAACAAAGCACAAAGAAATGTTGAGACATGGAAAGTCTCAACACAGTATGAGATGTACAAGAAAGTAGCAGGAGATTTTACAGTAAAGACTTGAAATGAAGAGGGAAACCTAGCTGTCCCATACTTGAATGCCTCATCTTCAGGAAAAACAATCGAATCAAATCAAAAACAAGTTCAAGACATAACTATTGAACCCCTATAAAGGACGGCTACTGAATCACTGCTTTAATGAGTATCTATAATGTGTATGTGTATTTACAGCATGCATTTTGAGTGGGACTAGGTCTCAGTAAACTAAATACTACATGCTCATCATAAGACTTTGGGTACACAAGCATTTGTTGTTAAATTTGTTGTTGGTTTTGGTCTTTTCCTGTGATTCTATTCACCATACCAAAACGTTTACACTACATGTTCTCTCTTCCTTCTGTCCATTTTTCTCCTTTCATCATCAGATTCAGACGTGACTGAGTCATCTCTCCCTGATGGCGTCCATTCATCCACCTCCATGCTGCTGGATCAACTTGAGCAGAAACATGGCTCCCCTATAGTCGCCCGCGCCGTCTCCTTCCTCACCCTCTCCAAGACCGGGCTCATTGAGGCCGAACTGGCTGACCTGCTGTCCATTGATGATGAGGTGCTGTCGGAGTACATTCAACTAAGTGGGAGCCCTTCCGGCAGTATGCGTGTCCCGCAAATCGATGTAGAGAGACTTCTGTTGGATCTGAGGAGGTTTCTTATTAAGAGGACAGTTGCAGGGTTGCACGTTTTGTCCTGGATGAGCAGACATTTCAAGCTGGTTGTGCTTAAGAGGTATTTAGGTACTCCCGAGGTGAGGAGGGAGATGCATTCGGTGATGGCTGACTATTTCAGCGGCCGATGGGCTTGTGGACGTGCTAAACCACTTCTTGTAAACCAGAATTCTTCACCAAACAAGGACACCACCCAAATGGATATTAACATCAATAGGCAGCCTCCCAGCCAGCCGTTTATCTTCTACTCTTCTTCTGAAGAGGTCGGCCGAGTGAACTTGAGAATGGTCTTAGAATTGCCGCATCATGTGCAGGAAAGTAACAAAAAGTTTGAGCGTGGGCTGTTGATGTCTTTGGGGTTTCACCAGGCTATGGTTCGAGCTGGACTCCTTGGAGATCTGGTAGCCATGTTGGAAGGTGACAAGGGGTCGTCCCACTGCCCTGAAATAGCTGTCATATCAAGCATATTGAAGTCTTGTGCTTGCTTACTGCAGAGCTCACCTCTGCTGCTGCCCACACTTTTGGAGACGAGCCTCCTCCCTTATCTGGAGGTATTTCCTGCACTCGAGAGTTTTGTCAGACAGATCAGAGAGGAGAGGAAGGAAAGAGGAAGCGGATTAGGTGTAGCGCTTTGCCCCGCTCCTTCCTCTGTTCCCTCTTTTGAGTGTTTAAAGCCTGATGCCAAAACCAGGGAAGCCTCTGTTGCAGAAGTAGCTCAGGCAGAGTGTGGGATCGTCGCAGAGATCATAGATGATGGAACGGCATGGTTTTGGAAGGGCTCAGGGTGTGATGTACTCAAACTATCACTGAGCTGTGAGCAGAAGGAGCTGAAGTTTGCAGGAGTGAAGAGTAGCGGTCAATTCGTGCTGCTTTCTACACAATGCAAGAAGCTTTTCCTGTGGGACGTGACAGGCCCAGAGGTATTTCAGCAGCTTGAGTTTGAACCAGAGTCAAGCCAAGAAACACTGAACAGAATGGAAGGGTTCGTTGCATGTCAGAACAAGTTGTTTATGTGGTGGAAAGATCAGAGTTTTGTGAGTCTTTTTGATGTCTATACTGACACCATGACTCATTTCCAGTGCCAGAGCTGTGTGACCTGTTTGGTTTGCTCCTCTAATGGCTTTTACATGTACTGTGGGCACGAGGAAGGCACAGTGTCCATATTTGACACGAACACCGGCGCTCTCCTCAGCACCTGTTCAAACTCAAATCACAATGCAGTTGCACTGATGATCCTCTCTGAAGGCAAGAGGGAACTGGCATGTGTTGACAGGATGGGAGATGTGATCCTCTGGGATACGAAAACACAACCACCAAGACTTGTCAAAGAAACCTTTACAGGAGATAAATCTAACAACATCCTCAATACAGATCACTCGGACGAAATCAACACTTTATTGGTGTGTCAGTCTCACCAGGTTACCCTGTGGGACACATGCGACTGGGAGCAGTGGGACCAGTTCTTAGCTCCTCAGGGGAGGGCCTTCTCTCAAGCTGTGCTCTCCCAGGATGGCCACCTTTTCCTGGCTTTGTTAGATCCTCTAGTCTTGGTGTGGAGGGTCAGCACAGGGGAGTGTGTCCTCTCCTTACAGACAAACAATCAGCCGGGTACGCTCCTCAAAACAGCCTCAAGTGTCATTTGCGTTGCTCATGACGGCTGCCTCACAGTGTGGGCCTCTGAGGCGATAGGCGCTGCAGGTGCAGCTCAGAAAATGCGCCGTGGAGTAAAAGAAGTGGTGGTTGACCAAACAGGGGAGTGGTTCTACACCGCCGATGGGTCAGAGACAGTGTGGAAATGGGGTTTAGAAACAGGGCTTCCACATGCAGGCTTCCTACATGATGGTCCTGTGGAAAAACTGCGCCTTTCTCCTGATAACATCCACTTTGTGACACTCTCATCAGGGGATATTTATGTTTGGCAGACAGAATCCGGTCAGAACATCCTACGCATGAGTGGCAGCAGAGCAACAGACATCCTGATCACCCCTAACAGTAACTGTGGAGTGAGTGTTTCTGAACGACAGTTGTCCAGGGTTTGGAAGCTGGCAAAAGGGAGCATTGTGTGTAGCATACACCTGTACCTATCTGACGCCCAGGTGTCACCTGAAAGCACCTTCCTTATTGGCCTTCGCCATGGAGACTTGTTAGCTGCCAGTCTGTGGTCAGGCTTGATCAGCAAGCGTTTCTCCTGCGTGGCAAGCTCGGAGAATGTTGTCGCTTTCCACACTCTTTCAGAGCACCCGGAGTTTGTGGTGTTGATGGCCGCCTCAGGGGCAGTGTACACCTGGAAGGTAGCAGAAGAAACGGTGTGCAGGCACTTTTTGCTGCCTTATTCTTTTAACTGTCAGCCACAAGTCTTTCAGATGTCCTCTAATGGGAGCTTCGCGCTGCTCTCCACTGAAGATGAAGACATCAAACTCTTGGACCTATCTCAGGTCAGGGTGTGCTCATTCAAGGCTGAAGGTCCTGTCACTAAAGCTTGTTTGGATAAAAGTGGATGCTACGCCGCCTATGTATCCCACT
Source organism: Sparus aurata (assembly GCF_900880675.1). Taxonomy (NCBI): domain Eukaryota; kingdom Metazoa; phylum Chordata; class Actinopteri; order Spariformes; family Sparidae; genus Sparus; species Sparus aurata. The sequence goes on along the minus strand of NC_044188.1, from coordinate 18,762,495 downwards.
TCAACACCCTGGAGAAAAGCTGCGTGCATGCAAGGCCAGTCCTCACAGTTGTACGACTCGCAGATGGGGAAAGAATAGGAAGTGTGTGGCTGTGTAAGAGTCCGTTGACTCTGGTTGTTTGTGAGCAGCATGTGTTTGTGGGCTTTGAGGACGGGTCTGTAGGTGTTTACTCTATTTTAGATGATGGGGAGGAGTCGGTCAGGCCAAGAGAGCGTTTGAATGGTCAGTTGAAACAATGCCCTTTTGACAGAGCACCATATAGCTGGTTACCTTTACCAACCCCCAATATCACATGGCCTTAAGATTATTGTACACTGTCATTGGACTGTCAGACTGTTTTTTTTTTTAAAATGCTAAGTAATGCTAATGCTGAATGCTAACCAAGTACTATTTGTAGGTACTTGTACTTTACTGGAGTACTGCCACATTTTGGCTACTTCATACTTCCACTCTACTACATTTTGGAGGCAAATATTATATACATTTTTAAATTCATTTATTCTATTCTCAGTTGGATAAAAGAAAAACACGGATTCTGATAACCAGCAAAATGCTGAATACCAGATCAAATAATCGATAGGGCAGAAATCGGTCAACCCAAAGTATACAGTACATACGTGTAAATATTTGTGTAATTTCCTTTACATCTATTTTTTGATACTTGAATGGGCAATATGAAATAATTTTTATATAAAAAGCAACAAAATTTGCATTTAAGAGAAATCTACTGAAGTCAGCATGCTAACCAGCTAGCCCTGGGCCCGATAACCTCCTGTGCTAGCGATGTCAACACCAATGCCCCGCGGGTAGTCACCGGTTGCGGCACGGCTAACTGAGCTAACAAGCTAACAGTAGCTCCAGTAATAGACATATAAATAGGATCCAGTTAGCAGCAGTTGGCAGTAATTTGGTGATATGCTGCTGCGGTTTGTTGGCAGTTTGAATTCAAGCAGGCCAGTCATTATGTATTGCACCTTTAAGTATATTTATTGACAGAAGGTTCGTTTAATATCAGAGATCTTTCAAGTACTACTCGCGTGCATGACTTTAAATTCTATCAAAGTAATATTTAACACAGTATGTTTGCTTTTACTCAAGTATGACTTTGGGGTACTTTTTACAGGACTATATGAGATAATAAATGTCATAGCACATGAAGTAATTCACTTGTAGTATGTGTATACAGCCTATTGGATGTATATATTGACTTATAAAGAAACAAACTGCATGTGTCTGTTTGTTCTCAACTGCTGTGGAACACCTGATAGATGTCTCTAAACAGATCACACCTTTTTCTAAGAAACTGCAGCACATGTTGTTTCAGTTTCAGCTTGTCTGAAAACCATTATGATGATGGTGATGATGGTGGTGATGATGATGCACCTCTGAACAGTTTCATTTCTGTGTTAATGCAACTGTTGTGAAAAACAAAACCACAGCTGATGAGTTTGTGCCACGTCTACTACATGTACAGAGATCAACTTGACGAATGGATGTGAAATAAAATAATTTGGTCTTAACTCCTCGTCTGTCTGTTTCTGTATTAAAAATAAATGACACTTTCACCTGCTTACATCACATTTTTTGTTCGTCAAAATTACTGATTATTATTGACCTTTTATTAACTAATCATATGATCTTATTTTGTTTATTTGGTCAGATCAACCTCAATATAAAAAAGCCAAAACTATTCTTATTGGTTTAGTTTTAAATGCCCAGAGAGACTTGATATGACATGTCTCATGCTGCCTTCACAGTTACCTGGAATGCTCGTAAATTACAGCACTTCAGTCCAACACGCTATTGTTCTTGCATTACTCGCTGTTGGTCGAAAATAAGGGACACATTGTATGAATTGAAAACTTAACTAACACATCAGACATCTTTACTTCTACAAAATACCAAATATAATACCCCAATAATGAGTAGTTCGAATGCGAGTTTCCCGATAGTGATAGTAATACTTCCGACAGCACGTGAACGCAGCATCACAGTATCCCTCCCAGACGGAGGACTTCACCTTATCAGTCCCAGGACAGGTCAGTCTCAGGACAGGTGGAGGAGACATGCACGCTCAGCAGCTGTACTGTTGGGGGGACAGCTCCAGTGGACAGTTCGGTCCACAGTCAGCCCTCAGCCCGGTGTCCTGGTCCGTCCCCGGGGTCATCACCGACATCTGTTGCGGGGACCAGCACACTTTACTCCGCACCAAGGATGGAGGCGTTTTATCCTGCGGACACAACTCACAGGGACAACTCGGCCGAAAGAGATATAAAGATGGACGGACACTAGGTAGGAAACAAACAATAATAATGTTTCAGGAAAAGTGTCGACATAAAAATGAAATATCCACGTACAGTAACGTTTTGGAGTATGTATGCCCTTACAATACTATTAAGTTAATAAGTTTAGTTATTTATTTAACGTTACGTGTCTTTTACCCCCATGTCCGTTAAATGTAGCTTTAAGCTAGGCTATATAACTTTATTTGGGTCCTCTTCATGAGTCTGTCTCATGAACCCACTTCAACTTTATTTTGTTGGGCTGACAACCTAATGAGTAGTTTGTTGGTTTCTTGTATCCATCGGAAGCCATAAACAGCCACAGTAAACAACAGGTTGTCTAATTGAGCCGAGCTTCAGTTTCGTTTCCTTCTTGAAGCTCCAGAAAAAGAAAGTTAAATACAACTGCGCTTCAATAGGCGACGAGTTCAAGTGCAGGTGGGAGTGTGGGACATTCAAGCGACTGAAGCGTTCGTCTGCTCTAATGGGAGATGTTTAGTCTGATGACCTACAAAATACAGGTGAACATAAAACCGAGTGAACAGACTAATACAGTTATAATTGGCGGCCATTTAATTAAGTGAAAGTAAAGGGCAAATGTTGCTTGGTAAGTAAGAACTTAACATTGACACCAGTTATCTATGCCATGCTTAGGTTTGCATTAAGGTTAAAGCTGAATAGTATTGTATTGAAGTTAGTTGTTGTTTAGACATCTGTCATTTACACTCATCGTCACCGTGTGTGTCTATTTGTGATGCTCTGTTATCCTCTTTTAGCCCGCGTGGAGGGTCTGGGTGATGTGGTGTCAATGGCGTGTGGTCAGAACCACAGTCTGGCTGTTTGTGCATCTGGACATGTGTTCTCTTGGGGGGCAGAAGATGATGGACAGCTCGGCCTAGAAGAACATCTACTGTGCAAATGTCACAAACCGAGGCAAGATCTCAGTCTGTAGAATATTTGACTATGCAGACTTGTCACTGAAAATCAGCTTTCAATTTAAAAAAAACCAAATGTTTTTACCTGTTGTTGCAGACGGGTGCCCACACCAATGCCAATACCAGTGATTCAAGTTGCTTGTGGAAACTCCCACTCCTTGGCACTGACTAAAGGTACGAAAATGGACACACGCAACATACCGGTCTACATTCAACTCTCATCTCTGATCATGTTTGCATTAAGTTGTGTCTAAGCATTTTCTTTGGACAAGTATGAGATAAAAAACAAAGCACTTGCTGCACAGTTTCCATTGCAGATAGTGTAGATGGTCTGTCAAATGAGTTTACTGAGAAGAAACTTAATTTTCTTGAAATACTCTTCAATGTTCAAGGGAACAAACTTTTTAATACCACCTCTGTAAAACTGTATGTGAAAATGTTTTTCCTAAGTAAAAATAGCTAATTATTACAGCGATATGCTTCAGTAATTACCTCTGTAGCTTAAATATAGTTTATGATGATGTATTTATTGTGAGTCATCAGTGAGCTCATTTTTTATTGTTAAGATTTGAAGGACATAAAAAATACAGTTAAATATTAACATGAAATGTTTTTCCATCATCTTTCGATAGCGTGTCAAAACTTTGTGATTAATTTTTTATTTCCTGATCTTCATTATTTTCCACTTTCAGGAGGAGATGTCTACTCATGGGGGTTGAACAGTCATGGTCAGCTGGGCCTGGGGAAGGAGGTGTCACTGCTGTACACGCCTCACCTGGTGTTCGCTCTGACTGGAGTAGCGGTGACCCAGATTTCAGCCGGAGCGACCCACACTCTGTTCCTCACACTCCCGGGCCTGGTGTACTGCTGTGGGGCCAACAAATCTGGCCAGCTAGGGGTCAACAGGGTGGATGAGAGGGGTATGTAGCGCCGCATTATGTAATAACGCCGCATGATGTGTGAATGTTTGACTTTAGCCGAAGATCATCAAAAAGAAACAACCCTGATTATATATCTCATGAAATCAGAACTCTTCTATTCGTAATCATTCTTTTTATCTTTTTTCATTTCTTGTCATCTTTAACAGGCCGGTTCAACATCTGTGTGGTCCCCGCCCTCAGACCTCTGGGTGTCTCCTTCATAAGCTGCGGAGAGGCTCACTCTGCTGTGTTAACAAAGGTTCATACTTCAATAATCCTTTCAGCTTTACGTTTATGTGTTGGGTTGAGTTACAGCATGTGACAAAATTTTGCTGTGATTTCTAGGATGGCGAGGTTTTTACTTTTGGAGAAGGACGCTACGGTCAGCTCGGTCACAACTCCTCTGCTGATGAACTGAAACCCAGACTGGTCGAAGGTCTGGACGGACCCGCATCACAGATTTCATGTGGCAGGTAAAAACTTGGAGGCTGAACCTGAGATGTAACATAAGTTCATTAAATACTTCAAATTCACAACTGTCTCTTGTCTCCCAGACGTCACACTCTGGTGCTGGGCTCGTCTGGTCAGCTGTGGGCTTTTGGAAATGGAGCCAAAGGTCAGATTGGGACGGGACGATCAGAGGATAGTCTGACTCCCACGCTGGTACCAATTCCATCGACAACTGACAGCGCAGCAGAAGTACCCAAAGGTGTGTAATGATGGGCAGTGTGGTGTTCAGTAGATTTAAATGAGGCGTACTGGATTTGATCTGACCTCCATCTTCTTTATATTTCCCTCCTCCAATTCACATTTACTCCAGGAGAGTTCTTTGTCCATCGTGGTGATATGGCTGCCAAAGACTATTAGATGAAATTTCGAGTTGAAGCTCGTCCTTATTCTTAGACAGTTCCCCAGACATGTTTGACAGCTAGCAGTAAAACATACACCGAAATGAATATTTAAGTGTATTGACTTCAAATCTTGTGGTGTGAGAAAAGCATATAGAAGTTATCTTTCATTTGTTTAAGCAGACCTGAAGATATCAGCTGGGTGGAGTACAAACTTCGCGTACACTTCACCACTACAGGTAATGTAATAAACATATATTATATTTTTTACCCATATTTAATTTACAAACATTGTTCAGATGAATTTGAACTATAAATGACTATTTTTTGTCATGTTCATTAATTTGTCTTGTGATATCTGAAATCTGTCTGTCTTTTTTTAAGAACTTGGATCGAGGACAGATAACTGGGCGGCTGGATGAGACAAAACTGCAAACATGGCTGACAATGAGACACGGCAGCACCGAGGCTAAGAGGTCTTTGTTTTCTCTTTAAGTATTGTGGCTGTACAATAATTATGCAACTGCACATGTGAAATGTCTGTCTCAAATGCAGGAAGTACAGTGTTTGTGATACTACCTGTTTATGTCTTCTTCTTTCAACAGGGAAATATCTTCGATGTTTTTGACAAGTTCAAGTCTTGTTGCAAGTTTCACGAAGGCTAAGTGGGTGTCTTTTTGAAAGATATTATTGGTAATGTTGAGATAATGAGTGTGAGCTTTAGAATGAAAAGGTCATTTAAATGTAATTTACCCATATCCGTACTGAGACTTTGTTTTATTACTTCGCTTTTGGTAACAGTGGGCGCCCATCAGCAGCAGGCGCCTTGACTGTGGACCTTGAGGCAGCGAGCCGAGCTTTCGACCAGCTGCTGGCTGTACCGTGGATCAAACAAACAGTTGAGAACATAAATTGAACCATTTTCATATGTCACTTAGATCATTTGTTCTTTTGAGACTGAAGCAAACTTATAAAATGTATCTCTTCATCGTGCAGATCAACCTTAAAGCCCTTATTGAATTGCTTGTGGTTTCGACACCTTCCCTGAAATCACCAGAGATCATCCTGATTCTGCTGACGTGTCCTCTCCTTCAAGAAGACTCTCATGTCATGAACGATGTGCTGGGTTTGGCTATCGTTATCGCAGATATGAATGAGAGAAATCGCACAACACTAAGTAAATAACTACAGCAAACTTCAATTAATTTGTCCACAGTAGTGTCACAGTTTAGAGGGGATAGCTTACTGTACAGTGTTGATAATATATTTTCTTTACTGTGCTAAATAGTTCTCACAGAACCCATTCAACCAAATGTATTCTATAACTTATTTTATTTATTCATAAATCTATAATGTAAAACTATAGACTGCTCTTGATAACTGTGAAAAATTTGAGGTATTCACTTGATATATATCATGTAGGTGTTACAGTGTGATTACGCTGTGTGTGTTCTTTGTTCTGCAGAGGACTGGTGGTCTTCCCTGACACCCTCCATACTAAAGAAGCACATCCTGGTGTTCAAAAACGCCCTCGCCTTCATGCTGAAAAATGGCCTGTTGCTAACTCACAACCCGGGAGTCAAATACCTGCTGGAAGTCCTCAAGCTGCTCTACAAAGTCAGTGCTGTTGGTTTTTATTGTAGTCATCAATGGGTTTAGTGCCAGATCTTTTTTACTTTGTAGTGGAGTTTTGTTTGTCGTTGGCACCTACATTACGTCTGAATTGTTACAGAGCGTGCTGTTACTTCTGAATAGCCGCCAGCATAATTTTATCATTTTTTTCAAGGAATTCTGACTAACATCTGGTCTTTTATGAAATCCGAATTAACAACTGAATTACTTAGGCTATAAGTCTTCTGTTGATAAATTAAGAATTGTTTTTACAAAAAAAAACAAACAAAACTGTTAAACGATAATGACCATCACAAGTTCTCAGATCTTTAGATGATGTTTTCATTAGATTTTTATGTAATATATATGTTTGTTTTTTTCTGACAGGCAAATAAAGCTGGAAGGTCTTACAAAGTCACACTAAGCACCTTTTATGTTGAGGAAATCAGTGATAGTGTGGAGGCAGCCTTTGACGTCGGTAACTGGAAGGACTTTTCTAAAGTAGAGGTAAAAACATACAGTACTGTACACACAGTGTTGCATTATGAAACACAATGCCATATACAGTCCTATATATTTATCTCTATTTATCTATATTCTTCCTCTATACAGTTCTCTACATTTGTCTTATTTGATTTTATTTTCCGTGAATTTTATTTCATCTTACTTTTATTCTTATCTCTGCTTTATATTTATACATGTGTAGCTAAGAGTATCTCTGTTTATTTATTGTCTACTTTATATATTTAGCTAAGAGTTTATTGTTTACTGTCTATTGTTTACTTTCTATATTTAGTTTTATACCTCTTTCTCTACTTGTAAGCTGCTGGAAATCCAATTTCCTTGCGGGAGTCATCTCAAAAGGATCAATAAAGAGAAGTCTAAGTCTAATGTTTTCAGAGGAACTGTCTGTCATCTCCTGGATTATGTTAAATTTTCCATTGGAGTGTTGACTCAAATTATTTCTTGGTGAATCACTGATCATTTTCCTTTAAGGATGACAAGAACACGCCCGCCATTTTCTGCCGCTACCCATTCCTGTTCACTCTTGTCCGCAAAGTGGAGGTCTTTAACGTCTTCTCGTTCATCATGAAGGTACATTATGTATATAATAGATTGTTTTACTGAATGTCTACATTTAAGATACTTCACGATATGGTAGCAGTGTTAGCATTTCCTTTTCATCTAGGTTTTGTCATTACAGACAGCGCAACATTTCGTGCACAGATGGGCTTTGATGTTGCCTGAAGCAGTGTCAAAAGACACCGTAGGCTCTCCCCCAGCCCCGGTCTTTCAGCTAACTCTGAGACGAACTCACCTGGTTGAGGACACCTTCAGACAGCTCGCTGCAGCCGACCACTGCGCCTTCAAACGGGAGCTTTTGGTAAACAAGTCTGCTTTAGTGCTGAAAAGCTACATTTGGTAGCTTTTGTCTTTGTATTAATTCATTCCATAGTAATTAAAGGAATACTCCAGCAATTTAGCCTCCAAACAGTTTGAGACTCACAAGAGATTGGTAGCACTCAGGCCAAAAATTTTAATTGGATGTAGTCCCGGGTATGGGTAGAACTTCAAAAACACTTCCCATAATGCAACAAGCCTGGTGAATGTTTGAACTAAAGTTGAGGAAGTGACCCTTTGTTACAAACGAAAAATGGATGTCGTTGAAGCTGAAGCTGAATGTAAATAAGTTTTTGTTCCTTGACACTTCAGTTAGGTATTTAAAATGTATTATTTTGTCCTTATTAGGTGCAGTTTATGGACAACAGAAAGGTGATGAATGTCAACCAAAGGGACCTCTTCCTGCATGTGTTTGATGAGCTGATAGCTCCCGAGTCTGACATGTTCATGTGGAACGAGAGCCAGACTCTGGCCTGGTTCCCTCCCAAGGTAAGACAGCTTAATTAACGAGGTCGTCATTTATTAAATTTTTGCATACTCTTATCGTTTTTTTTTTGTGAAAAAAAACCTCTTGTCCAATGCCCCATTTTACAGTTTATAGTACAAGTTAAAGCAACACATAATGTACATTTGACCGTATCGTTACGTGGATACCTGGACAGTTGTTGAATCGTACTTAAATCCTGATCATGATCAACAGCCGAAAGTGGAGGAGAAGACGTACTTCCTGTTTGGCATTCTGTGCGGTCTGGCTCTCTACAACCAAAACATCATCCACATGCCCTTCCCACTGGTTCTCTTCAAGAAGCTGCTCAGAGTCAAACCCTCAATGGAGGACATGAGGGAGTTTGAGCCTGTTGTTGCTGAGTAAGTGTGAAAGAAAAAATGCATCATGGAGCTCTTTATCTTACCTACACCTCTTGTCCTGTCACTGGTAGTTTTAATTTTAAGCTCTCTATAGGTGACATGTGCAGGTCGGTCATAGTTACATCAGCGCGAACATTTTGTATATATTCACTGTGTCTGCAGGTCTTGGCGGTGCATGCTGGAGGACTACGCTCCTGATGTAGTGGAAAGCCTGGAGACGACATTCACTGTAGGTTTACTAAATCACAGTTAGAGTGACTCGACTGTATGTCCCACAGGTTTGTAAATTCCAGTGTGACTGTAATTCTTCTTCTTCTCAGGTGTCCTGGGGTGGTGAGATAGTTGAGCTGGATCCGAAGGAACCTGGAAAACCTTTGACAGGGTCGAACAGGTGTGTTTAAAGCTCCGATCAGGCAATCTGATTGGTTGTTAGCCGCGGTATAATGACCGTAAATCAACCATAACTGGTAAAGACATGTGAGACAAAGGTAAGGGAAGCTACTTGAATGATACTGTATTCTTTTTTTCCTTTGTTATTTCATAGGAAAGAGTTCGTAGCCGCCTTTGTCGACTATGCCTTCAACAAGTCGGTGGAGGGAGTGTTCAGTGAGTTCAAGAGAGGGTTCCTCAAGGTGTGTGACATCGATGTGGTGGACTTCTTCCAGCCGGAGGAGCTGCAGGCAGTGATGGTGGGCCAAGAAAACTACGACTGGGAGGTGTTCAAGCAGGTCTGCTAAAATGCATGTTTTGACTTTTACATGTAGAAGAGTCAGAAATGAAGATATTCTAAGCTGATTCCAGACAATAAGCAGAATACGCACAGAGTCAAACCGCACAGAGCAGATCGAAGCTTACATAAAGAGCATAAAGCATCTGGTCAGTTTTTAATAAATAAAACTCCCCATGCAGACTCAAGACACATTAACAAGAAACACACATAAAACTGAGAAACACATTTTCTGTGTAGAAGCACAACAAATCAAGGATAAATTACAAAATAAACACAAGCAAATCAACAATATCAGACAGGCGCAATTTTACTTATGTGTTTGTTTTTTATTTTTCCAAACAGAACACAGTGTATGAAGGAGGCTATTATGCTGATCATCCGAACATCGTGACCTTCTGGGAGGTGTTCGAAAAACTGCCAGCAGAGGAAAAGAAAAAGTTCCTCTGTAAGTGTTCCACATATCAAGTTTGAATGCATTATATTAGTTTCAGATTTCATGAAGAATTGAGAGAAAGATTGAGATGTTTACCACTGTATTCTCCAAAGTTCTCTTTAATTTAGCATGATCTCGTGCTTTTTTGTGTTGCCAGTGTTCCTCACGGGCTGCGACCGGGTGCCCTTCCTGGGTATGGGCAGCATCAAGATGAGAGTTACTCCCTTGCCCGACTACACTGATCGCCACCTGCCGGAATCCCTCACCTGTCATTTTCTGTTACTACTGCCCATCTACCAGAGATACCCGGTGGAGAGGTTGATGGAGACCAGACTTCTTCAGGCTATTAATCACAACAGAGGCTTTTGGAAGGAAGACACTGAGGGCAAGAAAAAGAAATAGTTTTAGTCATATTTATCTCTAAAAATATATATTTTTTCTTAGTGTAGACATATTAAAGGTCTGAAGTAAGTTGTAACTTTGGATCTGTTGCATTATTGATTTATGAAGGGACTCAGTAGATGTAGATCAGCAGCCCATGTAATGCCATTTACTTCTTGAGGCTAATTGCACCTTTTATGATATTGTTCAAAACTTTCTGTTGTCAAATCTTAGCTTGATGAAGCAGCTTCATGGCTCTGTGGTGGTCTTGATGAAGCAGATGTGTCATACAGGGCCAGGGTGTATAAATAAGTGTCTAGATCATGGAGACGATATTAGGCCAGAACTCCCAAAGCTTTCTCCGCTTCAGGTGTCAGACCACTGCCATTGCCTCACTATGTCACTTTATATTCTGCCACTCGTAGCATCAAGTATTCTTTCCATTCATTCATACATGCCCCAATCATAAGAAAAATATGTTTGTGACTTTAAAGAGTGAAATGTTTGTAATTTGTGTTGTACCTGTGTGCCTTAATAACCTAATAAATAAATGACTTTGCATGCGATAATGGCCTGCAGTTCATTATCCTGGAGGAAATTAAGACATTTTAATATGTTGAGGCTTTTTTTTTTTAAAATTTTTGGTAAATCACAGTCCAACTATCAAAACACAATCTCTTGGGACCCTCAAAGGGCCTGACTATTTCCTGGTTGTTTGATTTACAAATGGACTGGACAGTTAAACTGCCATTATCTCATATATTTTATTGCAGGTCCAAAATCCATATGAAATTAATAAGTTAGCCAAAAAACAAAGGAAAACTAAAACTAGACTAGACTAGATTGAAGTTTCGGCTAATATAGGCTTGTTCCCCTCCAAATTTTACTGTAATACAAGTATAGCTTCAATAATCACAGCGACAAAACAATTCAATTTAAAGACCAATTGCAAACAATCTTTGCGCACATAAAACACAATCCAGCAGCTCCATCAGTCAGACTTTATTTATTAATTGTCATATTTCAATGGCTTGATTTGATAAGTTGTGTCTTCAGCCTGCTTTGACAGTCAGGCTGGGAACCATTCATGACTAATCATGAACACAAAAGTGTTTTACTGCCTAATCTGAGGAAAATGCAAAAAATCCTGAATTTTGAAATTTCCTGAATTGAATGATTTGAGTTAGCATTGTCTACGTTAAAAAAAAGCAGAGACAGCTTGGTTCCTAGTGACATTAGATGATTTACACTTCAGCACATGAAAGCACAATTACACATATTTCTGGCATTAAAATATTTCAAGTATCTCGAGGAGACTAGAAAGACGCTGACAGAACAGACCACCTCATCTCTTCCCTTTCTTTCTTTATTCCATCTGACTTTCAATATGAAAAAGCAGTAAATAATTTACTTGGTTTTTAAAAAGGATATCAAAGTTGACTCAACATTTCATGGTGAGGTCTACGCCTTTACGTGGCTTACAGTTTTCTATTCAAGAGTCATCAGGCAGCAAAGCTCGAACACGTATCAAAGCACATAGAAAAAGATTCAACAGATAAAATGCAGGTGACCCTAACCGCTCAGATAAACCCTGGTGTCTAGATTTAGTGACGACGGAACTTTACCCATCTGTGAAAGAAACATTAATCGAACATCAGAGCGGAGCCAAGTGACCACTTTTAAACCTGAATTTGAGCTTTTTTTCTTGCTTCCACAAATGGACGGTTAGTGTGCTTCATGTCTGTCGGCTCAGAAAAGAAAAAAATCGTTTTAGATATCAGAGCAACATCTGCAATAATACTTTTGACATACAAAAACATACAAACTTAAATATTCCTAAAAAATATAATTACTAACAAATAATTACATTGTATAGAAAAACAATTTAAAGCCACTTGCTCTTGCTACAAATTTTTGAAGACGTGACATAAAAAAGACGAACAAAAAAAAAAGAAAAGGCAACACTAATGACACGGGCTGTGCTGTGAGAGAGCAGGCAGTGACGCCTCACATCTTCTCTTCATCGTCTTGTAGCGTTTGTTTTTCTGCTGCCCACGTCGAGTCTTGTGAATATGCAGGTATGCTTTTAAGTCTGGGAAGCGATGGGCTGTCATCCAGACAGCTGTGGCCCTTCTGTGTTTCCTAAAAGTCCAGCTTCTTCAATGTGTGTGTGTGTGTGTGTGTGTGTGTGTGTGTGTTTTCTTGAGGGTTTGTCGTGGTCGAGATGGCATTCAGTTCATCTTCTAGTTGATGAGTGTGTGTTCCAGGTTTTATCTGATGAGGTGGTAGGTGAGCCAGTACATGAAGATGGGCTGTGCTGCTGCTATAGACATGGTGAGGTACATCCTCAGCTGGTTCCTGGTTCCTCTCACCAGCCTCCCCTCTGCAGCCGCCTCAGATAGCAGCTTCAGACGCAGAGTGCGGATCTGAGGAGAGATTAAGATCAGCCATTAAAACAAAACCTGCAAACAGCTTTTAAGAGTAAAATTCAAGCACTTTCGCGGCACATTACCACAGACTCTCAAAGCCGTTATCATCACATCCAAGTTGTTACTATAAATGCAACTGCTAAAAATGAAAGTTTAATTCAGCACTGATTTTGTTTATTTTACCAGGTGTTCCTCTTAACATTGTATGCTTTGATCGGGTTTATTTGATGCTAGTGCTAACTTAAACTGCCGCAGACACACATCTCCAATAGCTTCATTTCAAATAACAAACATTTTTGGTTTTCATCAGTGACTGCGTTGATGAAACTCAACCACAACATTTCAGAGAGTATATTTCAATTCAAGCAGATTCTTTGAAATCTTTGAAACCTAATAAATGTAATATTTTAGGAACTCTAGACAAATATCGACAGAGCCATAATGATTAGCAAATTACCAATTTCCCTCGGAGATCTGACATCGCAAGCAACTTCATACACAACAATAAATTCAGATTTTGGTGACACTGTTAGACATGTGTTAATTACATCCAACTTTTGCTTTAGCACTGACACAGTGGTTAGTGGAAGTGTTGAAATGGAGCGCATTAGACTGACGTGTTAATACCGTTTTTTCCTTCTTTATGTATGTATATAGGATGGGCAAACAATTAGAAACTCCACCAAAAAAAAAAACTGACTGACCTCAGTAGTAAGTATATAATTAAATTTACACATTTCCTACACTGTCACCAAAAACTGAACATTGTAAACTTTATAAAATGTATGGTAGTACGGTTATATTAGATTATACAAATATAAGAAAGTACCCACTCAGTTCATTTGTGTGAGGTGGGTGAGAATGGGGGCCAAGGGTGTCTGAGTCAGGAAAAATATGGTAATATGAAGAAATGTCGGATTCTCAAAAGACGAAGAGAGAAATTTCTTGTGAAGTTCTCTGTATGTGTATGTATGTATGTATGTATGTACCTTTGTGTAGGTAGGGGGAATGTCTTTTTTTATGAAGTCTGGGGGGTATTGCAGAGAATTACACTGAGGAGTGGAGGTGAGGGTAAGATTGATGGTAAAATGTCGAGGATATGTGCAGTAGACGTCTGGTAAATGTCTGGTATTTAGCAGGTTTTGCTGGCAAACAGCAGGATTTTTTATGCTGGCTCCCAGAGCTGAGGCAGAGCGGGCCTGTGTGGACACTGTGGGGATTGGGTAAAGTGTCTGAAGGATTAATTTACTGGTTTAGCTAAGGTTTGTGTTATTTACCAACTAGCTGCCATTCCTCTCAGGGATTCCATGGGTTATCTTAAAAGCCATTAGTTTCAAAAGATTAAATATCGTAAGTACCATCGGTCTGTATGTTTGTGTGATTTTTAACCCTGGTTGACCAAGCATCTTCACGAACAATTATTAAAACTGTCGATAGTTAGTAGATGCTGCTACTCACCATAAAGACAAAGATGGCAACACAGCACCACAGTAAAGAGAGATAGTAAGCTGGCCTCCCAAACATCAGGCCCGCTACCACACCGATGATCATCCTAAAGAGACAGAGAGAAGACAGAAACACACAGTGTTGCAGGTGAGGCAGAACATCCACAGAGACATAAATGAAAATGAAATTCAAAAAGTAGATAACATTGTTCAAGTGAAGATTAGTTACTAGAAAAAACAAAACAAAAGGGCGACCAAAATAAAGACACAAGCATTGGAAGATGTTGAACTCACCCAACATATTTGTAGCCAGAGAAAGCCAGCAGGTCGATGGTCGTGAGGTCGGTATTGACTGTCACAAGGTAGAGCGACAGCAGGACGGCCAGCACCTCCATGATCAGCCACACCAACGCCGAGCTGGCCTGAACTCCCAGCAGCTCTGGAGAAAACCTGACATGACAATGACAATCTCAATTTTATCAAGCCACTAACAACATGCGACTATTTAATAAGCTGTTCCCAGCCGGTAATGATCATAAAGCAGCAGATTATTGTGTTTTCCAAACAGGTAACGCGCTGATAAAAGCACAGATGCATCTTTACTTGTTCTGAGTGCCGAGGGCCAGTCCAGCCACCAGGACGTATGTGATGAAGCCCATGGCAGGAATGTAGAGATCGGGAGCGTTCACATCGAAGCGTGGAGCCACAGGAGTGTCCTGCTGGTAGCTCACCTCCCAGTTCTACAAAACACATACACAAGCACAAACTTATAACCAACTAAACATTTCAACTCCGGTCTGAAATCATGGAGTATTTAACGGTTAAAGGTAACGTGAATTTGCCACACATGACAAATGCATCTCAAGGTTCCACTGAAGCATCCAATATATGTGGAAATATTCAAGAAATTTTAAGTACATAGGCTTAACGGAGACCTACAAGCAGGTCTTTTGTCTCAACATAGAGTGGATGTTGAGAACGTCAGAGACCCACAGGAAAAAAAACTATTGTTCTTACAGCAGCCTTACCTCGTGCATGTAAGGAAAAACGAGAAGGCCCAGCTTCTTCCCCACGTACACCGTGTCCACTGCAAAATAGTATTTCAGCTTGGAGATTGGGATGAATCTGTCCAGCTGAAAGCGAACAGAAATACACACACAAAGTATTATTTGAATGAGTATTTCATCTTTTAATATGGGGCAATCTGTCAAGCAGAATCAAGGAAGAAATATTTTAGGGAATTCTTACATTCTTGTCCACCATCTCTCGTCCTTGGGATGCCAGTGAGCTGCCATATGCCATGGCCAGGTTGGACATGGGGTCTGACAGGATGGACTGGGCAGGAAATCCTGCTGCTTGAGGCACAGCCGGCTGGTTGCTGCCAGCATGACACAAGAAAATGCATTAACAACGAGGAGGAGGTAACGGCTACAGAAATACACACATATAATCAAATCGATCGCGAAGAGATGATACAAAAGAATAAAAAGCTGAATTAAAGGACTGCTATTTAGGATGGTTATGTTTCCTCCCACCTGTAGCCTGCCTGTGCCCCAGATGCAGCTCCACTTGTATCCTCAAACAGCTGGCTGTCTCCTGGACCATCCACTGATGTGTTCCTTAGACGCATGTTGGGCTCTGGATGAAGAGAGAGAGGTGAGAGAAAGACATATGTCAAACAAAGGAGTCAATCTGAACGTCTCAAATCAATTCAAATTTCAGGGGGTGCAAGAATGTTATAAGATCAGTAAAGCAGGCGCATGCAAGGCAGCCAAAATTACAGGAAATCAGATGAACCAACATGCAGCGGTTTGTATGAAGAGTTCTTGTTTCTGTTTTAAGCTACCCAAGCCTTTACTGTGCTCATTTTCTGTAGTCGCACAGCATAACTACACTAACATATGAATGTGTGTCCAACTGTTGGATCGCTGCTTGTTAATGATTACTATAAGAGTGCAAAAACATCACCAGGGACAGCTGATTGAACTTGGTGGACTACACCGAGTGTCTATGGCTGTTGACATCTGGAGCAGACAGTTGATTTCGCTCTTCTGAGGGAGCTGTGACGTCAAAGTGAACTCCTGAAGTGCCTTAAGCATCATGTGCCCTCAAAGTGCACTTATAAATGAATATAGGAAAGTCTCTGCAGTGCAGGAGAAAGAGCTCTTTGACTCCATCTCCTGAAGGGGAGTAATAACATCATCACGGACTAATCACAAGGGCAGATTGAGTCACTTTATAAGAGCCACAATCAGGTTCAGTTTGGACCTCCCTCCCTCCTCTCCCACAACAAAGAAAGGTTATGACCTGCAGGTCAACACACAGACTTAACAATAATCAAGACACTTCAAACCTAACACATAGTCTGTGCAGCCTTGTGACTACTATCTTTAAAAAAACAACATAGTGTGCCTTGGCGATGGTGTTCATCAGTCATCTTAATTGTGGAAAACTAATATTTTAAGCTATAAATAAGAGTATTCTGGGGTGTACTTTAATCCTCGGAAATCAGATTTGCTGATGGGCAAGTGTCTGCTTAGAAATACTTGTTTCATAGAAGCTGAGGTAACTATAAATCAGCTTTCGTAGCAAATAGTCCCATTACTGACCTCATCAGACGTCCCTGCTTATAGATCTGGGTCAAAATAACACGTCTGTCCCAAAGTCTAATCCGGACTGAAGCGTGGGAAGAGAAACTTTAAAGTCAGTTTACGTCAACATAGAAAGGGACAACATTGAAAAGCTAAACCAGCGTCACATAACAACACAGTTCGTCTAAATAAGTCTGTAAACACAGACATATCCCGCAGTGGTTGCACAGAAACCGTTAGCCCAGCTTGTGTAACGTTACTTAGCTCGTTAGCATTGCTAACATAGTTGGTGCCTATTAATAGCTTTAGCAGCTACCTGGGATTTATTTAGCTAAAACTATCTCCTACAATGACTCGTTATATGTCAGTGGCAACAATGAACGCTCCGGTGTGTGTGTGTGTGTGTTTTTTTTTTTCCAAGTTGTTTAGCTAGTTGTTAGCCTCGACATCACCATGTAGGTCCGTTAAACGTCAGATCCCAGAAAGCTAGCAGGTACATTCTGTACACATGCAGCCGGTGAGAAGATAGGCTGATTTAACCGATGAATTCACGTACGTAACTTACGCTGTCTGAACCCACTTTGAGTTGCAGTGTAATCCATTTGGGCTGAGTTGGTGGTCGCAGCAGCCGTCAGTTATCTCTGCTGAGGTGCAGTTGGCAGGCTATTAGCTTGGGCAGCAGCGAGCTACACGGCAAAGTTGGAGTCATTCATAAAATTAAACCGGAAGTGCCGCAGTCTTCTTCTCTAGTTTTAATGAGAGTCACAGGCCAACGGGAAAGGTGATACCGCTACCTACTGGATGAAACTATGTCCAGCAACCCTTTAATCCTTCACTTTCTTCCTATGTCTGCTAGCTTAAAGGGGCCCTATGTAGTTTTGGAGAATGCCCCAGAGCACTGTTTGAGGCGAGAAAGGTGGCAGGGTCCGCCACATATAAACAAAGTTAAAAGGTATGAGATTGTGTTGTCCTTTAAGGTCAGTTAGTTTATTCAGTTTATTGAGTCATGGAAACAAACAGTGTGTTTGTTTAGTTTATTCAGAGATTCAAAGTCGATGAAGATCTTCCTCTCCTGATAAAATTTCCTCCCCAAAACGACATAGTGCACCTTTAATCTTAAATGCGTCTCTCTCTACCTTAAGTTTTCCACAAACTTTCCTTTTAACAGACATGACTGAGACAGGATTATAAATATAATGAACAAGGCAGATTTTGAGAACAGAATCAACTGTTTCTGTCTCTGCTCCTCTGGACATGAAACTAGACTGCATATCCTAGGACATATTGCGCGAATGTGTAGAGAAAGGTGGTTTGAGATTTGGAGAAAATGGCCTTGTGCATACTTCTAAAATAACTTCTCAACTGAAGCAACATCTGAACAACCAATTAGAAACATGTTTTTGATCCGAGGGCGGTATGAGGGGAAAGGAGACAGGGGAGACAGAGTTCGGAGTCCTGCATTTTTAGCCACAGCTCACCACGGTAACTCATTTTACCCCGCAGGGTAGTGCTGTCGTCCAGAAATAGGAGCAGGTGAATGAGTCAGTGCCATCATTTTTAGTCATGCTAGCAGCCCGGCTCCAGGGATGGTCCTGTTGGTTGATTGGTTGGTCCACCGCTTTGGCCCATAAATACACGAGGCCATGAGAAGGACTCCTAATGACACCGGCGATCCTCTGACTTTTCCTTGAGCGTCACCATGAAGTGGATGGATATAAATTTGGATGGATTGCCTCCGGATGATCCTTGTGGTCTTCTGATTCTTTATTTCATAGTGCACCCAAAATCAACAAAATTATAATTTGTCCAATAATTTATGACTTGTGCTTCAGTGTTTGGTGCTAATTAAGACTTCTAAACAATGCTAACAGGCTAAATGATTAATTACCAAGGCTAAATCATGTTCATAATATTTTAACATCTGTTTCATTTGAAATGCTACAAGGTCCCAGAAATACTGTCATGTCTTGATAGTGCAATAGATTATTTTCCACACCTGTTTTTCCAGTAGCATGCGTTTCCTGGAAACACTGGCTACTATATAGACAACTTAAATACTTGCTGATACTGTCTGGAATGTGATTGAACTTGAGCGCTAACCTTAAAGACAAATGCTGATGGAAAACTGCCGACTAAAGACTGATGAGAGTGAAAGGTTATAAATGCCGTATGTAACTCCAAAGTCATCAGATGTCATAAGCCTGCAGGCAGACACATTTCTATTTCTATGTGCAAAAGAGCTGTTTAGGCAGATGGGAAGGCAACGTGTAAAGATTTACATTATTTTTTGTTTTAATTTATAATAAAGTAGAAACTGTGAGGGGCAATGGTTAATAAATATGTGTGAAAGAAATAAAATGATCAATTCTTCCTATCAATCCACATTTATTTAGTTTTCTTTATGTTTGAGATGACAGTGTGTCTCAGCCTCTCAGCTGACAGCTGGACTCAGAGGCCCTCAGGGAAAATGACCATCTCTACATCTCCGCTTTGTGAACCGACGTTGTTCTCGAGCAGCCGTGCCTCACATGCACATACATGTACAGTTATGTTCTCGCTCTTCCTTTTGACACACACACAAAGGCCAGAACAGGGACTATTTTAAGGGGTTTCCTCATGTGGTAGTAATTGCTCCAATGCCCACAAAGAGCACAAAGAGAGGTCTACAGTTAACAGCTTGCTGTGCTGTGACACTGGAGACACATGAGTGGCTTGGGGTGAATCTGTCTTTGGGAATTATGTTCAACAACCCAGACAGGCCCATTTTGAGCACAGACATGCAAAACAATGGCGTGTGCCGGCTGTATCTGAGCAACAATGCATTTTGTGTGTGTATGTGTGTGCTAACGTGGTATGATTGTGTGAGATGTTTTTTCAACTCCTCTGGGGCCATTTGTAGCAACAGGGAAATGCACTTTGTACGTCGCAGAGGATCCCAGACAGGGAAGTGATATGCAGCTTTTCCCAAAAAAAGTTGGGACTGTTGGGCTGCGTAAAACAAAACAAAACAAAACAAAAAACAGAGAGAAATGCAATCATTAGCTAACAAATGGCAACTAACCCTTGAGGGTAACCTCATTTTTCAACGTGGTTGCAGGTCTGTCCAATTAAAACTTAATCCTCACACCCAGGAAAATATGTCCCACCTGTCCTCTGACACAAAGAATACCGAGAGTGATGTATGTGAATTTCAAAATGTAATTACTGGACCATTTCCAGGAAATTAATGTAATTTACATAACAAAGATAATTAATGCCTCTCTTCAAGACGGAAAGATTGGAAGTCAGGTATGGTTGTGCCAATTCATAAATCAGGGGATCGACTGTTGTGAGTTATTATGGACCTATAAGCACCTTACAGCACGCCCTCGGTGCAGTCAAATATGTTGCTGTACAGCTGACTACTTTCTCAGTAGTCGTCCCTACACACTGCATCCAAGTTTTTGAACCAACCCTTCTACCAAGACATCAAATAGCTTCTTCTTGGAGAAGAATGTGTTGTTGGTGCGACCGTATTTTTTTTAACCTCAAGGAGGCATTTGATACTGTCAATCACGGAAAGGCGGACCATGTCCAGACATTTTTCTGGCAACAAAAACTGGGTGTTTTTTTTTTTGAAGACCTGCAGACATGTCCGGACGTTTTTGTGATCGACCAAATCAGGTAGGCTGACCCTTTAAAGCCAAACCATGACGTTTTCCTCACCCTAACCAAGTGGTTTTTGGGCCTTGACCCTCAGCAGAGCGAAAGCATTGCGATGAGAGTAAAATAGACAATAAAACCTAAACAAATGTGTGTAACAACATAAAGAAAAGTTTAACCTTTCCTTGATTTTACAGAAACGCACTTAGCCAACATTTATTCTTACATATGCAGGAAGGGTTCAGTGTGTCAGTGGTGGGTGGTGAAATATCTCCATTCATGAGCATCTCCAAGCAAAACCCGAAGAAGAAGCAGATTCTAGACTTGTAACTTTGATGTCACTAGCTTCGCGATTCACACAATTACTTCTGCTTTACAAAGCATTATGAACTGACTTCACAATCATATCATAACATATTTACCCATTATAAGACCGAGATGGACGCAGGAGAGAGAAAGACAACACATACACAAAATTCACCTTAATGTAAACTTTCAGATTGAGCTGAATAATTCAAGGATCTAATGGGATTATGAAGTTCTGAAATCTAAAATTGGTGGCAGGGAGAAGCACAAGGTAGCATTGTCGAAACGGATCGCATGCAAAAGCCACACCAGCATCAATAATTCTGCGAGGTCTGCCTGCCTGGCATGCTTCAGGAGCAGGTTCACTCCTGCCCCCCAACATCCATTCAGAAAGAAAGAGAGAGAGAGAGAGAGAGAGAGAGAGAGAGAGAGAGAGAGAGAGAGAGAGAGAGAAAGAGAGAGAGAGAGAGAGGTGCTGAGTGAATGAACTCTTCCATGAAGCATGAAAAGCATTGCTTTATGTCATTATATAGCACAATCCAGAACTGCACTCCTCCAGCGAAGCTCAGCGCTGCAGTTTGTCCAGACCTTCTTCGTTCTCCTTTCCCAACAAAGCGTGTTTTCTTTGCACACTCAGGCTGGCAACCTTTGATCCAGGGCTAATGGAGTTGTCACTGATGGCAGCACAGGTAAGAAAAGCACATTTATCCATTCAAGTTCTCACCTTTAAGACTTTTAGGTAATTAAAGCTAAACTCTTTACTACTGAGGAAGAGTGATGCACTGGATTACACTGCTGTTTATGTTTTTCATTATTATCCACTGTAAGAAAACCCTCTAATTAAGCTCAGCAAAGGACAAGTACAGCTGATATGTTGCTGAGCTCTGTGATGTTCTATGTGTGCTTTTATTTTTTTTTCCCATGCTGCTTTAGCTTTGTTTAAAAGTTGTTGTTTTCTTTTAAACATCTGTGACAGTATCAGTATGTTTTTTGCAATTTCATAACCCACAGCCGTATCCTCAGTGCAATCAGGAAACTTCACTGAGGTCACGTCAGATTAAACACTATGTATTGAACACTGTGTGCAGATGCTGCATGGTTTATTTTTATCAGCCAGAGAATGCAAAGAAAACGAGCTGGGAAACGAAACGTAGCTGCGAGCACTGAGTCGCGGCAGCAGTGGAAAAGTTTTTGCTCCTCTGTAAATAAGATTTGCATCGCAGATATAGGATTTTAGACGGAGGATGCCTCAAGTGACCAAAGGAAGCACCCAAGCGAGGGTACAAGCTTTATTCAAACAACTGAGTCACTGCGAGGCTGCTGTTGTGTAGTCTTCTCCTCATTTTAACTGAGTGGAGTTAAGCATCTGTAGTAGATGAGAACTACTACTTTGGTTATGGTTTTCTTTATTTGGATTTTAGATTTTTATTCATCCCACATTGGGGAAATTCACTTGTGACAGTAGCAGGTAGACAGACATACAGACATACAATAAGTACAAGACTTATAAATACTAAAAAAATACTAGAAAAGATTTAGATAAGAGAGAAAAGATAAAATATAGAAATGACTATATGCTATGTGCATTATATACAGGAGGCAAAAATGTGCATGATATACATTTAAATAAAGTGTCAGAGTATTGCCTTGTTGAAGGTTGGATGCATAAATAAATAGAGTGTTCACAGTGTCTGTGTGTGTTAACTTAACATCAGCATTTTCAAAGTCGAACAACGACAGCTATCTGTCACAGAGTATACTTGATAAGTAGATGAAGTGAGTCTGTGTTTGATGGCGTGTTGGTCTCCTCTTATCAGAGTCATTACAGCAGACTCATCTGTCCGCTTGGTAAACCACTCTCGTTCAATTTTCTGCCTGTTTTTTTTTTTTCCTCTCTCTGTATCTCTACTGACCTTTGGTGTCAAGCTCTAACCAGCCTGAGGGGAGAGCTTTATGCTACGATCGGCATCCCTCTGCAAGGTTAACAGCCATGTAGCCTATGGATATGTTTTGAAAGCAATTACCGTGCTATGGCTTTTTAATTGCAGACACAGTGAAAGTCCTGCTTCCATTGAATTGAATCGCTGCATTTTTGTTGCTCCATTCACAAGAGGATGCCCTTACAAAGTTTATCCTCTGTCGCCACAAAAATGTCTGGATGGTCGTCTTTTTAGGAGGTATGTATCATGTCTAACTTGAAGTAAACAAAATGTTCAAATGTTCAGTTTCTGTAGGACAGGAGCAAAGACTTTAGATGAATTCATGAAGCAGATCATTTTCAAGCCCATGTCAAATACTGATATTATATTATTCTAAAACTAGACTTACCTTGAGGTTTGTCACTGAGACACACCACCAATTACATTAAAAACCTCAATTTTACGTTTCACTGAAGAGCAATCTTTCGAGCAAGTGTGATGGCCAAGAGTTTACTAGATGGTGTTACTGAGGCCAAGTTTTTTGCACAATTAAAAAAAAACAAACTAAATGCCACTGTAATTTTGTACAGGTAAGACATGTTTAACTTGATTATATTACAGTAGATTTCACTGTTTATAATAACATAGAGTCACTGTTCTAGCTCCATCGGTCCGGCTGTCACTCAGCTTGGAAATGAGCCTCCTGTCTTGGTGTGAAATTATGCCATCTGCTGGCTGCATTACAGAAAACATATGATAATAATATAATAATAATAATAATTCCCATTTTTTGTAGACTCTTAACAGCATGAGCTGTCACATATCAAACATTTTGTGACACTTTGTGACATCAGAAGTTCAGTGACATAACAAATAGGAACCTGGAAGATGTCTTAAAGCATTGCACCTGTAGTCGTCCTGTTGTGTGGATGAGTTACCTGTTTCCTGCAGTGTACTCTATCCAGCTGTGCATATTTGATGGAAAGCCTCCCATCATAACCATCTGCTCAAAGGTACTAAATCAACCAACCCTCAGTCCGAAGATACACACATCGCAAGGGATGTTGCCGTCTTTCCAAAATATTCCCAGACAACCAGAGGCATAGTTCTAAACTGTGGGGTAAAATTGTATCTCTGTCTAAATATTCCTGCAAAGAAAAGCAGAGTCAGGGTCCAAATCTTCAGTTGTCTGGATTGAGCGGTATTCCCCTTTAATTCCCTGAATGTTGTCACTGAGCCTGCTCCAGACTTGAACCCTGTCCGGCTGAAGGAGTTTGATGGAAAGCCTCATCTGATAGCCATCTGTTCTCCGATAGTTAATCAGGTGTGCTCAATGTGTGGTCCTTAATCAACCCAGGCTACCTGTCTCCGAACGCTCCGCAGTCGACGCCAAAGAACAACCACACACCTCCGAAAACTCTGCGGCTCACTGAAGGATCAGTGAAAGGCGTCATAGTAACTGAGCTATGTTTTTATGTGGCACGAGTAGAAAGTCAACAAACTACTACTCTTAGAGTGCTTTTGTCCTGTAAGTCATCAACATTACATTTTTGATCCAGCTGATGCTGAAGTGTCCTTGAGCAAGACACTAGAAGGGACCGGTAGCCGACCTTGTGTTTCTGACTGTTGATCTCTCTTTTTATCCCAAGCCAACTTCTTTTTTTTTTTCATCCTGGGAGTGAATGTGGGATTGGTCTTAATTAAGTGGTGTCTATCAAAGTGTGTGTGATGGAGAGTTAGGTCAGATTACCATCTGCTGAAGAGTTTATCGGGTACTTCAGGAGGGCATCTCTTCGACACGGACGGCAGATCAGATCCATCATGAGGAGCTCTTCCGTTCACTTCATCCAAAAAAGTGTTTGTTCGAGAAACTTTCAGAGGGTTTTCTTATATTCCTAAAAATTTTAGCAGTGTGGTCTTAACATAAACATAGAGTTAAGCTACCAAACAGTACTATAGGAACTTATAACACGATTTAATCGACTTTTTCCCAACCATTAAACACCCATTCTTGTGCATAAATAGAGAAGACATCTTTTTATCTGTATTCATATGCTTTCAGGCTCATTAAAAGCAACTGGAGCCCAGAAACTGCTGTAACAGCGAGGTGACACACTTCTTCAAGACCCAAACCTCGGATAAATTGAATCTGAGGTGTTTAGCACAGCTTTTTTTCTGTACAACTTAATTTCTTACCTCCTTTCTCAGCTTCTTGTCTGCTGTGTTTCGTTTCCCTTTCACTGCAGGGATGCCAACTTGCTGTCACATTGTGGATATGTTTAAATATGTTTATCTGCCCTGACATAGATCAGACAGCTACATATGGCTTGTTTTGCATTCTTAGCGTCTTTTTTTTTCACTTTACAGAACAAATACAGGAGCCATCTAGTTATGGAGAATGTGGCAAAAAGGCGCCTTTTATGCGAAAGCGTCTATATATTGTGAGTTCCTTTGTTGTTTCAGCACAGAGAGCTGAGATAAACTCCAGTGAGAAGCCGAGGTTTTTGGCTCGGCTGAGTACATTAAGCATACAGACAGATGAGTCACCCATGGCACGCATAGTGTAAGCCGTGTAATGGTTTATTCATTCAGAAGGATGGCATGATGTATTAGACACAAATACACACATTGGACACGTATGGGGTTGGACACAAATGCACTTTTGTTACATAAATGAGTCCGCTGTCAACCGACACCACACCTCAGGGATCGGTGTTCTGAGAAACTTTTTACTATCGCCAGTCACAAACATAGTTGGTTGATTATTTGTTAATGACATTGGAGATCTACAGGAAATTGACCTTTAGCTCAGGTTTGATTTCAAAAAGATTCTTTCTTGTCCAGCACCATTCACAGAGTCAGAATAGGATCAAAAATGATAAAAAACTTATATCTTCCACAATTTTTTATGCTGGAATATCATGAATAGAACATTATATGCTGCCTTAAGCCTGTGCACCTTATAGCCTCATTACATGAAAGTGTACCGTGTCAGTGGAAGCTTATGTCTATAGAGTGTATAATCACATTGTTTGAGCTTTAAAGCTAAAATGTAGCAGACAGTGCATTTACGTTGTGGGATACCTCGGCAGTATGGTATTAACCCGGTTGCCTTACTTTTATGTTTTGTTAGAGGATTAGAATAATCTCTCTCACACAGCATGTATCTCTTGAATTATATTGCATTACAACGTGGCTCGACACAATCCAAAGAAACAGCCCAGTACATACAACTGTACATACACCAGTACATACACCAGTACATACATCTGTACATACACCAGTACATACACCAGTACATACACCTGTACATACACCTGTACATACATACACAGGCTGCGAGAAAAGGGAAACATTTTCTGTAACCTAGTGTTTCACATTTACACAAAATACAAACTATGTGTGCTGTGTACGGGTCCCTGTGTAATTTATCTTATCTTGTGCCTATGTGAGTGACCTATAGAAAATGTGTGCGCATGTAACATGATTGATTTGAAATCTGGTGGAGCCAAACACTTGGACAATTTACAGTGTGTCAGCTCCTGATAAGTAATGAGGTCCTACAAGAAAGTCGTGAGAGATAGCTTTGTGCTCGTCTGCTCTCGCAACACACGTTTTAAACAGTAGTTGAACAGGACACACATTTTCAAAGTTAAAGTCTTATTCATTTATAATTCAGGATTTTTCATCATGACTTTATATTTGGTTGCTGTAAATGTTGCTACTGTAACGGAGACATCCAGATTTCACAAGCTTTCAAGTTGTGATCCTTAAGTCCTGCGTGAAATAGAAAATGCGTGTATGCATTTACTATCCAGCTGAACAAACAATATGTTGTTTTAATAAAGTATCATGAGTGACTAATATAATGTGTTCTGTGTGACTGTTTCACAATAAAAGCTGCATGTTTCACCAGCTAAACACTTTAAATGTGAAGCAGCAGCAGAATGGTGTGCTGTTTAGTTTAGCAGTTCTTTAAGACAACGTGAAGTGAACAGTGAGGATAACAAACATGCTGCCTGATTTACTTTGAACGTGTGTGAGTAGGAATTTGAATTCAACATGCCGTCTCTGTAACTATAAATAAAGACTACTCTGAGAGGGACAGGAATTTCAGAACACTGGATTATCATAGATACTATCAAAAACATTGTGCTCAAATGGCAGCATGCATGTAAACCCCACACGCTGTAATCCTTAATAACTATAACACTGAAATCTTATGGGCAGCGATTTAAAGGTAGTTGTGTTCAGCAGCCTGACATACAGAACACTTACCACGGACTTGGTTTACATGCACCTTCACTCACTTGAGGGATCATCTCAGGGATATCAGCATGCATTTATAACTAAGACGACTCACTCTATCCCAATTATAAAAAGAGGGATCAGCTCTTCCTTCTGCTGTCTGATTTCACTAATCATGTGAGAAGTGATGGGACCTCCCTCTGTAGGTGATAACAAGCGTCCAGGTTTCATGAGACGCACTTCGTAGACTTCACATCTCAGTGCATGCGACAGTAATAGAGCTAGTGTGTCTGTTCTGCAAAGCTCAGAGTTAATGAAATGGAGCTTAACAGAGCGTGAACATGAAGCGTACTGTATGGTGAGAGTAATTGGAAGAGCAGTGTGTGTGTGTGTGTGTGCGTGTGTGTCTGTGTGTGTGTGTGTGTGTGTGTGAGTGTGTGTATACAGTCTCCTCACACATACTCTACCTTTGTGTCATTGTTATGTGCGTTTGAACACTGCGGTGCTCACTGACTATGTGTGCTTTGGTTGCAGATTTACTTGCTTATTCACTGACCTTTGCATTTCATAATATATTAATGTGATCCCTACATAAAAAATAAATTGTTATTTATGGTACTTTTTCCGAGACCTACTTTTGATTCATTACAGTTTGATATTGCTTTGTTTTAAGAACTTGGTAGGTAAAAAACTAATGATAGTTTTGTTTTGGCTTTATATGATTGTCGATAGACAAGATTGGGGTTGACGTGCAGCTCAGATCCCCAAGGTCTTAATCCTCTGCAGTACAATGAAATAATCCTTCTCATTTGTAGTCTGATATTTGTATCTTTTATGTTGCGCAAGTAAAAACTGTGGGTTTGACTGGAGTTATGCTTTTCTGATGTGTCTTTTGTTGTTTTTGTAAACACTTTATTGGGCTTTAATGTGTGTTTATACTAGATGACTGTGTTGTTGTCCTGATTGTTATAAAGACTCATTTTGGGGCATTTTTTTTTACTTAATCCGTAGTTAGAGTTAAAAAGGAAGCATGAGGGATGATGCAACAAAGGTGATATTTTTGGTGCAAATGCCAATATAGTAGAATAAATACATGTTGTTAAAATCACAGTATTAGCATAGTAATATAACAGGTAATATAACATTAGCATAGTAAGTACTGTTCTTACAGTCTTTAAAGTACATTTTAAAGACTGTAAGTAAGTATTTTTATAGTTTCTTAAATAAATGATTTGAATACACCTTTGCAAGCATTAGTGTGATTCTTGACATCCTGCCTTCACTTGTAGATGACTGGAATACCGTGAAGCCTCGTTCCCATCTGGAGTTGAACGGTTGATGAGGGAACAATTTTGGTCATGCTTTAAAAACCCCCCACAAAAAACAACCTGGAATGGGACATCAACAATGCTATACTGTGCTCAAGCTTTCCACATCATTAGTTTTCTGAAGCGCCTGATGCTGTTGTCGGGAGTTACATAAAGTTCGAAATTCCCCCCAAAATTGTATGGGCATCTGTATGTGACTGCTGTGTACGCACATTTGCATCTTCCAGTACAGCGCAGTGTGCGCGTATGAGCGTGTGTGTGTGTGTGTGTTTGAAGCGTGAAGGGTCTTATGAAAGCTGAATAAGGTCATTTAATGATGTCAGTGAATGCTGTTCTTTGCTCGTCTGTCATGCTCTGAGGCCTCCAGCGAAAACTGAGCAAAGGTTCAACCAGCCATGAGAACAACCCCCCCCCCCACGTCTCTCTCTCCAACTTTGTGTCTCTCGCTGTCTCTGTCTCTCTATACTGTAGTCTTTTTTTCACTCATCATAACCTACAGACCGGACACCTCCGCCGTCTGTCTCCTCCTCTCTGTCTTCCTTCCTCTCATTTCTTCTTGCTCCCTCCGTTCTTTCTCCTGATCTGATTCAGCTCAGACCCCCTCTGGACGGACTCCAGTGGCAGTAATTTTTCTTTTCATCACACGGCTCAATAATTATTTTCAGCTTCTTCTACTTTTTGATTTTAGTTTGCTTGGTGTCTACTATTTTAAAGCAAAATCGTCGCCCCCGCGAGAGTCGCTTGACATGAACTCAATTGAATGAGCTTTTATTCAGCCACTGTCAGCAGGAGACAGAGTCTGCAGGGCTTTCAGAAGTCTTAATAAAATGAACTATGTAAATGCACTGACTCATTAAAACACTTTAAATTCATTTTGCAATATATTGATGAGTTCTTTTAAAAACTCAATTTAATTTGGATGCAAATCTGGAAGTAGACAGAGGCACTGACCGATTCAAATTCAGTGAATAAAACTCACCAGCCAGTACTCCAAGTTTATCATACATACAAAACTGCTGCTGATCTCATCTCATCTTACCGGGAAAAGGCTCAGTTTGATTGTTAATTGCATTTCTATCTGTCACATTAGCAGTTTATTTAAGATGAGCACACCAGCTTTGTCCAGAGCTGGGAGCCATGGTTTGACGGGAAAGGCCACAGGTTGGACTTAAAACTGTGCCGATGAGGTTTCAACCTCCGTACATTGGGCTTCAGTGTCGTGCTTCGGTTTGTAAGTTCATATTGCTGGCTTCCATTGAAAAGACAAAGCCCAACGTTTGTTACCTGTGTCTAATGGTCTAAACAAACCATTAGAACTGTCCCTGTTAGCATTTCAGAATGCTGATTTGACTATTTCAGAGCACCGCTCTCCCAAAGTACGGCCTAACAGAGCTGCTAGCATGGCTGTCAACTCTTGTTATAGCAAGGAGTTAGAGCAAGTAACCTTCAGGGATTTCAATGCATTTCATAAATGATACAACAATTTGATAAATATGATGTTTAATACATGTCATGGTAAGGGAACTCATACACCTACATGCACAAACATACATCTAATACACAAAAATAGCCTACACGCATAATTTACCCACAAGCAAGTACTATCATAAATTATACGACCAAATCCTTTTCAGCTGCGGCCTGCAGCTCTATAGGTCGCTCTTCTTAGCGACCACAGTATTCGCATGGGAGGCCGAAATTTGGCATGGAGGTTAGGTGTGTGTGTGTGTGTGGGTGTGCGTCCATGTGTGCTTGTGTCATGCCAGTCGGGGGTTAGAGGCTGCCTGTCAATGGGAAGAGCCTATGACCAACAAGAAAAAGTGTTGTCTGATAGAACACCTCTACACAATTCACACACATGATCTCTGACTGATCATGAAGCTGAAATTTGCCATGGAGGTCAAGTGTTTGTGAGGTTCTGTGCATGTGAATACACGAGTGCATGGACGCCTGCATGGACCTGGTTGCACTTGTTTTGTTCAAACCTCACACAGGTAGACAGCACACATCAGAGAAAATAATGATTCATACAGTGTTTTTCTCGGCAGTTTCCAGCCCTCTCCCTCGTCCCTCTTCATCTGCTCTGTAGTTTCTTTCTTCACCTTCTCTCCGTTTCTTTCTGTTCTCTATGACAGATGTTTCAGAAAGAAGAGGAACAGCTGGCTGCTGTGGGGCTGTTTATTCACCCTTTAATTTCTTTCTCTTCTGTCCTCCCCCCCGTTTCTTTCACCGCTGTTTTTCTGTTGAAGCGGTCACAGATTGAGACACACATTTACGTCTCCAGAAAAAATGTGTGTGGGGGATTTAAAAATTCAGATATTAAATGCAAATAAAAACCTTCCTCCATTTGGTAAAGTTTTGCATTCGAGACAGCATGGCACGAGCCAGAAATATTCACCACGCCCAGGAGCAAATTTCACGTCATGGGGCCGCACTAATAGCTTGTGGAACAAATAGCTTGTGAGACAAATGCCTCATAAATGATGAGTGACTTCTAGCCGATTCTGTTCTCCCCCACACCCACAGCTAATTATGGGAGAGTTTGTTTTTTTTCTTCACCCAAAATCTCCTTATTCCGCTCAAATTCCCCCTCATTTTAAACACCCCCAGCCTCCAGCGCGCCACTGTGTGTGTGTGCGCGCGCACTTCCTGTGATTGATGAATGTGTGTTCCCGCTGCATATGTGTTGGCATTCATCTATGCCTTGTGTGGGCGTGTGTGTCTGTGTATGTGTGTGTGTGTGTGTGTGTGTGTGTGTGTGTGTGTGATCACCAGAGGCAGTTACTGAATCACTTCTCAATGTAGAGGCAGATTATATAACTTTATATAAACCGCCACGTTCCTCGAAAAACGCACACAGACACACAATTACATGTACGTGTCACTACACAGACACACAGGATGGATGTTTATACATACAGGCGACGCATGCACCTGTGTATGTAGAGCAGGGCCGGGCACATTCAAGCAAACATACACATTCTGTATATAGACTACCGACATGCGCTTCCTCCCACAGGACTCACACTCACAGATGGGAGCAGGAGGCAGCCTCATATGCCCACTTACTCTACACAAAAGTTATCTTGTGCACTTGATACGTCACGCAGCAGAGAGTTCTCGTTTACAGAAATGTGGACGGTTTAAGCTGTTTGTTTCTAATCCAACAACCACTGCAGCCCTGGGTATACACTATACCAGGATGTCCCGTCTGTGTCCAATCAGCAGACCTGTTATTATTTACAATGGCAGATACATTTTAAGGGAAGTTTAACTGTACAATACAACCACATTATGTTGATGAAGGTTCTCAGTCATCCATGTCTAGGTGCTGTTTCTTATAGACATTTCCCCTCTCATCCAAGAGGCTTCTTCAGTTTTAACTAACTGGAGGGGACTTGCAGGCTTTTAAACCCTGTGTGGGAGTGTCCTTAAATAGGCGTTAAGGAGACATGTGAGCTCTGAGTTTCAGAGTCCTTAGAAAGTCAGTGAAAGATTTTGTTTAGATGTCTTTTTAACCCTGTAAGACCCAAATATAGAAAAACCTAAAAAAAAAATTTTTTGACCCTCCAGATGTTGTTGTAGGAGGCCCCTGATGCAGAAATGAAAGAGTTTTTGAAAAAAAAATGTTTATGTACGTTTTTAGAGAAATGTTGTAATATTGCAACGTTGGGCTTAGGTGGGAGCAGAATTTTTGTATGTGTACTCATGTTCTCTGAACAACAATTCCGAACAACTAAGGGTTCATTTGCAGAGTTGATTGCTTACTTAGCCCCATAAAGGTATATAACATTAATAATAATCACACATTCACATTTTTATGAAGAATTAAAAAAAAAAAAATTATTAAATAGCTTCTAGTGACTTCTTCATTCCTTTTTTCCTTTTCATGGCTGACTTTCATTCATAGTATAAGTCCCAAAAACAGTTCTTGTCCTCTGAAAAGCGAAGGTGAACATCACACTTGCTGCATTGCATGTTAGTGTATCCTTTAGTGCAGTGTCTGCAGCTTCCTCTCCCTGTCTTCACTGGGATATGCGCAACTAGGTCCTTGCGTACATGCAATGGGAGGTGTGCACTTCTCTTGGATGGTCTCTTCTGAGGAGTCAGAGGGCTTCCTGATGTCACTGTTGCTGGGCTCCCTTGGCCTGAAGATGGTCGTCCTCTCTTTGGAGTTTGGAGCGCCATGCTCACCAGGATGAGAGAGGATGCTGACTGTGCCTGAAACTGTCTCCTGTTCACTGTCTCTTTGCTAGAGATCTTGAGAGAGGATGATGGTGTGCCAGAAGATGTACATGTACCTGTGACAGGATTTGATGGGGGACCTCTATTTGGCTGTAAATGAGTCCAACAAATCCACAACTCCCATGTACTTGTTGTTGACACCAACAATGTAAGGCCTCTCAAGTTCAGTGTAGCTTCTGCTGGCTTTGTCCCAGCGTTGAATCTTCTGCACAGGTTCAGGTCCAGCAAAGGATAACACAAGTGTGATGGCCTTGTTGTCAGACCATTTGACAGCACAGATGTTGTGATTCCCCTCCACTCTGACATCATCGCTTCCTCTCCCCTTTTTCTTCAAGCTCTTCTCGTCTTCAAGGTCACAGTTGGGCAGGCGCACCTGCCTGGCTGTTCCCACGTAATGAATTCCCCAATGTTTTCCAGGCAGACAATACTGTCTGCTAATTGTAAGTCGCTTTGGACAAAAGCATCTGCTAAATGCCCTAAATGTAAATGTAAATGGCTTAGCCTATGCTCTCTACTTATCATGCTAAAAGAAATGTGCATCCCAATCACCAGCCATTAAGTCACACAATACTGCCTTGACATGACAATACTGCTTGTAATGCCCTCTAATTATCATACTAAAAGGAAAACATGCATACCCCCACTTACATCCACATCAAACATCCAGGAAAATGTTCAGCTTTCTCAGAACTGAATTGTCTGTTGATATCCTCTTTGTGGACAAAAATGTGGAATTTTAGGTCAGTCTGATCAAATTAACTACATTTTTTTGGAGATAAACTTTTAAATCAGTCAAATTTGAACCCAAGGGTAGTATGTATACTTTCCATGTATAAAGAAACACTCTGTTTCAGGCAGTGGTGTAGTGGAGAGAATACAACCTGTTTGTTCCCATTGCAACAAGCCTGCTATTTTGACTACCACACTCACCCAACGTTGTAATATTACAACAAATATGTAACAAGCTCTAAATGAAACTTGATGAATCTATTCTACAAAAACTCCATATGTACATGTTCTAGACATTGTAATAACAACAAAAAAAAATATAAAAGACATTTTACTTACTTGATTCTGATGAATTTAGTCCAATTAAACAAAGCAATGTTGTCCGAAGGAAACCATGAGAGGTTGTGTGAGTTCATGGCCATGAGGCGGGACTTTTAAACAAATGTACTATCCAATAGCATCGTGAGACTAAACAATAGGACCCAATGACTATGTAAATGTGGTGAAAAACAAGATAAAATGTAACAGATTGGTTTTTAGGATGGCTAAAGGTAACGTTGTAATATTACAACAGTGGGTCTTAGAGGGTTAACATTCACTTGTTTTTAACTTCCAGAGAAGTCCCTTAGGTTCCCTAGCAAGACGTTTAATTATTTAACCTGTGTTGCACTTCTACAGGCGTCAAGATATTGAACCCATACTGCACGTCCACCAGAAGTACAAAACTGGGTCTGCACTGAGCGACGTTATGAAATCATAGTCTGAACTTGACTGGTGGTCGCATGTTTGCAGGCATTGTTAAGTTGAAAATGCTCCAGGCAGTGATTCCTTTAAAACAGTTATTGCAGATGAACTGTATATGACTGTATATGAATGCGAGACTAGGAATCAGTCACTGCAGGAGATGGTACCAAGGATCTAGGGAGGATGCGTGGGTGAACAGAAAGGGATGGTATAGAGGAGAAATAATAAAGGATGAAGGTCATCAGAGGTGAGCGTAACACAACGACTTTAGCGGTGATGACAAAGAGAATAAATGTGATGACACAGAGGAAGGAGCGATTAAATCAAGGACATTTAGGTTTGTAGAGGCAGAGAGATGTGGACAGAAAGAGGTAGAAGGAGAGTTGAATGAAAGTTGGTAATAGCTCACGTCAGGCGATGTGACTGTTTATATTAAAACAGAGTGACAAAAAAGAGGGGAGACTAAGAACAGACAAAATGAAAGGAAAAGATGACTGAATGTATGAACGTATAGACGGAGGAGGAGGAAAGACACGGTGACACATTATGGAGTCACTGCTCTTTAGTCACGTCCACCCTCTGATGACCCCGTCTTACTCTTTCTCTGTTTACTCTCTCGCTCCGTCTTCATTCCTGCCTCCTATGTTCTTGTCTTTTCCGAGTAGAATAACATAAGACAGGAAGTAGTGGCAGTGGACACCCAAGTGCTGGCTAGAGGGCAAGAGAAAAGAGACAGAGGAGTTTATTTTTGTCACACTTCTTTACTGATTTCAAGCAAAAAACACTTTTTTTGTCTTGTATCTTTACAAAGAAAAAAAAAGAGTCTTCCCTGTTCACAAGAATATCTGATTAATATTTGTTTGTAGCCCGACTTTTTGACAGAAAATAAGTGAAATGTGATTATGACGGAAGTGGTACTTTGACACGTGCACACAAGCACTGAGACTTCTCTAACCTGTGCATGTGCATTCACCCGCGCATACAGATTCATGCTATTAACATTTGTACAAGCACACACAGACAACAATATACACACATCCTGTCCCGATGTACACACAGATGCACAGGTGCACGCCATATGTAAATGCATGCATGCGTGTAAAACACACAAACACACATAGGAGGCCTGATTTTTTTGAATTGAGATTGCTTGTTGTTACCTGTGTGTCCACACAGTGTCGGATGTAGAGGCGGGGAGGCCGATCCTCCCGGTGACTCAGGGTGACTTCACCACCCATGTGCTTACAGTGCTGTTGGTTCAAATGTGATTCAAGATTTCTGTCACGCCATGTGTCCAGTCATCCAGTCGCTCCGAGCGTTTGTCATTGTGTTGTTTCTGTTTCCTCCTGGCTCACTGCCGTCTGGATAAAAGCGGTGATGTTTCGAGTACAGTTGTCAGTCTCCGCCACTCACTGAGGCGTCACTCAAAGGCTTCCCACACCTGACTGCAAAAAAGCGTCAGCCGCTGGGCTTGTAGTTGATCTTTTTACACAATAAATCTGGAGAGGATGTGCAGTAAACATTGTTATATTACCCGCCAGAATTACGTTTCACACGTGATGTAGTCGGGCCGTGTGAGGCTGCAAACATCCACCTGTCCTCCGTCACCCCAAACACACGCGACACACTCTTGTTTTTAACACCCACACCTCCATCCTGTGCTCTGTCTCTGTCTGTCTGTGTCAGCCACGCTTGTTTTACTCTCACTCTCGCAGCAGGATGTCTAAATCTGTCTCACACACATGCTATCAAAGTGTGTGTGTGTGTGTGTGTGTGTATTTGTGTGTTCGACTCTCTCTTTCACTGGGAGGGATCTCTCTCTCTCTCTTTCTCTCAGTGAACACTCCCACTCTCTCTCTCTCTCTGTCTCTCCCACATGGAGTGCAGTCTCATTAAGCGCTGCTCATCTCTTCTCTTTGGATGCACTCGGTCTGAGTGTAGGACAGGACGGGCAGATCTGATCTCTTTCTTCACATAGAGCCGGCAGTAGGTACAACTCTCTCTTCTCTCTCTTTCTCCTCTCACCCACCTCTTCTAACGGAACACAAACTATGAATGCATCTCACTTTTCTGTTTGTCTGAGCTTAGATTGTAACAGCGATAAAAAAAAGGGTAGCAAGGAACCTTATTTTTTATTCTATGTGATATGATTCATGGTCATGATGTGCTTTAGGAATATGTGCCCTACGTGTATCTGTGTGTCAAACTTCTTGAGTAGAGCTGCCTGAGGACGCTAAATGAATTTCAGTGTAAACTGACAGGAAAGTCGCATCGCATCGTATGGTATCGTATACGAGATGGTAATTCTTTGGCTGCAATTACCGGGCATGTTTCTGAAGTTACTCACTCAGTTTCATTGGTCCCGTGATGCCCTGCTGCTCCCGATGCAAGAAAAATTCTGCCAGAGAGACAGAAATCTAACATATTTTATTCAGTCAAAAGTGGCAGCTGTGGATGAGCTTTTATTTCCACATTGTACGTTGGGATGTGCACAAGGTGGTCTTGTACGAGCTTGTATGATCTGACATAACACCGGCAGCCTTGCACTTACATCTGTACCGCTGCTGTGATGAGTGTGTTTCAGAATGAAAACCTAGTTTCAGCACCAGATGCGCCTTGCAAACTAATATTTTTGTGCGTATGTTTTTCCTTTTTGGAGAGTAAAATCTTGATTTTTTTTTTTCTTAAGTTATCACCTTGTTTATGCTGTTTCTTTAAAGGTTCATCATCTCTCCATGTTGACTGATTGTGTCTTAGCAACTTTATAAAATCACCCATCACTATGTGGGTCCTGAACTGAACTACCATCTCTGTGGGTGTCAGTTTTCTGTAACTGTACCTGGCACGTTGTTGAAATAGCACCTGTGCGTTAAATAAGGAGTAAGCTTACTTCATCATCATCATGCCACCTCCTCTGCGTGTAGATTTGACTTTGTCGCCATATATGTCCAAGCATATGTGTGAGGTTCTTAAATATCTTCAGATAGCATAATATGGGTGATTTCTGCAGTTCGAAACAATTGAGATGTTCCACTAATGTTCTGACACACACACTTGTGGGTTTTGATTGTGTGAGTGTGTGTCTTTGTAGGAGTTTTCATCAATTTAAATGTTGATGTACAAGTAAAAAGGACAAATGTATGTTATGGTTCAGTAAGACAGCAAAGACAAGGGTCTTTTCACTCCCTTTCAATGAATTACAAACGTAATATAACAGTAGATTAGAAGAAACTGTGAAGTGGTCATAGAAAGGTCAGTTCCTTATATAACAGTATAGTTTGAATGAACAGATTGCCGTATTTCTACACAGCTTGTTACTTAGTACAGTGGGTGTAAGCGAGTGTGTCTTTGTATGTGGGTCTATATGTCTTGGAGTGTTCTGGTTCCCACCACTCATTTAATATTCTATAGTATCTATGACACTGATACTTAATTAAGAAAATGTACAGTATATGTAACATCTAACTGTTGTATCAAA
Source organism: Sparus aurata (assembly GCF_900880675.1). Classification (NCBI taxonomy): domain Eukaryota; kingdom Metazoa; phylum Chordata; class Actinopteri; order Spariformes; family Sparidae; genus Sparus; species Sparus aurata. The sequence goes on along the minus strand of NC_044188.1, from coordinate 18,724,983 downwards.
ATGTCTTGGGGCTGGTTTACATATTAATTCGCCGAATCCTTCTTACAAATCATTAATACCATGCAGGACTGTGAAGTGTTTAGTTTGAAACACAGATAAACTGGTAGGATATACCAGCAATATCTGGACAATTTAGGTTGAAGTTAATACATAATGGCAGCCGCAGGAGCAGATTTATATACTAATGAAGTTACTGTTTATTTAGCATTACGAAACACATTTGAAAATGTCCTGAAATTAGATTATAATGCTGCCATTTTCTGACCCCCTGTATGTTCCAGAACGTGATCTGAATTTGAGGTGTGCAATTTAAATGTTCAAACCAATTAGAAGCATTCTTTTGTCGATACAGTTCCCTAAAAAAATGTTTTGTTTGAGATACAAAATATATTCCTGTTGTAGGTAAGTAACAATGGCAAATAACTACATGCAGCTCTTTCCACTCTTAAACCGCATCCTCCCTATTTTCGATTGTTAAGAGGTTAAATGACCTCTAGTGGCTGCAGGCATTTTAACAGGCACAAAGGAGGAAGTCATCTGAGGCAGTATAAAGAGCAAGAAAGTCCATGAAGGGAGGAGGATGCCGTCTACTGTTCTATACTGTTTGTGTCTTACATGACACCAAGAGTCAACACTTTTCTTTAGCTCATGAACACAAGTTAACTTACATCACATACTCTTATTTATATTTATTGACATGTTGGCGTCCAAGTTGCACACAGTGGCCCAAGCGGCCCACAGAATCACCATGGGTGGCACCAACGGTTCACATGATAGCCGATCCAACTATGTTGCTGTGTATGTGTCACGCAAACGAAGCATCAAAGAAGAGCAACAGGCGAGAAGGGGAAGGAAAATGTCATGTCGTGCCCTCTGGTTACGTAGTTTATTAAAGGCTATTATGACTCTTCCGGACAGCCTGATACCGAGAAATTTGAGTCTTTGGCATACTGTGGCACTTTTCACAAGCTGCAGGATCTTTGGTTTATTCTGAGTCACTTCAATGAGTTTCAATGAGGAAAGGCTGCAAATAGAATCACAAACAGTGTGATCCACCCGATCACCATGTAGACCTGCTCTTCTGATCTGTATATTCAGACAGGAGCAACTTGTCTGACAGCCTCTTGGTTTTATATTCACTCAATTTCAACTGTCCGACCAAATACCTCACATCTGGAACAAGAACACTTCTTACATCAGCTTTTAGATCGCATAATCAATTCTCTTCCTGTAAATGAAAAGGTGAGATTACAACATGTTCCTGATCCAGAACATACTTAAATTGACACCTTTCAATTTCACATTTCAGAGCTGAAAGATACATTCAGTTTTTTGGGGTTTTAGACAGTTTAGTTCTAAAAACAAAAATCTTTGGGTAGGTAGTTTGTCTCCCAGGCGTGTGCTGTGATAAAACTCGCACATAATAACACACTCACTGCTGTTTTTGTGGATGACCTTTCCCGTGCAGTTTTACTCACAGAATGAGACATAGCTTCCAGGCAGAGACTTTTTTTTAATGAGGATGTGAATAAATTCATTGCTTCCTTTAATAGAAAATGTTTATTTAAATTTTTGAATTCTATCTTTATGATTATATTGTCAGATGCATGTTTCAGATGCCTTAATTTTCCTTTTTATAAACCGAGAAAGCTACGTATAGGGTGCAAGCATTTAATTACGATCCATACTTACATTTACCTTTTGTTGGCAACCAGGGGTGGGTAAATACAAGCTACACATGTAACTAAAATAGACATTTCTTTAAGGAACAAATACTTTTTGCGATGACAATCCTTGGCCACACCATGGCACACTTTTTTATACTAAAATCTAAAAAAGGCAACAGTTACTTGATGAAGTGATAGCTGTGTGTCCTGATAAACTCAGGTACCTCCACTTTGAAAAACACCTTTTCTAACTTCCTTTCCATGAAAATGTTGTGAGCTAGCTAATGTTACCAATGTTAATTTTTCATGTGTATGTGCTTATCAAAATAAGTGTTAAATAGCTCTATATTCCAACAGTTTTCACTATTATACAGTGTTTGGTAGTTAACTGCGGTCTTTCCTCTCTCTGCTCATGCAGTAAAAGAGAAAATACAATTTTCTGGTATTCCCTACAACTTTATCCAATCAGGACAGCGAGCTCCATAAAAAAGTGGTCCTGTCTGCTCCTTAGGATTGGATCCACCTGTTCCCAGATAGCAAAACTGTACCAGAAACCCTCATCCGACCCACATAATTGCATGGAATGATGGCACTTGGGCAGTCCATTCTTGTTTTCCAGACCTGAGCCACAGCAGGAATAAAATGAACTGTAGCTCAGATTTTAGCCAGTTCTGGTTAATTTTGTTTGCTCTTGGCTGACGTCTGGCCATGGCCTGCTTGTAGCTCAGGTCTGGCAAACAGAGCGCTCCGCTAAAGTTCCACATCATTCCACCTGGTATGTGGGCCGGATGAACGTATATGGTGTGGGCCAGATCTGGGCCGTAGCAATTTTGTTAACTGTGTTTGCTGCCATGTCAGGCAACTAACACTTCATGTGGGGACAAGGGAGAAGGAAGGGGACTCAGAACTGTAGAACAGACTGGAAGTTAGCTAAAACAGTGACAATGACCTATTCTACTGTCTATTGTTTAGGTACTAGGATGCGTTCTAAAAACCAGCATGAGAGCAGTAAACTGTCCCCTTCCCTTACTCGTGAAAAACCCTGGGAGGCAGCTTTAATTAAATATAGATATTAAGTGGCTTATGTGAGAGCTCTTAAAGTTTCTTCATAAATTATGCCACCATATATTAACGGTTGTAACATTGTAGACTCTTTTTTTTTCACTTCTGAGAGGGAAAGACCGGCACACACACACACACACACACACACACACACACACACACACACACACACACACACACACACACACACACACACAGAGAATGGTTATCTGTTTTACTGGGATGAGATAAGACAGTTGTACATGCATGAAGGGAATGATGCATGAAGGAAAATCACCATCCTGTACATCAGTAGGATTTTGGCCTAATGTATAACATATACAGTCTGATATGCATACTTATTAGATGAGACGTACTTTTATATCCACATATCCCTGAAAACATAAATCTTTCATATAAATGTGTTTTCTAAGTTGACACACTTACAGTAGTATATTGTTTGTACTATATCTCTGTCCTCACTCAACAGTACAAGTGTCTTTATGTCCATTTGCTGAATAAACAGCCTGGAATAGCTTCAGTGTCTCTCTGACTCCACTCATGTGGACCCTAGCTGATGCAAGGACAGACAGCAGAAGCTGATGTGACTAAAACCAGCAGACATTTGGAACACATATGAGCGGCCATCGCCTCCACTCGGACAAGTGGTGTCCGATTACCTTGGGTCATGCTCCTGAGTGATTCCTTGACCCCTCATTCAGAGTGGGTGGCTGAACTTTACCAAAGCTGGTGGCAAAATAACGTTAGTCAGATTTTTCTCTAAAAACAAGGCTAATTACCTCCTGACCCCTGTGAAGACGCTGCCTGAGCCTTACCACTTGATGTGTCATCATGGTTTTCCCTTGTAGCCTTCGTTTTGAGAGCGATAAAACAAAATGTTTTTCTCTGTGATGATTTGTACTGAAGTCACATCTGCAGTCGGGGCACAGAGATGGGGTGGATGAGGACACAAGAGCAGCCTGAGAAGCACTTGGGGTTCAAAGCAAACCAGACTGGAGAGAAAAAACAAATCTATTTACAATCACGGTGGTTTTGACCTCAGCTGCAGTCACGCTGATGCAGAGAGTCAGCAACATCAGCTATTTGTCATCTGCGTAATAAAAGTTTGCACCTGCTCGTGCCATTCAGGTGTTTTCGAGGACAGTGTTACTTCATGTTTTACTAAAAATCTAATATATGGTTAATGTTTTATCTGCTGAGATTTTAAATATCCACATGTTTAACATCTTCCCCCCAATATGCTGAGGATGAATTCAAACTGTTCGCAGCGTGGTACGAGTACTGAACTATAACTGCTAAAACTCATTGTTGGCGGTAAAACGCTACAAAAGTAACATAACTGTAATTTTATCAAAGTTACTAAGTCTGGTAATGCATTACCATCCCCAGCACGCACTGGTTAGCTTGACACATAACGATATAAATGTTTTGACTTTTGACACAACTCAGTGGTTTAGCTTATTTAACAGAAAACCATGTGAACCGATGAATAATTCATCCAGATTTGCTGGCATGTTCAGCAAGGGAGACAGAAAAAAGTGCTGACTCTCTACCTTTGTAGCGGTCATAAAGTCCTAATTCGTGTCCATTCCCTAATAATATATATTCCTTTAGTCCTTAAGGGTCCAATCATCAAAATAATCCAAAAGGGTTTTCATCAAATTAATCCAAATTGTGAATATTGTCCATCAATGTTCCAAACTCCGTTAGTCAAACAAAGACATAAATTCTTCCTGAGGGGATACATATTTTCTCTTCCTCCTGTCTGGTCTTTCTGCGTATGTTCGTATTGCTGCCTTCAACACGAAGGTGTCCTTACCTTTTTTATGCCTAGTTTCACCTAAGTCAGCCCTGAAGTGTTGCATACACTCCCAGTTTGGAAGGCTAAATGGCTCTGGTCAGACAAAGTGCAGGTTTGCAGCATGAAGCGTATTTTTCAGTTGTTTTTTTTCTAGACACAGCTTAACTCAAAATATAAGGAAGATGACGATAAGAAAATGTGTTTTGAATGATAGTAAAAGGTTTTATAGAAAATAGGTTTATCCGAGGCTATAGTAGTGGAACACTATCACCCCGCCTCCAGAAACGCCTTGTCATCCTTCTGTAGTTTTTTTTTTAAGTTACGCAGATCAAACTTTGAATCCTCAAAGAAATGATGATCTTCTGCATGTCAGGTTATACAAAGACTTGTCCAGTTACTTAACTTCTTCCTCTTGTTGACTTCTATTTTGGGATGCTCAGAGCAGAAGTGACACAGTTCAGCAATAACAGCATTGTGCTTTTAGGTGCTAAAACACCCGCAAGCTAAAGGGTCAAACTCACTTGAACCTTTCAGCTGTCGGAGTACAGCTGGAATTATTAATGGTCACTAAGCTGTCTGTTTGTATCACACTGCTCCGGCTGTAGTTTTACATTTGAGCGTCCGAGACAGCCTGTGCGCTTGTGTTACTGTCTTTTTTGCAGCGTGCCGTGAGCTTGTGTGACAAGTGTCAGTAGATTATGCTCACACACCTGAGCGTACCATCTGTGTATCTGTAGCGCAGGTGTCGCATCTCCAGAATAAAGAGTTGGCAGCAACACAAGCCACTCAAACTAGGGTTAAATGTATAAATGTGTGTGTTTATGTGTGTGAGACAGAGAAAAAAAGAAAGGAAGTAGACTGTGTGTGTGTGGTTCTTCTACTTTCTAGGTTATTAATGACCAGAGATGGTTACCATACCACAGACGATGCGATGGAAGCCCCTCAGGGACACAATACATCCAGATGAGGCAAACATTTGGATTCATTATCCACATCGCTAGTTTTTTTATGTACCTTTCTCTTCCATACTCTGTCTGTGTGTGTTTGTCCCTTTTAGTATATACGAAGCATGTGTCAGACTTAATACGTCTGAGAATTATCCCCTCTGAGATGCTGATTCCTCGCCGCTGTACTGTACAGCTGTCCTGAGACCAGGCACAGCTGTGGCCTTAGCCTCCTGAACAGAACATGTTATTGTTCTGCCATGCCATCCCTTTCATTGTAAGATTCACTGAGGATTGAAAGCATCCAATTTTTAGCTCTTTGATACTAAAAATACCTGGTGAGTTCAAACTGAAGGTGAAGTGAATATGTTGGTGACATTAACTGAGTTCCTCTTCCTCTCTCCTGACAGCATTTCCCGGCTGTGAGCGGGACCTTCATGGATTCTCCATACAATGGCAACACGTCCTTGCAGACGTCCACCTCCAACCTCAACGCTGGCTACTCTCGACCCTCAGAAGCAGAGGATGATGGGAAAGTGTCCAGTGACACCATTTGGCTGTGGATTGCTGTGCTGGCAACCATCGGCAACATAGTGGTGGTGGCTGTGGTTTGCGCCTGTGCCTTCTGACGAGATGGAAGCCAAAGTACTCTCAGATAATGGGAAATCTTGTATAGCTTGATAAATATATTTTTCTTCAGATATGATGTAAATAGCCTTACTTTTAGATCGACGAGGGTGAGCTTTAGTTTGAAAGGGAATTTGCATTGGATTCTTAATTAAATTACTTTTGGCATTTTTCTCACCAAATTAAATGAAAATAAATAAAAAATCAGGAACACAAAACGTTATTAATGTATTTAAATTACATAATGGTCTGACAGAGAGAGAGAGAGAGACAATATCAAACACTATCTGTGCAAAACATTTAAGACAAGCGTCAAAATTAAGTTTGAAAATGACTTAGAGTCACAATGAGGGACTTCCAGAACTGCTATTATGACTAATCTCACTTTAAAAGCTGGAAAACTTCACACCGACCAAACAAGACCACAAAGAGACTGTTATCATGCATGATTACACTTCGCTGAACCCTTTTTGTAACCAGCAAGAAAGCTACTCCACACACATCTGGATCAACCAAATTGAGTGTAAAGAACACTTAAAACAATAGATGTTCGATCCATCAGTATCAGCAACCATTCAACCATTTGCCTGGCACAAACACTCTAGCTTAAAACTCAACATCATGAAGACACCATGGCTTATCATCACTATTACATTAGTAGCTCATTTCCGTTTTAATCATCTGTGAAATTAACACGTTCTGAAACGGCATTCAGAGGAACTTGTCCTCAGCTTTGCCCTTTGTAGTTTGAGAGTCTAAATGGGTCACAGGGATGTCTAATCCAGCCTCCAAGTGAACACCATATTAACATATTTCATGAGCACCCCTGAGCAAAAAAATACTAAAATTAATCATTTTGGATTCCAGGCTAAAATAAAGCTGTGACCTTAACATGATAGTACTATGCTTGCCAATGGTCAGTTGGTTATGCAAGCCACGCTGATGTTATATAAACCCATTCATCACAAGCTCAGAGGTCACTCCGAACTACAAGGATTAGACAAGATCATAGCTTGATCCCTGAGTTAGATCAGAAGCCAGAATGAGATCTACTGTTGACGCTGCACATTAGGATTGAGTCCTACGACGGCCTCTGACATCCTGATGATGCTCGAACAAAGTGCTGAACTCCAGCCTGTGCTGTCTATACTGTTCTTTTCTATTCTGTTGGTTTTATTCTTAAATTTCAAGCATGTAGTATATTTCCTTGACTAATTCTGAATGGGAGGGATTTACCCCCAATTTGCCCCATGCGTTACTGTTGCTGCCCTTGTCAATACTTTATCTTTAAAAAGATTTATCTGATTTCACACAGAGGTAGAAGAAGCAGCTTTTTTTTTCCTAGCAGCTGACCGAACGAGTCGCTGGCTGATTTTAGCGACTGGAGCCAGCTAGCTAATTAAGCTAATGTTAGCTTAGTTGAGTTTTTGCCTCTCTCACACTTGAATCGTCCTCATTTCATAATGAAAACCTCAAGTGTCTTAAAACACACTTATTGGTTAAAGCTACATGTCATTTTATATATTTTTTGCATGTCTTTAATCGCTATCCACATTTTATGCGTTTTGGACGTATAGCAGAAGACGAAGTCAGGTGACCTTCACTATACAGTCGTTTGAACTTCACCTTCAATGTAACAATAATAAACATATGTTCATCATGAAATTGTTGCTCTTCGGTTAGGTTTAGGCATCAAAACTACCTGGTTAGGTTTCGGAAACACAAGTCAGCTTATGTCACGGAGGCCTAACATCACAAATGTGTCATATTTAAGTGTGACTGTTTGTTTGACCCAGCTTTCTCGCTATTTATACTACGCCATCGGACGTATATTTTCTCTATGATATTTACCGTATGAAATGCGCCATTCAACACAATCAGGCTGGGCTGCTGGAGTGTAAAGTTTCCCAAGTAAGGAACGGGACACGTTGTTCCTATCCCCTACGACACCTTTCACAAAATATTGGCACGACTCACGCGCCCTGTCACTTAACCTGAACTAGTGTTTTCGATGGTAACAGGATGCTGATACTTTTTCTTAGAGGGTGTATTATTCATTCATGACAGTAAGCTAATTAGCAAGACATGCTAAGATTTTGAGCTAACGTTAGAGAAGACATGGCTATTACATGCATTCATGTCTAATCTGTCTACACAACACTGAACTCTTTATACATATATCTATTTTCCAACAGCCCATGTACACTGTTTCGGCATGTGGAGAAACCTTAAAGAGGCCTGCTGTATCTATTTATAGTTACTACGCTATGATTGGATGAATGCTGCATGGGGGCGGGGTTTAGCAAATTCTTACAACAATCTCTTGATGCGACTTGTGTACTTCTTCCTAGTGTCCACAAGCATCCACGCTGTTAGTTAATTTAAAAGCTCCAGTTCATTTGACATGCATGCCTTGCATTTGAAAAAACTGTAGCATCCTAAAAAAGCCCAGAGGAAACAAACTGGATCTAGAAAAAAGCACGGCTCAGCTGTGAGAGAGCAGTGATATGTTGAAATTTAACAAGCGAGAAGGGTCACGCAGGGGCCTTTCTTTCTGTCAGGGTTGCATTTTCCCCATTATAAGGATAAATACATCATTAAAAAGAATAGCGCCATTACTTTGAGCTCCCTTCAAATCACTCTGAGATTGTTAGAGAGGAGATTAAATCTCATAAAACTGATAGAGGGAAGAGGCAAGGCTGGAAGAAGAAGAGGCAGAGAGGGGATACAGAATGAGAACGATGCGGGTGGATCAGGTCAGCGGAGGTCAAAAAGTTAGCTAATAGAACTGGAAAGTAGCAGAAGAATCAAACCATAACCGTGTTCATCAGCCCATTGTGAACTGTCTCGACAAGTACGTTCTGCTGTGATTAAAACCAGTGTAGATGAAAGTGGCAAGACTGAACCAAAACAGTTTAGAGAAACACTGAGATTAAAAATGCTATAAATCTCCAAATATATGAGGGACTATTGAACAAAAGCTTCTGCTAAATGCCCTAAATGTAAATGTAAATGTAAAAGAGTGAAACAATACTACTCCTGTGCATCATCATCAGCTTAAAAGAATATTTTTCTTTAAACCTAACCAAACTTTAATCATGGGGGCCTCATATCAGAAAAAAGCTTTATTTTGGTAATTTATCTGATGTGTAACTGTCTTAGTGGCACCAATCTTGGAGCCAATTGGCAACAGCAAATGTTTTGGGGCTTCTGGTGTGAAGCCAGCAATAGCCGCTGCAAGACTTCCCCCTCCATGCGCTGGTCACTTGAGCTTGAGAAATGCAACCAAAGCTCTCTACAGTCTAATAACAGAAACCAGAACGTTTCCGATGCTGAAATCGCGTCCCTTGCCGACATATTCTGCATTTAATCAGGCATCTGTTTCTAGAAATTATAAAGGCACTCACACATTTCATTCTCTCACCAAGGGTGTCATCTAAATGCATCAGAAGTGTCATTGTGCATGGCAATTACAGTTCATTTTTCAGACTTGTTGGAGATAAAGTACCTCTGTCTTGCATTGTTATGGCTGTTCTTGACAGTTTATATGAAGTATGGGACATTATCAGGTCATCGAGTACTGTATGTAAAAACAGAACCTTTCTTCTTCATGCCACAATGTTGTCTCAGATGATTCTTCAACATATTTTCCTGCATCATGTAGTTTTAACCCAGTCCAGTCAGACTTGATCATGCAGTCAGTGTCCTCCAATGCATCGGTACATGTTTACACATATACATGTGTTTGCATATGTATCTCTCTTACTCTGAGTTGTGATCCGGCCTTTGCGAAAACGCTTCATCCTCCTGTCAGTGCTGGGCAGAGTAATGAGCTGTAATGCGCCTCTAGAGCTCACTTCCATTTTCTCCTCCCTCGCTCGATATACCAGAGGGAAGCGTGCCCCTGGCGGCTATTAGAGCGGTCAGAGTGGATCGTATCTCTGTGGCTGAGTTTATTAAAAGACGATTCTACAGACCGAATAGAGCTAACTTCAGCCATCAGAGACGGAGATGGAGTCTAAAGGAGCGGACAGAGGAAGAATTTGTAACGTTAGTCATCTGAGATAAAGAGTGGCGATGAGTGACACATGAAGTGAAAAAGGAAGATGTGGAAGAGCGAGGGAAGCTAATGAGGCAGGAAATGCTCATTTTCATTTCCGCCATTAGCGCTTCAGACAAGTGACGGGAAAAGAGACATTGTGTAAGAGTCGGGAGTGAGGAAATGAGTGGACCGGTAAGATGGGACAAGGGAAGACTAGAGAGTAAAAGAGGAGGATGTAGCAGAGAGCGAAAGTAGTAGTAGAACATAACAAGAAGAATCAATGAGGAAAGATAAGTAAAGCGTGCAGGTGTAAAGGAAGAGAAAGAGCATCACTGACACTTTGTTGGGCTGATTTTATGTCAGAAAGAAAACAAAACATTTGGTCTTCACCTCCTTTTTCCTACCCGTATTATACCCTTTTGAGCATACATGGCAAACCTTAAAACTAGAGGTTCAGACATTTTATTTTTCTATATGTCTAAACTCTATCACTCTGTTTTATTTGCTGCACTTGGGATTAAAACACAAATGAGAACTTGTTAGAAAAGCTTGTATATAACCACCATCAGCACCCATACATTACATAACAGCAAGAACTACACTCCAGTCAGTGTTGTGGTCTTCGTTTGGTCGGTAGAAGCTCAGCTGTCCACTGTTCACCACCACCTACACTTTACCTCATCCTGCTCTCTGCAGCGTCCAATCAGCAGCCAGTTTCTCTGCAAGCATGGACCTATTTCAGCTAATTAGATACCGTAGATGTGTTTCTACTCAGTGATCTCAAACTTTGGAGCTGACTCAGTCGACTCCACAAAGGAGAATGCATGTAAACAAGAGCTTGAGCATCTGTTGCTATAGACAAGATAATCAACAGCATCCTCCAACCAGCCTGCCTGCACAGTCACACACTGTGGACGTGAAGGATAAATTCTCTGACCCGATGTCCAAGTCCCAGTTACCAGCCCACCGATGACTCGACCGCCCAGGCAGGAGGTGAGAACTGGAAGTAGCATTGCTACTGGTGTCAGTGGTGGAAACAAAGTTTGCAATCACACCTTACATTTTACATTTAAGTCTGGAATCACCTGCCAAAAAAAAACCTTGAGACTTGAGATTTTTAAAATGTTTCTCTAAAAACAGATGTTGTTATGTTTGAAATAAATGTTTTGTAAATGGGGAGCAAAACGTGCTAGAAAGAGGCAAATTAACGCTGAGCAACAGTTAAATCTGAATATATGAAATCACCTGTCATTTGTGAAAGAGACTGGAAGCTTAGCATCAAAACCTGAGGATGTGCAGGTTTCCTGTTTCAGTGTCAAGTGCACAGTAATGGCAACAATCAATGGCTCTGATGACTATTCAGACTGCAGGGGCAATGGCCAACGTTTTGGTGATAACTAAATAATGGATATGTGGATCTCTCTTCTGTTTCATTTCATTCCTCATTGTTTACAATTGGATTAGCAAATTGAGACGCGAGAAATTGACACAAGGCGACATTTCAGCTGATCTTCATGGACAGATATCTGCATTGGAAAGCGGATACATTTTTAAAAAGCTAATAAAAGCTATATCTGGGCTGAAAAACAAATATATACTTCTAGGAGGAACACCCACTGAGTTCTAAAAAGAGCTTATTAGCAGCATTAGTGTTGCATCACTCAGTGAAAGTGATGAGCCAGTCTGCAGCAAACGTTACTCACCATATGCCTCTTCTTTTTTTTTGTTTTAACTCAGCGAGGAGATCATCGTCCCCTTGGGAGGTTTTACTTTTTTTTTTGCATTAAATGCATGAATGTGACCCACCCCACTCTGATAGAAACAAAAGGAGACAAACATGCCCACATTTTATGGGAGAAATGACAAAACACACTTGTGTTGCTCTCAAAAGCCATAATTTAGTAAACAGGAGAATGAAGAGCACCGTAATTTGTATAATCTGAGTGGTATGAACGGAGACATTGCATAATGAATCTTTTAAACAGTAAATGGGTCTTTAAAGGACCCAATAATACATACAGAAGTGAGCCTTTTTGCTTTGCGCTTCGAGTAAAACCTTTCACAAGCTATGAACCCAAGATGGCAGTATAACAATAATCCAGCACACTGAACTGACGGGATCTGAGCAGCAGAGTTCATCACTGCACCCTGAATACACAAGTTTGTCTAACAGCTACACCCTGGAACAGTCACTCCATCTTCTCACTCTGTGTTTCTAAGTTTCCTTCCCATCATATAGTCCCGATCAATTTAAGAATAAGGCACATTTAATTATTATTCTTGTTTAAAAGTTCATTTTTTTCTACTGCTCTCCTGCTCTCTTGTGTCACGTTGCACCCTCTGTTCTCTTCCTTCCATCCCTTCCTCTGTCATCTCATACATCCCTCCTTTCATGCATGTGAGGCACCAGACCGTGAAGACCACATTGTGAAACCCCCTTGTCTGCACGCACACACAAACAAACACACACACACACACACACACACACACACAGATACACACTGTCCTCACCAGGCCTCTGTCTCGTCTAATCTTCTCAATTTAAGTACTCATCATTTACCAATACAGCATTCTCAACAAACACACATACGTTTGTTTTGTATGTTTTCAGTAAAACATGGTAAGTTAATGTAGTTAAGTAGAAAACTCATCAAACCATGAAAACAAACATACACAAATTCTGCAAGGCGGGAACAAGCTGGTTGACAAAAAATATTATGTAAAATGAAGTTTGGACTTGCACAACACATGAACCTAATTTTTTTGTTTTGCCTCCGTACAGATCCTCATCATCGATCTTCATAGGAGGACTGCGAACAACAGCTTGGATGAAACAACCTGGGAGACTACACTGTGGAACTGGCTTTGTTCCTCGATCCAGCTTAATGGATTATAAGGAAGAAGTGTTCGTACAGATACAAGGTGTGTCAGGAGGATCATTTTTTAGCACACCATACAGAATGGATTTGCATGAGGAGTGACTCTAGCCTGTGGAAAACCAACAACAACCCATGATGGCAAGTTCAATTTCAAGATTTCGTTCCTTCCCAAATATCCAACACCAACTGCGTTACTGTGTTATTTGGATATTTGAGGAATGTCGTAGTTGTACAGTTGAAGATGTTTGACCGTTCAAATGACTCTAATCCACATAAACACAATGCTGTCTGGGGAGGACAATAAAAAAAGCTGAACTTACTTCAACTGAAGATTTTTTTTTGCGACTGGAACAAAGACCCTATTGTACAGATCAGACATTCAAACTGTGATGCAACCTCTAATGCAAAACTTCTCATCGTCAGTCTTGTTTTTTTTTTATTTTTATGACAAATAGTGCAACCGTGAAATTAACTTTTGCTTGTTTGTTTTGAAATGTAATGACCTGCTGAAGACTGGATGATTTATTTGTACTTATGATAAGGTGAGCTGTGGAGGCTAAAGCCAGAATGTTCACTGTGAAGGTGTTGTTTAACCTTTCAGGTGGTTTTAATGGATCGCTATGCAAATATGAAACAGTACAATCTGCACCACTGTTTGTGCAGCAGTAGAAGCAATGTTTAATGTGAACATGCTACCGCTGTAGCATTATAGTATCCCAGAATTACGGCATTGTGTGTACCTCACTTGACATGCATGGCTACAAGCAAATTTCTCTCTTTCCCTCAACTGTTTGCCTCTTCCCACATACCTGTCAGTCATTTAAGTCAAACAACTTAATTAATATAATGTGTCTGGGTTTTTATCTTGATTATAAGTTTTATTTGAGGAGATCCTCTTTGTACATTTTTAGTCATGCCATGAATCAAATTTCCTAATCTTCAAAGGACATTTTTGTAAAGGTGGACCTTTCTACTGTACGACATTAAGTCTTCTGTAACATAACTTCATTAAATTAATAAGAATGTAATATCGGATATTGGATTTGTCTATGAACGCTTGTCAACTTGCTGCAAGACCATGCTACTCCAATAACATCTCTCAGACCTTACAAATTAAGTGTTTGCTTCACTGTTGCCTGCAGAGTGAAGGAGAAGGAAATCAAAGAGACATAATAATTAGTGCTAATAACAGTCACATTAATAGAGATACATTCATATAATTGCTCTTTTTAAATTGTATGAATGAAATGACGAGTTCAGCGTGATATCTTGATATCTATCAGTGAGTGGAAAACTGACAGGACTTCATCCTGACGCTGACTTAACCTTAATTAATGGTAATGTGACTTCATCTCGATTCAGCCTCTTCTGACCACTGATGCAACACTGATGTCAGCTCATATGAGTGCTGCTCCATCAGGAAGACATTAGAAGAATAGCATTGACATCTTATAATACAGTGGAATTATGACATTTTGATATATATTTGTATGACTCTGTAGATGGTTTTGTATATTTTTTTTATTTTCCCTGCTGCTTGTTCTGTCATAAATGAAATCTACAAAGAGCCCAAAGGATACTTAGAAATAGAAAACTCCCACCCCAGCCACAGTGTGCACCCTGCTGCCATCTGGCAAAAGATATGGAGGTAGCCGCTGCCGTACCACCAGACTACAGAGCAGCTTCAATTCCCCAGGGTATGAGACTGCTAAAGTCATTTAAAACACGTTATTGTCTAATAGCTGTAGCAGAATTCAAGGACTCGAAACATTATTTACCTTTTCAAACCATTATTTAAATATCAATACATTTACCTTTTACCTTCTAAATACAAATCCCAGGTTGCTCAAGCCTTGCACAAAAGTCAGAACAGTAATGCCATAATGCTGATGTTACATTAACACGAGAAGGACAAGTGCCAAGTTGTTAGCTGACTTGGCTTTAGCAAAAAGTAGCGCGGTGATAACTTTGCTAAAACAGTCAAACATCAAGCAAGTGCAATGACACACGGCATACTGTATAACTTAGCACACCAGCTAATATTACTCACTGCTCAACAGCAACAAGTCCAATTCGGTGTCTGTCGTGCAGCATTTTATTTAGCAAAGCTGTCGCCAACAACTAAAAGCCTGTCTGATATCTAATCTTGTCTCTCTTGCTTATTCTACCATGATCTCTGTTGAAGCTGCTGAGCCCAGTACTGGTTCAACTGAAGACCCTTTCCTCAATGTGGTCCAAAGCTCCTGTGACAGCTAAGTCAGCTAGCAGGGCTAAGTTGAAGCTGCAGCAGGCAAAAGTTACCGTAATTTCCGGACTATTGAGTGCACCTGAATATAACCCGCACCAACTAATTTTAAAAAGAAAAAAAACATGTACATATATAGGCCGCATTTATCTATAAGCCGCAGGTGTAACACAGTAAAACGGCAGTAACACAGCAGTAACACGACTGGTTAAAAAAATCCCTGCCAAAACAGTGATCGCTATCTTCCGCCTGCGCACAAAACCACTTAAATCGTCTTCTTCAGTGTTGAAATTGAACAGCCTCAGAATGACTTCGTCACACACTTTCTCAGTCTCTCTTTCGTTGTCGCTCTCAATGTCACTTTCATTTTTGCCTTTAACTTAAAAGCTGCTTCATATGCATTTCTTCCTGTGTTTTCCATGATGAGGGTGTGTGCATGATGCGCAAAGTGACTGTTCAAAACACAATCAAACTAGCGTCTTCCTCGGCGCATTATCTCTTCCGCCTGTCTGTATCGCTCTTGCGCTTCCTGCTAGAGGCCGTTAGCCCGTAAAAATCTATAGATTAGCCGCATCATATTATAGGCCGCAGGGTTCAAAGCGTGTGAAAAAAAGTAGCGTCTTATAGTCCGGAAATTACGGTACACGTTGCTTTCAGGAGACTCTGTAAATCAGAGGCAACATGGTTACAAAATGTTGCTTTAAGAAAAACATCCAGCAACAACATATATGCAGCAAAAATAAGCTTATTGTAAAAAGAAAACACAAGCAGGTGGGCAGAACTTCGGATTTTTTTTTTTTCAACGTGGCTGGATGCACATTTTTTTTCTGCTTGTTATTGGTTTTAGAAAAATCTAATTTATGATTTCAGCTGAGAGCATTTTCAACAATAACATCAAACTGAAGAATTTCTACAGTTGGGCTGATGTGAGCTTCACATGTGGATCACATAAAAGTTTTTTTTACAGTGAAATGGAGTGTTGCTTCTCTTTATATAGATATCAGCAGTGCTTCCTGCAGTTCCAAGAGGGTCAGGAGATTTGACAGATGGGATTAATTATTTCTTGACAGCGTCTTGACAGAAGGGAAGCTGTGTAAGAGAAGAGTTTCTTTCTTTCTTCACTTTTTCCTCGATCCATTTCTTTAATGACAAAACAGTTCTAGGGAACACTTAATTTGTCAAAATATTCCTTTGTGTGAGTTTCTTTCCCCCTTGTCAGCCTCATGAGGTTTGTTTAAGCAAGTGATACTCAGTTTGTGTGTGTGTGTGTGTGTTTTGGATGATAGTACTTGAGGCTGTCCATCTGGAATCCTACCAGGCACGTCTTCCTTTGGGGAGATGAGAGATTTTCAAACACACGGCCTGTGGACAAATGAATTCATGCTCACATACATAACACACACACACACACACACCCACACACACACACACAAACGCACACACACACACACACACACACACACACACACACACACACACACACACACACACAAAATCTACAATATTATTTATCACAGATTTTTTTTTTAAATCAGTCATCAAAGTAGCAGTGCTGGATTGTTTTCCTATTTTTAATTATTTAAAAAAATGTTTTGTTATAATAATTGACGATATATATTAGAATTTGATGTTTTACTTTTTCCTGAAAGGGTTTATTTTTAGATTTTCTTAATACAAAATGGAACAAGTCATGGAAAGACATCGTGAATATTGATGAAATATGAAATATGGCAGTAATCGTTACAATGATGAACCTCCGATGGAGAAAGAGAACACTGCAAAGTGAGAGAAGAACAGGATGGGTCTGCCTAACACCCCTGGTGAAATATCACTCGAGTGTGTGCATTGCGTGACTGTGATGATGTCATCTAAAGTGGACCGGCAGGTCTCTCTACACTTAGATGGGAAAGTATACATTGAGTCAACTCCAAAACTCCAAACCTCTAAACTGAGGCTAACTCAGTTTTGACGCACACTACAGGGCTGTTCATGGCTGTTTAATGGCTTCTGTACATGGGACCTTTACGTTGTCACATTCCCACACTTACTTAGAGGAAGGCATCTGGCCTTGTCCCTTCCTGTCCTGTCACTTAAAGCTCAGGGCTGTTTAAGAAACACACAGACACTACACATAACAGTAAAAGCAATAGCTATCTGGTAATCGATGACCTTAAGGAGAGGAAAGCACACGGTAGGAGTCTAATCTCTTCTAATCTTGACCTGATATAGTACATCCTCACAGGAAAACAATGACGACTCAATATAATTTGGCAGTCAGTGTTGGCCTACATTCAAGGTTGTGAAAGCCCAGATCTTCAAGAAAAACAAGACACTCCATCAGATTGAAGGAAAATTTCAAAAAACTTTCTGACTTTCTGACAGTGAAAATATAGTGATCACTTTCTTTTTTGGCAGCACATTTAATGTCGCGTTTGAGAAGGGCCAGGAAGACAATACAGGACAAGAAGAGTTTCAAGAAGCACATTGTCATAAAAAATGACCTGAAATGTTGTAACTCTTCAGTCCCTGCAGAGAAGGGCTGCCTGACCCAACCTGGCTTATCTGTGAGATAAAAAAGATGTTACCTAGAAGGCATTCTTCTCCAGAATTAAGATAACATTTACAGCCTGGTCCAACACATTTTGGAAAAATGCAGATGAACATATTTCCAGCTGAAATGCTTTGTACGCTGAGGCCAAAAGATAAGTAGTTACACATGTAAATCCTAAGATATTTATTTCTAAATAAGCTATTGCTCAATATTGTGTGCTGTAAACAGAATTATCTGAAATTAACTTTAAACACATGTTGGCTGAAATGTATTTATTTATTGTTATATATTAAATGCACTTTAAATAAGTAAAATAAACTGAAATTTTACCATCTTTAATGGACAAAATGTCTGCCACAGGAGATGTGTGCTTCATCAGATGTGTATGTCTTTCTTTTGGTGTCTGAAACACATCATCAGCACACACCAGCTGCACCAGTCAGACTCAAAGAAGTCTATATTTGGTGTGAGAAGTGCAGAGAGAAATAATGACGTAAACTTGGCTGTCTCAGTCTCAGTTTTTCTTGGCAATCTGGCACTGCCACTGTCATCGTAACAGTCAAACCTTTCTGAGACTCAAACTAGGTCTCTGCAGTAGTAAATACTGGGCCAAAGTCAACTGAGGAATTACATTCATATCAGACAGTTTGATGGAGCTCAACGTCCAGTGGCAACACGCAACACATCCTCATACCTAAACGACTGAATAGGTCCCAAAACTTCCAAAACCGACATGGCTTCTGTATATACGGCTGTTACAGGGTACCAGCAACAGGTGTACTGAACCTTTGTCATACAAAACACTTGTCGTCACATAGATAACGTTGTGATCAAATTACTTGGTTGAGTTTAGGGAAAAGATCTGGGTTCGGATTAAAATGAGTACAGCAGTTACAAAACTTACCTGCTGTATGTAACATACATTTTGCTTTTCTTTCTGTTTAGACAACAACAAATGACATGGACTGTGAGATTTAAATTTGTACCTTATGGTTTTCAGCAATTTGGTCCCCGCAAAGATGTCGGACCCCACATCGTAGTGGGCCACCCGGTATTTTGGACCCCCCAAATGTAGAAAACAAGACCACAAGACATGCATGCATACACACAACATTATGATAGGATTTCTTGGATCCAAGAGGAAAACAAACCAACTTGATTTAAATTGTATTTATTTGCAGGATTAACTGAGATAAAAGAAGACAACCAAATCAGTTTAGCTCAAAGGACTGGTTTCACTCCCCTTTCGGAATCGGCACTCAGTCCTAAAGTTAGAGCGGGAGTCAGTGCCCCCCCGGGGTCATCGGGGGGGCCCCTTCCTTCTTTGTTGTTTCTTTGTTAACCTCATTTTGCCTTACCTTTTGCATTACTTGCCTGGAATACAGTATATAAAAACTACAGTATACCTGTGATGACAATGAGAGTGCCTTTGATTGTGTACGTTTGTGTGTGTGTAATTAAATGTCCTTGGAGTAAACTCACCGCCAGAGAACGACCACAAGATTTGCAGCAATAACTTCTCACTCTCAGTATCAAAGAGTCAGAGAAAAAATAAAACAAAGATAGAGACACAATGTCTGAGTGTCAGGGTGCCTTGATAGCACAATTGTGCTGTGGTTGTGTATGTGTGTGTGTGTGTGTGTGTGTGTGTGTCTCTCTCTCTCTCTTTTCCAGTAAAGCATGACTCACTGACTCAGTCATTTTAAAGATTAGCACATTTTACAAGCCGAGTTTAAACGCACGTCTGCAGAGAATGCTTTTGCGCTCTTACGTGGCTGTTACAGGTCTCATCGTGTCCGAGCTGATCTGATCTTCCCATGGCTTCATAACTCTGTAAACAATTCATTCTCCAAAGCAAACAGCTAAATAAGGCACTGAAAAGATTTTGGATTTTGGACAATTAAAAATGGACAACAAATCAACAAATACTTGAATACCAAAGTCAGTGTTGTGTATTGCAGTTATCATACACCAAAAATTGCCAATAGCACATGAGGAATCTCTTATCAAGAAGTAGCTGACCTGTTGTTTTCAGCTTTGAGCTACAGCTCAAATATTCTAATCAGCACTTCAAGTTAGTTCAGAAAAAAACATTTTCAACGAGGTTTGCAATGATATTCTGAATAAATCTGAGTCATACTTAGAGCTATCGGTTGCATGTAGAGGACACATTTGTATTTTAAGTTAAATAGCATCGATTCATCAACATTTTGTCATGTTAATCTATTAGAACTGTTACTTGCACCGCATGATAAAGTGCCCGCTGATCTGTTTCATCCCGAGGACGTCTGACTGCAGATTGTGTCTCAATCGGAGTGCTGAGTGATAAAGTGTCTGACAGACAGCCAGCCAGATGGAAGTCACTCTCTGTACTGAAAGGTGGCCTTCAATAATGAGACACAGATGGTAGAGGCACTTCTACACACACTAAAACACACACAGACGCACACTACAAAAACTATATGCGCATACACAGAGTGGTCATCCATTAGGCCACGATATGCTCAATTAACTGTGACATTTCATTACAGTCATTTTAAAAAAAAAGATTGTTGTTATTTTGAATAATTGTTTTTCAGATGTTATGAATATAACCTAAAGAGAAAGTAAGATTTGATTTCTATTCTCATACGGTGTCATTTCCAAAAAACACTAATAACATCAAATGGGTTGGGTTTTGGGTTAATGGGGCTTCGTGGAACTTCTCTGTTGTGCTTTAAAAGCAGTCAGCAGTTTTTGTAAGTGGAGTGGAGACGCATTATACCACCTCACCCGACTTCCTCCCGTTCAGCCGTAATAATAACTGCAGCCAATAAGTTAGACTAAGTGCATAAGCTAGAGACCTGAATGGCAATCTGAATGCGTTTGTTGACACTAGCTATCTGTGCAATATTTATCTCTGCTTATTTCAACATGAAATAACTGATTTTTGGGCCAGTTGAGGGCTTAAACGCTGCACTGTGTTCACTAGCTAGTCGCTAAATGTGTCTATCTGCAGTTTGGTGCTGAACAGGTAGTGTACAGTGGGTTTTTTAGAACTTCTTTGCCAACAGTTATCAGTCTGTGGCAGCCAAAAAGTGAAGCAGTGAAAGTGAAGCAAGATGGAAGAAAACAAACCAAAACATGAGCTGAAATATATTGAAACACTTCCTTGAACTGGGGGGTATTACAGAGTTGGGTCAAGGGTTCATCAGTATGAGTGACCCCATTCACAAGCAGTCACGCGGCCCGGTGTTGATATAAAAGTATTGTTTTCAATCCCCTTAGTAAGTTAGAGAAAATTACAATATGCAGCTACAAAGACTTACTGAATGCAAGCAATGTAATTAGATGCAAATGTTGGCTGGTTCTGCTCTCCAGCATAAGATTTGGATTTATGCCTGGAGAGTCCATTGGTGTCTACTTCCAGCACACGTCCTGATCCATCTGACCACACACACAAACAGACACACACATACACACACACACACACACACACACACACCAGTGTGAGTGAGTCTGTCTGGAAACGGTAGAGACAGAGAGAGGAGGGTCTGGGAATGCTGAAGAGGGGGAGAGCCGCAAGGGAGGAGAGAGGTGGAAAGTTGCAACTTCAGGGCAATATGGACCGCATGCTATGGGAAGGAATGCATGTGCCTTTGTAGGAGAGTGAAGGAGCAAATGAAAAGAAGAGGAGGCGGAGGAAAGAAGCGAGGAGGGAGGGATCTAAGCCGAGGCTGCAGCGTGGCTGTGTGTCTGAATGAAAGAGCCTCTCTCTCTGACTCTCTCCTGCTGTCTGTATGCATGGCTCACGTCTGCTGCAGCAAATGAGCACATGTCCGGAGCAAACACAGCAAGACTCTCCAAGTGACGCCGAGCGGGAAGTAAATATTTTGCAGAGACGACGCCTGAAGGTGCAGCTTCAAAATTTCAAAATGCCTTCTTAATTTAGCCCTTTTTCTAAGAAGCTGGATTTCTTCTTAGCTATCTGACTGCTTGTTTTTGGAGGATTGCTTGGCATCCAGACATTTTCTGTATTTGGAGACTTTCTCTCTTTCTAGAATATATTGTGATCCACAGGTGTTTTTGAAGATACTCTGTGTTTGCAGCGCTACACGCCACCTGGACTCACCATCAAAAGATCCGGATCAGTTTCACCTCATTTTACTGTATGTACACAGAGCAATCTGTTGTACTTTGTTGGTCTCTGGCCAACTTGCAGGCACGTGTGATGCTGGCTCAGTGTGTTTGATACACGCACACACACACACACACACATGGTTGCCTAAAGAGAGCAAATGAGGACGACCATTGCTTCAAACCTTTTCAGAAAATGTTACTTTGAGTCTCACACTTGTGCTTGACAGATGCTAGTGGAGATGTAACATTTACATTGTCATTCAACAAGTCTTCTAACACATTATAGTGAAAAAAAACCTCAGACGAGCTGCTTCGACTTACTGCATAACTGGATCAAGAATTGAACAATCCTGATCTGAAGGACAGCATCTTCTGTACCATGACCTCTAATTTGCAGCAAGCCCTCTTCCCTCACCTCCTTCTCCTCGTCCTGCTGTTGCTCCTCCAGGCCTGGCGGGGTAGCTGTCACCCCCAGTGTTTGGACTACAAGCCTCCATTCGAGCCCCAGCAGCCACTGCTCTTCTGTAAGGAGTATTCCAAGTTTGGATGCTGCGATGTGGAGAAAGACGAGGAGATATCAGTCCGCTTTTACAGCATCATGGAAAACTTTGACCATTCAGGCTACGTAACCTGTGCCAAGTACATACGAAGCATCCTCTGCCAGGTCAGAGAAACATTTAATTACTCTAATACATGTTATCATTGCCAAGCTCTCGTCTTACTTGGCATCCAAATGTTGTAGCTTTGTTATCAGTCGTATTTGATTTTGTGAAGCCTCAAGATTTCACTTGATAAAGTAAAGAAATACCTGACATACAGTCATTTTCACTGTGCAATCCCCATGGAAGTACAGTTTGTGTTGTTGTGACTGTACAGTCATAGAGTTTGTGAACCTAAATGTGTCTCTTCTGCAAGGTGCAAATTTGTCTGACTGCGGATGTTTGCAGTCCGAACTCGGAAACTTGGTTTTGGCGTCCAGTGTATTTTCACCCCTGCGAGCACAGTCTGCATATTAAGTTTAAGAGGAATAATAATAAAAATAGTATTAACAATGCCATTTATATTTCAGCGGATGACAAATAACCACACCAAGCCAGTCTGTGAAAACTGTGGTGTGGTTTGTCGGGGAGAACCTGGTCTAAACAAAGTGCAGTAACCAACAAAACATGTGCTTTATTGGCTACACAGTGTTGTGGACATCTGTTAGACGGTGCTTACTCATGCTTGCAGAGCTACACCGCAGCCTTAACTAGCTTTCATGTGTCTTTGATAGGTAAACTTGTAATTGGGCCCTACCAAACTAAACAAACCAAATAACAGAGTGCAAGGAAACTCTCCAACTTGTGGTGAAGTGACAGATTGATGGGAAAGTTGTGGCTAAATCCTTTGAGCCAAAACTCTGAAAGCACATTTTTGACATAGTAGCTCACTCCGAGATAAAAGAATGTTTCAGCAAATCAAGTTAATTACTTGAAATGGTCAAAGAACAACTTGACTCACATTTCCATTTGTAATTGACAAAGAGGTAGCCATGATTCATCACTTTGAATATTCCCAGAAATTGTCTAGCATCTTGTGACATGAAACGGACACAGGCATGAGTTCACTGGCCTCCAGACCCTGAGGCATAGTGACTTTATGAGAAAAGATTCAAAAGCACATTTACTTTTCCCCCTCCCAGAAAAAATAAAACACTTCAAGAGTTTAACTACTCTATATGTATATATTTTTTTATTTAATTAAAGGGGCAATCTGTACGATATGGCTAAAAGTTTATTTGAAACATTCAAAGAATGAACTGACATTGTGAAGACACAGCAGTCTTGACGTTTTGCCCCGGCCCATCCTGTCGTGTAATGCCATAGTTCGAATTTGGTTTTTCTACTGTGTCTAATAAGTAAACAAAATAAACTGTCAAGAAAGGAGATATTTGTACATTTATATTCTTACTAAACAGAAAAACGCTGTCTTCATTCAAACTCACCATAACAGTCTTGTTCACATGTTTTGGTTGAGATAAGTCCTTAATTCACAGAGTTCGATAGGAAAATATTCCAGCACTACAAGCTGTATTTGCAAGCTGCTGATGCCAGGTTCCGAGCTGCTGTAAATCGCCTCTGTACTGTGTGCCCTGTCCTCTAAACTGGCAATTGTTGGTTTTAGAGGCTGTGCACAGTCTAACTGTCATAACAGCCCTGGGATCGGAGGTCGTAGTTCTTGCAAACTTCAGTCAGCTAATTTCGCCACTAACTGAGTGAAAGGCTAAGGCTAACTGAGTGAATTAGCTAATTGTAGCTAGCTACTTCCAAAGTGTATATTGAGCAGCAGTAAGGAGTTTGGCTGCCCCATTAAATTTTGGAACAACCTTTGAATTCTGGCCAAATATTACAAATTACACATTTAAGCCCAAAAAAACTTTGGGCATAACTGACATATTTCTTTCATTGCAAATGCACCTCATTTTACATTAGCCTAAAAAAACTTTCTAAAGTTAAATGTAACAATGACAATTTTATCAGTAATACAGCAGAAACTGCTATTTCCTGAGTGAGATTGTGGTCTGTTTGGGGATGGTATGTCATCTAATGGACATTTCTATTTTAGAGTTGCCATGTTTTGGTTCCTATTTTGAGTTTTCTAATCTTAAACAGATCCCAACACTGGACTCCCACCTCTAAATCACTGGCAAAAAGAGCCCCACACACTGATTGCATAATTAGGTGCTAACTTAGCTCAGACACTAAGCTACGTGCAGATGGTGTGTGCAAAATGAAGGATAGGTGCAGCACAAATTTAGCCTGGCACATTCACTTCAGATAAGATCTTCATTCTTCAGATGCCAGAACAAACAGGGTGCCCTATGAATAACACTTTCATCTCTCATACCAGCACCAAAAATAGTGGAAAAAAAACGTACTTCTTGGCAGTTTATTACATCATAAGCTATGTAAAGACTGGTACAAATCATCTGACTTTCAAAATATAGGTTTCTATCATTGTGGTAATTACAGCCCTGAGTGGTTCTTTCCGAGCAGAGCAAGCTGCGTCTTGAGAGTAATAACAGCACCGCAGCACACGTACGCCTGTACAGTTCGTTTAGGTTTGAGGGATATACAGCCGGAGTTCAGAGCAATATGATAAACTTAGAAAGGGGTTTCTCTTCTTTTACGTCACGCGGAGACCTATATTTAACCAAGCTTTTTTAGAGGAACTGTTTGAATGAAACTGTTATTTTGCAGGCATTTATTGACTTAAAAGTCATCTTACAAGTGAACAAAACTATTTATGTTTTCTAGTTAAAAAAAGATTTCAGTCTTAGTGCGCTACAGCACTGAGCTGTGTTCTTTCTTTGAGCTTTGAAGGAAGACCCAGTCTGTGGTTGTTTGCTCCCAGCTCAATGGTTTCGAGGTCAAAGATGCCCTGACGGTGGTCAAGTTACCCCACTGCCAGGGTACTTACACTCGGTAAACCCCAACACACTGAAGCCCTCTGTTCCGACTGCACTGCAGGAGCTTCCTGGCACTGATATCAATGAGAGAGTGAAGAGTGCAACAGGCAGATGGAGAGTGAGACAGACAGAGAGACGGACGGACAGACCGACAGAGGGGAAAATGAGAGAGTTTGTGAGAGAGACAGGAGGGAGATTGTCATCATCCCCGAGCTTAACTAACCAAACAAACAACTATTTCCTCCTCTGGCCAGGGGTACAGGATATATCAAGTTCCTGCAGGACAGATAGGGGCAGAAAGAGAGGAGGAAGAAAAGCAGGGAAGATAAAGATATAAAGAAGCATAGCTAGATGAACCAGAAAAATAATCAATAAACTCTTGACAGGCAGATGAAGATTTAAGGGACCTTTAATTAAAACATTCGTTTACATTTGGTTCAATTTATCCACCAATTGTTTAGCCGTGTGATGCCGAGTTTGGAGATATCGGCTGTCTGCTTTCTTACCTTTGGAATTAGATGGCACTCAATGTGTTAAATACAACCAACGCATTTTTTGATGGGGGAAGGCGATAAAAGTGGCGAAGTTCCTGTTGACAAAAATGAATACAGTAAATCTGACAGAGATCTTTGTGGCACTGGCGGCCTGCTGCACAAACAGGAGAAAGGGACATTGGAGGGATCCATGCCCATGGCCACGTGCCTGTTCTCCGCTGTCCTTCCGTGTCCACGTACCCCTGGGTGCGCTGGAACTCCACTGGACAGCCATAACTGTATGTTCAGTGGTTGTCTAGTATAAATGTTGTGTCTAAGTTTTGTCTTCAGGTTAGATTGTAAAACAAACAGCCAACAGCAGATTATGAGCTGTAGTCTCCCTAGTAAACACACCAACTTCCTCTGCTGCCATCACTGCAGCGTCTGTGGATGGCCAGCCTGTCCACTGTACCTAATGAGCCCCTGAGGGAAGCAGCAGAAGACCGGGAAAAAGAACTGCAAGAAAAACAAAATAAGACTTAACAGATAAGCCTCATGCTCGCTACAGCATGAAATACCTACTACTTAATGCCGTCCTCTGTCATTGAGCTGTAACATTAGTTAGCTTAGTTAGCAGACCTCTCCTCCATGGATAGATGTACGCTTCATTCTCTGTGGTGACACTGAAAGAAAATAGTTCTGCTCACAACATCTGTGGATTAGGTTGAGTACCCACAATGATTTCTTGACAGCGACATTTCGTTGAGTTTTTCAAATTATGCTTTGAGCACCAGTAGCCAAATGCCACCTAATTCTATCATATTTGACATTTTCATGGCCGATTTCTCCAAAACTCTGAAACTCGTGACAAAAACAAACTAGATGGATGAAAAGCACTACAGGAGAGAAGAAAAGTATGTATTTGTGTGTTATAACTTCAGTCATTGCTCAGTCTTTTTAATCGGTACACCTTGGCTAAGTAAAATAAAGAATAACAACAAAACCCACCTGAGGCTTCTTCAAAATCATTTAGTGAGCACTTAACAGAACAACAAAACACTGAATCAACTTTCTCCTCCGTTGCATTTTTAATAAGCACTTCTCAGTGGTGTGTTTCTGCATGTTTTAGACTGTTCTCGGCTGGTATACCTGCTCTCACAGCAGCAAAAAGCTGCATGTTAACAACTTGAAGATGCCTGAAACTACAACAAATCTTGAACACACGCTGCTGTCTATTTCATTTCCTCCTCTGCCCACAATTATACATTTAGGTGCCCAGCCCCCACACCCAGCTTACTCTAATTGGATTAATTTACTCTGATTGGATCATGTTTACTTTTGTATGCAAATTCCTCTCTGTCCATTTGTCTCTGAAGTCCCCCTCCTAGTCCTCTTTCTCTCCGTGGGTCCAGGTTCACACACTCTTCTCCTTCAATATAATAAATAAAACTAAGCAGACCTTTCAGTGCAGTATGGGGAGTCAGTGACTGAAAGAAAAAAAGACTGAAAGAAGGGGTTTTATTTTCCTGTTAAAGTTTGAATCTCAGTCTATTCTAAACTGTACGGCGTAAACACCAAATTATGGTAGTTTGAAGTGGCGACATTGTTAGGGAACAGATGTTAGTAGTAACATGCATTTATCCTACCCTATGATAGTAGGAGCCGAAATGAGAGAGAGCCTGTTTTTTTTTTCAAATTCAGTGGGTCAAATTCAGACACCTTGATGTGAAACATCTGAATGATTCTGGCTTTAAATACCATAAAAATGCAGTCACATCTGCTCCACAGCCCAGTTTGCTGCAGGAACTGCTTCTATCGACAGAACCGGCAGCTCAGACTGAACGCAGCTTTTGTTTCGGCCTTTAAAAGCTGCTTCACAGGAAGGCTCTGACATCTGCCCAGAAATGCACTTTTATGTAATTTCACAAAAGATTCCCTGTTACAGTTAGCTTCCCCTTCTCTTTTTTTAATCAATAATGATTAATATATTACTTTGGTCATTTTAGGGTTCCACAGAGGCAGAAGAGCAGCGGAAGTTTATTAGACAAAACATTTGATTCATTATACAGTATATATATGTGGAAATGATTTACATGCTATCATATTCAGAATGTGGCCATTATATGATTACTTGCACCATAGAAGTTCAGGGAATTAGTATGATACACAGGCCTATTTTGCAAATTGGACCTTCTTCTGTACAGGTGAGAAAATCCAATCACAGGAGCTCCATGGGAGACTTATCACACTTTTCATTTGTTCCTTTGTGTGTTATATAGGTTCTTGTGCAAATAAAAGATCTTGAAAGTTAAAAATCCCATAGTTTGTGCTGACAGAAGCTCCTCTCTTCCACAGAAAACACTGCTCCCGAAACGCCTCGTCAGTGCTCTTTTAAATCTGTGGCTTTGTGACCTTCCACTATGTCACGTGTCACACATTTGCATAATGTATGCCTAGTGGCAAGTTTGGCACATAAGAATTATAAACCTGAAAATGGGCATAAAATATCTCCTTTGAAATGTAGGCTAAATTGAGATAGGACTACTAAGATAACTGAATAATAGATGCACATGCAGACACACAGACATGTATCACCTGGAGGCACATAGAACAATAGATTAATAATGTAACCAACATAGATACTCACAGCAGCACATGCACACACACAGACACACAGACTCAACTTTGTTCATCCTTCTCTCTATTATATTCATAATTAATAATGTGTCATGATTAATAGGGTTTTTTGAGTTTGACATGCACAGAGAAATAAAGGCAGAAATTATTTAGGAGATCCAGCCACAAGCACATACACACATGCAGCAGAGTCTGACTGAAAAGGTGTACAAATAAAGTCAGAGCTTCTTGTGTATTTGGGCATTTTCGACCCTTTTGTCTACAAAATGATCTGACTATGACTACATTTTTTTAGAACTATGTTGTGCTGTCAACATAATCGCTGCATGGATTGTGCAGAAAGATTTCTTCTTGTGAATAAAATGCACTGGTGGATGCGGTGGATGGCGGACATACAAAGGGCTGGCCGGTCACATGAGTGACCAGGGTTTTGTGTCCAGGCCAGTCTGTGGCTGGCATTTTTTGGCATTTTCTGTTGCTTCTGTTTGTTGATGTTTTTCAAAAATATACAAAGAAAAACAGAAAACAAAAAAAAACAACTTGTCCGTAGTGACCTTTATCTTAAGCGTCCCCAAGACTGAATGCAAAGTTATTTTGAACAATAACAGCGCCACACCTATTAATCTACGAGACAACATTTGGTTTTAAGGCCTGCAACTGTGTACTATTAATCAGTTTGAGTCAGTCTAAGTTTTTCTGACGTGTGCTCAATTATTAAAACTTTTTTTGCTTGCGGTCCTTCCCTTCTCTAAATTCCTAAAACGCTCTTTAGAAAATGTACTCATCTTACCATTCATCCACTACAAAATGATATGTCACTCTGTAAACTGGAACACAAAACATGACGGACGTTGCGTTTAAGCACAAGCACGGGAAACAATTTCTAAATAACTAAGTGAGCGTTTTGTGCTTTTAGCTCTGTTTCCTGGTGATGATCCGTCAGGCTGATCTGGCGCTGAGTTAAAGAGCACCAGTCGACCGCATAATGGTTTGGGTGTCGTGGCTCCCTGTGCCTTAAGCTCACCATGTTGGGTGTGGACAGTGTGGTTGTGACTTAATCTATGACTGGACCTTCCAGGGATCCATTTATACCAGGCTGCACTCAGACAGACAGCCTGTATATAACCCAGGCCTGACCAGTCATAGTGAGGCGGGGAGGAGCTGTGGTGGAATAAGTGCATAAATCCTGTATTTATAGAGATCCGCACATGAATGTCCTTAAACTCTAGGTACCTCTGAAATAAACACGTCGCCTCAAGCAGAGTTAATATGTATAAATACTGATGAAGATCTATGTAGATTGAACCAAAAGTATATGTATAATACAATTTTCTACTTTCTAATTGTAGAATCATCTTCCTCTTTGCAGGAGTGTTCACCATACGCCGCCCACCTGTACGACGCCGAAGATGCAAACACACCTATGCGGATGCTGCCCGGTCTATGCGGTGATTACTGCTCCGACTACTGGCATCAATGTCGCTACACACTCAGTCTCCTGTTGGAAGACTTGGGTGGCCCGCAGCAATTCTCGAACCTGACGGCAACCATAGAAGAAGATCGCAGAAGGTTTTGCGACTTCTTGGAGCTGAAGGACAGGCAGTACTGCTATCCTAACGTAGTTTCAAATGCAGGTATGGCGTTACACATCAACAGCAGGAACTCAAACACCAATGGACGCTTGAACTTGTCTTAAAAGTTGGAAGATAAGCATTTTTAGTTGCATAAACATCCAACATGAACTGACAGGTTGTAAGAGACAGAAACTTGCACTAACTAGAAAGTCTAATTACGATTTATGAGAAGATGTTGCCACTCCTAAGTCTGCACATAATGATGAAAAGGATGGTTTTTAAGACACAAGTACAATTTACCCTCGTAGCTCCAGCTACAGTACGAGAATATGTCAAAAAGCAGGAACTTGGTCAGAAAATGCATGGAGATTTGATTAATTTCCCAATCCTCATTGCGGGAGGAATGGGATAACAAATTGCATAGTGGTATATCAAAAGGGCATAGCCTACCGAGTCACAGAGAATCAGTTAAATGAAAACATGCATTACACTGTACAAGTAACAATCATCAATACAGTATGCAACATGTCAATCGAACAATGCCACATTTATGCTCTAAAGTACCAGTGCATGTCAGTCAGCCCAGCGATAACAATATCCAGTATCACCATCTAAAAATACAGCAAAATAGAAACAACTGAAGGAGTAACGTGTACGTTAGTGGCTAAATTTTATGTTAGCGAGGTTAGATCTAGTTTGGTTAACGGGAATAGATTTTCAGTTCTAAGAAACAAGTAGAAAAGAAGGTGTATCAGTTTTCTGTTTTTGTGTGCTGATAATGACCCATTAATAAGTCTTTTTACCCCTGGTTTCTGTGTCCGGTGTCCTCTTTTCTCCCCCCAGAGCTAAATGCTAACCTTGGCATTGTCCGTGAGGATCCCAAAGGATGTCTGGAGTTATGTTTGGAGGAGGTTGCCAATGGGCTCCGTAACCCTGTGGCCATGATCCACGCAGACGATGGAACCCACCGGTTCTTTGTGGCGGAGCAGCTGGGCTATGTGTGGGTGTATCTGCCAAACGGCTCCAGGATCGACCGTCCTTTCCTCAACCTCACCCGCGCTGTGCTCACATCGCCATGGGCCGGAGACGAGAGGGGGTTCCTCTGCATAGCCCTGCACCCGAGGTCCATACCTCATATCTGTGTTGCGTTAACAGTACTGTTTCGCATCATACTCAGTGTTCTTATGTTTAGTATGATGTCTGTTTCTCTTCTGTGCTTAGGTTCACCACGGTCAGAAAAGCCTACGTGTACTACTCTGTGTCTGTCAAGAAGGAGGAGAGGATAAGAGTCAGCGAGTTCACACTGTCAACACACGATGACAACCAGCTGGACCACTCCTCCGAGAGGTGAGACCAGACTTTTAGTTGTAATGCAATATTTGTTAAGTCTGGTATATGTGTTTGCCAATAAGTGTTTGTCTTATTCATCCATCCATCTGTTCTGTGTCTCGCCTCAGAACCATCCTCGAGGTGGTAGAGCCGGCATCCAATCACAATGGAGGACAGCTTCTGTTTGGCCATGACGGGTATCTGTACATCTTCATTGGGGACGGTGGCCGTGCCGGGGACCCATTTGGAAAGTTCGGCAATTCACAGAACAAGTAGGTATTAATCAAATGAACAGTTAATGCCAACTGTCCCTTGAACAAAGATGACTGAATCAGGTGCGTGATTATGTTGACTTCAATATTTTCTAACACCTTGCATCAATTTCCTTAAGCAGCACACTGCTGTCGTAAAATGTTTTCTTGGTACAACAGCCAACCTGAAAAAAAAGCAATTTATCCACGACACGAGTCTGGTAAAACCTCGACTCTGAACCGTTTGAACAATCTCTCTCCTTGCAAAGCTTTAGCCTTAAATGTAATTAAACATAATATGGCAAAATAAGATAAACACATCCCTTGGGATTGCTCAAAGGGGTTGTTAAATTTTAAAAAAGACACAGGTGCTCATCATAAAAAGAAGTTACACAATCGTAGTCTCTTCCAGTTAGAACCCGCCAGTTCTGCCAAAAGTGAGATCCTATCTAAGACTAAATTCCAGTTAAATTATGTCTAATGAAAAGGTTCAGATCCTCAAAACTGTGCAGACTCTTAAGGTAATCAGTGGCAACAATAAATGATAGCTTTGTGATGACTCGTTATCTTCCACTTATGAAAACTCACATAAACTGAGGATCTGTTTACACAAATATCATAAACATGTATCCTAGACACACGCCCAAGCCTGCAGAACAATAATCACTTTACTCCAGGGTTCACTAAGATTTCATCCCTCATAGGTATCAGATATCATCTTACACTTGCTGCTACACTGCTTGATTAACCAGGCAGGGACGACCTGTTGTTAATACTCTTCAAACCAATAGAAAAATAAAAGAATGAAGCACATCATTGTTTGATGGGCGCGCAGATTCTAAAAGGAGCTTTCATTAAAGGGGCTGCAGGGAATAATTGCCTTTTACTCTGTTGGTAAACATTACTCGCCTCTCAAACCACATGACCTTCATGTTATATGTCATTTGATCCGTTAAACAGAAAGGTCAGCCATATCTTTAGGCATATGTTTATATATATCGTACAGATGTGACGTATATGTGGGCATGTGAATGGGTGTTTTTCATGAACATCACTCAGCTATAAACTACAACTGTCACTCTTCATTTTCATTTGGTGAAACCCACAATGACTCAAATGTCACGTTATTGTTGCTCATCTGCAGGATAGACAAAAAGAGGGTAATCGTTACAGCAGTGTGAATTGTGGAGGCTGAAAAATACCTGGACTGATTCAATCAATGTTGCAAAAAATACTGTTGCAGCTTCATGCCAAAATAAGAAATTCCTTCTGATGTTTTAAGCTAAAGTTGAATATTTAAAGGAGTCATCACCTGGAAATCGCAATTTCTCTTGTTAAATCATGCATATTGGTGTTGGAGCTCAGTTGACTCTTGCCTGAAAAGCTGGAGTTTGAAAGTGGCTTATTTTTTTCGCTTTGGCTGTTTTTCCGAACAGGAATAGCGCACAATAGTGCGCGTTCCTAAAGCACGAGATTTTGACTCTGCTCCGGTGGATGACTTTACCACAGGAGGCTACTTGCATAAGCATCAGCTCATATCCGTCCTCAGCCAGACTTTCTGAGTGAGCACACCGAATCTGCCTATTTCTCTGTCATTTTCACGCCATACATCGTGACCGCCAGCATTAAAACTCAGGTCTTACATGTAAAACACGAGTGTGAAAACTAAGCAGGAAAAAAAAAAGAATTTACCATTCAGAGACATCCTGCTGTAAACGTGTCTCTTCCACCGTCTCTGCCTCTTCACTCTCCCGTTCAGGTTCCGACTCCGGCTCGTACATAAATGCCTGAATTCCGTAAGGTTTGTCATTTAGTGTGTGCACCATGACAGGGGGCTGTTTATGTTTTGGAGTCTGTGTGTGCATGCAGGCTAGCCCCCGATTCTGGCTCTGTCCTTCCTGCGGCCAATCAACGCGCGCCTCATTACATATTAATACAATGCACATCCGGATCGGTCAAAACCTCGCGCTTAATCTCGCGTGAGAACGTCGCGGCATGAAAAAGTGTCAGAACAAGCTCTATGTTTGATTTTTAAACATTTTTTTTTTTTTCTAATAAGTTTTAAGAATTGATCCAAAGTGATCCAAGAGGCACTGGATATGTAAAAAACCAGGTGATGACTCCTTTAAGGTATTGTTCATCCAAATTCAGAACAGAAACGGGGGAAACCCTCTGATGAATACATCCATTTAACATTTAATTATCAGCATCAGGTTACAAATGGTTTAGGCATCATTTACTGAGGTTTAGATGCTGACACCGTTCCTCCAGACAGTTAACGTCTAGGTCTTAAGCAGTTTTTCTGAGGGCTTCTGTTGACATGCTGCATTAGCTGTTCTGGGAATGAGGGAGGCTGCACCCTGCCAAGTCTAATATTGACACTACACATTGCGGACCGCCACACACTGGTGTTTGGAGGGGAGAGAGAGTGAAAGTTGGGATTGGAAAAGGGGACATGAGGCGAGAGCAATCAGGGCAGAGGGAGGAGAAAGGTGCAAAGTAAATGAACTGAGAAAAGAGGGAAGAGGAAATTTAGCTCATATGGCTGGACAGAGTGAAAGCTGAAAGTGGAGTGGGAGGTGTTGGATGTAGAGGAAGAACGATTTGGTCTCCAATTTGCAAGGTTCAACAGGGTTACAGCAATGAAGACAAAGATGGGAAAGAGAAAATATTTGTGGAAGACAAAAAGTAGGGAATTTAAATACAGTTAAAAAAATAAAGTAAAAAAAAGAAGAAGAAAAAGTTAGTTAAAAAGGAAAATAAAGTTGAATCCTACCTGAATCTTCCTCACACTCTCACCTTTTCTTTGTGTCGGACAGGTCAACGCTGCTCGGCAAGGCGCTACGCGTTGATATCGAGAACAATGATGAAGGCGCCCCGTACAGCATTCCCTCAGACAACCCGTTCTTGTCGGAAAAAGAAGCACGACCTGGTAAATCCCTTAAAGTATCCTGCACGTGTGGAATCAGATCCATTTTGTCTGCACAATCCACACATGTGCTGTGTGCATTCTGCAACATGTGGGACGCTGCTACTTCTCTCTAAGTTTGTATTGCTGCTGTCACTTGTCACTTGTAATGCAAATATAAACAGACCCTTGATGTCCGATGCAGTTTTCCATCAGCATGAATTTGAAGCGGTTATTTTAAGGTAGAAAAGTAACATATTGATGCTTCAAGGCACCATTGTCAACATGAATCTATAGTTTATTTTAGTAGTCATCATGTGGGACTGTAGTGGAAACCATGACTCAGTAAATGAAAGTGAATGTCTCACTAAACACTGACATTTTTAAACACATCTTGAGGCCGTGATGAATACAAAGTCACCGTTCATTCCAGAGATAAACGCCTTTGGGTTCTGCATACAGCCTCAAAAACTGACGGCCCCTTTTGTGCCAAAGTCCAAGTCTTTCTTCCTTTTGCAGAGATTTATGCCTATGGAGTTCGCAACATGTGGCGCTGCTCCATCGACCGCGGTGACCCTGTGACAGGCCGAGGCCGGGGCAGGATGCTTTGTGGCGACGTAGGCCAGAACAAATATGAAGAGGTGGATCTCATTGTGAAAGGTACTTTGGAGAGATGTTTAATTTTTTTTTTCAATACAAATCCCTCAACTTAGGTTATCACACTGACAGCTTTCAAGTCTTTGTTTACTTCCAAAGAAGTGGTTCACTCTTGCATGAGAGGGTTGTCACTTTCGACTCGTCACCATGTCGCATACAGTGAAACTGTTCCCACAGAGACCACACAGACAGTGAGTCAGACTCTATAGTTTAACCTCCATCCTCTCCCTAACAATTAAGGTGAATGGGATCTGGTTATCCAAAAAGGGCAAGAAATAAACATCTAATTACAGCTGGTGGGGCATAATCTGCGTTTTTCTTCTCAGCCAAACAATAGTTATATAATTAAGATTACATTTAGACG
Source organism: Sparus aurata (assembly GCF_900880675.1). Classification (NCBI taxonomy): domain Eukaryota; kingdom Metazoa; phylum Chordata; class Actinopteri; order Spariformes; family Sparidae; genus Sparus; species Sparus aurata. The sequence continues at coordinate 18,689,405 of NC_044188.1, read as the reverse complement.
GACTGGTACAATAGCTTCCTCCCTGAGATTTTGCACTAACTTGTCGTTCATGTCTTAAGGAGGCAACTACGGATGGAGGGCCAAAGAAGGTTTCAGCTGCTACGATCGAAAACTCTGCCAGAACTCCTCGCTGGGTGAGTCCATGAACTAATGATCTGTGAAGGATTTAATCGTTACAATGTTTATATACTATTACTTTTAAAGGCTGTGAAGGCCTCAGAATACTAATTTCATCTGAATTTAATCTTGCTTTATTTAATTTTTATGGTCAAGTTTGTGGGCTCAAGTTGCTTTCGTGCTTCCTTGTTGTGAACAGCGTAAACTGATGATGTGTTGTTCTCCGTCTAGATGACATCTTGCCAATCTTTGCCTACCCGCACAAGTTGGGCAAATCGGTGACGGGAGGCTACATCTACAGAGGCTGTCAGATGCCCAACCTCAACGGAATCTACATCTTTGGGGACTTTATGAGTGGGTATGTCTTTCAACTTCATTCTCAGGTCAGAGTTTTGGAAGTTCCCTCCCACCACCGGAGAGGAAACCAGGGTCCAATTTGTGGTAGCTGTAATTGCAACATTTATCACAATAAGAGGCCTGATTCAAAAATACATTTATCTGTCTATATCCAGCCCGAGCTGCCACTATCACATTCCTGCAGGAGAGGAATTCACAGTTTAAGGGACACTTATCTGGGACCCTAGTACTTCACGACAGCGCCACCTACCTAATCGGATGACCAATGTAGTATTTACCTAGATTTTAGTAGGAAAATAGTTTGGTGTTTTAAATCACAAATTAATTTAACGTTAATTAAAAAACACCAAGACAGGGGAAAAGGTGCACCAATCATCACAAATGAACTGTTGCTTACTGTTATTAGGCACATTTCTTACATTGTTTCGTAACATCACCTTTGAAACTTAAAGTACTTGGACAAAAATGTTGGCGTATGTCTCTTATCAACAACATAAAGTGGGTCACCTTTCTTGCGACAAACCCAGGACTGTCCCTAGACCCAAGTGGGGCTGGAGAAAGACACACACTCTAAATAAGGAGTGCAATAAGCTACACTTATATTCACATTTACAGTCAAAATGTAGATATGCATGTTCGTGTTTATGTGCTGTATTCGTCTGTTTTAGGCGCCTGATGTCTCTGAAGGAGGACGTCAACACAGGTGAATGGCAGTACAATGAGATCTGCATGGGGACCGACCAGACGTGCAGATTCCCCAAACTCATCAACAGCTACTATAAATACATCATCTCCTTTGCCGAGGATGAAGCAGGTATTGACTGTGTGTGTTTGTGTGTTTACTTCTCATGTATCACAGACCTTATGTGGACGTGGCCTCATTGTCACCTTCACATTATCATGCATAATTCAAAGAAAAACATGACTGAGGTTGGTGAAGTATGTGATTGTGTGTGTGAATTATGTAAAGTGTTATGATTAAAAGCTTTGTTTCTTTAAAGATTTTTTTTTTTTATGAAATATTGATATGCTGTAATATTCAATTACAAGCAAACTGCCTCCATTTCTGAGGAGTTAATATTTGACTGTAAATCTGGTTTGAATCAAAGGGAAGTGGGATTTACGAGGAAGAGTATTGGACACATGCTGCTGCTCTTAAATAATCTCTCTCCTCCCTCTGAAAGATCCCCCGAGGAGACTTAAGTAGAAAAGTTCAAACAAAGTCCAAATCCCTCTGTGTACACACATTCTGTAACTTCTTATGTGTCTGCTCATCTTTCTTTTTCTTTCCATTTTTTCTTCCTCCCATCCATACTCGCTGTAAATACCTCCCTCCCTCCCACTTCCTTCCTGTCTCCCTGCCATTCACCATCCCTCCCCTTTCATTCTTGCCAAACTTCTTCACTCTGTTTTGAAAACAAATCCTCCCCTTTGTCTTTTACTCTGCACTCATCTCTGTCTGCCTCGCTCTCTCTCTCTCTCTTTATCGTCTGTCCATCTGTTCTAGGTGAACTGTATTTCTTAGCCACGGGAGCCCCTAGTGCCACAGCCAGAGCAGGAGTCATCTATAAGATCGTGGACCCTTCCAGGTAGCTAACCATCACTTCAGAAGCATCACCTCAGCAACAAATACACACACATATAGAGTAGGAGTGTGTGCTGTTGAAGCTTAGGTTTATGTTCAGGCTGTTAACTGATGATCCCAACTAAGGATGACAGTGGCTGCTTTGGGTAATGTAGACACTGACTACGCTAAATATTTTATATGTTTTACTCCAGTAGGAATATTTATGTTAAAAACTCTCAAACATCCACTCTTATCCCATTCCATGAGGATACTAATTCAGCTTCCTGTCAGATCTCCTAATGAGGCACATTTCCAAAAACAAATCTATATATCGATAATGAAATTTGAGATCGATCTGATCCCTGTTGACTGTGAAGATATGGAATTTTCATTTTTTTTTACATAGCAACATGACTTAAACAAACACCTTAAGTTTGGTAATTCAAGAAAAAGCAGGACTTTCAATTCAGAAAATAAACTTGTTAGCACTCTCTCCTGCCGGTTCTTTGTATATTACCACAAAAATAAACTGTGCTGATCTCTCTTAATAATAGTTACACATACTTTATATGAAGACAAACACAAAATGCTAATATAAGCTGACACATCTGCCCCATCAATTTTATCACTACTAGCTTGAGTAACAATGGAACAGCTGATCTTAGATTACATTCAATTTAAACATAATTTTGTTAAAATGAAATAAAACAATACAAAAGCGAAACATTGAAACAATGCAATAAAAATAAACAATTGATAAAAAGAAATGGACTGGTATAGTGGAAAAATTAGATTAAAAATTAACTGAATTCCAAATAAGCTTAACTAAAAAGGTGAGTCTTGTTGATGGGGATGTCCTAAACAAGGACCACAGACACTAAATGCTGCCTCACCGTAGTTCTTCGTCTTCACCTGCGGAACGACTAAAAGGCCGTGTTTGAAGACCTGAGTGGTAGACGGAGTATTCAGCGTAGTGTTTAGAATACTTTAGCTACGGAACTCAAAAGGATTTAATAAGCTGCATGTGTGTGCTAACTTTTTTCTCTCCTGTCCACCAAGGCGAGCACCACCAAGAAAATGCACCATCAAGCCTTCACCTGTCAAGATAAAAGGAAAACTGATTCACTTCCATCCCAAAGAAGGTAAGGGTGATCTTCAAATAATGTGTCTTTTTGGCTTCTCCCAAGATGTTAATTTTTTTTTTTGCTATTGCTCTGTATACAGTAGAAACATTATACTCCAGTACTCTACCAAAACCTCATCAATGCTTTATCTGTTCAGTGCTCGCAAACTAAAGATGCCCGTTATTCTCATTATCTTGTCAGCGTGCAACACATGGTTTAATAATAGGGATGTCCCGATCCAATCATGTGATCGGAAATCGGGGCCGATCACGTGGTTTCAGACTTGATCGGAATCGTGCGTTACATCCCGATCAGGGATCGCACATATATATATATATATATATATATATATATATATATATATATATATATATATATATATGTATATATATAGTATATGTGTATGTATATTTATTCTCATTATTTTTTATCAATCACACCTATGATAAGTGTTAAATGATAAAACAAGGCAAATAAAATAAAAAATAAGGGACATCCTGGATCTGTTTCTTCGCTCTTCTTTGTTTTTTTAATGTATTATAGAAGTATCGGATTGGGAAAATCAAATGACTCAGAGGCAAAAAAACCTGATCGGGACATCCCTATTTAATAATATGGACGTATGTATCAAAGTCTGGATAGGTTTTGTTAGTGCTGCACAAATGTCTTTTCTTTGTTTTCTCGTTCGCAGAGTTTGTAATCGACAAGAAACCGACCACCACAGCTGTACCCACGACAACCACAAGAAGAACCACAACCACGACAAAGACACCCACAAGGAGAAAGTCACCCATTATAATAATAAAACCACCAATGCCAACAAGGAGAACAATAAGAAAACCGACACCACCACCACCGGCAACAACAGAAGCAACAGCAAGAAAAGCAACAACGAGAGAAACGCCGCCACCAACAACAAGGAAAACAACAAGAAAAACACCTCCACCACCATCAACACCACCAACTATAAAAGCAACAATTAAAACAACTACAGCAACAGCAATAAAACCAACAACTGTCCAGATGGCAACAACCCCCGCCCCAACCACACCCACTGGTAGGCCTACTGGTGCACCTGTTTACCCAGCCAGCTCCACTGATTACCCATCCACCACTAGGTCCTCCATTCACACAACCACTAGGTCCACTGTTAGGACTAATATTAGACCCACCAGTAGACCATCGCACACGCTGGTGCGAGCAGAAGCCACCGGCATCAAAGCAGGTGTTTTCTTCTACTGCGCTCCAATTTTGTTTTACATTTTAACTTGCTAATCGCTAATTGAACATTTACCGACTCCCCATGCAAAATTCCTGAATGGTAGATTCACATAAATAATTTTCTTACGCTTCCAAATCAGCTCAAACTAATAATATGTAAATAATAATACAAAATATGTAATAATGTAATTAGTTTGGCAGCTAAGTCTAAGCTGGTATACTGTAAATATTGATTGGGACATATTTTGCTGAATTCTGGTTATATACAACTCAATAATCGTGTTTCCTGCATAGAAACACAAAATATTTATCTTAAATTATTCTGTGGACTTTTGTGCAGCAAAGCAATACAAAAAAACACTTCACAATCCACAAAATGTACTAAATTTATCATTTTTACTGTTTATGTTGTTAGTAAGTAGGCCATTTTGATAGCAGCTGGTTAAATAGTTTCTTACCTTAAACATGTATTACCTGTATATTGACCACTTCTGAAAATCCTATATCTGAAATCCAAAATGCATTAACCGTGCATTATTCTTTGACACAATTCTGTTCTTTTACTACTACTAATACTAATAACAAGTCTTTGCACTACATTTGCAACATCTCTGCACTTGAAAATAAAAAAACACACAAAAAAACATAATCTTGAGTGGTCATAGCAGATCGAGTTCTAGTATTTGCCTTAACACTGTTAATCACCGCAATCAAGATGTTACAAACTTAACATTAACTACAATAGTGTTTCAAAGTTTGCTTTTTTTGTCTGTGCGGATGTCGTTGGTGAGGATGAGCCTCTTGCACTAGCTTGGGCTAAACTGCAGGGGAGTTAGCTTAACTGGCATTCATTCCCACCTTAATTCCTGCTAGCATGTTAGCATGTGTTCTCTGGCTGGTACAAGAGTCTAACGCAGGATGAATGGTGTTATTTATGTTTTGGGTATTTGCACTACTTTAATTTAAATCAGGTATTTTGGCATTATTCATTTTGAATAAATGGTTCTGCATCAGCCTCAGTTTGGACATTCATCTTTGTGTGTCTGTGTTTATGTCTTTTCTGTGCCTGTCTAAAATAACATTACTTCATATAGCTGCAGTGAAATATGAGCTTTGTGAAGCAGATTCAGTTCTCAGCTCAGTTCATGTTCTGTGAAATTTTTGGGGAATACACTTTTTTTTGTACAGATGTAGTTGAAAAGATTGATACCACTCTCACATCTGAGTGTTCAATATGAAGCAACTAGCTGCTAGCAGCCTAGCATAACGACTGGAGACGGGGAGTAGAGGCTAACCTGGCTCCTTTAAAAGACAACAAAATCCAACTACAGTCTCCCCAATTAACATGTCCTTAGATTTGAACAAGTGCTGAAGTAACCAGGAAGTAACTACATCAAAAAGTTGTTGGAGATAGCCAATGTAAAGCCACAAATATGTGATTTTACACTTTGGTTTATGTACAAACAAAATAAGAACAAGATAAAAAATGTAAGTTACCATTAGAGGTGCTAACTAATGGATTTTTGATTAACTTTGGATAGTACCATTTTAGCATTTATGTCCCTTTTCCACAGTCTTTGTGCTAGGCTAAGCTTACCAGCTGAAGGAAATATAGCTACAGATATTACTGTGGTATCAAACTTCTTACTTCAAACTCTGCAAGAAAACAAACAAGTGTATTTCCCGAAAAAAATGCAAAGAAAACATATATTTAACCCATTGTTAAACTACATATCTTCAAATAAAGAGGGTGATTCTGTCTCTCCCTCAGGTTATCGCACAACCGTCATGACTGCAGCCCTCTCTAGGATTGCTCAAACCCCAATCGTCACCACACCCCCAACCAGGAGACATGGGCGACCCCTTCAGTACCTTCCTTCTTCCACATCCCAACCTTTACACCCAGTTCATTCTACTCCATCCACCACACCACAGTCGCCATACTGGAGCCAGAAACCTATGGCAACAGGCTACAAGCCTCAGATCAACACAACGCTGCTTAAATCTCAAGAGGAGAAGCTATGGCTTGGAGAAAAGCTGGATGTCACTGTGGAGGGTAACCAAGTATTTAAGAGGCCTCGAGGAAGAGGTCGCAAGAGAGGAAGAAGGCTGCGGGGTGGCTCAGTGCGACTGGTGAGCCCTGATGGTTTATCGGATCGAGGCAGAGTGGAGATCTTCCTCCGAGGCGAGTGGGGGACAGTGTGCGACGACCTTTTCACCTCCAAAGCGGGTACCGTAGTGTGCCGACAGCTCGGCTTCACGACGGCGCTGGCCGTGATGAAGAGGGCGGCACTGGGGGAGGCGGACAAGAGCGTCAGGATTCTGTTGGATGACGTGGAGTGCGAGGGAGGGGAGAGGTCGCTGCTGGAGTGCAAGAGATCCAGGGTTGGGAAACATAACTGCTCACATGGGGAAGATGTTGGGGTGATCTGTGGTTAACACGGAGGCCTGAGAAGTAAAAGAAAGAGAAGTAAAGGAGGAGACAGTGGAGTGACGGTTGACACATATACTGTTGGAAGAGAGTATTTGAAGAAGAGTGCACACTAATGCAATGTTGGTGATGCCAGTTTACTATTTCCATGAATTGTATTTCTTCATGTTTACCGTTTTTTTTTGTTCTTTTTTTTATTTTCTTATCCTCCGCTAAATGAAAAAAAAATGCCCATGTTTATCACTTTTAATACTTTCTGTGTTTATTTCAGATCCAAGAATAGGAGATAAGAGTTTCTTTTAAACTCACTCAGTCCACTGCTTTGTAAAACCTGACCATGCTCACAGTGATATGTATCAGCACAAAAATGATTAAACTCAGTTTCAGTTACACTACTTACGTTTACCTAGCTATGGTGATCTTGCAGACTTGTCAACTAATTTTAACCTCTAATATTAACATTTACAATATTTTGGTTCAGTTCAGCGCACTTTCTTGTGGAAGCGTATTGAAGCTGCTGAGTATAACTGTGCTAACTGTCTTGTGCGTAACCAAGAGTACAAATAGTCACCAAGCTTCGTGCATTGTTTGTTTAAAGGTCCAGTGTGCAGGCCATAGTGGCAATGAGCAGTGAGGTTGTAGAGTGCGACCAACTGAATAAACCTCAGTTTCCACAACAGCGGCCGCAAAAACATTGAAAATTGATTTGGCCCTCTCTAAAACCAGTGTTTGTCCATTCTGGGCTACTGTTGGAACATGGTGGTGCAACATAGCGGACTGCTCCCTCTGTAGATATTGAAGGCTCATTCTGATTTGACCAAAAAAATAATGATTCTTATTTTAAGGTAAAGGTACACCAATGAAAACATGCTTGTGAACATTAAATGCCATTTCTGCCCATAGATACGCCTAAATCCTACACACTGCACCTTTAAAAACTTTTAAGAACTTTTAAACCTGACTTTTTTTTTTTTGTTTTTTTTGTTTTTACAAATTTTGATCAGCATGGACTGAGTGAGAATTGGAAAAACTTGAATCATATTCTTACTGCGTGTTGTGTTTACATACTGTACCTAGACAGCCATGAGGCAACAAGAAAGCATATCTTGTTAAAACAGTCAAGTGTTTTCTATGAAGATTTCTGTATTTTTGTATTGTATAATTTCAGTAGGTCTATTTTCTAAAGCAGTTTATATAGAGAGAATTTTGATACATTCTTGAATGTAGTTTTAAGATAAAAAAAAAAGAGCTTTAACAAGGAAATGCAGGACGTTCGGTACGATGAATGTAATAAAATGTTTCCAGTTTTATACACAGGTATTTGAGGGCACAGAGTGCTCGTGATATGAATAAAGTTTTACTGCAAAATGACTTCTCTGTTATTCTCTATTATTCTCTTACAAGAATGGTGACTCACATTGATTCACATTGATTTTTCTACACACACCCACACACACACCCTTACACTGTGAAACCCCAAACTGTTCTCATTACGTGGCTCTGTGAATGAGATTGCTCCTTGTTTCCCACAGATTTATAAAAACTGTGTTTACAACACATCTGGGGAAACCATCTGGGAGTTTTTAACATCCCACCTTTTCTCACCTTGTCACTATGGTCAAGCAGGAAAAAAGCGTGATGAAACAGCAGCTGTATAATCACAATCAGGACTGAGCGAGCCGATATACAGCCACCATGTGTTAGCCAGACACTGTACAGTTCTCAACATACACACATGCACATGAGGTGGCCAGATGGAAAGAAAGGAAGAAACTTTTCCCAGGGTTGTGGTGAATTACATTTTAAAATGAAAAAGATGACTTTACTCCCAAGTCAGGTATTCTGCCTGTGTTACTCCTTTTTGGAGGGAAGGTGAAGATTTCTTTTAGGCATTCGAAGTATTCAACAACATCTCGTGACCTGAAAGAGAATTTGTTTTGGGGGTGAGAATGTTGAGCTGCCCTGCCTCCTTACGTACGATGCTTTCAATCTATAGACGGAGGGAAAACAGACCAGGGCTGACTGGTTATACTGTCATGCCACAGCTCAGCGAGATGAAAGGCAGCACACAACATTTTCGTAATGATTTCTTTCAAATTACATCAGCGCAAATGAACAGGAGAGATTGAATAATCAAAATATATGGTTTGTAAGGACAGAACTGTTTTGAGGCTCTGTGTAATTTTCCCATAAAGTCTGTTTTCATTTTAGCTTCCACTTCCAAACCAGAGGGAGGCAGTCATGTATCAGATTATATATGTTACAGGAACATTGCAGAAGGATCTTCACATGAGTGGTAAGAGACAGTGTTTTCATCAGTTTATGGTTGATCCATCAGTAAACATTATTCAGTTTCAGAGCTCTGTCATCACACAGTAAACTGACACTGTAACAGAACATGAATTAACATAACCTTAAGTCTTAGCCTTGACTTAAACCTTTGCTTACTCTTCAACATTGCTTTGCTTATCTGAAAGTAAAAGCACAGTACAGTGGGATCAAACCATTCTTGACCACAACGGTGTGCCACAAAGACAAATACTACCACCTTAACTACATATACAAAAACACGGGACAATTTCTCCATCAGTTTAAATATTTAAATAATGAACTAAAACAAGGTGTGAGGGCAGGAAAGCCACAGACATCCAAATCATTAGTGTGGCAACAATTAAGAGTGTGTAAAAGCTCACAGATGGACTGGAATGCAAATTATTTTACAGTTAGGCGACACAAAATAAGTATTTACTAATTATAACTAATAATACGTATTTTCTTTGTCACACTGACCTGTATGGGGACTTGCTTTGTCTTAATCACCAGCATTCAGTCAGTGAGTTCATGCTGCTGTATTTTCATAAATTGCATGTTGTGCTCACTTTTTCTCGATGTAATCAGCCAAATTCATGTTTTAAGTTTGCTTTAGGTGAGTTGGCCACAGCTGTTCGCGATGTTCCATACTGTGTTCACTGAAGCCTCAGGGGAGACTCGTTTCAGACCGGATTGTTATTATTTAACCAAGCAAGACAACCGAAAAACACATTCCATCCTCAGCGATGGCCTGGGGGTGGAGGTTTGGATGCACATCTATACATGCACTCACACCTGAGCAGCTGATGCCCGAGCAGAGGACCAGGCCTTGCTCAAGGGCACGTCAATAGCAGCAGAAAAAAATTATGTAAAATCCTAATTTAATGTTACTGATTTCAACAATATATTCTTCATTACAGAACATCCTGCAGTCCAAAACATCAACACCAGGGGGAGTTATAACCCTGTGCAGCTTGTTTTAGCTGCACATTTACGCAGTCTGGTGGTCTGCTGCTGACCCAGATTTATGGTTAAATCTATTGCAATTTTAGATTTTTGGACATGCACATGGACAGAATGTTTTTTGGTAAGCCCTGCAAACTGACTTTATACTGTAAGTCTTCGCATGTATATGTGTGCACAGGATCATTACAGCTTTGACTTTATTTCTGTCAGAACTGCTATATTGAATATTAAGAAGACAAATATGAAACAGACACTGACATATAACAAGAGACAGGGAGCAGTAAATGATTGCTGTGGCGGTAATCTTTGCCGGCAGACTGTTAACGGTGACATTAATTATATCTAATGGATCCATGTCTGATTAAGACGATGAATATCTCTGAACTGGATCGGCGTCAAAAGGAGTGGATAGGATGTCCTATTGATCCACATTAAATCACTTCTGCAGGACCACTGTGGGGACAATGTTTCTATTCTAGACTATAAAAGGAACAAGAAGTGGCTCCATAATTATTTTATTTGTTTAATGTTTTGCATTGTTTTTATTGCTGTGATACTTTTGGCAGATTTGCTCGGTCACAAATCATATCCGCAATAAAATCACGAGCCTCACCAGCTCTACTTGCCTTGATATCTCATGTATGTGACTCTCTGAAGAAAACTGTTTTAAATTTCAATTTCTATAAGAAATCCCGTTGTAGCTCTCCCTATAAGTACATTACATCCCAACAGATCCTCAAAACAGAACAGAAGTGAGAGTTAGACAAGAGGCGGAGGAGGACTGAACCAGAAAAACTGAATTAAGTAGCCTGCGGTTTCACAAGGGTTTTGTAAAGATGCACACATACGCACATGGTGTGCATGCATGAGCACACACACAGGCACAGATACTTCCCCCCAGTGTCTTGTCTTTTGTTCCTAATTTAGCTCTCCCTCTCTCACACTGTCTCGTTATTCCTGTCTTAATCACTCTCTCCATCTTTCTCCTCCCTGCATCACACTGTTCTGATGTTTCAACTTTCTATTTGTCCAGACGCAGGTTTGGCTGCATGAATTGATCAGAGAGAGAGAGAGAGAGAGAGAGAGAGAGAGAGGAGAGCAAGCAAGAGAAAAGGAAAATATGGAAGAAAGAATGACGCAGCAAACTTTGGAATTAACAAAAAGATGTAGATCCTGCTGCTCTCCTGCCTCTGTCTGTGTGTGTGTGTGTGTGTGTGTGTGTGTGTGTGTGTGTCTGTCGGCTGCCAGATTTGCATGTGTCAGTATGTTTCTCATTATCTTCCTGTCTGCTCAGTCTGCCTCTGCCTCTCTCTGCAAGCAGAACAGAAAATTCACATCACATAAAAGAGGCGAGAGTCACCACATCTCTAAAGTATTTAGTAGGATTAAGCACTGCATTCATTCTGCTCTTCTGTACCTTATACAATATGTACAGTGCCTGACATGTGGGACATTTATGCAGGTCGCAAACATAAAATTGGGGCACAGTCACTCTACATACTTTATCATGTTTTCTGTAGACACTGAAAGTAGTGTTTTTTAGGGATCTATCAGCAGAAATTGAACATAACATTCAGTAAATATGTTTTCATTAGCGTATAATCAACACAAATAACCTAATAAATAATTTTCTTTACCTGAGATTGAGCCTTTATGTGAACCATCATGTGACACCAACATGTTCTACAGTGGCCCAGAATTAAATTAAAAACACTGTTGTGAATGCATGCATTTGTGTTTTTCACATTTTTACTTTCCACCATAAGAGAGGGTGAGACAAGGGTGTGTTCAGTTGTTTTTCCGACCCTGTTTTGCATTGAATGTCATAGTCAGTATCATACTGCAACCCTGTTACCTTACAGACTCCAGATGTGTCAAATACAGCAGCCTGGTCATCCCAGTTACGCTATGTTAATTATGTAAGTTGTGAGAGTGAGAGTAATAACTTTAACCAAAAACATTATTTTTTCCTAAACCTAAGTATTTATTGTGCCTTAACCTAAAAAAACTGCAATCCTTTGACAACATTAATAAGAGTCCAAAAGTCATTGTATGTGATAATATGTGAACTGTTGGTCAGTTAGCTTTTTTGAAAGCCTAATATGTTTTATTGCAAACTTGATCACATTTGGGCGGATGTTGCACCTGTCAGCACACTACAGATAGCAGTGATGTAATTGAGGGTTCACCTTCACAAAGTCAGTCTACAGGATTTTTTTAGATGGTGTTGAGTTACTTTTTGAGGTCAATGTAACTGCCGGCGTTAATTAATAAAATGCAAACTCAGGTCTGCTGGCTGAAAGTCAGACTTGCCACTATGCCTGTTGACTGCTGTGACCTTCACACCCTCACACTGCACTGACACTGCACGTCGGCATTGAACTTAAATCATGAGGCTTTGACCCGGACAGTATGCAATGCAGTGCATCCAATGACAATGTGAAAAAAGTGTGACAATGTGAAAGGGTTGCTTGTGGTGACAAACCTACAGGGAAATATTACCAAAATCTGCAGCTTCTATTGACTTTACAGAGCCTCATAGTGAGCTAATTGTTTAGCGGAAACTCCACAGCTATTTTGGTTCAGTTCTAACCATCTCACAGTGTTGTTGTCGGCCACAGCACCAAAACACCTATAAACCCAAAAAGCAGACAGACACACTTAGCGAAAACCTTGGGAATACAAATTAGCTCAAGAGTCAGATATTTTCCTTAGTAGCTGGTTGAGACCAAAAACAGAGCTATAGGAGAAGGAATATTAAAGTTACAAAAAACCCCCATCCAGATTTCATAATGTTGTTCTATAACTGCTAGATGTGTTCAACATATACACTTAAAAGATGACCCAAGAATGTCTGTTATCACAGGTCTGAAGAACATTTACTCATTTAAGAGAATATCTGACTAGTAATTCAATGCTCCTTTGTCAGTTTTTTGCTGACTTAATGTTCACTGTAAATGAAAACTCTTAGAAAGACAAGGCAGGTGGAGTTCAAATGCAATCTCCTGTGTAGTCAGTCAGGCATACAGTGGATAATGACCAGGCAGGATTAGACGAGGCATCAGCAGTCAAGCAGAATTTCCGCCACAGATAGCAAGTTAGAAAGCAAAGGTACAGATAGGCAGTGATGTAAAATGTATTCCTCTGTCGGATTCGGAAGAACCTTTTGAATAAAAAGTGCAGTCATGTTGTTGAGGTGATGCAATGTATTTGGCACTGAAATGCATTCAGCAGTCATGCTGTAAATGGATGAAGGTTGCAACAGCGACTAGAGAGACGGAGGTTTTACTGTAAGGGATGGTAGAGACGTAGAGTGAACATTGCTATGACGGCATCTGTTCGGATTAATCATCGTGACAGTCAGTTATACAGAGTCAACAGTGGACTATCAAAAGGTATTACCAGCGCTACTGTGCAGCTGCCTCTATCAAACATCTACTTCAAGAAACAGTTCCAGGGGCAAAGCAAAATGAGGGGTTGTCTAACCACTGAGCATGTCATTAGAGAAAGCATGGCTGGGTTATGGTCCACTTTCTGTTCATGTCTCCACTGCCCACTTTGTCACAGTGAAATGGTCAGCAATTTGTGACGTGAATGTTCCTGACACATCTGTACACATGTTAAAACTGTTCACTCAACATATAGCAGAGTGATGAGCCTATTCACACTGTGACTCATGAGAGGGACAGCTAGGGTTGCCAACTCCCTGAAAAATAAATAAGGGACAGGGTTGTATATATGTATGTATATAGTATAGTGTGTATTCTTTATCTATTATTCATCTACGTATTACTTTTATGTATTATTTATCTATTTTATGTATTCATCTATCAATTGTATGTGTTTATTACACTAAACATTTTTTTGGCCACAAAATTCTGACACTTATTGGACTTAAAAAACATTCGTATTTTTTCTACATACCATATCTGCCTCTGGTGTTGCCTGGTGTACAACAAACCAGTCAAGGGTCCACCTGGTTGTCCCTCATGTGTAGACAACTAGATGCATGCTGTTTCACGTCAAACAGTTCACCATGGGCTACAGGAAAAGTGCACCAGCAGAATACGGGACGCGTAACTTTGTTTCTAAATACGGGACGACGTTTTTCAAGGGACGGTTGGCAACCCTAGGGACAGCACTATCAATAATGGACGCTTCACTTTGAAAATTATCTGCTCGCCTATAAATTCAAACCAGCGGTCATGATCACTTGGCTTGTCAACCCAAGGACAAAAACTCAACTGGTGTCTTCTAACTGGAGTCAAGTTCTCCTAAAGCAGTCTAAGAAAACAAAAAAGTGGAGTGAGATAATCACAAGGAAAACAATTAAATTGTAAATTATTGTAAACAAACATAGTGATTGGTTCTATGATGGACATGATATAAAATCAGTTTTATCGGTCAGCAAAGCCAACAGGCTAATGTTAGTGTTAGCTTCTCCAGCCAGCTTACGTCAGTGTTGTCTCCATTATCATTTCCAGGTCGATGTAGGTTCTCAATGCTGCTGATGGTTGGGAATTGGTGGCAGCATGTTTGTTTACCAGGGTGGAGGCAAGGCTCCTCCGGAATTAGAAATGAAGCCAAGACTAATGTCCTTGTCACTGTGCGAGTCTTTGAAGGAAGCTGGCTACGGAAGGATCCTCACCCGGCCACAGATGAAGGCTTACTGGTGTTGGAAGGACTTAAAGCTCATTTGCCTCACTCTCATTGCCCACACATCTTTCCAGCTGATTCTTCCTGTCTCCACACTCAAATGTGTCTCAGATTTATTGTGAAAAACAGAGATAAACAACTGCAAAATAAACTGCATGAAATAAGGTTTATAACAGTCAGTCCAATGCCATATCCTTACTGGAGCCAGTATTTTCTAACTGGAGTCAAGCTCATAGAGTCGAGACTAAAAAGTGCAGTGAAAACCTCCAGGCCAGGCAGAATATTGGCACTCCAAAGACACTGTCTTGCGCTGGAAGGAAAGAAGAGTGGAAGCAAAACATTTGTGGCAAAGCAAAGCAGAGACATATGGCTCACTTCCAGTCTCTCTGTCCGTGCTGCCAAATTCACTTGCATGTCAAGAGCACAAACACTTGAGAGTATCAGTATCCTGTAGGCATCGTAAGAGATGACTCACAAAGCATATGTTTAGCAACAAATCAAATTTGTGGTACAAGATACACAGAAAACATCAGATACTGGCAGTTCTTTGAATGAATCTTGACTGGACTATAGTATGTTTGCTGAATTTATCATCACATGTCAAAACGGTGATTGAATCTTCGAGTCTCTGGTCTTTATTGATCTACTGCTATTTGGATGTCGACTGAAAAGAAATACAAGGAAAATGTAATCATACAAAAATAAAAAGGTCTCATCACTTCACCGCTGCTTGACATTCCAGACAACACAATCAGATTTGTCAGCATGCGCCTCTGCTGTAAATCTGTGTAGCTTAAATGTACTACAAGGAGTTTTTAGCCAACCATGAAAAAGCCTCAGTGTAATACTGATACCTATATCCAGTCCATCAATGAGAAGACTGACTATTTAATGCAAAATAATGAATACTAAAATCCAAACAGTTTCCATAAGGATAAATTGTAGTGTCTAGCAGTCTGAGGAAAGAAGCTGCGCTGTAGTCTGGTGGCACAGCAGAGGCAGCATCTGTATAACCTGCAACTGACTTATAATGTACCATTTTATGTCTGTCTTGCTACTGAACTATAACTTGTTGTTGGCTCATGCTTAAGACATTGCGTCGATAACTTTGTTTTTTGTAACAAAATTACCATTAGCAGCCAAAGCTAGATGTAGAATCAGATCATCTGTAAACTAGGTGTGTGAACAGTAACATTATATAATCGTAACATTGTACCGTAATATGATCCTCCGCAGCCACAAATGGTGACATTACCTCAATACCCTGAAAGTGTTCATCTGTGAAGATTACCCTGCAGAACAAAACATGTAAGTATCATAAACTTGAGTTTGCCCCAGATTTTTCAACAATCCAAAATCTAATGAAAAAAAATCTCATAGGCTTTTTGTTGAGGGAACCAGGGTGATGCTAACTTAAGTGATGCTAATTAAGTTGGCCAACAATACTATTTTGAGTAGCTAATAGGATAATGACATTTGGGAGACAAAAAGCAAAAAAATATAGAATAATGAAACTGTCTTTTAAATATATATCGACATTATATTTAAACGCATCAAGAAACAATGAATCAAAGACAACTGGAGTTCGAAATAATAGGATGAATCTGAGACTCTAAGACTCTAAGACCTGGACGAGTACTTATCCATAAACCTTCGAGGGAAGGAAATCCAGAAACATAATTTCTAGAATCAGCCTTGATGATCTTCGTTAGCCAGTTCACCCAAACAAATGTCTCACACTCTTCACACACACAAACATTTCGTGCAGACACACACCCTTCCCATCTGGCTGGCAGCACAGATGGTGGCAGAGGGTGATGCTAGAGGCCAAAAGGACAGTGCTAACCAGCTACACACGCACAAAGGACAATCTGATAGACATGTCATAGTTCACACATGTATGCACAAATGTTCAATGTGTGGCAAGACACATCCGGACTCTATCTCGCTCTCTGCCGGCGCTTCTCTCCCTCTTTCTCTCCATCCCTGCTCACACAAACCTAATGGGTCTGATGTTTCATTTATTTGTTCAGCGACTCGGTCGCCATTTGTCAAACTCAATTTCCATTTTGGATGAAAGTGTTCTTTTTCCAACATGTACATTTGTGCGCGGCCGCGGTTACATAAACACTCTTGACATATGATGTATATTCTCTGTTTAATCTTTCATTTGATTTGCAGCTGTGGTCTCTTTCACTGTCCCCTCAGTGTGTTGTGTTTCATATTGTGTGTTGTGTGGCTGCACTGTGCACCCTGCTCAGGTATGCATGCATAACACAAACCTCGATGTGTGCTTATGTTTCGGCAGGACGTGTCTTTCTTTTCTGTCTGCCAGATGGAGAGAGAGGGAGAGGGACGGTGTGTGTGTTTGTGTGTGTGCGTGTGTGTGTGTGCGCGCATGCGTTTTTCCACACATGCATACACGTGAGAAAATATGAATGCATTGTTAGTGTATTATTCATGTGGCGGGGTTATGAATGGATTTCACATGTCCTGAGAGCCAAGTCCACTGGGTTCTCGAAGCTTCTCTCAGTGAGCGAGGGGTGAAAGAAGCAAAAGAGAGAGAGAGTGTGGGAGGTGGGGAGAGAAGAGAGGAGAGGTGGGGATGGAATATGGGGGCTAGGCAGAGACAGAGGGTGAGGAGGGAGAAGAAGGAGGAGAGGAGATGGAGGGGGAGATGGACAAATATAGAGAGAAGTGGGGAGAGGAGGTGGGGAGAGGGAGGGAGGAAAATGAGGGAAACACTGTGGGAGAGACAGAGGGAGGAGGAGGAGGAGGGATGAGGGATGCTGCATTTCAGTGATAGCACAGACTGAGACTGCTGGAGCAGACAGAGGGATGGACAGAATCGATGAGAAAGGTAGAAATTAGGAGAAAAGGAGAGGCGACGACAGGATTCCCACACAGGTAAACAATATCAAACAACGATCAACCTATTCCAAAATATTGATTGGAGATGTTTGAAATACTGATAGCTGTGAGTGATCAGATGCTGGGAGAGGCCTTTCTTCTTCCACAACAGCTGCATCAAACATTTCCTGGATGTCACCACAGAAGAGCAGTCGACCACGTCCTAAATCCATGCACATGTCAATCCTTCTCCTCCATCTCTTTATTCCCCCCTTCTTCGCCAAGCTCCTCCTCTCACTTCACTCCATATCCATCTAACAATCATCTCCCCATTCCGCCCACCCACACAAGCTTCTCTTCTCCACAACCTCCCCCATCATCTCCTCCTCCTCCTCCTCCTCTCCCTCCATATCTCCTTTGCTGTCACTTCCACACATCCTGAGGGCATCTTTTTCTTTTTTATCCATCTCCTCATATCCTTCTTCTGTCCCTCTCTACTGTACTCTACTGCGTTTTCAGGGAAACGTTTACTGCTGCTTTAGCATTTCCCTTGTCTCTTTCTGTCTTCTCTCCAGATTGTGACAAACGCTTGTGGAGGGAGCAGCAGAAAGAGAGGGGAGGAAAATAAAGGGGGTAAACTTGCATCCATGACCACAGACACCTGAAACCACCTGTAATCAAGACTGCGAGCAGCTCGCAAGAACGCAGAGTCCTGCCTCGGTAGAGGGGAAGTGAGTCTCTCTCTTTCTGCCTTGACTGTCCCTCCATCTTTTCTCGTAGATTTGAGAAAGAATCCTGAACGGATCCTGAGGTGTGGTTGGAGAGAAAACAGAGGAACATTTGCAAGCTTCTGGAAGGAAGAGGGAGGAGAGAGCAGCATGAGTCAGAGCACAGCAGCTAGAATACTGTGTGTTCTGCATGCAAGAGGAGAGGTGGAGGGAGTTAGAGAAACAATAAGAGCAATATAGGGGGGAAATCAGAGAGGACTCGAGCAGAATTGAGCAGTCATTAAACAGAGGGATGACAGGATGAGTGAGAGTGAGAAATAGGCCGAGTGAATCAGCTCGCCAGAGGGACGGGAAGGCGAGAAAGAGGTTGAGTTCAGAAAGTGGAAGGTTTGGTGTGACGGAGGGGTGTTGAGGGAAGGTTGAATGAAGGTTTGCTGCAGGGGGTGGACAGTGGATAGGAAGCCGTGAAGGACAGGCTTAATGAAAAACTGCTACAGTAGCTACAAGGACAAAAAAAAGAAAAAAAGTGAGTGAGTGCTTCTTGCCACTGGGCGGGAACATGACTGTGGGAGGACGAGCTTCAAGAAGGTTGACCAAGGAGAAGAAGGAGGATGGTGGACCGTAGAGGTGTGAAAAAAGGAAGAGCGCGGTAAGGAAGAAATCAGGCCAGATCAGAGGAACACTTAACGTCCGAGAGACGAACACTGAGGAGCAGAGAACATGTCAACGCGCAGCGACAGGGACATGGAAAACTTTAGCCGTGACAGCAACACAGCAAGGAGTTCCTGTTAAATATTGATGCTGACAGGCCACTCTGCGAAGAGCTCGCTCCTTGCACCGCAGAGGGCGGAAATACAGAAGGAGGAAACACAGCTGATTTTTTATTCTGAGGCATTTTTACACAGGAACAGACAAGCTGTTAAGTGCGTCAGATGACTGAAGCCAAGTGTGCTTAAGTCGAGATGTTGCTACAAATTTAGACAAGGCACACAAATTAGCCAGGAGGATTTCTTTGACTCCTTTATCAGCCAGCTCTGCAGTTTCCTGGGAAGAGTGACGAAGAACTGGACCTTTCTGTGAGATCAAGAACCTGGCCGGTGATACAGATTTCTGCTTTGGATGACATGCTGTCTCCGCACTGACAGGCACTCTGAGGCGCAGACAGCCAGATGAAAGAAGCCAGACGCTGCTGAGGCATTCATAAATGTTTCCTGTTTTTATTTCTGTCCTGGACTGATTGGAACTGTTCCAACTAGCTCTAAAAATGTCCTCGTTACAGAGAGCCCCCGGAGGATTGTTGTTGTGGCTCGAGGAGATATAAATGTGGAGAAATGCTTTGACGTGCGTCAACGAGAACTGGACCGGGATCCACACTTTGGTTTTTGCGATGGGTGATTCTCCAACTTGATGTCGCCAAGAAAGACTTCCCTCAGAAAATAACGCAGAGAGACACAATGCCACGGTCTCCATTCAGCTGCGAACAGACCGGCTGCATGTTTGTGTGTGTGTGTGGCTGCGTGGGGGCGTAACGGCTGTCGAGGAGCTTCGCTGTGTGTGTGTGCAGAGCTTTGAACCCAGCTGTGTCTGAGTGTGTTTTCAAAGCATCGCCCCAAGCTCTGTGTGTGTGTGTGTGTGTGTGTGTGTGTGTGTTTGTGTGTGTGTCGACTGGATTCTCCCCACCAGCGACAGAGCTGGACCTGAACAGCAGTGGTGAGACGGGGGACAGGGAGGGGGAGAAGAAGGAGAAGGAGGAGGAGGAGGAGGAGGAGGAGGAGGAGAAGGAGGAGGCGAGAGAAACCAGCAGGACGGTGGAGAAGAAAAAACTGACAACATGCTCGGATAAAGAGAAGAAAGAGAGGAGCTTTCGGCTGCCCCCCTGGTGCAATGTGTGGTGAGTACACGTCTCTACATTTACACTTTCATGGTGAGTGTCCGTGGGTGTGTGTATGTGTGTGTCCACCAATGAGCATCGCTTTCCCTCAGGAGGTTGGCCAAGGTCAGAGGTGAGGGGTCCATCAGAGGACTCAGACTATTAAGACAGGTATTGGATGTAGGTCATGTGATCTGCAGGTCCAGTGGGGTCACATAATGTCTCCATCCACTGTTACACACAAATTAATGTGGGTCACATGACACGGTGGCCAGTGAGTCATGTGACATCCAGCCTGGCACCTGAATGTGAACTGAGCCAACCCCGTACACCAAGACGCCACACAGGCTGCGTACAGTGTTGACGTCAATATACACACATTTGTTTTAGTAGCGTGTTATAGCCCTGCACGCTGCAATCAAGAATGTATCTCTCTGTTTCCATCAGCAGTTTCTGTGTAATAATGTGAAAACATTAACAGACGTTAGTAGTTAAATCACATTATAATATTTAATGGCCAGAGAACGCACTGCTGTACCTGTTCTGCAAAGCATGTCAACGTTAGAGCTGCTGGAATCGTTTGATTAAAATGATCTGTCGAAGAAAAAATTTGCTGCTCACTGTCATTAATGAAGAGTCTTTAGGCTTCAGACTCTTGGTTGGACTTTTGATAGACTTAAGACTAATCAACTGTGAAAATAATTGTTAGTCGCAGCCTGAGTGAACAAATGGCTTTTCAATATGTGGACAAGAAAAACTAGACAACACTCTCGCTCCATGAGACATGAAGTCAGGGGCTAAAATCAGAGAGGGCTGACACCTCTCAGTCCTCTGGATGGAGTAAGGCTTTTACTCGTTGTGAATTAGTTGTCAGGCAAACTGTGTTTCTGTTCAGCCTGATGCTCGTGTGTGCGCGAGAAATATATATGATGCAGCGCTGCAACTCGAAACAAAATTACGAGCTAAATATTTCGATGATTGTTTTTTCGTTCCAGTGATTTTTTTTCAAGAAAAAATGACCAACACTTGCTGGTTCCAGCATCCTAAATTATTTTTATTTATTTATTTATTTCAAATTGTGATTTTTTTATATGAAGCATCAACAAAAGAAGGCAATTTTGAGATGTCACTCTGGGTTCTGGGAAATTGTGATGAGCACTTTTTACCTTTTTTTTTGTTGCATTTAACAGACTAAGCGATTCATTGATTATCGGTCAAAATAAACAGCTGATAAAATGATGATGAAAATAGTCATCTGAACAAATTCATGATTCCATGAGATGTGATGTCTGAAGCTGAAATCCGAGATGACAGATGCCTCTCATGCCTCTGGATGATCGGGAGGACGGCTCTTACTTGTTGTGAATGTTTCTGTTCGGCTCGGTGCTTGTGGCTTGTATGAGAAATGTGTTTGATATCACAGCAGCGAGCGCATCACATCCTGCAGGGCAACGCTTTACTTTCTTGTTGTTTTGCGAGTTTCACAGCTGGGAACCTATCAAAGCTTCAGACAACGATGTAGTTTATCGAGCGCGTAATGCTTTGTGTTAAAAATGCCATCCCTGTTGTTCCAATGATCTGCACACACACTTTGGTCACATATTCCCCATCATGCTCATGAAAACATCACATCATGGAGCCACTCCATCTTACAGTAAAGCATGCTCACGCTCTCTTCGCCTCTCTGGCTCTTCCTCACACACACGTCGACACACAGACTATATGAAAACACACGTGCACAAACGAGGAGGAAGCGGGGCCGCGGCTGAGGCGAAGTGACAGCCGCTTCTTGGCTGCCGGCCCTCTTATTCTCTAGCAGCGCTGGCCCGGCCGACCTCATAATGAGGCTGTAGAACGTTCAAGTGTCATACGGACAACATCATTGTGTGCATCAGCTCATTGTGTGTCTCTGTGAGAAACAGAAACAAGAGGCTTTGTGAATACATCATACAGCATGTGTGTATTAACCTGTAGCCCTCGAGGACCGAGATATCTTTTGGCAGCACACAGTTGGTCTTAACAGCTTAATCTCAGCCCCCACACGCTGCCTTTATGTGTTTATGTGTTTATACGTGTTTGTATAATTGATCACCGCCTACACTGAACAGATAGTCTGTATTGTTGCCAACACTGAAGCTGTGAGACAATTGATTGAGACTTTCAGTGGAGTCAATAACTCTACCGATCAATAACTCCAATCTATACTGCTGTTCCTCGGCTCACTGCTCACTACCCGATAGACAAAGTGCGCCACATAGATCTCAATTTGTTTGGATTGCATTTGACATTATTAGTATTATGTCTTACTTACCAATAATCAGATGCCCCGGAGAATCGTTTGGGTTAGAGGGGTCAAAGTATCCAGCGAAAGTTGTCCCCTCTCATCTACCTGCATTTCACTCTATAGCAGGCATCATTTGTGGTTATTTTAAAGTGTCAATAGTCTAAGTGACAGCTGGTGGTTATTTTCCTGCCTGTGACAGGCAGAGATATGAGCTAGATTACTTTTATTTATAAGTACTCGAAGGCATTTCTTGCTTTTATTAGATAGTGAACAGACAGGAAATGAACAGAGAGATGAGCGGAGGTGGGGGATGCAGCAGAGGTCTCCAGCTGGACTCCTGGAATTGCGATTATATGGTTAGCGGCTTAAAATCCCCCATAAGACCCCCATAGGGACACCCCAACACAGATTAACTTGCACTGAATGGAAGACTGGGAAGATAAGAGTTTGTAGGGAATGGCGATAACAGAAAACCTGCTGAGTTTGGAGGAAAGCGCAGCGTCTGAACAAGGTCTCCGAGGCTGTTGTTATGGAGACAAAAGGGCAAAAACAGATGAGAGTCACAGAGCCTGTCCTCATGTCAAAGCATCCTTGGGCAAGACGCTAAACCCCTAATTGCTCCCGATGGTCAGACCAGCAACTTGCATGGTAGCTGACTGGCATCTGTGTGCTCAAACCATCATTAAATGGGTGTTTTCAGCTTTGTAATTCTATTTAAAGGTTCAGTCATTTAAGGTAAAGGTATTTTTTTCTCTGTGTGCCCTCCCAATATGAACTGTCATTGTTATCTGTAATGTGGTGTGTGTGTGTGTGAGTGTGTGTTTAATGATTGTGGTGTCTTCCACATACAACACAATAAAGCTTACTTGATGTCTGGAAGTCATAGGTGGACATTGTGAACAGGAGGGGGCTGAGCACACAGCCCTGGGGTGCTCCGGTTTTGATCAAAAAAGCAGAGAAGGTCTGACTACTAATCTGCACCGTCTCATAAACAGACCCCTGACAGTTCAGATCACCTCCATCATCTGCTGCAACACAAAAAACAACTGGAAAATGTGCAAGTGCCTGATACTTTATAAGTCAGTAACTACCGATAGACATAGCGGTGTGTGTCAGTAAGAGAGGGAGAGAAGAATATGAAATGTTGGACAAAAAGATCAGCCAATGCTTTGGCAGGCATGGATATTAGACTGACACTGAATAGTACTTTGTTGTACTCATTTTCCACCAAGTATCTACTTGGTACAGACAACAATAAGGAGCATTAATATTTAAAAGGAGTTTCGGACTTGGACAATGACTGATGTTCATAGGCATCATGCAGTGTGTGTCAGTGAAAGAAGGAGGGGGAGACAAAATGACTGACAAAGAAGGGACCCATAGAAACTTTGAATCACATGTCTATGTTGAGGCATGGCAAAGCAACAAGGACCCAAGGAGTGGTGGGTTTTTCTTTTTTTCACAATATGATAAGAGATGAACAAGCATCGCTTTAAAGGGATAGTTAGTTTTTTTTAAGTGGGGTCATATAAAGTACATATCTATAGTCAATGTGTTTCCTACCGTAATCACCGATCAGCGCAGCTTCAGTTTGGAAAAGTAGAGAGCTGCTCCAGCCCAGAGGCTCAGCTTTGTACTGCAGTGAACGGGGTCCAGCAAAAAAGCAAAATTAACCACCTAAAACAAGGCTCACCTAAAAGTTTTTTACATCAGGTCAAGTGTACATTGTATAGGTAAAATTCACACCGCTTTACATCACCGTCAGACCACGCTTTCTTTTGGCACTACATTTTCTCAACTGCAGAATCCCCGTATCCCTACGCATGAGCGCTAATGCGGAATGATACGGAGAGTTAAGTTTCGTTTTTATCGAAAGTAAACCTCTCGTCCAGCAGCTGGGCCTTGCGCTGTATTCCGCCGCTCGCAGATCAGCTGTTGCCCAGTTACGCTAGTGCTTAGGGATACGGAGGTTCTGCAATTGAGAAAATGTAGTGCGAAAAGATGGCAATGTAAAGCAGTGTGAATTTTACCTATACAACATACACTTGAACTGATGTAAAAAAAAATTACGTGAGCCTTGTTTTAGGTGGTTAATTTCGCTTTTTTGCTGGACCCCGTTCACTGCAGTACAAAGCTGAGCCTCTGGGCTGGAGCGGCTCTCTACGTCTCCAAACTGAAGCTGCGCTGATCGGTGATTACGGTAGGAAACAGATCTATAGATATGTACTTTATATGACCCCACTTCAAAAAAACCGAACTATCGCTTTAAGAGCTGAGAGGTAACTATCATACTGTCAAAGCTGGAAGTTCAAATGAGTTTCCTGAAAATGTTCAATACTATAATGCAGAAATGAACAATAAGTTGAAAAGGCTCAATGTTCTTGGTAGAATTTTAAAGTGGACTAGGTTAATGAAGATTTAAAGATGTACAGATAGAACGAGAAAGAGGAAGAAGTGAAATAATGGGGGAAAGGTGGAAGATGAAGGGGATTCGGGGAGGATGAAGGAACTGGATGAAGGAACAGGACAAAGTCAATGAGGACAGGACGAGACGGAGAGAGACAATATTAAGTTGATTAAAGGCAAAGTGTGTCCGTATGTGTAAGAGAATGACAAAAGTGGTAGAGGGAAAGAGAGAGAGAGAAGAAATGACTAAAATGTAAATTCAACCTGAAACAGATCGAGGTTTGACTTTATAAGCGGTTAAACTCACTACAAAGAGCTTAACAGCAGTCCACCAATCAGAACCAAGGAACAACATGATTGGAGGATCAGTCTATTGCTTGAAAGTGCTGTGTCAGACCAACAGAGAGAGTTTGAACCTGGAGCAGATGAAGGTTTGAATTAATTAACAGTTGAACTGAACAGAAAGAGCGTAACATCAGACCTCCAATCAGAAGAGAGGAACACTCTGATTGGAGGATCAGTCTAATGCGTGAAATTGCTGTATCATTGAGAGAGAGTTGGGGAGAGAGCTTAAAAATGCTTACTCAAAGAAAGCAGACTGCTATTTTTTTACTGCTATTGCGTACATGTAACATTTGTGTGAGAGGAGAAGTAGCCAGACGAGTACACGTCTATTTTATTGTTGTAGTGTCAAAAATTTGCAAATGAAAGCGATTCACAAAACCTAACTCTTTTAGGCTCAAAATTAACATTGGTGCTTATGAACGAGTTGTCTAGACCTGTTTTTCGCTTGAAAGTGTCCACAGCTGAAGGAAGAAGGTGCCTACATCAATCACACACTTTTCTTATGAGGCAGCATCACAGGAGACGTTGTTTTTTACCAGCAGCAACTAAGCCTGACTCCAGAAACAGCTGAAAGTGAACACGATGAAACAGTAAAACAAAGCAGATGAAAGTACAAACAGGACCAGAGAAACTAAAGAGATTCAATTAAAAGCTACAAAAGTATGGGGAGCCGAACACACTGACTTTTAAAACATCTCCTGCACAGACATGAGTAGAGTATTTGATGGGTCTTTTGTTACGAGTTGGACACAGTCGCTAGACGTCACCGCTCAGAGGTGGCTTTGACCTACTCTCTTACAAGAAAATAGTGAAAAAAAAAAATAGTGAAAACAGTGACTTGCACCAAAGAAGTGATACACAGAGCACAGGTTCAGAAATCACACAGTCATCAAGACAATGTCATCGACGAGGCAGATAGAAGTGCTAACAGAATCCTTAAGTGATCCGGAGGAGCAAAAGGACAGAATAATTGTGTCCTGCAAGGAAGAGAGAAAGTGCTGTCTCCAACGCATAGAGCTTTTGTCCTGAGAAACACATGAGCTTGGAAGTTGAGCTTAAGAAGACACGAATAAGAAAAGCCAGGAGCTGAATGTCCTCATTAGAATAAATATCGAGCTAAAGGTGGACCTTGAGAAACAAGTGCAGACCTTACAGAGGTGTCAGAACAAACACAAGAAATTACAGGCTTGGGAGTCAGAGAAGATCATGGGTGCACATTACCGAAGAGACAGTAACAAATATGCTTATGTGACTGAGGTTTGAGTGTGGACGTCCCAATGGAGTCATGCTTCTGGCCGCCTTATACATGTAGGTTAATAATGTGGGTACATTTTTCAGTGTTATGAACAAGAATTCTGACATATTGCACCTCTACGAAAAAATATACCCATGATAGGAGCTTGTTTTGCATGTGGAGAGGGGAGCCCTGGCATTAAAATCGTCTGGAGGTTGTAGTTCTTGTTTTCCATAGAGACAGGGATTTTGACAACACAGCAAAATTGTTGGCCAAAAGCAGAGTTATACTTACAGTTCACATAATATAAAAGATAGCTGTAAATGGCATTTATGCTTGTAACACGCTACAAACCATATCTTCAGTGATAAAGGTACAAATATTTATCTGCATTTTTTTCGAGCCCACGTTATAGACATCCAGATTTTATACCCTGTAACTGTGTTTACACGCAGACACATCTGACAGTGAGTCAAATCAGTTATCGTGTTCCTGAAAGAACATGTGGGGAGGAGGATGAGCAATGAAACATTCATTCAAATGCTTTCTTTCTGCTGGCTCGATGATAACTAACAGCTGCCGGCCGTGTGGCACAGGTGACGAGCCGGTGGCTGTGGGAAAGGAAATGAGATTCATTGCCATCAAAACGTCCTCTCGAGGGGGAAACAGAATGAAATTTGCTTTTATCAGAACTACCATCAGCCCTACAACGAGAAAGTAATTTAACCATCCCGCATGTTTGATGTTCATTTTATGTTAAATCGTTCGACAATAACGCATAAAGATTGTGGATTACAGACCTTCCCCGGACGTGTTGCTGAGTCTGGCCAGCGGGCACATACATTAGTAAACTAAAGGTCTCTGAATCATTAGCATCCTAGAGATGATGAAGACGATAAAGCTCTTCATGCATTCTCGGTTGCTCATTAACAGCATTGGAGTCACTGCCAATCAGTTCAAGTAAAAACTTTCGGGACATCCAGTGCTGGTTCTACTGTAGCCACACTGTAGCAGTTGCCAAACTAGGTTCACACAAGTGCATGTGTACTTTTTATGCTGTATACTCCTTTTGTCAATGAGATGAAGTCAGAGAGAGAACAGCAGGGTGAGGATGCAGAGATTAAATGCATTTTTAAGATGAAGGTTCAGATGCTATCAGTACATTTGCACCGTAAAACTTCACTTGACTGTCTGTCTGTCTGTCTGCTGGTACGCTTTCTATCTTATTATATATTGTGTTACAATTTGATTTCTGCCTGAAGGCACACATTTTTGAAGGTTTTCACCTCACATAACACGCAATACTCTTCGTCACCTCTCTGCTCAGTCTCTCTGTTTCTGTCTCTTTACCTCTCACTCTCACTCTGGTCCTTTCAGGCATTTTTAATGACTAACAACTGGTTTTAGTACGATAAGGGAAAGCTCCACAGAACTTTTTTTCTGTTAGGGGTGGAAACATAAAATTTGCTTGCGGAAACTTTCAAGTCACATGGCTGCACACGGCGACATGAAAATGTTCGATTTTGCGTATTTATCGGGCCCGATGTGTTTTGAATATCTTGAAAAAACAAAACAAAAATAAGTGTAAATAACAGAACAATTTCACTGTGGACATTAATGTGTTATGGATCATTTGATAG
The DNA here is from genome assembly GCF_900880675.1 of Sparus aurata. Classification (NCBI taxonomy): domain Eukaryota; kingdom Metazoa; phylum Chordata; class Actinopteri; order Spariformes; family Sparidae; genus Sparus; species Sparus aurata. The sequence goes on along the minus strand of NC_044188.1, from coordinate 18,661,299 downwards.
AAAGCATGTCTCGTAATCAAGCCACGTGAAAAGACTTATGAAGGCTCGAGGCAAAACTATTTTTATCAGTCCCTCCACAAATCTTCAGTCCTGTGATTAAACCAATCCCCGTATCATCTGTAAGAGACTGTAATTTTGTTCCATCTCTGCAATGCTGCTGGAAAACAATTTTCCTCACGTAATACTGCAGTTCAAATCCTAAGTGATGAGCCTGTGTCAGATACAATCACGCCTCATCCTCAACAGACTCCACCTATTGAAAGCTTTCTAAAAAGCCTAGAGGGGAACATTTGGTTCCTGAAGCTTGCGGAGAGGAAACACTACCTGTGTAATGACGGGGAAAACATTCCTTCAAGAGCGCCTTGTGGTTATGTCTGCACACAGAAGTGGTTTCAGGCTATTTCAGGACTATTTTACTTTATTAGAGACTTCTTCCTCTTCTACTTAAGCAATCTCTTTTATCTCTAATGGAGTAATTTAAAATATGCATCTCACCATCTCTTTCCCTTCTAGATGATTCCACAAGATTACCTTGGCTGTGGATTGCAATGTAACCTCTCAGACTCCCACGGTAATGCACGCTGCACCGCAGATGGACCGCCCGCTGGGAATTTATATCACACCCTACATGAATTAATTTGACAGTGAAATAAGCAGAGCATCTATCTGCACCAATTGTTGGGAATATTATGTATGAGCTCATTCGGCGGGGGAAGCCATTAGTGAATTCCCCTGTGTTGCTCGCCGTTTGTCCCTGCGCAGCATGGCGTCCTCAATGTTTCGCTTCCAAAACAAGTTGACTATCATATTTGTGCGGCTTTTGCAACGTGCAGGTTTAATTACACAGCTGCCCGACACAGCAGGGAGAACTTTTTGAACTAATCCCTCAGGCTGGAATTGCCAAACACAAGCTTTAATTTAAAAACTAACTGTGACGAAGATTTGTGACGAATAATAAATCATATTTAGTAGTTTATATGAACTTTTTGCTTGTATAGTTGACAAGGTTAAAAAGTCAGACAATCACATCTGATTCCTCCTCCTGCTTTGTTACAGTCATGCAGAGGCTTGAGTGGCCGAAACACAATGGGCGTATTCAAATATTAATTTGAATGACTAAATGCTTGAGCTGCTGCGTCTCATTAAGTCTCCATGTTCCTGAAGGGAGGGGAAGGATGGAGTTGAGGTGAAGGAGAATATCTCAGAATGCATTATGGCATAATAATGTGCATGCTTAAATATGCAGCATATGTATGTGTGATAAATCATGATTATTCTTTATCTGTGGAGGGGGGCTGCGAACCAAGCACTGACTCACTCTGACTGTTTTCTTGTATGCACGTGCACAATGAACACACTGTGACAGATCTAAATCCTGTGTATACCAACAGAAGGATACACTATTATATCATCTGTATTATTATTATTATTATGATCATTATTATACTATAGCAGTATGACTGAATATGACTATAATCACCCCCTGTCTATATATGTGTTTGTGTGCATGCATGTACAAATGTGTGTGTGTATAACTATATGTATATACGTATCTATATGTGTATATGTGTATGTTTTTTTTTCTCTTTTCTCTCCCTCTCTCGCTGCTCTCACTGTCTCTCTCTTTCTCTCTCAACCCTCTTCTCCTTCATTCTTCCCTACACTCAGAAGCTATACTCTCGACTGCACACACTAATATGACACTGCCACTCATACAAATATCCAAACATACTTAAACACACACTGTATACTCACTGTATATCACTACAATCACTCCCTCTGGACACTGACTTGTTTTGTAAACTTTAGCACCAAGAAGGTCAGATCAGAACATAAACCACTTAGGAGTTGAGATTTTCATTATTTGCACACATTTTTGGTACTTCAGTGCAACAAAATACCAAACTAATATTGATACTATTAATAATGATATAGCACCTTTCATATATGAAATTCAACTCAAAGTGCATTACAACAAAAAAACATCTGCTTTACATGAATAAAATAGAATAATCATAAAAATAAGGATGGCTTGCAATAATTACTGTAAATAAGAGGGAGAATAAAAAACCTGTTAATAATACTAAAATCTACAGACCATCTTGCAGTGGGATAAGACCAGCTGCAGTGCCCATCAGAATGTTCCAGTTCTGACCCTTGATTACTCAGGAGTTATTCCTATGTTATTATATGAGACCACCTCATCTTCGAATTCAACCTTCATTTTGGTCACAGCTGCACAGGTGTAGAGTTTCCTGACTGTGTCTTGCATGGTTGTGGCGCTAGAGTGGACAGTAAATTAAAACAAATGTGGGACAGACATATTACCAACAAGGAAAATACTCAAAATTGCCATGACACATACACACAGACAAACACACAGACAGACAGACAGACAGACAGACACACACACACACACAAACACACACACGCTCACAACGGATGGGAAATGAAACTCTCTAATAATAGTTATAATAGATTAAAGATAAAAACTAAATAGAATGCATAAAATCAAGTAAAATCCAACATTATCAAAAAAGTACAGGATAACTTACAACATCATGGTTTGGGGTGGTTTAGTTTGTTGATTTCCTGTTTTATTTTGTAGGGACATCCAAGCATCATGTTTCACCTTCTACTTCCTCTCTTTGTCTATTTTCCTGCCTGTTTTCGCTCCTCACCAGTGATCCATTAGTTAATCATTCCCTGTGTATTCAAGCCTGGGTTTTGTCTATGTTTGGGTTCCCTTTTGTGTGACTCTGACAACTTAAAGTACTAAACTGCAATACATCATCTACAAATCAAATGTAAGAAAACACTTCCTTTTATCACGAATCAGAGGTGTCATTAGTAACACGCACATCACTGGCACATTTGGGACAGCTGCCTTAACTTGTAGTAAAAGACAACACATTTCTATAATAGCCTGTATTTCATTTGACAAAACCATGGGAGAGTATTTCTATGTAATTCACTGCACATACAGTATTACAGAATATTTATGTGACATAAAACCTGCGTAAATACAGCTTGTATAGACCGAAAATTCAGGTGGATAAAATGAGACACTGACAGGTGGCCAGTTCTATCTAACAGCTCCATGAAGTGGACATATACATTTTCATTTTTTTGCAGTATATAGTTTACTCATCTTTAATGCTTTGCTGCCACTTTAAACAACAACACCACCTGTTCAGGTCAACACTTGTATGGGCAAATCAAGGCCAAAATGTCTGGATGTTGTCAGAAAAAAACTCATCTGTGTTGGTGTAACAAATAATCTCTGATTTGTATTTCTTTTCATCTATTGTACTTCGAAATCTTGGCTTCCCCGTTTTTTGTCATTTCCCGGTTTTCTTTCTCTTTTATCTGTGCGCTTTATGGCCCTGAGGTGTGCCATGCATTCCCTCTAATTGGGTTGGAAATAATGACATTACACTGCTGAATGGCTAAGCTGCATCAAAAGATAGTGCCTCGTCCCTGTCCTTACTTTACGTACACATGCATGCGCACGCGCACACACACTCACACACACACACACACACACACACACACACACACACACACACACCCATGGGCTGCCAGAACAGCTGCTGGATGTGGAAAGGTTTCCCCTGGCACCAACAAAATAAAAAAAATGGAACAAGTGAAGGAAAAAGAAGAGGAGACAAGAGGAGAGAAAGTTTTCAGAATCCATCTTCATCTTTTTGCTTTGTTGTATTTACGGTAGAGTCTTTGATGTCAACAAGTTGTGATAAAAGTTGAGATCAACCATAACAAAACATCCTAAAACTGTTCAATTTTAATTATATACTGTATATAATTTTGTGCTTTTATTGAAGCTACTTGTTCTTATTTGTATTTGCTGATATAACTGACCAGTGGACCTAACTGACTGTACAGTTCAATGTAGTGGAAATCTCACTTCCTGTGTTAAGCCCAGGAGTCATTTTCATTTTGGCACACACACACACACACACACACACACACACACACACACACACACACACTGTCCTCATCCCAGCCTCCCCGTCTCTCTGTGCTGCTAAACTGTCTCAGAGGACTGCAGATAATTCCCTCATCAGCGTCCGACCTCATTCATTTTTAACGGACACCATTGATCCCACATCAGCGCTAACGCTTAGTGAAGGGCGAGTGGGGGACGGATGAAGGACCCTGAGGGATTTTAACACCAGAACGAGAAAAGAAGTTGCAACGCTTTGATGACTGAGTGCCAACTGAAGTAGCCAGAATATGATTGAGGGCCGCACAGGAAAACACATAAATTTGTCACATAATTCATTATCGATCTCATACTTTGATTTTAAATTCTTTAAGCATTGAATTCACAGGAAGCTCATGTTATCTTTCACCTCTGGTCCATCGACAGTAAGCGCGGATCCATTTTCCCCAATACTTCCTCATACCCTAAGGACTGTAAGTTTGTTAGTCGTTTGGTGAGGTTTAGGCACTAAAACAATTTGGCTTTGCCTTCACAATGGACACTGACAGCAGTCTACTGGGTGAAAGTCCTGAGCTTGTATGACATCAATCATTCGTCCCAAATCCCACCCTGTGTGGAATTGTCACACTTTATAGGGGGGACTGGGGTAAGATGAGACATTTTTCATATTTAGGATCACTACATCAAGGCAATCATAGTTTTGTTGCTAACTAATATATCTACATATATTTCAGGATGTTGTGCATCCCTTCAAACAAACAGAATGAGTGTAGGCATAACTGTTTCCATAATATAGCATGTCCAAAAAAAGTGGTCTTGTGGAAAAACTTACCCTGTGTATGGGGTAAGTTGAGCTGTATCCCTACTACCCCCCACCCTGTAGCTCATAGATACCACAATTTATCTACAAAACAAATTTAAAATTATCTATTTTGGTCTAAACACAAGTCTCATTAAACTTATGATAGACTAAATTCACTTTCAAGAGTGAAAAATGTTTTTTTGGAAATAAATGTCTGACCACTGTGTTTCTTACCTTCACAGAATCCATGAAATTATGCCTTCCTCCTAAATATTTGGTCACATGATCAATGTTTTTTTTACCATTTCCCAGCAACAAGGGGTGGTTCAACTTACCCCAGTCTCCCCTACTCCTTTGTCTGACTTCCTCCTTTGCTGCCATAATATTTACTATGGCCACTAGAGGTCATTTCTAACATACAGACAAATTTGGCACATGATTTGTGCATTCCACTGTGTAATGCTGCAGCCAGTTACTGAGATGGAAAGGTGTAGTGACTCTGCTGCTATCTACTGACAGTGACAACAGCATGGGTAGCTGGATTGATGATGTCAGGAAGTTGTCCCCAATAACTAATGACGGTGCCTTTTGTGGATGGTGATGTTAACATTTAGGATTTCACAGTGTGGATACTGGTTATGCAAATATCCAGAATAGATAATTGAAAAATAGAGAAAAAAAACTTGACCATCTGCAACAATTCAAGTTTTCAATGTCATTGCACTAGCTTGTTAGCATAATCAATCAAAAGCTGAGTTTGATCATCACAGAGCAGTTATATTAATAAAACAATTAAAAAATATGAAATTATCAAAGTTTTTTTTTAATTAATATTATCTAACAATGCTTTAGGTACACAAAATGTAAGTAGTTAATGATGAGCAGGTAAGGAATTAATCAGGAACAACTTGATGATTCATGACTCGTTAATGAGTAATAATTGAATAACTGTAATTGAGGACTACTGATTCAGTAATTCGTTAGTCTACTTGGTAACTACTCTGTATTATGTTTCACTTGAGGTACACACAAAGTCAAGATCAACAACTCATGGGGGCAGTGGTTAGTATGTTGATTCCCAGATTTTTATGAACAGGTCACTCCCTCATTGACGCAGTATCTCCTAGCCTGTTCTGAAGTAACTTACCGTTTTCTGCTAGATAGTCCTCAAATGAAAGTTTGCAACGACTGCTGGCGAAGCTGGGAACTGCACAGGTCCTTCCAGAATTACATTTTTCTCAAAAGTAACTGGACACATAAATAAAAAAGTAGAACACTGTTCACTTTTTAGCACAGCTTGCGAGAGATCCACAACAGTAATGGTAACTTGTCTTCTTATGCTACTTCCCTGAATTTATGTATCGTTGCTTGTTTGATGCATTAGTAGAGTAGTGAATTTAGGCTTTTGAAAGGGAAGGGCTGAAATGAAATGATTACTGTAAGATTTAATGCATGCTTTTCATGTCTATGTTTGGGGGCTGCACAAAGCCTATCTGAGCGCAGCCATTGGCCTGCAGGTCACACTCTGAGGAGTGTGAATGTAAAAACAACACAGGCTGTTGGCATTGTGTAGGATGCTATCTTGTCAAGTTGGCCTCGTCTTGAGTCAATGGGATGTGAAAGTAGAAACAAGTAGTGAACAGAGGTGAGAAGTGGAGGAAAAGAGCGAAAGTAAACAGGATGTTCGCCAAGAAGAGGGGAAAAGAGGATAAAAAGTTCTGGAAGAATGAGGAAAATGGAGGACAAACAAAGACAAAATCTCATTTCATTCTTCACTGGTTTTAAAGTTCTTGCAGTTATGTGATTAATATTCAATGCCCAAATGCATGCAGGAAAAAGGTTTTCAGTCATAAAAAAGAGTGTGTGTGCGTTTGTGTTCTCATATTTTAGGGAATGAGAGCGCCAATTTTCAGCTACTCTATGTCAGAAACAATTAACCAGTTTCTTTTCTGTCTCCCTCTTATCTCCATTTGCCCCTCTCCTCTCTTTAATTTCAACTCTGTCCTCCACCCTCCCCCCCATCACATCCAGGCGTCGCGCCCTGTGGGGGTGGGGTTCTGTGATGGTAACCATGGTCCCCGGCGGCCGCTATGTCTGCAGCGCTCATGCGAGAGAGGACGACTCCGGGAACGACCGCGAGGAGCGGATTCTAGCCGTGCTTGGCATCATCGGAACCATCCTCAATCTTTTAGTGGTCATATTTGTCTACATCTACACCTCCGTCACCTAAGGGTCCTGCTGTGAGCGAGAGACTTTGGCGACTGTCACCGACTCTTCTCTTTAGGTATTCAAGCACTGAGAGGGTTTGAGTATTCGGAGATGTGAGAATCATTGGCAGCATGTTCAGCTGGATGGCAGCCAATGTATATCTACACCCACTTCGATTGCTTAAGCCTTGAGACAGCTTCACTCTCTTGGCTAAAGACTGCTGCCAATCACAGAGAGGGAGCTACAGGTGGCGTCGTTCACTTTTAAACTGTGTCTACACTTTTTCAAGACATTTTCACTCGCAAAAGACTGCTGTTTCCTGTCTGGTGACGCTGATATATCTGTGTATTTATACTGATCCACGACGGCATAGCTCTCTGATCTGACTGTAATCGTGTTTGACATGTGTGTGGCTTCTCTTTTCCCTCAGCAACTGAGCTCCTTTAGTGAGACTGAAAATATTGTCACTGCAAGTTAAATCTATCTAAAAAAGGCACCACTGAGTTAACTTGCTAGTAGTAGGAAAAACTTGCAGGCCTATCAACTCCTGAGCACCCTCGATACAAATAATAATCACTCTTTTTTGTAGTTAGTCCAGTCACTGACAAGGTTTTTCATGGACCTCACGTGTCCACACCTGAGCACACCAGAGGAGAGGTTCCTGGCCGTGCTGGGGGTCATTGGCATCGTGCTCAACCTCCTGCTGCTCATCTTCGTGTACATATACACCTCCACCTGAACACGGTGTCGGTTATGAGACGCGACTGACGACACCTATGCCTAACAGCCAGGTGGGGCAGTAATCATATCCTGTTCCTCACACACGCATAAGCAGATCCTGGGGATTATATGACACTCTAGGTGGGTTTCTGTGCCTAATACAAGAGAATTTAGAGCTTAAGAGAAGGAGATTTGCTCACACTCATTTATTATAGAAATACACTTTGCAAAATGTAAGTTTTTTGTATGAATTTGTGCCCTACGGTTAGTGTTTTTGTGCATGACGACATGTTTAAGCTTGCATTCCTATAATCTTTACCACGCTTTCGACCACAATACCTGCTGTAAAGACTATAATTTCTAACAGTAATCCTGTCTGTTCTACATCCTTATTGATGTTAAAAACAACCAAACATGGAACCAGAAGGTATTAGTCTTTCAGTCTGTGCGGCAGCTCTGCACGCCGTCAGAGATCCCTTTGTGGAAGGTCGCTACCGCAGAATAATGGTCTATTTTCTGCTGTCATGTTTCTGTGATTGGATCTGTAAGCCAGGCACGGAGCAGCACCGGAGAGGGCAGAGCGTGGGACTGAGACAGTGTCACATAAATCGAGACAGCCTTCCATTGAACACAAAGGCACGCAACAGGAGCACAAGAATCAGGTGTGAAAAAAGAGGGCACAAAACCTCCGCGCGAGGCCTCGCCATCTGTCTCGGAAGTCGTGAAGGCAACACAAAAAACTCCCCGGGATTGGGTTACAGCCTTTCCGACGAGGCTGCATGTCACTGTGGATGTGACTTTAGGTTGAAGCACTCTAATGGAGGAGCGAGCCTAAATGCAGCTGACGTGCGAGCAGCGAGGACTGGCCTGAATCTTCACTTAATCCTCGTCATCCTCTTCTCCACCAACAAGCTAACGCCGGAAAAGACATAGTACTAAGAGGATTCACGCGACTCTCTGTTGTCCTTTCACATAGCACAATGCATTTATATCTATATATACTGTACAAACACGCACACACACACATACACCTGTGAGCTGAAGCAGACTGTCATACACAATCAGTTAGACCTTCAGGACCCCAGAAACTCTGACCGCTCACTTAACCTTTCGCAATTTTACATATTGGCTTGTGAGAAGAAGTGTTCCAATTTTGATAATCATTGCATATAATACCCCTTGTTACATTGTGTGTGTATGTTCTTAGTTTTAGTGTCGACTTATCATCGAGTGTTTTGTTTAGACGGGTGACTTTTGGACAAACCTGTTAGAAAACGTTTAACAAATATCTCTGGTTGCGATGGCCACAGTTTATTTTCAGAACGCTCAGGAGGTTCAGGGTATTCAAGCATTTCCACAATTTCTATCTGTTGCTTCGCTGAGTTACAAAACAGCAACGGGAACAAATCAGCACTGTTCATATTTCAGTTACCTGTAATGCATATGCAACATGCCTTAAAGCTCGATTCCAACAGGCGCGGGCCGCGTTGTGTTCTGGCTGCGACACAGACGCCGGAGTTGATCACAGTCGTTCTAGCCCGTGCTTTGTGATTCCACCAGACGTGCTGCAGCATACCAGCTCCTCTGCTCCACTTAGAATAACCCGCCAGGTCTATTTTTGATGGAAGCCGGATCAAGCTGTAACAGATTGAGCAGGGCAGGGAGTCAGACGCACCAAGGGTACGCAGCATCCAGTCAGTTTTCAAAATAAAACAGCCGGTCCACACTCAGCTGTATATCACATCACAGCAGATCGGAAAAATAACTTGATTTGGTGTTCTTTATGTATTCATATACAGATTAGAACCAGATAATTGTGAGTCAGTTTCTTTACCGCTAAAACAGAGTGTGTACTGCAGGGCTTGAGACTCACGGCGTCCTGTCCTCCAGTCGGGGACGATGTACAGTGTGCTTGATAATACAAGCAGTGACCAGGTGGTGGAGTTGTGGCTTCAGGGCACAAAGACTTCACAGAAACACCAGACAAAAGAATATGGGACACATCATTTTTCCCAAGTTCTGTCTTTTTTTTTTCTTCCTTCCTTTGACTCGATCATTTTAACTACTTGCATGGCAGAAGAAAAAGACCAAATCAACAAAATGTGAGCAGGCCACCGTATCAGTCAGTGAATGCTCCTCCTCAGCGGTGTATGAAGTTGTGCGGAGGATGAAACGAAACCGCGTTGAATCAAACAGTTAGGACTCTTTCTTTCTCGTCATACAGATATAAACGGCCCCGCCACACACACACACGCGCTACTTGGCTCTGTCCTCATAAGTTTAATTTTGCACCATCTTTCAGCGCACATCAGGAGATTCGACCGTCAGCGGGCTGAGATCGGTGTGACTCGCACATTTACTTCCTGTCACATCTCATAACGGTACAGTTGAGTTCGTAGGGCTAAATCCGTTTTAAGTGTGCACCAAGTATAAGCCACCTTTGGTTTGCCAGATGTCTGCTGTCAGACCGTGACAGTCGAAGCCACAGCAGTGCAAAAAAGCACTCGACATGACTGAAATACCTTAAAGTAGTTAAGATATTATTGGTTCATTTTGGGCTGCCTTTAAAAGGGCCACTAACAAAATGATCTAGCAACTGTTAAGCTCAGGTTTACTTAGATACTGGTTAGGGATAAGATAAAATGGGCCCAAAATAAACACTTCTGCCAATATTCAGGTCAATAAAATGATCCTTCAATTATGCACATGCAATGCAAACTGTTGGCAAGGTACTTTTCCTGTTTTGCCCAGGATTTATATATATTTGAAAAGCATCTACCGGTCAGCCATCATGACAAGAGTAGGCACAATAGATGTTGATTCCACTACGGCAGATGCTCTCTGCAACTAGGTGGAAGAAATATGTGTGTATATCAGCAATCAACCAAAATATCGGCAAAAAATCAAATTTCTTGCTTCCCTAATATGGGTTTTAAGGCAACATTTTCTACTAAAGCCCCCTTTATTAAGAGTTTATAAGCTGTGACTGACAGATTTATCAGTAGTTGTTAAATTATTGACAAATGCTCTATATATAATTTAGAAGCCATTTATAAGAACGAGCTCTGGGTTCCCCTTTGAATGACGTTTATCCACTTTGTTATAGGGCAAAAATTTATAAAGGATTTATGGGTTGTCACGGATTACATAGATAATGATGTAGCAATCAATCTACTATCATGTATTATCATTTATTAAAGGATAAGTTCACCCAAAAATGAAAATTCAGTCATCTACTCATCTCCAAGAGACCTGAAATTATTTAAAAGAAGATATTTACTCCCTTGACGCATGGCCAAGCTTGTCCATCCATTTGAGATGGGTAGTGCGCTTTTAGCTTAGCTGCTACAGTGAATATTTCTGCTTTAAAAACTAAACAACCTCTTTTAAACCAATTGTGGGCGGCGAGTAGATAATGACTGAACTTTCGACTGGTTGAAGTTATTCTTCAAGTTATTACCAACATTAATAACTGTACTATTACCATTTAGATATTAAACGCTAAAGTTCCTCATAAAGATTTCTTATTCTTCTAGAACGCAAATTATTTATCAACAACTGCAGACACAGTTGGTAACTACTCAGCCTATAAACCCTTTCCAAGGGCACATTTGTACCACGTTAACCAGTGTGGGGGTTTCAAAGGCCAGTGGTAAAACTAATATTTTTAGACTGAATCAACTGAAAGACATTTATTTTGTACAAATATTAAATCTTTCTAACTTAGAATTCAAATGTCAGTATATATTAAAAGACCAGATGAAACCCGGGAGACATGTTATTGTGTGTACTGCATGCAGCTCAAGTTTTTGGTCGAGACACGTTTTGACATGAGAAACTCACTGCCAAGCTGACCAATGACGGGAGAGAGCCTAGAGGGCAAGTCCTGGCCATCTGCTGTCCCAACAGACATTCAGTCACCTCCTCAATGTACACACACACACACACACACACACACACACACACACACACACACACACACGCACACGCACACGCACACGCGCACACGCACACGCACACGCACACACACACAGCATTGACTTTAACCATTCAACTCAGATGTCTAAAAAAAACGGAATTTTAACTGACTTATGACTTGTGTTTCATGTAATGCCTGTATTTTGGTTTATCCTTTTACAAGGGAAATAAGCAAACGTGTGCACAGACAGTATGCTATGGAAACAGTCTTCAGTGCCAGAGGAAAAACAAGTGCATCAGGGTACACCTGGGACCTCCATCCACTGCCCCAGGCTTGGAGAAAAAACACAGAAAACAAGACAACGGCGTTCAAAGACAGGCTAATGTTCATCCTGAGCCGGGGCCAGCCGGCGACTGTGTTATCTTCAGCCAAAGCTAAGACGGATTCTCATGTTTTTTCATGGCGCATGAGCTGAATTGATTTTGAGCCTGAGAGGGCACACTGGACTCAAATGACTGTCTGTGTGAGGCTAGACAAAAGAAAATAATGTGGACAAGAGGATCAGTCAGATATTTTAATGTTATTTCAGAGCAACAGAGCTGAAGAATATTGAGTTATCTTTGGAGAAAAAAAGAAAGGTTTGCATGGGAACGTTGAGTTGTTAGGGCCATGTTTTGCACAAATCTGGGCATAATGGATTCCAGTATTTTCTGCACTGCTGCAGAACATTCTGTTTGTTTTGTTTCGCAGTTCACTCTACTTTAAACTGCAAATGATTTCCTGAGCAGGCGGGAGCAATGATTCAGGTAACTGCCAGGTGAAATGATCCTTTAACCAAAGTTTTGTGCCACAGGCTGATTTACTGACAAACACATTCCAGGACAGCAGCTGCTATAGTTGAGACAAACTGTAGATCTGATATTAGAGAATCCAGGGAAGACTCCCCCACTAATAAACAATGTCTGATGACGTTATTTTGTCAAATGAAAGGAACTGTGTATTCTAGAATGGTGTACAAATATTATGTGCATTTCTGACGAAGCTGACAATGAAATGGTTTGTTACGATCCTTGGGAGATATCGTTGAACAAATGCTGTGAGATCTGGTTTACTTTCATGTAATGTTTATATATATGATGTATAGTTGTAGTAATGCCAATTAAAATGTAAAACACCAATTTCAAAGAGTTTCAGTTGTGTTTTCTCTGTATAAGTCTTGGAAAATCTCACACTTAAACAAAAACTTAAACTGTTGGTACTACAGGATAAAATGGTGGCAGTTAATGTTTCTGCAAACCCCAAAACACGTAAGTTAACATTTGTACGTGTCATATCGCATCGACATTACATGTTTATGACCTAGGTAGCTGGTAGGCGAGGAGGCTGCCAAGGCCCTGACCAGAGTTCAAGACTGCGTTTCAACATTTGTAATTATGGAACCAGTTATATTTATATTGCCATATATTTCCTCAGTGTGACACAGAATATCATTTTAGCTATGTTTGTGGTGACCAAAACTTGTGTTTTAAGCCTAAACAGAACCTCTCCTGACACTAACCAGGTGTATGTTTTGTTTCTGAACCTAACCTAATGATAAGCACAGTTGTCAACATAAATATCAACATCAACATATTTGTGGTTTGCAGAAATGTACATCGCCAACTTTGATTCTGGCAATTCCGACAATCTCCAGCTTTGTGCAGCCGATAACTTTAATTTTATAATATATTTTCATCATGATCCATGCATTATTCTCTGAGAAATGGACGAAAAATGTAAAAAAGTTGAGACAAAAGTTCCTGGAAAGTCCAGATCCACACCAAAACTCTACTCGAGACCCATCCTCTATCCAGGTTTCGTAGAAATCTGTGCAGTAGTTATTGTGTAATCCGTCTGACAAACCAACCAGCAGAATAGTTATGATTAACAAATACATTTCAATACATTATCATGGTTAGGATGAGATGAGATCTGACTTTGATCCCTTGGTGGAATTCACAAGCTACCCAGCAGCAGTGTGTATATATATATATATATATATATATATATATATATATATAGTAAAAAGAAATAAGCCCTACCTTTATCAGCTGCAACATTTAAGGTGCAGTTTGTAAGATATACAAATACAGACTCTTTCAACTATTTTTTGCCTGAATTGCTTTTTGCACCTTTAAAGTAATGTTCATTGTGATGCATCAATAATTCTATTCTGATATTCTGATATCAATTTCTCAGAAATGGACCATTCTGAATGCGAATACTTTTGTACTTTCACTTCAGTGGGATTTTAAATGCAGGACTTTAACAGTATTACTACACTGCAATATTGGTTTTAAGTAGAGATGAGTTAAGTAAAGATGAGTGCTTCTTTCACCTCTCTTAATAAAGAGATCATATTCCCAGTCTCCACTTTCACACTCACTGAGGATTTCATCCTACTGCCCTGATTTCTCTTGCCTTGAACGGTGAAAGTCTTTTTAGCTGACAAGATGATCAAGCTGGCCACCCTAACCCGCCCAAATCGTGTTCTCTTATTTATTGAGAATCCTTGATATGAGTTGGAATAACTAAATTAAGGCTAAAAATCTAGTCTTGTTGTGTATTCACACTTTTACTTTTTATCAGCGTGAGTGCCTGGTGCTGTCAGCCCCTTTAGCTCCTCTGAGGGGTTTTTGCTCTTGTTTATCCTTCTGGCTTGTCGCCGGGATGCACACTAAATCCTTATGGTCTTGAACACACAAACAGTATGAAAACAGGGTTATCACCCACAGAGCAGAGCTCTTTTAAGTAGCATAGTTGCTTTGGCAGACCTGTGCTATTGTGTGCAACTATGTTCAGCCAGCCAGATAAACTTAACAGTGTGTCCTCAGGCGCCCCATGAGACAGCCACTGACCTGGCTAATATGAGAGGCTGCCCTCTGCACACGCTAATGAAAACACACATACACACCAGCCTATAGTCTCCGGCATAAATCTGACCACAGCTCAAATATATAATCCATTGTGATTTAATAACCTCTCTTCCTGTTCTGCCTTACCCTCTGCACCCCCTGTACCACAAACATTTACGATCTCTCCCCACTGCCTCGGCCCATTATTTGCTCTGCTCCTATTTTAGTCTTTAGTTAGTTTGCCAGCTCAAGCATGAATCCCATCCTTGGCTCGGGGCCTCGAGTCACTGTCACTGGAACAAAGAAAGATGTTTTATGTAAACAGTAATATAATGTCCTACTTGCCTGTTGAGTGTAACAATTCCCTTCCGAAGTTCACCCAGCCTTGAAGGAGAATACCCACTGAGTCACATAGTTTTTTGCTCATGTTTATCGTTTCTATGCGACTTCCGATGCACCCAGGTCTCTGTTTAATGTACAAGCTACAACGTGTCTGGGAAAATTTAAGTCATTTATGTTACATTTCACCTTCAAATTGAATCACATTCCCACTGGGAGGCATCAGGGAACTAATCTTAAGACATCACAAAAGTTTGGTAAGCCTGGGATTGAATATATAAAGACTATCAAAGACAAAATTGGTAGTTAATTGTAATAATAATGTATATTCTAATAGTTGATGTCAGTTTCTAAATAACTGACAGTTAAAACAGGATTCAGGTCAAATGCAATTGTAAATAGATGTTGTAAGCTGTGAAACAGTGAACAAACTATTTTAGACATAAAATTGTCTCAGATACTCAGTTTACATTCATCATTTACATTTTATAATAGCACTGGGGAGGGGCAATGGTCGCCTGCCTCCCCGCAAACTACGCCGATGGATGTTACTTATATTTGTGTCGTTTAGTGGTGTCAGAAATATCAATATATCAATACATATCAAATCTGAATTCCTGGAGCCGTTTCAGTTCTCATTTTCTGCACTATCAGCAGACCACATGCTGCATGTTCACACTCTTTGGCCTCTCGAACAGCCGGTTTGACACACGACACCCATGATGCTGTTGTGTTAAACACACAACCCACAAGCTTTGTTATATTAATCTTAGAATGAAAATCTAATATTTATGCCTTCAATGTTGTTTCCATTTTTTCCCCCTGGTATTGAATGGAGTATCAATATAAAGATATTTATTGAATAGCGAGACAACACAATTGTCTTTACGTGAAACAAAAAAGTGATGGGGGGCCAACATTTACATTTGCATGCAGTGTTGGGGAAGCTAAGTAGCAAACATACAGTAGCTTAGCATCGCTGTGATTCCCTTGACAAAGAGCCTGTGGCAAACACCAGTTTCCGACACTTATACATTTTAGTTGATCAAGAAAATCTTCACAAAAAGACACCACTTTTATGATTTCTGAAGCGGTCGCAAGAAGAAAAAAGCTAATGTGAGGCTATAAATGAACTACAATTCCAATTGCATGGTTTCAATGTCACCACCAGTAAGCTGCTTAAACCCATAAAAAAAAACATAAAAAATGTTTAAAAAGCATCGACTTTGAGATGAAAAGTGAAGGCAACATATGAATTTAGGACTCAATCTATTGCTTGTAGTTTTATTAGTTATCAACACACAAAAATGATCAAAAAGAAATTAATGTAAAAAAGTCATCAACATGCAATTATGGATTTAGCTGGACCACTAGCAAGCTACTGCAGATGGTACTATGTGGTTCACTGCTCCCCAATATCTTGCATGATATCAATATCAATAGGTTTATACTTTCCCTCATCTATCAGCAAATGCAGGCAGACATCATCATCATCATCATCATCATCATCAGTGGGATGGTTTGTTTGTTTTTTCTGCTACTCTACTACATTTATCAATCATTTAGGTTACATTCAGCAGTGAAGGAAAGTGACAAAGTGCATGTTTTTAGACATTTTTAACTTACTTTGGCATTTCCATTTTCTGCTACTTCCACTCCACCACATTTTGTAGACAAATATTGTACTTTTTTACTCACTACTTTTATTTGATAATTGAAGTTACAAGTTACTTATTTGCCTGCTGCATCAGAGCTAAAGTAGCACATTTTTCCATTATCATCATCATCATCAGTGGGATGGTTTGTTTGTTTGTTTGTTTTTTGATTGTTTTTCTTTGTCACTGACAACATGTGACAATGTTGATGTGATGTTTTAGTCCTGATGGTGTTTTCAGGGTTCCAAATTATTTATCACTCATGCAGGCCACAAAGCCTGGAGCTCAGTCAGCACAGCTGGGACTGAGGGACATGCGCACACACACACACACACACACACACACACACACACACACACATGCACACACACACACACACACACACACACTGGTGCAAGGATGATAGATATCTGATGATGCCAGAAATGCTTCTTTTGCTGAAAATCTGTTCTCCTCAAATGAAGATAGCAGATTCTCACGTCTCTGGGGTCTCATTATACTGATCTATACTTCTCTGCATCCCTGTGAGACCCTGATAAATTAATTAATTGTTTCTTTTTCTGCCACTTTTCTCTGCTGCCTCTGCCCCAGGAAGGGCGAAGAGGGGCAAAGATCAGGTTGATGCCTGAACGGTTATTAGTCCATATAATTGTCAATTCTTTAGTCAAGGTTATGAGAGCATTGCAGAGGGAGGGAGGATGTGCTGAGAGGCAGCAAACAGCACAATTGCACACACGTATGTATGTTCATCCTCACAGATCTAATATCATTTACAGCAGAAACAAAAGATATAAATCTGACTTGTGTCATCGCGAACATACTTTCAGCATGTTCCAGTTTCAGGTTGCAGTAATCAAACATTGTGTCCCGCAATGTTGGGTGAATATTTCTTCCTCAAATCTACATTTTCTAAACATTTCATGTAGTAATTAAGTCAAATCATCATCTATATAGACTACAACTGCAGTATTAGATGACAAATGGCCCACAGGAGCCCCATATGACCCTCATTAACACCTCACCTGCAACACCCTGCACTTTGCCTGTAATGGTGCCTCAGTGGATCTCTAATATCAATGTTCTCCTCTGTCTGCTTTAAGCATGATGGATGAGAATCAGCATACAAACACATGAACGCATACATACACACACACACACACACCTACACACACACACACACACACACACACACACACAGAGGCAGCTATGAGCCAACTTCAGTGGCTTGGCAGCTGAGTAGCTTCTTGGCCTTTTGTGACGGTCTGTGCCATTAGCCAAACAGCACAGCGCCCCTTTATCCTCTCATTTATCCTCTCCTTTATCACAGACCTGTGGGTCTCCGGAGCCCTGGGAGGAGAGAGTGAAGAAGACTTCAACTCCAACATCCTCGAGTGGTACGCAAAAGTGCTGCCAGTTGTCAACACCGTGAACATTTGGATCTCTTTGTGTCGGATTGAGGTTGGAAGAGTTTGCAGTGCGCTGAGCCAGTTGGAAGGGTGAGACTTGCTGCCCATGGCACCAACTGACACGAGGAATGGCAGAGAAAAGAGACACAGCAGAGAGGTACATTTCTGAGGAAAGTTTTATTTATTTGTATTTAATTTTACTTCCGACCAAGGTACATGGTGGCTATATGATTACAACAGACTTGTCTAAAAAAGAAGGACATATAACGTTAATTGCATATTACATCAGAGTAATATCAGGGGTGGAAAGTAAATTCGTTTTGAGGCAGCCTATATCATTTCTGCTACTCTACTACATTTATCAATCATTTAAGTGACAAAGTGCATGTTTTTAGACATTTTTAACTTACTTTGGCATTTCCATTTTCTACTACTTCCACTCCACCACATTTTGTAGACAAATATTGTACTTTTTTACTCACTACTTTTATTTGATAATTGAAGTTACAAGTTACTTACTTGCCTGCTGCATCAGAGCTAAAGTACCACATTTTTCAGATAACCTCCTTTGTTCGCAATCGGATAGAAAAACAAAAAACACAATAAAAAAGTACTGTTTTAACACTTTATCTTTACTTTTACTCAAGTATGACTTCTGGGTACTCATTGCTTTGCAGATTCAGATCACTAATATGAATATCTATAAGCAGATAAATAATGTCGCCTTATTACAGACTACAATAAAAACTTTATTGACCCTTCACACACTTGTCTATAAAAACATCAACATGAGCTCTAACTGAGAAGCAGCAGCATTAAAGTGATTTACACATCAATGCATCAGTAACTATAATCCAATAACATATTGAATTCTCTTTCTTTTTTATTCTGATATGGGCCATTTTGGATAATGAGTATATTAGTTACTATACTATATTCTGAATGCATGACATTGAAACAGTATTGCTACCCTGTGATAGTTTACTGAAGTTAAAGATCAGAATACTTCTTTCACTGCATCATAAAACATATACACATGACAAAGAAAATATTTGGGTAAAAAAAGTACAATATTCACCTCCAAATGTAAAGGCACATGTACAATGTACAGTAATTGAGTAAATGTACTCAGTTTCATTCCATCACTGCATAAAAGGTTTGCAGATAGTCTCGGGTTGCGTTTCGTATGTTGTCATGTCTGCATCAACGGCGCCATCGTGTGGTTGACACACATCAAGACACTGAATCTAAACCATCCTTCTTTGAGTGAACGCAGGAAACTGCTCATTTCCCTCCCTGTCTCTTTCTTTCAGGTGGCCAAACTTGTCAGCATGCCTCCTGAGTCGTGCAGATGCAAGGGTGACCTCGAAAACATACTTGGCATTGTGGGTATTGTGGGCACATTTCTCAACCTGCTGGTTGTGGTGTTAGTGTATGTCTACACACCTATATGACATGCCTGCACACACACCGGTCATGGATGGACTTGAAGCTTGTTGGACAGTACGGACAGATGTAGAAATGGGAAATCTTCTAATTGATAGATGGATGGAAAGGACAACTAGAAGGACGGGACAACTGCTTTGCACACAGAAGAGAGTTGAAGTACTACAAGACACTAATACAAACATATCAGGCCTATTGTATCAGTAGCAGTCTATGATATTGTTAGTGTTGACGTTAATTTACTGGTATTCAGTCTGATACAATCAACCTTTGTAGATGTAGTGGCAAAATATACCCAATCACAGAAAATTATTTTGATACTCTTTTTTTCTGTCTGTATTCATTTTTTTTACATAGTTTTTTGGAAATAAATGTATATTTCTAACCAATTACTTTAAAGCGAGAATGTTCTTTCCAGTTGTTTCGAGTATCTTCACCTTTAACTTCATTCATTCAAAGCAACATCTGTGAAATAGCCACCAGGGCAGCAGCACACACTTTTTTTTTTTTGCATTTATTTGATAAGACAGCTGAGTGACAGGAAATAGTTGAAAGAGTGACGGAAGACATGTCCTTAGTGCAGGAGCTGTCCACTCTACCAGGTAAGCTATCAGGGTGTCCCAGCACACACGCACCTACAGACTTTTGTCAAAAGAAAGTTATATGACTGAGACATGTTAATTTTACATAAGGCAGAAAAAAAGAAACTGCCTCCTTGACCTTTAACAGAGTAGCATACAACAGACAGCAAAGGATGTGACTTAAAAATAGTGAAACAGTGCACAGTGATTTAAGAGGTTGTGTTGAGTTATATTAATATTTACAGCACATACACATTCCTATGTTAAATGGATCTCAAAACATGAAATGATAGAAGCAGTCTTTTCCTAGAATCCTACTCTTTACAGAAATATCCCCGAAGCTACAGGACAAAGAATCCTCATAGATAAATAAATACATACTGTGTGGCTGTTAAATATACAGATTTGTTCATTTGTGAAGGCACTGCTTGTAAACAATGAAGTAAAGCCAACATGCTGTTCTTTCCAGCTTGAATCCTATTCTAAAGTTCAGAGACAATACATCCATCCATAACATGTATATTTAAAAACATATACTGGTTTGTTTCTTTAAGGTACAGGAGCAGTGTTATTATTTGGATTATTGATGTTTATATCAGGCAGAATCTGACAGCTGGTGATGATGTCGATCTTCTCAGACACAGCCTTCAGGTCGTCAAGGATTAATCGGATGCTGTGGGAGGCGTTGATGATGGCGCTCTGTGAAGCGTTCAGCTGAGCTGTCGCACTTTGCACCTTTCACACAAACAATCAGAGTCAAACAACCACAGCAACAACACTACTGAAATTACCATATATCAATTTCATGTACATATCATACTTTCTTAAAATTGATCTATGAATTAACATTTATTTTCTTACAGGAGCAACTGTAACGTAACCCAATTGCCTCTCTCACGAATCAATAAAGTATTTCTTTTTTCTACTTCATCATGTGTCTGATTACTTTTCTGTTATGTTACAGGTTCAAATATTCTTAATCAGTGCAGTGGTCTCTGTAGTAAAGATATAGTATAAAGTGCATCTACGATATGAAGTGTCGTGAGTTAAGTGCATCTGCGTACCTCTCTACTGGCACTGCCATAAACCTGCCGTACGGCCTGTCCCACGTCAGTATACAGCCGCATGTTAGACTCCTGCAGCTTCTGCTGTAAGAGAGTGTCACCTGGAAACAAAGTTACATACTGAAATGACTGAGATCCAAACCGCCTTCCTACAGTCCAATGTGTCGCCTCAAAGGTCCACTTACCAGTTTTTTTCCAGACCTTTTAACGACATTCATAATAAAATTACCAATTTAGTTCACAGTATTCTGTCACATATTGTTCAAAATATTGTGTAATTTTGTGTCCTCACCATGTGGCTTGTGTGTTGGACTCGGCCGGTCCTCCACTATCGACTGTATATCAGGATGGTCCCTAACCACTATAAGTGGAGGCAGGTCTCTCCTGAGTATCTGAGTGCTCTCCTGGCTCACTGTAGAGGCTCTGTCCACCTGCTCCTCTTCACCCTCACTATCTGTTTCAGACGCCTCCCCAGGAACCTGAAGGCATCCAAAACCACAAACAATTTTATGAACTCACTTTAATGCCATCGCATGCACATGCACACACACACACACACACACACACACACAGGACAATGCCTACAAGACAACCTTGGTTCCAGCTGTGGCAGTCTGGGGAGCAGGCATGGAGGTGATGTAGACCTCATCATCAGAGTCTGTCTCAGAGGCTTCACCCTGCACCACTATCTGGTACCTGTTTGACATGACTGCACACACACACAACACACACACACACAACGAAACGTCGTTAGCTACACTGAAACAAATATGTGTTATTACTGTATTTAGACAACCGAAATTGACACCGATAACAAAAGGTTGCCCCAATTCTGCTCTCAGTACAAGATAACTTAATATTAGCTACAAGCTCAATTTCTAAAAAATACAGTTAAAAAGGACAAAACTGTCAAACCTCCTCTGAGATGTCAAACACACAAATCACATGAGCAATAAGGAAGTAGCTTGTTGTCCGCAACCCAATCCGATCAGAGATATCCGGTCATGTGATATGGGACGTCTCATAACGCGATTGGAAGAAACGCTAGAGCTCGTTTCATAAATACATTGGCGTACGCCGGATGTTAACTTGTGTGCGATTTTCTAATGTGTTTCAGGCACCACTCGGGAACATATGTTACATTACTGGACGAATCTTTTTTTTGCATTATCTATTGTTTTTAATTAGCATATTCCCTACTTTTCACGTTATCTAAGGGGGTTGACTACTCTTAACTCCCCCTAAATGAGTCCTGAGGAGTACCCTGGTAATAATATCAAGTGCAACCAAAGAAGCTGACTTGTTTACGTCGTGTAGCCAACAGTCTTTACAGGTACGACAGCGTTAACGTTGTATTAATATTTCTTATTAACTGCAACCTATGACATACACTAAGTTACATTCATTATACGTTTTCCTCACTACCTCTCTTATGTCGAGATAAGAAAAAAAACTGTTTATCACCGCCTGGAGAACGTTGCTAGCAAACACTAGTTAGCTGCTTTTTGCTAGCTATCTAGCTAATGCTAAGCTGCCTGTAACGCCGTTTTGGTTTGTGTTTCTGATCACAGCTAGCTAGATAAAGTGAAACCGTTTCATTGTAGCACTGTACTGGACTATATAATCCCCTTTGTGTGTTTGTCAGGAATGGCAGACGAATCTCTGTTTGACTTTCTCCATATGGAGATCGTGTCACATGTTTACAAGGAGCAGCAAGCCGGTAAAGGAGAGATGGACAACAAGGTGTGTTCAGTTAAGACATGAATCAATCAGTTGACACATAATATACACGAGAGCTTTCACCGTGAGTTACACTGTGGTCTGGATTCACCTTGCACCGTGATAATCACTGATTATGTCTGATTATAACATAGTAGTCTCAACATGACCACTTACAGGACAAATCACAAAAATTAACTTTCAAAACTAATTGTTGCCCACTTATTAATTAAGCCTCTTGAATGTCTTCTCCTCAGGACAGAGCTGTCTGTGTTTCTGTCCTTGAAAGTATGGGCTTCAGGGTGGGACAAGGACTCATCGAAAGGTAGGCAAAGCCCTTCATACTGAATGTGCAGCGGTAAATGCTGTGTGACATGCACCCTATTAAATGTTTGTTGTGCTCTGTCCAGGTTGACCCGGGACTCTCCCAGTTTCAAGGACGAGTTGGATGTGATGAAGTTCGTCTGCAAAGACTTCTGGACGAAAGTGTTCAGGAGGCAGGTTGACAACCTCAGAACAAACCATCAGGTACAATCAAAATGTAGAGGGTGTGGACTGGCCAGGGTACAACAAAAAATGGGACAACACGCTCTGGGCCGGGTGTGTAATATTTAGGGGGTTCTTGGTCAGCTACAATTATATCTCCAGGCACTGAGATTTCTGCTGACGGACTGGAGTGTATATATTTTATGATAAATATAATAACATATATATTTATAAATCTCCTGTTACATGGTGATGCACATAAGTTATGGAAGTAAAGACTTGACTCTAAACCTTTTTTTAGAGCTTGATACTATACACGTGTTTATTGTCTACCATAGGGTACCTATGTTCTGCAGGACAACAAGTTTTCTCTGCTGACTCAGCTATCCAATGGGAAACAGTACCTG
The DNA here is from genome assembly GCF_900880675.1 of Sparus aurata. Classification (NCBI taxonomy): domain Eukaryota; kingdom Metazoa; phylum Chordata; class Actinopteri; order Spariformes; family Sparidae; genus Sparus; species Sparus aurata. The sequence continues at coordinate 18,637,689 of NC_044188.1, read as the reverse complement.
GATCAGGCTCCTAAGGTTAGTGTGCATTCTTTCTCCCATTCTCTGTCACACACCATGATACATTCTTACTGCCATGACATGGAAATCAACTAGAGGTAGGCCCTTAAGGCTTGTCCCCCCTTTTTTTTATCAGAATCACTCGCATTGTAGCAACAATTAATTTCTGTGTTTCCTTTTAGTACCTTGCTTTCTCGTGCGGTGTGGTGAGAGGAGCGCTGTCTAACCTGGGTATGGACAGCGTGGTGACAGCAGAGGTCTCTGTTATGCCATCCTGTGAGTACAATCTGAATACCAATCTATTACAATTGCACACCAAAATTAGCACTGATGTTTTTACACAGGTAAGCCCACTAAAATAGGCGATTGACTTCTTTCACATTGTGGATGAGCCGGCCTTACCTCAGCATCACCAATGTGATGCAGAACAGTGAAAGGTAGAAGGCAGCATGGAGGCCAGTGACAAAGACACAATGGTTACGTTGTTTTATATTATACTTCAGTCCCTCTTTCAAACTCAAAGCTGACTGAATGATGTAAGTTTATGCACCATGATACCATCAGTGCTAAAATTGATACATACCTGTGTACTCCAGAGTGATTTGACCATGGCATAAACACAGTTTATACCCTTTTCAACTGAAGACAAAAGCCAGATGTTAGTAGGTGTCAGTATTTTTTGTCCAGTTTGAAAGGGGTACATGATTGTTTGAGTGAGGTGACATAACATGCTCATTTGCAATCAATAATCGCTCAATGGTTCTTTCTCATGCAAGGAGTCATACTGATTATGTGGTCAGTTAAGTCAGGATTTATTGGTCAGATTCATGAGGCATCCGTGAGTAGCATTTTCTTAAAAATGATATCTCTATTAAGCTCTAAACAAATGGTCATCTCTCCTATTCTTTGTTTTGCCAGGTAAGTTCCAGGTGGTGATCCAGAAGTTGTGACCAGACCCTGTTTGCTACCCTGATGCTGATGAACAGGGCCCTGTTGGGGTTCTGTTAATCCTAAAGAGAGGATAGTACTTCCTGTCCAACCACAGAGACAATCGGACACCACCCTGATTTCTACAACTGGGTCAAACCGGACTAAGCCAGGTTCTGATGACAACCAGGTACCCCTGACAGAGTGACAAGGTTTAGCCAGGGCTTACCTTTTACTTGTGGTTATCAAATACAGAACAAGATTTGTTGGATTCTTTTTTGCGTCTTGATGATAACATAGGTTATTTTGACTTTTGTGCAAAATGAGGAATGATGTTTTCAACTTATGTTTTCAGTAAATAAGTGGTGCCTGGCCCTGACTCACCCCACATGGCCAAGCTTGAAAAAATGTTTAACTGTCAATGGCAATAATGTGAATGTATAGTAAATCACATGGTAATGTAAAATTATTTGTAATGTGTTGCAATTTTGAGTCTTCAGATTGAAAATACTGAGTGCTTATTCGGAAATAATTGTAAAGGAAATCAGCAGAATTTAGGATGAAAGACATAATTTTAGTTGTTGTCACAGATCTATGAAGCTCTTTTAGCCTCCATCTAAATAACAGCTAGGGAGCATTTAAAAATCACGACACCTGACACATCAGATTCATTATTCAACGCTTCCTCTGCAGATCCGCTGAGTAGCTGTAAGCAGCTGTTGGTGCTTTGCTCTGCCTCGTAGCAGATTGCCTTTAAGAGCTGGGTGTTCAATGTATGCAGGTGGTCTCTGGGTAAAGGAATGATATAATTAGGTGTAATAACAGTTTCTTGGCTTAGCTTTTCCACGGTTTAAAAGTGAAAAGACATTTTCTTGGTGAGCATCACTCGGTTTCTGTGAAGTGATGTCACATTTCAGAGTTGACGATCATTTTCTTTAACTAGGCTATTTTTTTATGTGCCAACGTGTACATTTGTTGTCCTTTGCACAGCACTGATATGTAAAAATATAGTACTAGGTTTTCTTTGCAATCTGATTGAGGCGTTTGAAATCCCTTCTCGTGGATTTCTTTAAATGACACTTTGAGTCCCCTTAAATATGAGTCGCATAACAGCTGAAAACACCAAGGCCATAACTATGTGCTGTTTGTTTTATTTATTCTATACTGTCGACAGCGTATTTCCTCAAATTGGAATAATAATGTTGTGACAAGAGCAGCACAAAAGCAAGGTCAGTTGAACAAGAGACGACAGCATAGTGACATCGTGATAAAGGAGTTCACCTCTCTGGTAGATATTGTTGCCTCTTTGTGCCACTAGAGGGACACATAAAGCTGTCATTATTTTAATGTCTGTCACTTTACCAAGTGTTCTACCTTTATTAAAAAGCTTTTGACGTTTTTGTTATTGATACAATTATATGTGACAACACAAAATGCATACATACCCATAGCAGTTTCCCCTCTTTATAAAAGAACTCCTTAGTTATAACTGTCTCTCGTAACTTATATATGTGTTTCCTTTTTTTTTTGTTCTCCCTTTACTTGAGAACACGTTTCACTGGGTGCACAAGCCAACAGCTTGTCCACTTCCCATCACCCCTGCTTAAGTTATTAATATTTCTTTCAAGTTGTTGATCCATATCATGAGCTTGGTATTAAGAGGTTGTGCTGGATGTGAGTGTACGTCACTCCTGAGATACTCTGTATCCGTGTTTTGTCCCAGAAGGCTCAACTGTAAAGTCAAGAAAATCATAAGTTAGTTGTTACAAGACGCTTACCCAGGTTTAGTGAAATCCAGCATCAGACCTGGCCCAATATTTTTAGGTTATTAACCCTATGTATTTTCATCATAATTACATATGGCACCACATTGTCAGTATGGCACTAGTTGATGTGTTATGGTGCCCATTCTGCTTTTACTTTAATAAAGTACCCCTGACTGTGTTCCAGTATTCCACTGCCATCAGTGTAATAGTTTTACACAATAAAGGTTGTTACAGGTAACTTTACTCTCCCAGTGTGTCTGTCAGTGGAAAACAGTCATGTGGCTGCTGCTTTTCATATTTTCTCCTACTGCTGCTGTGACAACTGTCCATGTTAGACACGACATTGAAGTTGTTCATTATTATACAAGGAGAAACCACAGCCTTGGTATTTCATCGAACATATGACATAATGGCTGTTATACATTGAGCCAACTGGCTGTTTTTAGTTACAATACTTCAGTGAAAGATGTACTTCACAGTTTTGAGGAGAAAATCCTTATCAGAAGAGAACCTGTCCTTTAAGGACAACACAACTTGTTAGTGTTTCACTTTGTTTTATGTTTGACCCTGCCACCTATCTAGCTTCATACAGTGTTCTGGGGACCTTATTTTCCTCCGAGAACAGCATGTTCATTCAGTTATGGAAAAACTAAATACCACTGAGTTTGTACCATTACCTAATTAATATTGTTACTATTAAATTTCTGAGTTTTAATTTATTTTCCAAAACTACATAATGTCCCTTTTAATACACAGGCCGACATCCTAGAAAGTTTGGCGGATGTTACTGCAATGCATATACACTAGGAGATGCCAAATAAAAGGTGATTTAAAAGTTTTTCACTCCTGCAAAAACATTTTGGCAGAGCGTCAGTTCATAAACTCAGCACTGATTGCTTCATTCCTCTTTGCTTCAAACACTGTTACAACATCTGTTTAGAGGTGTGTAGTTTTTCAACTTGTGTGGAAACAATAGCCACCCTACTGTGTTTGTTCACAAAAGACACCATGAGACATAAATGGTTGCCATACAATAGAGGAGGAGGTGAGGAGAGAAAGAGAATGACCTGGACTGCATCTTAAAGAGGCACTCCTCCAATTTTACAGAACTTGCTCATCATGGGAAGGTCCAGTTGGACTGTGAAAACAGTTGTAAAATGGCCACTGTGGCTCTCGAGGGATGCGTTAAAGTCTAGGAAAAGAACCCTGGTGAGGTCATCTGGGTTATTTTGGCTTGGTTTCGTAGGGGGAAGGAGTTGGCATTGGTTGCATCATGGGAAGTGTAGGACCCATTGTTTTTGGAGCTTGACCCATAATAAAGACTAAAAGTCAGGATACCTCAGCTTTTGCTGCGTCCGATTCGACCATCTAGTCCCCCAACTCCATGGCAGTGCAGCACTGCATCGCCGCGGCATCCTTTAATATATTCTGAACTCCTTTTGTCTGAAATGTTTGCACTCGAGCTGAGTTATGTCCTTACCTCAGTATGGCAGCCCTTGAGACAAGAGTTCTTGAACGAGCTTAAGAGTTTAAGGAAAGTTAAACAAGATCCCTGGTTGTAAGTAGACCGCCACTGTACCCCTGTTGATCTGCATAGTGCATTTTGAACATCTGTACAGTTGTAGGAATTCCAGGAAAGAAGAGAACAGTCTGGAAAATTGAGTTTGGCGTCTGCCTAGATGTGTAGCACCTGACTACAGCTCACCCCTTTGCCCATTTGTTGCAACCCATTAAACACTTTGCCCAAATCCTCTCTGGAAAGAATGGAAGAAAAAAAACAGAAGGAGGGATTAGAGTGGAAAGCCTGGGAGGGGGCAGGATTGTAGAAAGTAGGTGGAGTGGAGGAGGAGAGGGCAAGCCTGAGAGAGTGGGCCAGAGGAAAATGAGATGGAGAGCCTCTACAGGAGGCTGGGGGGAAAGAATGGCAGACAAGAGAAGTTTATTAGAGGTGGGGGCCGGAGAGGAAGCGGTGTAGGAGAGGAGGAAGATGAAAAAGGAGAAGAAAGGGTGAGGATGTGAGGGGCCTCTTGTACCTGTGCCTACAAGTCTCAGAAACATTGTGAAGTGAAGTAATCTGGAGCTCTTCGGACAGCGAAAGTGCAGCAACAGCTGTTCTTGCGCTGCCTCTCTCTGCACAGCTTCGCTCCCCTTCCTCCTGCCTCCACCCTGCATCACAATATCACCGGTACACTCACAAAGAGGAGCTGTGAATGGAGGGAGGGAGGAGGAGTAGGAGGAGGAGGAGGGGGATGTTCAGGGGCTATAGAAGAAAGAAAAGAAGGTGTTGGGGGGGTGTGCAAGTAAAACCGGCATTTGTTCTCTCAAATTGATGACTTGCTAAACTTCTGTAACAGTGTCCACAGGCTGGCTGAAGTCTTTTGTTGTTTGACGGAGGCTCCTGGCTTAGGTTTCCTCAAGGCAGCTCACATCAGTCCACTTTAGTTTGTAGCCAGAAACAAACTAACCAAATCCCAGTGTTCAATTCCAATATCAGTAACACTGAACATAAAACTGACACCAGACGACGGAGCTCCTCGATTCGACACTCCATTTTCTAAAAAAAGAGAAATAATGCCTCAAACATTGTTTTGCTTGACCTAAAATGCTGTTAAAAAGTACTTGAGAGAGTTCTTTTCATTCTCTTTTTTTCTCTAGCAGTACAACTGTAGAGCGACGACCTAGCATTTAGCCTAGCACTGCTTTTCCCCAGTTTGCAGTTATGATTTTTCAAGCAATGTGGAAGACTAACCTGGCCTATATCAAGTAAGCTATATATCTTTGCCTTTTTCCTGTTACATTTTAGAGAAGTTGCTTATGCCAAGTAAAAAAAGAAAAAAAGACGAGATCCATTGGGATGACAATCTTCTTTTCTTCTTTTCTTTGTGTATGCAAATATCTATGCAATACTGGACAATCCCTGACGATATGTGAATATACTAAATTAACTTTAAAATAGTTCAACCCTGAGAATCATCTTAATTAAGGGGGCACTTCGCAGTTTTGGAGAAGAAGTTCAAACTTAGAATTGTAACATTTGCAATTAAGGAGGTCATATTACAAACTATTACAAAGGACTGTTTGAAGCTGGAAAGGTGGCAGGGTCCACCACATGAACAAAAAAAAAAAACATAAACAAAGTAAAACCGTGTGTAATTGTTCATTCAGTTTATTCAGTCATGAAAACAAAGACAGTTTGTTTATTTAGTTTACTTGTCAGTGAAGATGATCCTCTTCTGATTAGAAATGTCTACGCCAAAACCACACGTTGTACCTTTAAAATTAACACTAATTACTAAGTTTCAATCCAAAACGATGCATATGGAGGAATAAACGGATATATCTTCACAACTTTATAATATAAACGGGTCCAAACAAAGTGGGTATAACTGTTCGTACTGTGAGAATCAATATTTGATGCCACCTGGATGGTAATAGGAGGACGATATCTACTTGGGTGTTTTATGAATGAAGTGAGTTGTAGTGTACTGACGTCTCACTGTATTAATAGGCCCATCTTAATTTCCTCTGAACATTGCTGCAGACGGCCGAGTTGCTGAATTTAACAACCTGTATGATCTCGCAGGATGCTGCCCACTTTCATCCTCTCAAATTGTCCCACTGTTCTTTATGTCGCAGCTTCTTTTTCACAACTTCTCTTCTGCCCCCCCCCCACCCCCACCCACCCATTACCTTTTTTTTCCTCCCTGCCCACTCATTCAGCTTCCTCCACTCATGCATAGTAAGAGTGCAATTCTCTGTCTTTCTCTCTCACACACACATACACACACACACAAACTTTGTCTCTTGGGGCCATATGTTGACCCGTGGTGGACCTGAATACAGCCATCTGCCTGCCTTTACTATGTCCCACAGGGCAAGAGTGTGGGAGAATGTCTATCTGATACAATACAGCACACACACACACACACACACACACACACACACACACACACACACACACACACAGTGAGGAACCATACGAGCACACACATGCCTTTAACCCCTTCACGGCCACTAATCACTCCCAGACAGCCAGCCCATCTCATGTTAACAGTGACAAGATAATAGCTCTTGTGTGTGCGTGCATGAAAGAGAGATTCCTGGAGGGTCGGCTGTGAGCGTGCACATGTAGCCCCTTTTTTTTTTTGTTGGACATCCTGAATGGTGGAGTGAAAAAACAAAACAAAAAAAACTTCTTACGATCATTTCTTTTCATAAAGCAATGATGCTTTATTTGTCGTTAAGGTAGTTTGGGACACACTTTTGTTTAAAGTACAAGACTGTTTTATGTGTGTTATGAGTGTACTTCCCTGAACGTGGCACCAAATATAGTCTCGTAAAGCTGCGTCAAACGCCTGTTGCTCGCCCCTTAAGTTATAGCAAATTAAACCACTGCACAGCTGTTGGGCGGAGTGGAGAAAGCGGAGAGGTGAGGGGATGTTAATTGAAGGAAAGGAGAGGAACAAAGTGAGGGAGGAAGGATGGATTCAGTGGAGGCAGCGAGGGATAAGGGAAATGGGTGGGAGCCGAGGATTGATCAGATTAAACCCCAAACAAAAGACTTCTTATCTCCACATGAAATCTCAATGGCATGACTACACACTGACACACACACACACAAAGTGTCTTGCTGTCCTACGGCAGACTGGCTGTAACAGAATGACGGAACAATAGCTGCTTAAATCGATTTTCTTTTTAATATGGAAATGTGTAGAAAGGCAGGAAACAGAAGAAACTTTCAGAAGAAACAGTTCACGTGTTATTAACGCTTTAAAGTTTACTCTGTCTTATTTGGTGCAGTCATCTAAAAAAAAGAACCGCAGATTTTCTTCCAGGTGAAAAGAAAGAAAAAGCCCGGTATTGAGAAACAACCAGCGGCGCTGGTCTGTAAGCGCATTGTTCAAGCAGAAGCTGCACCTCACTGTCAGTATGATTCATTTCCTGCTCCACAGGTGCAATTTCACCAGGAAGTATGAAGGTTGCGTTGGTGTTTCACTCTTGTATAGTGTCACTTGTGAATGGAAATAAAAACTCTGGTCAATAAGTACTCTCAAACTGAATGATGTGAATGAATGCTGACGTTATCCTTTAAAGCTTTATTTACTGTATTTTTCAGCAGTATAAAGCATCATATTCTCACCAATTTCTTCCCAGTGTGGCAGTGATTTTTCAAGTTTGCAGATAAACTGAAGCATATAGCTGCCTTAAGAGTATCACGTAAAGCACTATACAAATAAAACTTAATGTTACATTATTGTGTCCTCCATAGCAATTATGTGTATAATTACCCATCACGTCTGTAGTTTCAGTTTTATTCTGAAAAAAATGCATGTCTTCACCGAATAATGGTGAGTGTCCCTACAAAGTCATTAAGTGCCAACGTTTTTAGGTTGGTGGGTATTTGGTCTTAAGTTCTCTCAGCAATCAACTATCTTTCTCAACAATCGCCTTCCCTACCTTTAAGTGAAATGAGTCAAATTCCTTTACACAAAGCTCAAAACAAGACACGTAAGACATACATTTTTGTCCCCAGCTGCTTTGTTACTTTCCAGGAAAACATAATCTTATCATCACTCAGTCTGAGATGATCAACTTCACAGTAAATTCACCAGGTTCATCATCGCTTTTGACATCGCGTGCAGACCGAGTTAACCTCAACAGTGCAGGCCCACTGGGGGAATGTAATCTACGATGAAAACCATAATGACAGTTCACTGGTTTCCTGCTTGCTTCCTCCCTTCCTGCACCTTGCACCGAAAACGTCACTAATGTGTCAACTTTGTTGCAAATATACTCCAGACAGCATAAGACATACATACGACTACGCAGAAAGTTCAAGGAAATGCGCACGAGTCCCGTAACTTCTGTTGCATCAGCACCTCAACACAAGGTTTCAGTTACCTGCGGAGGATTGAGTGAAACCCATGAAGGTGATCAAAAAAAAACAAGCTGAAAGTAAACAGTCAGTAAAAAAAACAACAACTTTATTTCCAGTACAAAAAAAGCAAAAAGCAAAACAAATATATTAAACTTGATACAAGCATTAACAACTCAGTCCTCTATAAATACGTTAAAATAAATTAAAGAAATTAATTTACTAAAGATTATCACCTTTAACACTAAACAGGCCTCAAACATGTTGATGAAAAGGCAATTTTTAAATAGACCAGTAACAGCATGGTGTCTGTTCTCCTAACCAGCTACATCATAAACACACAAAACAGCCCAGTAAAACTTCTATAACGTTAAGCATACATACCGTTACCCTACAGAACGCTGGACCTAGCTCAGTAGGGCAACAGGCCTGGGCGCACAGTTCACTATATGTGACCAGGACGCTACACATTCGTAACAGTACAAAACTGTAACAGGAGTCAATACTGAAGGAGATATGAAATAAGGTGAGTGGGGTGAGAGGCACAGAACCATGAATATTTATCAAAAATGGAACGTTGGTGCTGCCTGTCGATGAGGGAGGGGGGGAAAAGCCACTCCTGGGAATGTTTAAGATCGTCTAAAATACAGATCGGCAACACAAAGTTGTTTTTAGGTAGCATGCAAGAGGTAAACAGGACTTTCATCAAACGGTTGCATGACACAATAAGGTGATTTCTAACTCAAGCCATGTTCAAATTAAATCAGTTTAACGAAACAAGATGCAGAAGAACGTGACGGCATCTCACTTAAGGCGTTTTTGGTCCATCTTTATTGCTCTTTTGCAATGCTAACTGTTTGTGCCAATGCGCATAACGACACTAACAAATTAGAGATATGCCACGGACATCGGATTTGTAAAAGTCTGATCAGGCACACTTGGGCTTTGTTGTTCGGTTCAATCTGAGTAATCGAAGCTTACATTTGGTTGTTTGGCACAAGAGACAAAGAACAGAGAACTCGCACTAACTTGCTTGATTAAAAAAAACGAAAACAGACTCTCACCCCTTGTCACATCTCTCCTAACAAACCAGCTTCAACAAGGTAACATGGCCTGTTCAATAACGCTACAGGCACTTCAGTTGTTTAAAACATTCAGGTACAAGGCCAGTGATCTTAACATGACCTCAAGACTGTAGTTGTGAGGGGGAAAAAAAAACATACTTCACTAGCTTATAAACAATACTGTGGACAATTAGTGGCAAAACAACAATTCATAAACAAAAAGATCACATTGTGTGTTTGTACCACTGTAATCAAAACGTCTGAGCTACAAAACAGATGTCTTTGGCTTTGTCACATTCTTTAGATCACTCACAAGATGATGTCATATAAATGGTGTGGTTGGACTTGAAAAACAGGAGGCACTCATCGGCCAATCACACTGATTACATTATCTTTGCCATCTCAACGTACAGTTGTGATAAAGCATCAATAACTTTCAACGCTATTAAACTTCTCTCTTGATATGAACGCCGTTTTGGTGGCAACACACATTTTAGTTTCGGTATCACTGTGGCTTCCCTTACGCATGTATGCCAGTGACATTTTAACCACATGAATCTAACAGGCCAATCTCTCTGAGCGTTAACAGTCAATCACAAAGTCTTTGTTTCCTTTGACGCCACACAGGTGCAAGGAACGTGTGAGGTCTCAGTCCAGTAGCTATGTGTAGTAGGTGTGCATTTATAAGGGTCGTGTGTGTGAGCATTGTGTGTGCAGCATATACTGAGTCTCGACAGAGTATTCAGGGTCTGCTTGTCGAATGTGTATGTCTGTGTTCCAGTCTAAAGGCAGAACCCAGTGGCATCCTCAGGCACGGAGAGCTGACTGAATACTGCCAGACGTCTGCCGCTGGCATCGATGATGCCTCCGCAGGAATCTGAGCCACTGAGCGAGCTGGCAGAGCTGCTTCCGTCCTGATCCTGATCTGACAGAGAGGTGTAAGACAGGGATCTTGCACCTAATGGTCCTGGGAAGACTCCGATTGCACTGGGACTCTGTCTCAGAGAAGGGGAGGCGTTCGGAGATGGCCCACATGGAGAACAGCCGGAGTCTGGGGAGGGTAGGAATGGAGAGCGGGTATCTGTTGTAGCGGCCTGGCCCATGGGGGGCTGGTACTGGTGGGCAGGGGAGGCCTCGAAGGCAGAGTTCATCTCCAGGAAGGCATGAGACAGGAGGTCGGTAATGTCGGCGCAGGAAGGAGGTGAATCTGATGGAGCACATGTGAAAGAACCATTGGCAGGAGGAGGATGAGCAGTAAGGGCAGGCTGAAGGGGCTGCTGGGGAGCAGAGGGAAACCCAGCGAAGCTGAAGCTCTGTCTGACAAGAGGAGGTCTGTGCAGGCGAGAGGAGGAAGGTGGCTGCTGAGTAATGCTTGAGGAGGAGGAAGAGGACGAGGAGGAACGAGAGAAGGAGGCGTGCTTCTTTTCCTCCTCATTGTTATGGACAAAGTGGCAGCGCATACCGTATGGGCAGAAGCCGATGGTGTGAAACGTGCGACACGGCTCGGTTTTGTATTTAGGATGCCGGTTGAGATCCCGCAGCTCGTCCATCCCGTGAGCGAACTGACACTTCCCCCCATACTTGCACAGGCCACTCTCAGTGAAAGATCGACACAGTTCAGTCTTATAACGCGATGAGGAAGAGGAAACGGAGGAGGTGGATGAGGAGGAGCTGGAGGTCAGTGCAGTGGGGCTGATGTCACATTGGGAGTGCTTCATGTCAGCCCCGGGCCAGCCTAGACTTGCTGCTGTGGCGCTTCTGGTCTCTACCATGCTGATGGAGCGCTGGGCCAGGAAGCCCGCCTTGCCCCATTGGGTGGAATTGGCGAGCTGAGAGGGCAAAGGGCTTTCTGGCTGCTGCCCCCATTGATTGGAGGTCTGGAATACACCATCTGAAGGATCAGCAGGGAGGCAGGAGAGAGACGAGAGGGAGAATGATGTGTTGTTACGTGGCTGACCAAGATAACCTGGTGTTCTCATTGCCAGACTGAGGGGTGGTGGTGGTCTGTTCTGCTCCCTCAAATCGAGATTTAGTAGCTGCTGCAGAGAGAACAGACAAGAACACAACATTAGCCCGTGTGTTTTACAACTGAAATCCAGTAACAACGACCCTGTGGCGTGGTTCTTTGTTTCAGTGATTTTCGATTGGACAATATGTGAACAACTGGGCTTCAGATTAGCATTTACAAGGATGTAATTGTTTTTAGTTTCAACAACAACCATAGCAGGCAAGGTTTAGCTAATGATCTTGCTTGTTTACATATTATTTTGATTAACCTATCTAGTTTAAAGATAAGTTTAAACATTTCTGAGATTTCTGTTAAGTTTTAATGGAAAATCTGCCATTTCTCAGACTGAATAAATCAATGGTCTCATGGGTGATGGGTACTAAATACGAACATACAAGCAGTGATGGAATGTTACTAAGTGCAGTTTCTTATTTCATTGTCCTGGTACTTTACTTTACACTACACTACAACAGTTTGAAGGCAAATAATGTACTTTTTACAGACTACATTAATAACTTCATCAGTAGTTACTTTTCAGATTACGTGCTGCAATCAAATGAAATGAGTGCATATTTAAATCAACTTAAACAACAAACAAACAAACAAACACTCATTCCAATAAACAGAAAGGTCCCAATATCTGATCTGATAATTGGTCCAACCAGTAATTGATAAATCCAAAGTATTCATATGCATACATGTAAATATACATTTAATTTAGTTTTACTTGTACTTTTGAGAGTTATATTCCATTTTTGCCAGACAACTACTTTTGATACTGTATGACTTTTACTCAAGTACTACTTGTAAGAGTTACTTTTACCAAAATGGTATTTCTACATGATGTCTTTTACTGACGTATGACTTTTGGGTACTTACAACACTGCACACACATGTATAAAAACTTTTTTTAAACTTCTGTCAAACCCTGCAGATTGATGTTTTTGTTGCACTGTGCAGTCAGCAAAGACTATGAGTCACCCTCTTCCAGGGTATTTTACAATCAGACCATCTTTACTTTGTCTGATACAGATTTCCTCTCTCGAAAAGGGCGAAAATGAAAGTGAACATTAAGAACTCAAAGAGATAAGAGTAAATAGTGACGCAACGTTTGATGCAGTATAGTGAGCTCGAAAGACTTAGTTAAAACTCTGATGTGCTTTCATATGACAGATTATGGACTGACCACAGCATGACACATTAAAACCAATATTCATTTGAATTGCTACCATCTGAAAACGTTCATTTTTTTGGATTGCTGGATGGATTTACAACAGGTGGCCACTTGACACTTCTCACATAAACAGAGTCAAAACAGAGCAGCCAACTTTCCTCCCCTTTTAAAAAATCCACAGTAACAAGCTTAAAGAGACCCAACCTGGCATCCCACACACACACACACACACACACACACAACTGCATCTACTATTGAGATGAAAATAGGCTGCAACAGGCGACAGTGGGATGCTATGCAGATCGTGCAGTGTGCTACAGTGAGAAGAAAAGCATAAATGTACACTTTAAACCGTTAGCACGTTAACTGGCAACTTTTGATGAGCTAATTTCTGTTAGCTAGTTAGCTCAGATTTTTTTTTTTTTAAATCGGTGGTTATATTAACTTAAGTGGTGTTTTGACTGGACTTGTTGGCGTTATTTACCGTTAATAAAAGCCAGGCAGATTATTCACTTATGTGTTAAACGTATATTTGCCATGTTATCCAACCTCAACTGCGACCAAATCTCCAAGTTAGCTAGTTAGTGGATAGTTTAATGGGCCCCCATTGCGATGAATCGTAACGTTAACCCCCTACAACGCTTCAACTTTGTGTCAACTTGACTGATAACTCGTTAGCTTTCAGGTCCAGGCCGACTAACTTATCATAAAAAACAGACAAAAGCTCGACAAAGTCACCGTTTACCACCAAACTGTTAAAACGGCACAGCAACAGCATCCGCCAGCACAGAGTTGGAAACGATACAGCGAACAAAGTTAGCCAGAAAGTTAGCAGAGCAGCTAGCTAGCTAGGCTAGCAGGCTAACACCAGCCTCCTGACCTAGCCAACTTTTTTTTTCTGCTCAGCTTTTCTTCGCGCTCCGTTTTTACCTTGCACATCATCTCTTCCAGGTCCGTGAACTGGCTGAGGGGGTAAGAAGGCATTTTTTTCTTCTTCTTCTTAGCCGTGTTATCAAAAACAATCTTCGTCCGATCACGTCCGCCCCCGCAGTGATAGACGTGGGCAACTCGCTGGCATGAGTCGGTCAGAAGTTTCTAGTTTAGAGTGCGGTGCTAAACAAGCCGCAGAGCCAGACCACGTGTGGATTTAAAACCTAACACCGCTGCTAGCCACTCCCACGCCTCTGAGTCAGACACAAGTTGTTTTCAGCTTCACTCTCCAGACGCACCAGACCCAAATCCACAGGAGGAGAGGAGACCCGACTCAATAGAAAGTAGTGTTCAACTCCTTAAAAAGTTAAAGGAAGATGGTAGATCATGGTGGAAATCCTGTGTTTAAAGGTTTAGCTTAAAAGACACGACATCTAAAATACAGTTTCGTGACTGTATGAGTATGAGTGTGATGTAAATGGAAGATCTACCATCTCCGTACAATATTAACGCCATTGTTTTTGAAATGCTAAGTGGATTCAAGTTAACCGCCAAGATAATGTACTTAGCTAACTCTTTTTTCAAACACATCTGAGTACAGGAATATCATTTTAGTGATTTTTTTATTTAGTTTACAGAAAATTATTTACCATAAAACCTGTTTTAATACGTTCTTCTGTTCTGACTATGACTGCAGCTAATGAGTATTTTCATTATCGATTAATCTGAAAATTATTTGCACAGTCATCTTTTTATTAAGTATACAACATTAAAAAAAAAAAAAAAAAAATGCTTTTCACAATTTCCGAAGGGACGTCTTTTTGTCCAACAGAAAGTCAAAAGTAGAGGCTGGAACATTTTGCTTAAACGATTATTGAAATAATTAACTGATTATTGTAATAGTTGGCTTTTTTTCTTGCACTTCACAACTTTTTCAGCACACTGACTTAGCTAATGCTAATATTTCTTTGTATTAGTCTTCTCTGATATTTATGTGTATAGAGTTGAAATAATATAATCCCCTGTTATCAGAATAATTAGACTTAATGCAGTTTGCACTTTAAGGCCATTCTCCTGATATCTTGTGATTACATCTGCTGCTTCGTATGTCCATGAGACTCCCTCTAGAGCACAAATGTGCTTGTTCCAAATAATTTTAAGCCGGTTAACGTTAACTCCTCGGAGGGGACAGCGGACGTGCCAGTGGCGTTGCTAAAACGCACTAAAGAAAAGTTTTGAAACAAAGTGAGCCTCAAAAATCAGGGAACAGACAAACACAAACAGAAAAAAGGATAAAAAAGGAGCACAGACAGAAAACAGGAGGAGTGGAACACATGGGATGAAAAGAGAGCACGGAGACAGCCGAGCCCTGTGAGACAGACAAGGAGGAGTGAAGTCTTTGATTTCAAAGGCCGAAGTGTGAAAAATTCCACTGCAGAGCAGAGCCATGAGAATATCTGACAGTCCGTCTCACACAGACACACACAGGGCTGTCCCCATGTCTTCACATGTCCTCAAACTGAAATCTAAGACTGATCGCGACTAAACCCATGAACCCCGATACTGGAAAGTAGCAACCGACAATAAAGGCCTCGTTCACGGACCATCATCGTTAACACATTCGGTCCTCACAAAGATAGAAGTGAAAGAGCGCACCCACACAGGTCTGAGCGACGTTGTCACACCTCTGGGATCGTAAAGAGGATTGTGACAGCGTGCCCAGCAGCCTGACGACTTGGCAAACAGCTGGCTGCAACTGCAGGGAAATAAAACAGCTTTCAATCTGTTCTGTATAATTTAGTGCTTCTAGTGGCCTGGATAAAGAGATTTGAATATCACGTGTGTGTGTGTGTGTGCGTGTGTGTGGGGCGGATAAAAGCGACAAGCAAATTCACTTAAAGATGACAATGTACACCTTTTCTTCCCCTGGGCTTTTATGGCTTCAAAGCACGTCTGCAAGTTAGTTATTTATCCCTCTCGATGTTCCTATTCATTAAATTGTATCTACTAAGTATGAAAGAAGTAGGCTGTACATAAATGAAGTTCTGATATGTCCAAGAAAACGTCAGAAAGTTCTTGAAACCAGCTCCTTGGCTCTGAGCTGCTTCAGAAAGATGAGCTCAGCTGAGAACAAAGCCTGCCGAAAAAGCTTTGTCTTGGTCCGGCCAAGTGGTCACCATTAAGAGTGTGTGTGTGTGTGTTTGACAGAGGGTCTCCCCCTCACCCCAGCACTGATGATGTAATGCACAGGTCCACTCCACACAGCCTGAAGGTTTGCCTCGACCAGCTGTGTTGTGACTTGTGTGGTGCGTATATTTAGCTGAGCTGGGGTCACGCAGGCTTCGAATCTTGGGCGATCTCCTCTGCTCCTTTACTCTCGGTGGTTTCTATCTGCTCAGCTATCTTGGTTATTCATTCGGAGGCGTTTTACCCTCAAATGTGGGCCTTCAAGAGGTGAGGGCGCTCTCAAAACCGTCGGCCAATGTCAGGCTGTCGGTGAGCGTCTGTGGCCATAGATTTTTGCGGTGTGTCCTGCGTTATTGGCAGTCGCGTGTTGAGTCGGTCGCAGAGCCTGTCGGTGAGACAAAATCACCGCGATTGGCTGTTCGGCTTTGGGAATCAGTAGAAACAGAGGAGTAATGGAAACACATAGCGAAGGCCTTTTTGATCCTTTTGCTGTATTATCAAAGAAAAAGAAAACGTCAGGTCAATTTGCGATGTTTTGTCAGACATATTCTCAATCAGAAGTGGCTTTACCAGCTTGAGTGGTGTGAAAACAGAGTCTGCTTTTTCATGTTTTCATATCCACAGTCCTGAGTCTTCCAGTTTGCCTTTTTTTTAATGAATACAGGCACAGAAGTTGGCCATTGGCAGTAGTCCCCGCGGTGTGTTCAAGTGTAGCTTTTTGGCTCAGGTGGAGGCGAAGCAACAGTTGGCTTTGGTTGCCACTAGCTCTCTGATGACTGTTCAGTGTGTCTGGGCACTTATAAAAAAGAAATGAATGTTGAGAGCGGACGAACGACATGCGACAAAAGGTCCCAAGTCCAGAAAATCGGACGGGTCCACAACCCCTCCACGCATGTGGACAGCTTTCCAGACCACCTCCAACAGCTCTAAAGATCCTGGTGTGCATTTTTTGGCCGCGTTCTCTCCTGTATTTAACTGATCATATGACCCACGGTTCATTTAATGCCAAGTGTGAACAAGGCCTAATTATGCTGCGACTGACCCCTCTGGTGCTAACCCAGACGTGAGACACTGCCCTAATTAGTTCATCGTCTTAAGAGGTTTCGTGTTTGTTTGCTACCCTGAGACGAAGACCACCTCTGCGAAACAACAAGCCATTAGCGAGACGTCAACACCGCGGGTGCGTTGAGGTAGGCAGGCCTTGGACGCTAATTTGGTTGAGTAAAGAAGTGTTATCTGTAAACAAGCTGTTGGGTTTGGCGAGGTTAGAGTTTACTTCTATAAACAAATCGCTTTTGGGTGAGGTGGGGATTACCGAGAGTGGAGGGAGAGGGGAGGGAAAGGGGGTGGGGGGTGGGGGTGGGGGTCTTCTGGAGGAAAGGGGGGAGGGGAGAAAGGGAGGAGAAAGGTGGAGAGGGATTTGAAAGAGAGTTCTTGCTTCTTGTTGAGTCCAGCTGGGCTCGAGGGCCACAATGAGCACAATGAGCTCAATGAGCTGCAGAACCAACTAACAAACTAATGGCCCGCCCTCTGCGACTCTACCTCCACACACACACGCACACACACATGCACAGGCTGTGGAAATAACTGAGGATGGTGAATGGGTGGGATAGAAGGGCTTGTTAGGGAGGAAAGAGGAGAGGGATGAAGGGGCAGGATTGGGGGTTATTTAGAAGAAACAGGGAGGATGAGAGGAAGGCATTAAAAGGAAGGGAACAAGAGGCAAAGAGACTCTCTGGATCTGCAACAAGGTTTAACTATAGATTTGGGATTAATCAACCCGACGCAAAATGATGTGTCACGTGACGTGTCCCCTGGCTTCGTCACATCATCCTCCCGCAGCTAAAATAATTAGCCGTGCCGTCCGAATTTGCCGATCCAACATCTGTTTGACGTTACAAGAGGTTCACAGAGGCGGCACTGCACAGTGGGGTTGCCAAGGACGGCTAGCTGGCTGTAGGGTCGCCTAATCCGACACGGTGCTTGTGAAGAAATGGGATGAAATAATGAGTTGTTTTTTTTTTCTGAGAAATATTGAACAGAATTCCTGGTGAACAAACACTGTGGCGTATTTCCATTATCAGGGAGAATGGGAGGGATGTGTGAGGAGAGCTCGCTAACCTATACAACGATCACAACACTGTCAACAGTGAAACAATTGTGTTGCAGCCTCATTTGTTGCACACTCAGCCTATTGAGGCACTCATGATTAAGTGAAGTCATTCCTCCACAGCCCCATGCAGGCCTCTCCAGATAAGAGGCTACTTTTGCCAGTGACATATTAAAGAGAGGGGAGGAGGGGTCTGTAGACCTGATGAACATCTGCTCCTCTTTTCCTCCCCTTTCTTAAACCCCCCCACCTCCAACGCCCCTCACCACCTTCCTTCTTTCACAATGTACCCCCACCACCACCACCAATTGGCTTGTGTGCGTTTGTGTGCTTACACAGAGAATTTAGGAATAGAGAAACTTCGGCAAAGCCACAGTTGTTAACCATCAGTGGAATTACTATGTGATCTTATCATTAGTAAGCTAATGCCACCCTCTCCCCTGATCTTTGTGACACCGTGATCCAATCATGAACATCAAATGTTTGTCATTGAGAAGAAAAAGTACAATATTTTGGTATT
This sequence comes from Sparus aurata, assembly GCF_900880675.1. Lineage (NCBI taxonomy): Eukaryota > Metazoa > Chordata > Actinopteri > Spariformes > Sparidae > Sparus > Sparus aurata. Next base: position 18,619,131 of record NC_044188.1, on the reverse strand, counting down.
TGGTATTTTTCTTAAAACCGAATTTTAACAGATCATTTATCATCTTTTCGTCATGTAAAAGTAGTAATACCACATTGTAGAAATACTCTACTTAAAGATTAGGGTCTAAAACATAAAAAGAAAACACTAATATTAACATCAGAATGTAACAGTTTTTACATCTATCTACTGAAGTTAGCATGCTAACCAGCTAGCTCCTAGCCACATTCTACCTCCAGAGATGGTAGTCTGATGGTAAACAACACAAACAATCACCCGGTGCTCTGAGTTTCCAGTCAGGAAAGAGTCAGCTAATACGCTAGCGCTAGCCGCACAGTTAGATGAGCTCATGGCAGCGACAGTAAGCAGCAGTTAGCGGTCACTCTTGTTTGTTTGGGGTATGAATTCGACAGGTGGTTGATTCTTACATACTGCACCTTTAAGTACAAAAGTATTAGCATTAGATTTATATATATTATATCAGGGGATTATAATTACTGATGCAGTATTTCCCTTTGAGGTGTAGTGGAGTCAGAGTATTAAGTGGCATACATATTGGAAGTGCCTCAAAATTGTTCTTAAGTACAGTATTTGAGTAAATGTACTCAGTTACATTCCACCACTGCAGAGAGGATAAAAGAAATAATTAGCATTAGCATAAAGGCATGGCGGCTATCTCATGAATAGACATGATAACCACAGTGACTACACTGGAATGTTCTTTTATGCATAAATACATAACAAGTATATGACTCTTACTCTCGTATTAACACACACACGCACACACCCATACACACACCCCTCCCAAGAACACACATCCAGAAACGTTGCACAGTAGGGTTCTACTCACAGGCCAAAGGTCACAACCCAACCTTTGACCTCTGACATCACTCTCCCTCCCCTCTCCTCCTCTCCTGCCCACTGGAATTCACTCCTGTGGATTCAATTAGAAAGGGGAGCAGTAGAGTGAGAGAGAAGGAGGGCATGGAAGGGTTAGAAAACAAGATAACAGTGACAAATGTCTGCAGAGGATCGAGCATGGAGAAAAGAGACAATGATTCAGAGTGTGAGGGTGATGGGAGAGTTGAGGCATCAGTTCTTTTAAACCATTCGTTTGGCTAAGAAGGAATCAGCTGTGTACAATAAACATACTGAGGTACTGTATGTGGCCCATAGTGACAATGATCCTGTGTTCCTTTAGTTCCAAGAGAAGGAACTCTTATTATCATACGTTGTTTATTCTTGAAATCTTTTTACTGTTACGCCTTTTGTGTCTGTTGGGAAGGACATTGTCTAGCCTTGTTTGAATGCGCCTTGCCTTCAGCGCGCCTCATACTCAGAGATGAGAATGATTTTTTTCTCCATTTCAACATGACAGTATCTTGAGTTTGGTGTGGAAGGACTTTACTGTCCCGAATTCCCACCTATTCATCGTCTTTCTGATGCATTTTAACACTGATTACTTAACCCAACTTAAGAGTCTTCTCAGATGGTAATGACTGTTTTTGTAACATATTAACGCCCACAGTTTGGAAATGAGATGCCCAACAATCACAAGTAGACCTAATTGTTCAGATGTATAGCTACTTGTTGTTGTGTAATTTAATAGAAAAAACTGAAACACCTACATTTTACTTTTGCAACCTCAATAAATCAATAGTACAGTTTCTTTTCAAGTGTGTGACAGAAGAGGAGCTGAATATTTACATCCTGGGTGTTGCTAGTATTTGCTTCATTCTGCTGCCCTCTGCTGGATTAAAGTGTGATTACAAATCAGAAGCATGAGCCCTGAGCTCAGATATTACAAAAAACAGATAATATGGGTTAAGACCTACAGGCTGCTTTTGATGTGGGATAATCACAAGGTGGCAACTGTGTTGACAGTTTTAATAAAATGTTAGAATGTAAGAGTAAGAGTTAGTTTAGAACAATCACAAATTTACTAAAAGAACCTAGATTATCAAGAGAATATGAGGAAATTACAGTTTTGACTTCACTACTTTGCCCCTCAAGAGATAATTGTGTAGCTCAGGTGTCCTTCCCTAATTGAACTGTACACTTGAATTAAAGTTTCTGTTTTTTTTTTTGTTTGTTTGTTTTTTTACCAAACTAATAAGCGCTTAATTACCTTGTTAATCCATTGTAAGCACACAACACCTAGGTTCTGCACTGTTCCAACAATCACCAACTTTGGTCAGAATTAAACCGTAACCCACAGTGAAAACATTTTGGCTCCACACACTGTTTCCCTGCTGCCTGCCTCTGTGATGACCGACCTCCCTCTCCCGCTTCTCTCCCACCTCCTGCCTCTCCTCCCAATCGCCTCAGCCCGCTGCGTCTTACTCATCCAAGGAGTCAGAGCTCTGGTCAGAGCCACCGTGAATCACCTTGGCACTGAATTCCCTGTCGTCAAACAGGCGTCTCGATCTCTGCTGAGCCCGGTTTGTCTCCAGTTCTGGTTCTGGTCTCCATTCCAGTGCTGCTGCTCCTCGTCAGCATTCCCTGCTGGGTCCCCCATGCCATGGGCCTGAAAACCTCCTCCTGGCAGTCCCAAAGTTCCTGTGCTTGCCGTGAGTTAGTTTTGCTAACTGGGCAGCAACACTCATGAATGTATGAAGAGATTACAGTTAGCGACAGTTAGCGGTTATTCTGGTGGTATGCTCCCCCCCCTTCTGTTTGGATTATGAATTCAACTGGTGGCAATTTTTAACATATTGCTCCTTTAAACAACCATGTGACAGGTTGTTTTACAACACATCCAACTTTTCACAAATCACACATGAGAATCATCTCATATGAGGCTTGTGACTGTTTACGTGAATATGAGAAGTGATTCCTAACGGTGCATTAGAATGAATTTCGTAGACACGCATGTAAAACAAACTCGCCATCGTTTTCAATTATTCCGTGCAGCTGATCCACCAGCAGGGGGAGCTGTTGTACCACTTCCACAGTGTTTTGGTAGGCTTCACTGGGAGAATGAAATGAATTTCAGTTTATGTATAAAGAAATTAGAAACACCAACTGGATCTGTTAGCTTACGCTGTATATGTGTATTTATGTATTTTTCATGTCTGTGCATGAAACACGTTTTAAGAGGATGAGGCAAAGGCAGGGAGCCAGAGCCTGTGAGCGAACACAGAGCCTGGTAGGCAGGGGAACTTACACAACCCCAGTCCCTGGAAGAGAGCCCAAAACAGTGTGTGTGTGTGTGTGTGTGTGTGTGTGTGTGTGTTAAGCAACAGTTCCTGGAGATCCCCCTGAATCCCAAAACAAACACCCAAATCTTTGTCCCAATAACAAAAAACTTTATCGCTTAGTGTTTTTTGACAGCCTCAGATAAGAGATAGGACACATGCTGACCAGAAGGAACAGCAAAGCTTCAGTGTGTATTTGATTTGGGAAAAAGGACAAAAATACACACACACACACACACACACACACACACACACACACACACACACACACACACACACACACAAGGAATGGGATCAAAGATTTCCACTGAAAGATCACCTATCTCAAACCAAGTTTTTTCCAGCATGTGATGAGATCTTAAGAAATTCATAGGTAATTCATTTTGATGGGAGGAAATATTGAGTTGCAATGTTTCAAATGCTGAGCTTGCAGGACAGAGAGGGGGCAGAGGTGAGGAAAAAGGGTCACGATAGAGGAGTGGGCTGTTTTCCTTTCAGATGTTGCACCCTGGAATAAATTAGGAGAATACATTTGTTAATAGAACGGTCTGACCTGGTGTCCTCATGGCTGATACTGAGCAGAAAATCCTGATCAAAAGAGAACTCAAATGTCAAAAATAATTGGAACTGACCTAATCTGCTCTTGAGTGAAAGGGACGTGTTTTTTTGTAATTACCACAGGCTTAGAGAGGAACAAAATCACTCACGTAAAAAAGAGCGCAGGGTGATGTCAGGTGTTTGAATACTGAAGTGCGGCCAAATGAAGAGCGTCATAGGGACCAGTGTTGCAACAAACCGATTTGCTGGAGATGCACTTCCGTCCGCTACTCTGCAGCGTGAGACAACTTTCTGTGAGAAATTCCCCAAGAAATTTCGCTTCTGATATTGATGAAGGTTCTCAGTCATCCAGATCATGTTGAATCTAAGTACTATATCGCAGGCAACTGGACTTGTTTCAGTTCTCGAAGCAGCGGAAAGAGCTATCGAATGTTTGAGATACGGCGTGTACGGGTGGTTTAATCCAGCGAGCTATGGGCGAAATCCTTTGGTGATCCTGGTGAGATGAAGCCGTGATAATGATGAAATGATACAGCACGTTCCTTGAGAGGATGACTCACTCTCTCTGGACCTGGAGCTCAGGGATCTGTGTTGAATCCCTGAAGCTTCAAACTCACAAATCAACATTGTACGTTAAAGTTAAAATAAATAGATAGAAGGACTTTAAACTGCTCATCTGTTTATCTCAGCTTCCGCAAAAACAATCTCGGTCACAAAATCACAAAGAATAAAAACATTCAAAGTTAATTTACTGTAGCTAATGTGATTCTACAAGCTTGACGTTCCATTAAACGGCAAATGGAGTGCCATTTGCAACAGCGTAGTTATGTTGTTTACTGTAAAAACAGTCGGCAGCCAATAGCGGGACAGAGACAGCGAATAAAGGCGCTTACTGAGCTAACCAGGTAGCAGTAGCTCACGTTATGTTTAGCGGCAGTCCGAAGGCAGCAGAGGGAAAGCCAGCAGACATTTTCCTTATGAACATGACCCAGTTTTACCCAAATCACTGAATAAAGTAATACAAGTTTTGTTTTGTACACATTTTAAAGTCATGCTTTTGTGCAGTAATCCGTGTGGTACACCCCGAGAGAAACTGTGGCGTTCCTCTTAAATATCGATGGCAGCATCATAAAATTAAGAGAGTGTTAATTTTTGACTAAGAAACTGAATACCTACAAAACTACAAAATGGAGCAAGCCATATCTCTAGCCCCTTTTAGATGCAATCCGCCTAATTTATCTAAAAGGGAGGTGTAATATTCCTTCTTTTCCAAAAAGCCACCACTGGGGTAGGCATGAACCTTTGACGTGACGTGAAGTACGAAATTGGGCGTGAACAGTGACGTACAACATATGTGTCGGAAGAATATTTAGCCCCGTTATACCCATGTCAGTCATAATTGCTATGCAGCTGCCTGCTCAAGGCCGACAGGATGCTGCATAATCATGAATGGCCACTGCCTCTTCATGGGTGTTTCCCCCCTGCTGTGGTATTAAATGTGGCGACACTTGATAGATTTACTTAATTATAGACCCTAACCCATATTCTCTCCTCCTCAGTCAAACACACGTCGATGTTAAACCCCCCGCTATTAAAGGAAGCTATTAGCGGGGGGCTTTTAATTTGAAAATAGCGACCGCTAGACACAACGAAGACAGCTACAGAGACCGAGGAGACGCTAGCATCTCCCCGATCTCAGCGGCTTTTCAGTTGCTCATCTTGATGTCTGTGGATGAAGTGATGGACTGACTGCTGTGATCAGCTGTTTCCTGGTTTTAAAACTCCCCGGCTGTGGGTCGCACAACAGTGCACGTCATCCACACCTCCGCCCATCTCACGCAATTGCTGGCACATTGACGGCTTGGATATACATAGCAGTGGAGGTGGAAAAAAGTGTACCCTCCTTGGCGTCATATTGGCGGACCCAAACAGACCCCCAAAATACCGCTTTCTGTCTAAATCCGCCGACCTAGCCGCAAAAAGGACGGCCAAATTGCCGGCTTGCTGCCAGTATAAAAACGGCTACAGGGACACAGTGATTTTAACTTCATGGAGACTTTAATGGCCTTGAAAATACATTTTAATCTAACGCGACCTTAATATAAATAAAACTCACAACACAGTCTCACAACACTCGCAACACAGAAATTAATCGTCAAATCACAGAGAAAGATGTGGCTTTACGCACATTTTTGAACCTGCTGCTGATATCCCACTCTGACATGTCTCGTCGTAGTCTTGCCAAATCCAGCTGTGCTGAGCCCCTTTGCCTCAGGTGCCTCCCCTTATGATCCAAAGTCCTGGTCCAGACAAGCTCTAGGGGCCACTGACTTCTTGAGCTAATTAGCTAAAAGTAGCTAGCTACCATCAAGGATAGCTAGTTGTCAGTTACTCTATATTTCTAGGCCTAATTTAAAATTTGCACCATATTTTACCAATTACAACTTTATCGTGTTTAAGCTTCTTTCTGCTATCTAAAACATTACAACATTCTTCAAAATTGTCTTAATACGATGTCCTTCATTCATCAGCTTGTGCAGCACGGTCGTCATGAGGCTAGGTGAATGAGCTTGTGTGTATGTCATCAGTGTGTTTGTATATGCATAGCTGTGTACACACAGCAGTTGACCCTGTCCCTATCTCGTCAGAAGTGGGGCAGGAGGTTTGGCAATTCATTTTCTGTTGGAATGTATGTTTATAACTCCCACTTTTTCATCTTTTACACACATAATATTACAAACTTCATTTATGTCAGCTGCGAGAGAAATAAATGCAAATAAACTTTAAGGGCTTTTCCCCTAGATACATCTGATAGCTTTGCGTAAACGCTCTGTGCCGAGATGTCCTCTATATACATAATGGTAATGGAAAGCATGTCTTTTTGTGTGGTTGAAAATGGACAAACTGTTTATCTGTTAACCCGCGTCAAAGAGGAGTTGCGGTAATAGCTGATGTGAGGATGTGAGCGTCAAAGTGTGTGTGAAGCCGAAAGATGATTCCAGGCCTGTATATTCTCACACTGTGCTCAACCATCCGTATCCAGGTAACAGCTCATAATATTGATCGGCGTGTTTGATAAGAAGGTATATTGACGGATGTGAAGTTTCATTTAAAATGACATGACTTATTTATGTATCTGTATTCAGGAAACGTGCGATGACAACACTTCTCTGTGTGTCTTTGCTAATACGTGGGCATTCAGGTGTCCGTTTCCTGCTGTTACTTGTGTTTCCTCTCGAATACATGTCGATATATAACTCTTTGAATGTGTTTTCTTGTGTCTGCGTGTGCAATCCTTTGAGTGTGTGTGTGTGTTTGTGTCATTCCAGTGCATTGTTTCTGTGGAAGGGAAGTGTCTGTCAGGGGGAATGACGCTGGGAATAGTTTGCTTTGTGATGTCAGTGTCTTAACGTCCTTGATGGAATCCAATGACGTTGTAATTAAAGCTGGACACGGCCACGGAGGCGAAGTCCTGTTCAGTTCTATGAAAGCTGCTTGGTGGCTATCTATCTATCTATCTATCTATCTATCTATCTATCTATCTATCTATCTATCTATCTATCTATCTGTGATCTAAGTGATGATGTACACTTATATTTGCAACCAGTTTGTGTTGTTTGGGATTTATGAGCATCTCCAGGTGACGTGATTCTCTTGCTTCTGAGGAGCTCACCAACCAGAGTAATATAAACATTATGTCATGGTGAAGGATACAAGTGTGTGTGTGTGTGTGTGTGTGTGTGTGTGTGTGTGTGGTAAGAGCATACCAAGATACTGGGCTAGACTCGCCTCACAACAAACAGGAGACGAGAGAACACACTCCCCTGGGAACAACCATCATGAAACTACCCAGTCAGGTTTATCTCATTGTTAAGCGCCTCTTAACACTTCATTGGGCGTCTGGCCAAACACTCTGGCCAGCGTCATCACAGTCTCTGCTTCCTCTTTTTCTTTCTTTTGCAGCCGTCAGTACCCCAAAACCACCTCACACAGCATGTCACTTCCCAAAAGCTCAGCCTGTCTCCATGCATGCATGTACTCAATCATTTGTAACTTCCCTATAGAGGCTCAGTTTGTTTTATCACATGTAGCTGACTGCCGTACCAATGTTGTTTGTTCGTGTGTAACGGTAATTCGGGGATTTTCTTGAATACTGCCTTCTTATGATGAAAGATGATGCTGATCCCAGCGGAAGACAGGGATACATTTAAAAGTGGTATTTGTAAGAAAGAATTAATGAACATTAACTACACAGGACGCAACATCTCAAACCACTGCAGTCCAAAACAAAACTCCCACAAGATAAATAGTATTTGCTGAAAAAGAGCGATGTTCATTTAACTCTTGTCACTTGAATATTGGTGGAGAACATGGAGGTTCAGTCTTGACCTAGGGGTCAGTCAGTACGTTTACATGCACAGCTTAGTCCGATTACAGCCATAGTTCGACTATGCTACTCAATCAGACAATTGCAATTGTCCGAGTATACATGCCGGTGAGAAAATCGGATTATTGGCCGAAGCATGTCATACCTGGTACGATAGGTGGCGCTGTACCCATTTCAGCTAGTGGTAATAGAGCCACCTCCAGCTGACCTCTTTACATCACCAGCAACAACAAACTGCCTCGGCATTTGAGAAAGATGGCGTACGAAGAGCGAGACGAAACTACATCTTTGTACATTTCGTATATGGTGTACATGATAATTACACAAACTAGTGCACAATGGCGCTCTTTCTTGCAGTGATTTCGGAGGAAGGAAGCCGCCGTCGTCGTCCTTCTACTTCCGGATCACGGCCCCGGGAAAGAAATCTCGCGCCTGCGCAGAACGCAAAATCCGATCCGATCTGATAGAACGTATACATGCAGGAGTAATGCGACTATTAATCGAATAATCTAGGTGTTTTAATCTGACTATGAGAAATCTGATCTGGTCCGATTTTAGTCAGACTAAGGTGTATACATGCATCTTAAAAATACGATCATAGTCGGACTAACCCAGTAATTCGGTTTTCTTGAGTAGCATGTAAATGCACTGAGTGTGTGCCAACAATAATCTCAACATAAGGTGTACTTGCTAGCTTCTCCTGAGCTTTCAACTGTATCTTGTTGACCTCGCCAGCAAATCAGTGGTCTATTGTGAGGAATCTCTGCCCATGTATGACCACCTAATATCATGTTGCGTGACGCTGCACACGTTGGAGAACATGATGGCACCTGAGCCGGTTCAGTTTGCTGGTGAAGGCCAGGAAATGTGTCTGAAAGTTCAAGAAAAGTTGTGAAAAGACCACGTGCCTTGTATTGTATAAGTGTCAAGGTGTTTTTGCCCATTTACATTTTGTTCCTCTTCCGTTTTTCTCCTCTTCTCTCCATTTCCATGATGCTTATTTTCATAAGAAGGAATTCTGCTGGTCTCTGCACTGCTAGTGTCACTGTGGTATGTATTCATTGGAGGGAAGCCAAGGCTAAACACACATACGCCATATCCATTCCTTTCCTTTCAATAACCAAACTCACCATACACACACACACACACACACACACACACACACACACACACACACCCACACACACCTCGCTAACCACTTCATTTTCTGCCCACCTGTATAAACATAGCAGTGTGTGTATGTGCATATGTGTATGAGCGCTTCCTCACAGAGAGGCCTATTGTCCTCTGAGCTAAGATGTGTGTGCTGTGTCATGAATTGGCTCGGCGGCCACAAGCCCACTGCTGATTTTAGCTTAGAACTAAAACACTGGACCTAAAATAACACGTCCACGGACAAGACACAGCTGAGCCCTTAATACTGCTCGCTCAGCATCCAGGCTGCGGTGTTTTACGGATCGGGGCATGAATCACAACGTCTTGAAAAGCCGTGACACACAGAAAAAATATTGTCATGAAGCGGAGAATAGGTCTCCTGTCTGAGAGGAGACTATTACTGCAAATATCTAAATATAGGCAGAGGATGAAGAAGCTTAAGACCAGGCAAACACTTAATGTACACCACCAATCCTTTTGTTGATTTATGTGTCTCAATTATTTTTTTCAGAGATTTTGATAACGAAAGAATTAATAGAACGTCACATTCATTTATTCATATGCTCAGAAATAGGAAAGATTTTCTTTTTGAGGAAGTGTAGCCTAGTTTGTTTTTGAACTTTGTCAGAGTCCCGTCAAATTCACACACACTTTGTAATCTCTCTGTGCGGTCGAAAAAGTGTTTAATTGTGTGTTGAGCAAAAACTTGTTGATCGGACGAGCAATTCAGTTATTCCGCAATTGCTTTGAAATGGTGCGGAAGAATCATGAGCTGTTGAGTGGCTCTGTGGAACTGTCTCTGTGCAAGACGATCGTTTGAGTTGATGTCAGCAGACTCCTTTTCTAGAACATGCATGAAGAGAAATCATTTTGACTGTCGTGGAAAATCCACTCCAAGGCCTTCACAGAGAAATCCACAGTCCAGCAGGATTAAACAACTTTAACAGATCATCCACAGGGTTTTTTAGGCAACTGAGGGAGACATGGAAAGTCTTATTTTTCACGTCACGTTACAATCTGCTCACGTAAGGCCAAGATAAAAGTGATTAAGATGTGTAAATTGCTACAAATTGTCATATAGAGTAACATTAAGACGCAATACAGTGGTTTTGATTTATATTTAATATACTTATAGAGTGTAACTGTTAAGAGCTTATCCATTCAATCATTCAAATGCTGGCTTTTGATCACATTTAAAAGATACAAACTTTACGTTGTGTATAGATTAAAACCAGTCTCTCCTTAGCCAGTGTTTGAACAGTGGAGACATTTAGCCTTTAACACAGAAAGCTGTTTTCAGTCTCCTGTGCAGATCATACATCTGTTTTTAATAAACACACTGACGCAGTGCTAATTTATTTTCATACCATATTAAGAAAAGGACATAAAAACAGGAAGTGTGAAGTCTAAAAGGAGAAGCATGTACTGAGTGTGAGCATGAACAGGAAGCGTGCAATGATCATGTATGGGCCAGCCTGTTGTGAAAGATCGACTTTAATAAGACAAACAGATGTGAAACCGTCAAAGGGACTTTCTTCTGCTGCCCAACACCCTGATGCAACCGATAAGACCGTGGCTACGATTGATAAAAGTCTGACAATTCTGGTAATTAGAGCAAAAACATCTACATCTAACATCTAAATCTGAACTATTATACAATGTGGTGTTGATTCTCAAAGTTTGGGTCGGGTTGGGGTGGGAGGGGGGGACATTACACACATCTGGGGAGAGATGTGGAGTAGATCTTCTTAATGAATCTTATGTGGAAACAAAAAACAAGCAAAAGTGCGTTTGTAACACATTCAAACAGGCTTGCTGCAGCTAGTCGGTGTCACTTGTGTTACGCCGTGTTCAGGCACACAGCGATTACATTACTCGCCCCACTGTTTGGCTATTTAAAAAAAAAAATCAATACAGCGGTGGACAACATCAAATGTTCCTGTAGTGGAGTACATGACTTAAACCAATAAACTTTCATCACAGACATATTCAGAAACCTTCTGAATATCCTATCTTTCCTGCTATCTTTAGCTCCACCTTAATTGGTGCAGTGGTCATCTAAGCTTCAGGTGGGCTCCATACAGCTTCGTCAATCAGCTCTATCGCGAACTGAAGTCACCAGAGCTCTACAGCGTTTAAGGCCATCGGCGTCGACGGTCTCTTTCTTGATGAAGCTCATCCCCTGTTGAGACAAGTAAACACCAGGTTTCATCTGGGAAGTCGGAGGTGCTGGGCTTAATTACGGATGATTTAAAGGTTAACTTCACCAATTTTCAAAATTATTCTCTATATATATTGGAGTTTAGTTCATGCTGAGGGACACACTTGTGAGCCCCCTCATTGTTCTCCACTGGGGCCCAGTAAACTCGCAACAGTGACGTTTCACAAGCCATTTCAGTTTGGATTTCTAGTCTCCACATCTGGGTATCCAGCGGGCGTGATAGATCTATATAAAACATACATGGAGTGCATGTCAGCTGGCACCCAAACACAAAACTTCTTTCCTGTCTCAACTGTATGCAAATTGGCCATGTGTTCAACAGCGAAAGCAAACATGAAGGTAGACAAGGTCACATAGGGGGATTTTTACAGATACCATGTACTTATTTGAGTAAGAGTAAACAACTGAAGAAATCCAGCAGAGCGAGGCCGAGCTGCAGCTGAAATAGTGTGAGACGACATGGTCAACAGCGACCATCTAGAGCTCCTGACAGAAGACAGCGACTGTATTGAAAAAAAAAGAAATAACTGTGACGGTCAGCCCTCCCGACTGAGACTTCAGTGAACTTTCCCACAGAAAACAGCATCCATCCCCGCGGGTTTGAGAGTCAGACAGTGTCCGCTGTTAACTGATGCCGATTACGTAATTGAGAGCATAAAAGGGTAACTTTGTCAGTTTCAAAGATGCGTGGTGGGTCAGGATCTCAATCACAACACCTTATAACAGCCTCCATATTATTATAAACATTCGGCAGGAACATTAACAGGTGGACACCCGGGGAAATACATGAATGAAAATACACACACAGATCTGAACATTTTGATGTGTACCGTCATGCCTCTTTTGGTTTTGCAGTGCTGGCACGCTGTATGAAATGACACACTGGCAGCACCGGCATAGAGTCGGTCGACTCTATGCCAGTGCTGCTTGGTTCAGTGTGGACAAACAAAGGGCCCCCAGAGGAGATCTTGTCTGGTTCCTCAATGGGTACTGTTGTTTCCGAGCTGGACAGCAACCAATGAGAGAGGCATCATGGAGCAGCTGACAGCTACATTCTAGCCTTTAAGGCTAACGTTAACTAGAATACTACAGTTGACTTAAAATCTTAAAGTCTCATGTTCAGTTTTTTGCTGACAACCTGTGGTGACTGTGTCTCCCACTCATCCAGACACATTTAAGCGTACACTTTTGTTTTTGTTTTTTTTGTTTAACTGGTTACTACAGCAATGTGGTGCACTGTGCTAATTCTGTTTATGTCTACTTCCCCATTAGATCTCTTGAGAGGGGTCAGGTGAGGTAGTGCATTTTTCTAGTCTTATTCTTCTTCCATACGTTTTTTGCATCGCTACTACTAGGCATACTTTGCATAAACTGTGCAACTATCAAAATGTTCAGCTTTTTAAGGACATTTATTTTATGACATACTGGTTTTTGATGACCCCAAACAAAACGTTTGTGTTCACTTACTGTTTGTCTGTAATATGTTTTCTCATTTTGCGCTCGACAGGCTGTGACTCTTCAACACTATATAAGACTGAACCAAAATGTGGGAATGTTGTACGTACTGCCACAACATAACATGATGTTTCTGCATTCCTGTTGTCTTTAAGAAAATTAATCCTGCTAAAGCAGTTCTCAAGAAGCATGTGTGCGACATATTAAAGCAATGTACCATACCTCTTTAACACAAGACTGTATCATCAGACATAAATGACCTTCACTGCTGTGAAATGTGATGTGATTACCTTCTAGTTGGTGCTACACAGGATTTTGTGATAAGTTACAATTTACAGGACTTTGTTTATTTTGCACGTAACTAACAACAGCAGCAGATGCACTTTTGATACAGGAAATGCTAATATTATAGTTCATCTTGTACTTTATATCCGCGCCACAGCCCACGAGTGCTGTTTCTGCTTTTCAGATCAGTTTGCACATACTCATCTAGATTCACTTCCTGTTCTTTAAAAAATGGAAGGCCACAATAATTACACGTAATAGCTATTCTTGTGGATGAGTTCATCATATTGTTTTCACCTTGGCGTCTTGCCGTTGCGCCTTTATGCGCAATACTTTGTTAACCTCAGGAGTGATGTTGTACGTTTTTCAGATTCTGTTCATGACAAACTTCATGTAAGACCTCATCAGAATCAGAATCAGAATTCCTTTATTAGAACCACAAAAGGGGAAATTTGAGCATCACAGCAGCCAAAGGACAGTAATATCACAATAAACAATAATAACAGTAAAACTTAAACAATATGATAAAAAGGTAAGAAATAGAAATAGACTTGTATATACATAATAGGTACAAATAACCAGTGTAATTATAAACAGTGTGGGAGTGTAATGTTATTGATACAGTCTTAATATGGGTATTAAAATTGTCCAGTTAGTGCAAACCAGAATGAGAAATGGGTTATGTACAGAGTTTTTATTGCACAGTGCACAAGTGAGGTGAGCAGTGCTGATTGTGGAGTCTGCATGCACAGCACAACGATTGTCAAACATTTATTAAATCAGAATAATATTTTAGCATTACTGACAAACCCCCCTGAGGCCTTCCTGTGAGTAGCAGGGGTTTTCAAGACACACTAGGAAAACCAATAAAATGTGTTCCAGTGAATGGCAAATAGAGCTCTTTCTCACGAAGTCCTCCAAGTCTATCGTCTGTGGCAAAACGAGCCCGCCAGTGAAAGTAAAAGTGGAGAGAGGAAGCCTGGAGTGAAAGGAAAAGAGAAGTGGTCAAGAGGGCGAAGAGAGGGGGAGTTCAGGGAATTTTCTGCCTTCTCCCTCACAGAGTTTACCAACTCTTCTCCCCCTTCCTCCTCCCTCATCTCCTCTCCCCCCCTGCTCCCTGCGTTTTGCGTCACACCACTTGGGCTGGCGCAAGAGTGAAGCTGGAGGAAAAGAGGGCAGGAAGAGGAGGAGGCCAAGGAGGGGGAGGAGAGGAGGAGGAGAATTGTGCAGCTGAGGAATGTGGCTGAGAGAGAGAACATGGCTATAAAAGGTTAGCACTTCCACTCTGCCGCTGTGATGTCACTACTAAAGTATTTCCTCCTTCCTTCCCATCCAGACCTGACTTACTGACGCTTCTGTTTCTCCTAAATTTCTCTGAATCTCTCCTCCTTTCTTTTCCAGCTAAATAAGTATGTAACTGTGTAGGTTCGGAGTAAGAGGGCTGCTTGTTTTTTTAGTTTGTAGACGATTACATGGAACCGTCTGCATGACACTGGCCATGCATCACACCAAAAGTGTTTAATATATTAGCCTCTCCTAGTGAAGTCATTTAAACTTCGAGGACGCGTCCTCTTATAAAGTGATTATACCCACCATTTACTACTGATGTTGGGGTCTGTATTGATGACACAAAATTAGATATAGGTCTGTAATTTCTGTAAGCTTCGAAAAGAGACATATTTGCAGTGTTCGTAGAGGTCCTGGAAATCCTTGCACACACTCGCCTTTGTGGTGTTTTCAAGGTTTGAAAAAATTTTGGGATCTCAGATAGTGCCTGAAACTGCTTGAAATCGTAACTGAGTGACTTCCCGCATAAATTGTCTCTTTTGGCTCAGTTTTATAAGATGCTAAGTCTACCTACAGATGGGTGACACATTTTAAAACATGACATTTATTTGTGTTTACCTTTATTTTGTCATGCCTCTGTAGATGCTGTCCAGACACATCATTTTGGTTGCTTATAGCATAATAACATCAGATTTAATGAGTGGAAGTGAAACAAATCCTTTTAAGTATATACACACACAGCAATGTTTAATCTACCAGAGATGTAAGTTGCCAGAAAAACTTGAAAATGCTTGAAAGGTGCTACTATTGAAAAGGTGTAGGAACCCTGCATTTACACAAAGAAACTCTAAACTGCAATCAGCAACATATCAACAATAACAAAAAGCTTAGGCCATGCTTATGGATTAGAGCCTGTATCCGCATGTGCAATGGACCAATGATTTAAAAATAATCAGAAGAAAAGTCATTTCTTTCAGATTCAGTTGGCCAGCTGAACGGAACATAAAGGAGACTTTACACTTGAAATTAACTTTCCCAAATCTTCACCTTACTCAGCTATACAGATGTACGTAACTGTTCTGCACAGCCAGTGTTGTGTCCCATTTGTTCATCTGATGCCATGACCCCTCCCTCCTGTGATTGCACGTGAATGTGAATCATTGCGGTGAGTCAAGAAAACTTCACTCTGGGGATGTTAGTCATATGCCCCGCGCTAAGCACCATGGGAAAACATCTTGAACAGTAGAGGGCAGTGATGTGACATTGAAACGGAAGCAATCTGACCCTTTAGACTTCGTCACTTGCCTCTAGTGATTGATATTTTCTGACGGCTTCTGTCAATGCAGTGTTGGTTAGCTTACCACATTGTCTCAAATGCCCCTACAAAGTGCATTAAACTCTTCCCAAAGAGGAGTTGTTTTTAGTGGCAGTGCTGATCAAATTTAAACATAAATGACGTACTCTGAAGGTGCATCGACCTCTCAGGTTTTTGTCTTTTCCAAGAAAGAAGAGATAGCGCTTTCCAATGACCTAGTTAGTAAAGGAGAAGTTACATAACATACTCCGTCACTCTCCCGACTGGTTGACGAAGGTCTGTGGTTGAAAGATTAGTCAACCATAATGCTTAATCTGCAGGTTATGACAGGGAAGGAGGGAGGCAGAGTAAAATCAAGGCTGAAAACTGACTGTGCTTCAGTATGCACATAAAGGCTCACACGGGAGCACATTTCAGAGGTAGGAATGTGACTGTGCGTGTTGTTTCTAGCTATCCGATCTTTGTCGGCGATTGCCTCAGGTTGAAAAGTTCCAACAGAACTGGCCAGACGAGCAGCAAAGTTAAAAAAAAACAAAAACAGATTGCTGACAGTGACTCCTCCTTTTACCTGAACACATTTTACACTCTTCAACATAGTAAAACTATAGTTTGGCCTTCTCATATCTTGCACTTTTAATCCCACTCGACCCTCCATCATGCTTCAAAAGAGGGTTACGATGTTATCTTTTTTTCCGACAACTTTGCTCTAGATTAATTAGTCCCTTTAAAACAAACTCTCTTGTGTTCTTTGCAGGTACAACATGCATGAAGGCGTCTTTTGTCCTCTTGGAAACGTTGCTTAAGTTTCTGTGGATAACATTATCTCTCAGCCTCTTTCTCACCTTTAGACAACATGCTATGTAATTGCTTTCATAGATCTCCACCCGGGTTTAAACTTTATCTCTAAGGTGTGTGTGTATGCGTGTGTATGCGTGTGTATGCATGTGTGTGTGTGTGTGTGTGTGTGTGTGTGTCTGATCGTGTTGTGTGCTCAGGATCAGGTGAGCAGCAGCTTTGTGGCTGATCATTAACCGAAGGCGGTGGTAATGTTAGGCAGGAGCTACCGCAGCGGTTGGGGTCAGGGGGTTGAGGAGATACGAAACAAACATTAACAAAATGTAGGTAATAATTAAACGAATACTTTGAATACTTTGCAGAGAGTTAAAAACAGGTGTATCAAAGGCCTTTCAATGAACTTTTAATTTTCACCTTAATTTCGACAAAAGTATTGTAGATGTAACTGTATCTACAGTATTCTGTCAGATACCAGCTGCACAGTTCGGTGAACTTTAACCAGTCCACTCTTATAAAACAGGCTGGGAAGTTAATATTTGTGAGTGCACAAACACACACTGATCCCTTCTTTTTCTGTTTGCTGTTTACTCTTTGTGGTTATTGTCCATCGCCATAGCAACACATCCTGCCATTGGTCCAAAGGGGAACGAGGGTTTGAGACACAATGCACAGTAGGAGCCGCAGCTGAGAAAGGCTTCACAGACACAGCTTGACCACAATGTTTATCATTTATTTTCAATAGGCTCACACGTTTAGCAAAATTTCTGTTTGTGCCAACTGTGGCTTATAATAGGGGCAAGGTAAGATAATGGGATTACCAAGTGAGAAATTGTGTCAAAAGACCAGTTTTGAGAGAGAATGTCTGATTACAGGACGTGTGTATATCTGTATTACTTTCAGGCCCACATGTACTATGATTAACACTGTGTAGACAAACAGCAGGGCCTAAGTGGAAGAAATAAAATTTAGTCACAGCAGCACTAATTTGGCTCCTTGGTTTAGACTTGTATTTTTCTTGTTACAGGGTAAGTCCACCAATTTTACACATTAAGTGGTGTTTACAGGTCTTGGGGAGTAATACAAAAGTTAATATAAAGCTTTTTGTGGCCTCCAGTGATCACTTAGGCCCTGTTGCATTGTGGAGATCGTAGGCACCAGGTTGGGCATTGCACTCACTGTTGGATTCATTACGGACAGTTTAAAGACCGACAGCAGAACCAAAGATGTTGCCTCTTTTTCTTCTTCCCATTCTTCTTTCGTTTCATTACCCACAATTCAACTTAGCTGCTAAGTGACATCACCAAATTGATTGGACTGCTGCTTCCTCTGGAGCCACAACAGGCCTTATGCTGCCTCACAAATGCAGTTAGTACTCCCCAAGACCTGTCAACACACTATAATGTGTGGGAGTTACCCTTAAAGTACTCAAATACTTCCTCTTCACATTGACACTTTTCAAATGCCTCTGTTTTTTTTTAAAACATTTGTTCATTCTTTATGATAGTCATAAGCAAAATAAGGTGGGGATAGAATATAGAAATCAGGTGTCCGCTGAGGGAGTGTAACATGGGTAAATTGATGAAGTGGGGTAAATAGGGTATGGGTGGATGGACATGGGGAAACCTGGTCAATACGTCTGTATTTATTGGAATCTCACTACGAGATTTTCCCTTTCACTTAGGCTTGACGTGCACAGTATGCATACTGTTATGTATGTGCTTCACCTTTTGTTACATTACTTCCCTATACAAAGTTTGAGCAGGCTATTGCACAAGTGTGTTGTACCTAGGATTGGTACAACACACTGGGATTGGTTTACCGTTGGAATCTGCCAAAGACCATCAAAAGGAAGACTACTTGTGGTAATTTAAGTTATAAAGTAATTGATCACCAACAATATGAAAGAGAAAATTGTTGCTGTTAAAATTAGAACTGTGGGCACTTCGTAAGTTTTATTTCCTTTTAACAGAGGAACTGCCAAACCTGTAAGAACCTAGCACAAAGCACCTTTGTCTAAACACATCCTGAATATTGCGGAAAATCCCTCAGAATATTGTGTACATTTGCTCATTTTAGTTTTTCAGTTCACGCAAGTGTCAAATGCCCACCACCACACAGGCCTGTGGTCGGGCCACCATATGTTCTCACCACACCAGAGTTAGTGTGGAGGTGGATAGAGACCACTGACAATGTTGGAACAAGCCCAGATGAACCAGAACCAAAAATACAACCGCTTATTTGAGCTGAACCAAGCAGCCGAAGTGCAAAACCAGATTTCCACAATTTGTGTGATTTTTCGAATTGAGAAAGAGCTCCAGAGGTTACTAGGAAGCATCCACTCTGCAGTGTTGAGAACAAAGATTCCTAAAGCCAATTTCTTCACCAGTCAGCCCCCACATGTTCCTTGGAAATCTGATTCCTGTGAGTCATATTTTATCTTAACAGTGTGTTCTTTCAAGATCTGGCGGAGTTACCTTAAAATGTCGGTTGCAAATCAAATTGTGCCTCATTAGTCATTGTTTTACAGTGTTGTAAACTGTGAGAATAATTCGTATTAACAAGTGGCCATTGTTTGTGCCTGATACTGTGAGCCATCACTATGAAAGAATATATTTTCCAGATTGAAGCCTTGCAACACAGAATCCAGGACTTTTACTCTGTGACAGTTAGGGGAGGTGGCTTTGGCCTCAGGTTGCTCAACACAAGATCGCATCAGGAGCAAAAAGGGGAAATTGCAACAGAGTATTTTCTTGAACTTCTGCTTAACTTTGTAAATGTGCCCTTACACAAGTATCTAACATCTGGGCTCTGAACAAAGGCTGCGCAGCTCAGGAAGCAGAGGTGATCCATCAAAGGGCATTTGCAAATCTCAAGTGAACAGAACATTGTGTGTATGTTAATGACAAAAAATGACTGAATACAGATATTTGATATGAAAGACAATGTTTTTTTCTCAAGATATGGAAAATTAAATGTTGTCAGTGTTTTGGCACTGATTACAGCTGTGAGTCTTTGTTAATAGATCAGATTCATAAATCTGTATTTGAGGATTTCCCCTTTGTTTTACTCAGGATCAGCGGGATTAGTTAGATAAGGAGCATCTTTTTGATTACTTCCCTCAAGTCATCCCGGTTGTGTTGCCAGGTGGGCTATTTTAAACTCTGAACCACTTGTGAATTCCTGGTGGGGATGTTGTTTTTTGTTGTCAACACAGATCACCACATTGCACGATATACTTTCTTGGATGTAAGGTCTCAGTTGAACAGGTTTGTGGATCAGTGATGATGCTCAGTGAGGGTCTGGTTGAAAAAAGCTCAATTCTTCCATTCCTGCTATTAGAGTAACACATTCTGTAGCTTTTGGCTTCCTCCCTGAGAGAGCTCCATGTTGCGCAATGACCCAGTTTGACCGGAAAAAGACCAAGTGGTCTCGTGGATTCCGCAATGTTTGAGATTTCTCAGTTGTTGGACCTGATTTCCACTATGTACAGTGGGACCTTATTTAAACATCCATGTTTATTTATTTATTTATTTTTTCAAATCCCCGTACAGTGTTTATTTGTTTATTTGTAACCTTATTTGTCAAGATCCAAAGGTAATTTGAAGTATCACTGCAAAGGGGAATGACTGTTTGTGTCCTGGGATTGAACAGCTGAGTGATGGTATGTATACATGCCACCTTCCGTGAGATGATCTTAATGCTTTGGTCTGTACTGTATACACAACAAAGACACTGTATGACACAAAACACAGGAGGGGAGAGAAACGGAAGGAGAGTGGCTCAGAGTTCTTCACACAACAAGCTATTCTGTTCATGTGTATGTAACCCGTAATAGACCGAATCACTGCTATTTTTTTTATTTGTATCACTATTTCTCCCAGTAAACATGAATGATTACACCTTTTATGATTTTTTTATTGTGTTACCTTCCCATCATATATGTTTGCCTCTCTTGTATGTTTTGATTGTTTTGTACAGGACTTTTTCAGGCGTGGTGTTGACCTGGCTTTCCATTTTTCTTTCTAAGCACACTGAGTCTACGTCTGTTATATGACATCTGCTATATAACTAAGCTTGACTTTGGCAGAAGTAACATTTAAGAATATATAGTAAAACAAGGTGGTTCACCTGTCGGAGTTGATGTTTCTGCTGTGCTTATTTTATGCACTTTGCTGCTACGCTAATGTATTTGATATCTACCCAAGAGAGACATCTCAGACTGACTGCTAGTTTGGGGTAAACTGTGGCCCAGGTACAGGTAAAAAAAAGTCTCAGATTTAATGTTAGTGAAAGTCTCGTTATTGACCAGAACTGAAAGCATCAAACTGAGATGTATGCACTTGAAGTAACTTGAAAAAAGAAAACAATATTATATGTAAGCTTGTGCATTTTTTTTTACCTGGAAGTTATTTTAAACAATACACATTGTGATTCAGAATATGTTCTTAAAATCAAGGCAGGTGGCCAAAATGTTGTAAGCACTCTCTCGCTGACACACAACATGTTGTCCTGAATATGTGTTTGATGATTTTATACTTTCTTTATTGGTTAAAAAGTGTCGGACACAGATTCTTCGAGAGATTGAAAACGATTCCCTTCCTTGAAACCAGTCACTGTTTACAACATAAATCTAGTGTTGTTGACAATATCAACACATCAATTATATCGTGTTAGTGTTAATAACATCCCACATTCAAGGTGAAGGATACCTCTTACTATATCTTTTTTCTCAACCTTAATTTCCCCCCAAAATCTCTTAAAAGCACTGTGGGTGAGGGTGTTATTAAATTGTATATTCTGTATATTCTGTAAGTGGCCTATATCTTCCTATATATCTGCTCAGAGGGCATCTTGTGTGAGCATCTACCTCTCACTGAATAACAAACGAGTCAAAAAGGAGAAGAGAGTACATTCATTTCTTTATTCAGAAATTTATTTTGTCCCTTTTAGACAATTAAAAATATAGGATTCTCTTTTTTTGTTGTTTTACTGCACTTTCTCACATTGGTATTTCACAGACCTTGAAATATTTTTTTTCCATAAATAACGTACAAAATACACTTTTTTTTCTTAAAACACAAATAAATATCATAATAAATATATTAGTTTAAGTTAAACAAACACAAGGCAACTGATAACCGATAGGAATACTGCGGTGTTAAAGTCCCTGAACCAGGTTGTGAAACAAACGGGGGACGATGAAAGATGGGGTGCAATTCTACAAAATGGCAAAGATAACAGAAGCAACTCTTACATAACGTGTCAGACATTCACTTTTTTCTATCAGCACACTTTGATCTTTCAGCATTCTGCAACTTACACATGCGTTAGCACCCCAGGTCTCAGAAAAATTACACATTCACCCACACATGCATATGTACAGACACACACACACACACATACACCTACACACACACACATACACACACAGAGCAGAGTGAAGTATGAAGCTTTGGTTGAATGCTACTGGGAGACTCGACAGTTTCTCCCATTTGAATTAGCTGTAAAGTGCATATCACAGATAAAAATGGCATCAATGACACATGTCAGGTCTCACTGATTAAGGCTACTGAATCAAACATACTGTTCATGGCACCAGAGTACATAGCCTATGAGGCAAGGAGAATCATTAAGGCACAGCATTTAATGATTATCGCTAAAGATAAGCCATTTTGATCACTACAGATTTACGGTAAGAACAAACCAGGCTATTTGCTGGTACTGTCAAGACCTGCAGAAGAGTTAATTTTTATGGAAGACCACGTACAAAGGTCTAATAGGCTACAACGTATTTAAAGTATAAAAATAGAGGGTATTAAAATCATCTCAGCGTGTGTAGTTTATCCAAGACGAGTTCCATTTTTTTTACAAACATAAATTAAGAACTTTTAAGTGTTATTGTGTCAAAAGTTGACTTGTCCTGATCAGTTCTGGTTTTGGAGAAAGTTCAGACGAACAGACACAGTTAACAAGGTGTCAGTTCTCTTCTGTTCTCTCCCTCCGTTCAGTCGGACAGGGACAGGCGTTCAAACACGGTGAGCCTCTTGGTGGCTGACCCATCGAATGTCGGAGACTCGGTTCCACTGGAGCCGCCGCTGCTGCTGCTGTAGCTGTCCTCCAGGGAGTCCTCTGAGGAGAAGCGCTGGAGTCCAGCAGGCTTCATGAATCCCCCAGGACCAGGAAACAGCTTGCCGTCCTGGTGGTGCCCATCCTCCACGTTGGCAAAAGCTCTGCTGTTGTTGCTGTTAAAGTTATTTCCATGGCCACACACACAGCGTGAGGCCTTTGGCTCCAGGATGAGAGGAATGTTGTGGATGTCTCCGGTGCTGGCACGGGTCTGATGGTTGCCAAACTGGAATGCGGCTGCCTCCCGCGGCAGGGAGTCGGCAAACACTGGGGAGAGGAGATCAGCAGGAGGTGGAGAAACAGAGGGAGCACGGCTGAACCCCATGTTAGGATCATTGAAGGATGAAGGGAATGATGGAGGAGGTGAGCTGCGGGAGCCCAGGAACCCAGCGAAGCTGACACTCTGGCGGAGCTGGTGGCGAGCTGCTGTGGGTGGTTGCTGTTGATTCTGGAATTTAGAAGATTGTAACGGACCACCGCTGGCTTTATCCTCATGGATGAAGTGGCAGCGAGAGCCATAAGGGCAGTAGCCGAAGTTGTAGAAGGTTCTGCAGGGCTCCGTCTTGTACTTAGGGTGGCGGTACAGTCCCCTCAGCTCTGCCTCGCCATGGGCAAACTGGCATTTACTGCCATACTTGCAGCTGCCGGTCTCCTGGAAGCCACGACACAGTTCAGTCTTGTAACGATTAGGGGACACCATCGGTTGGACCTGGGGTGGGAGGTTAGACGAGGGAGGGAAGCCCGGCGGTGGAGCCACAGTGGTGGCAGGGCCTGAGGGGAAAGCCTCCAGGTTCTTCAGCTGTGCGAAGGAGTTGAGCAGGCTGCTGCTGGACTCGGTCAGACTCATGGAGCGGTCGGGCCTGAAGGGCAGCTGTTTGGGTTTGGAGACAGGGCCCTGGCTCCAGATGTTGGAAGGCCAGAGAGGGCTGCCATTGTCGTTGTAGTTAACATGCTCGGTGCTCATGCTGTGGCTCGAGGAGGCAGGAGGGGTGGGGGGAGAGAAGAAGGAAGCTGACCGGTTGAGGCGACTCTGCCCTGGGACTTTGAGTTGAGGCTGTTGCGAGAGCAAGACTTCATCCAGGGCCAGGTTCATGAAGTTCTGTGACAGAAGATTGACAAAGTTAACATATAGACACTCAAACTACTCATATACTGTGTGAATATACAACATCAGGTTCCTTTTCACGCCTACTTTCCACAACACATGTATTTCAATTATAAGTCTTTTATTTAGCTACAGAAAACATATTCAAGTTAATATTTCAAGAATGAAATTAGGCCATTATACAAAGAAACACCAAAGAAATGGTGCAGTACTCGAAGTTACATAACCATTATCCTTTATCTGCCATATTATCATATAGATAATTGCAGTTTTTGACTCATATCCTGCCTCACCAGAATATTCTGCGGGTGGAAGATTGGAATTCAAGAAACAAACAACCGAGCGTCGGCTGTCTCCCTTATCTCATTATCTCTTTAGAATGGAGAACTCCTCTGTGACTACACTGCGCTCAAAAGGAAGCCACCGTCAGATCAGCGAGTCCCAGAGGAATAAAAACGAGCAGGGAAAAACAAACACAGCCACAGACCCAACCCTCTCCAACTTTATGAAGCCTTCTTTTTTTTTTTTTTTCCAAAACAAGACGAAGAATAAAATAGAAATCCACAAAACTTTGACTCACCTTTGTGAGGATGTCGTCAAGCATTTCGGACATGCTGTACCAATTTGGCCAGGAGAGAAGAAGAAGATTCAAGCTCTGAACCACGGTCGGCTGTTTGATACCTGTGTCCAGACTTAAGTTAACTGTCGCTGCAGCCGTCTGCCTTTTATAGCTGCCTTCAGAAAAAAACCCTCCCAGGACTTGGCCTGGGGAGGAGTTTCCACTCGCTATGTTCCCGGATGACCCCTCCCTCCCTCCACCTCAGGTTTCAGTGAGCTCAGAGGAGGGCTGGTAGTTAAACAACAACGAGAGAGAGAGAGAGAGAGAGAGAGAGAGAGAGAGAGAAAAAAGGAAAAAAGAAAGAAAACGGTGTATTTTTAGCCAGCTGTGTGAAATGCTTCAGTTTTGTGGGCATGTGAAAGCAAAGTGGCTTATTTACACAGCACTCATGCACTCTCTTCATAGTAGTGTACACTTGTTTCTCCTGTGTTTTTTTTCTCTCGTTCATTCCTGTGAATGCTGAGAGGTTTTTCTGAAGGAAAATGATCCCAACTCTGCGAAAAAAATTCCAAGATCTGAGGTGAAGATGTGTCGACTGATGCCCCCCCCCCCCACACACACAAACAAGTACGACATGGCTCTTTCTGTAGCAACCACACACACAGGAACATATTCATATATTTACAGTATATACATTCCTATGACTAATGGGTTTTCAGGAAGTGTTCAATCATCCTGCCTCAAATCACACTCTGTCAAGTGAGTGTTTTGTACCTACAGACACAGATGTATGCATTTACCAGAATACATACATCTGCAATCCCCCCCCCCCTTTTTTTTTTTTTTTTTTACGTTTGGTTTCTGTTGTACAACAAAGGTCTAATATTCCACCGGAGCGCTGGAAGAGTGGAGCAGTTACCAGAACACAGCCAATTGAGGTACTGATTAGTGCAAGGGAGAAACCTTTGGGCTGAAAACAAGATAGAGGTGAGTGAGAATAAACACCAGGGCCGAGTAATCTAAATAAACCTGAACACACTGGACTCTGATACCTCTGTGCTCAACACTATGTTCTTTTAGCTCTATTGACCATCATTTTATATAAATCGTCATCACCAAGCGCAATTATTGGAGATGCTTTTAGGGAGGTATTCACACGCTCGTCCCCTTGTTTTAACTGCATTAACTGCATGGCCCACAATGGAAACGTCAAATAAAAATAAAACTTCACAAACCAATCTGAACATTAGCAGTTATTAGCAGCGGACTAATGTCAGTGGCTGATGATGTTTTTATTTTTTTAAATTTCAATGCTGGTTACTATGGTAACAGAATGTTGTTTTTGTAGTTATGATTTTGTTTTCCTTTCCTCTGTTCGGAGGAGTGTGACAGCTGTCCCCCCCTGCACTAGAATGTGTTACGGTAACATGGAGTATGTGTGTGTGTGTGTGTGTGTGTGTGTGTGTGTGTGTGTGTGTGTGTGTTATGTGAGCGTATAACTGCAGACACAATGGCCAAGAGTTATTTCTGAGAGTCCCACATTATAAGGGCTGTTTTCACACAGTGTCATCTGACTTTCAAGGCTGTAAAAAAAAGTCACACGCTCTTCACTTGTCCCCTTCAAAAACACACTTTAAATCAGTTATGCGGCTTATAATATTGTAGCAATACTATCTGATGGTTGATTAATGACGTCACAAGCATGGCGGACACAGAATGATAAGACGTTGAATGTGATTCAGCAGCGAGATATGTGGGAAATGCTGCGTGTATAAAGTCACCTGACTCTATGAAACTCCAATGTGTGACCACTGAATCCAGATCTACAGAGTTTTCATTTTGCTTTCTGCAAGGCTGTTGTGCTGATATCAGCTAATCAGGGGACCTTGCAATTCTCTGCTGCTACATGAATCACCCACTCCCGTGAGTCATATTCAAATCCTGGCAATGACGGTGCACATGTCCTATGAAGTGTTGCGTAAGTCCAGAAAAATCAGGGCAATATTGATTGCTCAGTGGTAACGCATGACATTGGTAAACAGAAGGGTGCCAGCAGACTGCTGTCTGCTCCACCTGAGGCCAAAACACCAAATATACAGAGCTTCTCAAACTGTTCAAGAAGGCACACAGAAGTACTGAGGAGTGAGATCACTTATAGATCATTTCAAGTTAAACAACCACAATAGACAAATCCTTTACTTGTTAAAAGTAAATATAAATGTTCCTAAATGTCCAAAGTAGAAGTAGAAGTAAGTGGTCCAGTCCCACTCAATGTATAAGGTAATCTGTTTAAATCTTTATTTTAATGACTTAAAAACACCTCTACTGGATTATATCAATAAAGTCTAACGAGTCATTTTCACACACGTGAAGCAGTAGAATTTTAAAATCAGGCACAGTGAATATTTCAGACGCACTGAGTGAACTGAACTTCCCACTTCTGCTTCAAAAAACGTTAAACCATAGTTTCACTTCAGCTTACCGCCACAACACGTCCCAGTTCTCACTGTACTTTCTTAAGTGTATCCCCACATCATAACTCTCTGCACACGTGGACCTGTGTCATCAGTTACATCAGAGTTGTTTTTCTATTTGTGGACCTGAAAGTGTTGAAAAAAGTACTATTCTTTCTTTTTTTTTTTTTAATTTGATTTGTTTGAGTTTTTTTTTTTTTGAAATCTTGTTATTTCTTGGATAAATCAATGCAGAATCACCATGCATAACACTTTACAATAGGATAAAACATACAGCAGCAGAAAAATAATGTGGCAAAAATGACTGTTTTACTTTGTTTATATGTGGCGGGCCCTGCCACCTTTTCAGCTTCAAACACCTTATTTTCCTCTGAGAATAGCTTTTTCATTCAGTATATATATATAGATATATCTATCTATCTATCTATCTATCTATCTATCTATCTATCTATATATATATATATATATATATATATATATATATATATATATATAGTCTATATATATATATCTATATATCTCTCTCTCTCTATATATATATATATATATATGTTTATACAAAAACATTTTGAGTTTGTATAATTACCTCATTAATATTATAAATATTAAAATTCTGAGTTTGAATTTCTTCTCCAAAACTACACAGTGCCTCTTTAAAAACAACATCCACATGTTCAAAAAGTTTAAAAGATTTCTGAGTGTGCTCGTTTGACGTGTAATCCAAGGGGTGACAATTCTCGCATTCACTCTTTAAGTCAAGGGGACAGGGATGCTCGATTGTGAACACAAGAAGCCTCCTGTGAGAATTAAATCTAATTCACAGGCCTCGAATGCAGATGGACAGACCGACAGGCTGACCGAAGCCGAGCAGGCCTCTCATGTTCCGCTATTAATAACTGCAGCTGGATATAAATAACTTACCTAATTATAAACCTGACAGCATTACATGGGAAAATCTACAGGGTGAGGAATAATCCCACCCCTCCTCCTCCCCACACGTCTTCTTATTTAACCTCTCATTTCGTCAGACTTCCCGAATGCAATTCCAGTAAATTGGCTTAGAGGTAAGGAGGGCAGAAAATGGGCGCAGTGACATGTGTGTTGGCAGTGTGTGTTTTTGTGCGTGTTGTGGTTACCTTGCTCTACTTGTTTCTGTTCTGCTCTAGCCTCAGTTGCATGGAAAGTCACTCTAACAGGGAGGGGCAGACACACACACACACACACATTCACACAACGCAAGCTTAACAGAGCATTCCTGCTGACGCGGCCTTACAGGTTGTTGTTGTTGTTTTCCTTTTTTTTCTTCTTCTCTTTCGTGACTAAGCGAGTGAGCGCTCATTGCCAAGTTTTCCACTGGGGATTTTCAGGCATACCAGCGTACATGTAGTTTCGAACATGTCAGGGCACGGCGCTGCATCAGTGATTGTTTTTAAAAGGGATTGGAAGAATAGTAGGACTGTGGGAAAATCTGTAATATAAGAAATGGAGGGGGGTAGGTTTGTAACACTTATAATGCAATAATGCAAATAAAAATCCAGGAATATTCTGGTGTTGACCTTTGACCTTTTGGATATAAGATGTCATAACTTCATCATTTAATCCTATAAGACATTTGTGTAAATTACCTGTACGAATTGTTGAGTTCTGTGTTTCGTGAGGTCACACTGATCTTGATCTTAGACGTTTGCCCACCAAATTCCAAGTGGGTATGTGTGCCAAATCTGAAGACATTTCCTCAACACCTTCTTGAGGCATCATGCTCACAAGAACATATGTACATATAGAAATAAAATACACCCCTCATCAATATAGTGTGCTTGCGCGGCCTCTTGTGTACTGTGACTGTGTAGTGTCACTAAGCTGTATAGATGGAACATTATCTTTACTCTGATCAACCATGTAGCGTCTGCTTTACATGTAACTCAATCAGGAGACCTCCTCTGTTACTTTCACACAACTTAAATTAATTCAAATTAATTGTTGAATTTAACTATCATCAAAAAAACAAATTTTTTGACACTAACTGAATTCTAATGTTATGCACTGTTCTGAGAATTGGTGAAAGAAATATTCAGATCTATAACTTGATTGTTACTTAATATCACAAGTATACTGCGGTCCAAATCGTAGATTAAGTGAGAGTACAAATATGCAATCAGCAACATGTACATAAAGGAATAAAAGTGAAAGATTGAATGTTACCTACGCATTATTATCAAAGTTACATTTATAAAACTATATTATGCACTGTTGGTACTGTGTCATACTTATACCACATACTATAACCTGATAATATGATTTATATGTAAAATCTTGTGCCAAAAACTCAGAAACTGCAACTATAGCGTCAAACAAATGTAGCAAAGTAGAAGTACAATATTTGTAATAATAGCAATAAATACAGAATTAATAATATAAGTAATTCTGTAAATTATATTTTAACTTCCATCACATTTTTGGACGGAGTAACACAAGGAAAGTAAGGTTGATTTGAATTCGTAGTGATCCTTATTCAATAATTGATGGACCGTTATGACTTTTTTATTCTCTTGAACTGGGGGTCCATGATCTAATGTGGATATAAAACAGAAGGTTTGGGAACCTCTGATGTACAGTACAATATCAAATCCAGGCTCAATTGTGTGTTGGTGCTACTGTTTAATACAAATTAATAGTTACACTTCCCACAACTGAACTTTTTGCTAATATAATAATACCACTGAAAAGACATCATATTGACTCCTCTGGTCAAAGTTCATCCTTCAGGGATTCTCTTTCTAAAGAGACACTTGCTATTCCACCCTAAGAGGAGGGAAACTGAGGGGAATTTTAAGGACTCTGACTCATCCTGGATGGCAGCAAACTGCCAAGTCACCATCATATGGCTCATGATGACTGTTCAACCTACAAGACGCCAAGGTTTCCTTTATGCTGTAACAAAAATAATAGTGATGATGATGACGATTGAGATTAATTTACCTGTTCTTTTAATTGTATTTGTGGCGGCTTCAGAGCACACAATATCCACTCTTTTGTCTTCAAATTCTTTTTATCCCTCTAACTCTGGCCCGGTTGCACTTTAAGCCCCTGACATATACAGTTTGACCAGCCTGCGCCTCTAATAAGTGATACTTTGCAAATATTTAACCCTCCACAGCATCGCTATGGTGACACGCCAAACAGTGCACACACAAGCGGGCACGGGGTCAACTGTTACTTAGCGACAGCCGCTGAGCAGGTTTGCAGAGCTAACACGGCTGCCACAGAAATTTGTGATGAGACCGGAGCTAGTCGTGTGACTGAATTTATCAGGTGATTCATCAGGATAGAGGGATGGATGGAAGGATGACTGGGGATAAAAAAAAAGAAAAAAAAGAGGGATGGGATCATGAGGTGGAGAGAAAGTGAGTCAGTGGTTCAAGTTGGCCGGTGTTGACTTTACGGCCTGGGAAAGTACCTGCCTCTCCAGACATATGTATATTTGGAGAGGCTGGTACACAGTGTCACCGTCTTTATCTCACATATGTCATGTGGCTGATAAGGTTGTTTCTGTGTAGGTTAATTTGATAATAGGGACTGTGGACAATGGGAAGTCATGCACTCGGAACGTGTAAAACACATATGTTACTATGAGGCTCATATGACTTCATGAGAACAACTGAGAGGAGAGATCATTTCTGAAGTCACAGTGTGAACAGCGTCGCCGTTTCAAGCAGCAGAGGTGTCGGAGTGAAACTTGAGTGAATCTTGTTTCACTTGGTTCCTCCGTTATGTTTCAGTTTTTGTCAAGAGAAAAAAACTGGGCAGTGCTGATCTATAGTGTATATTCCGGATTTTAACTGTTTACTGTTCTCTAGTTCTTGCTCATCACTTGATGTATGACTGAGTGACTGATTTAAAAAACAAACAAACCCTAAAATAGTATAAATCAACATACTTTGTAAAAACAAACAATGCATAGACAGAAGGCCTATGTGCACATCCGCTTATGAACAAAATGGTAGTCAGCTACATTATAGAACAAACCAGTAAAAATCTAAAGAAAAACAAAAAAGGTATCAAAGTCACCCTTGCTTCACTGCCGTTTGTATGTTATAGCAGGGTGTTGGACACTTTGAGAAATCCCCACTTGTTGTAACAGCTGCCTGTCTCTCTGTTTACATCAGTCCATACACACTGAGTGAATTATGAGGGCTATTGCCAGTAATCAGGATACATGATGACTGTTGAGAATTTTTTGTGTATGTGTCAGCGTATAGGAGCCACAGGGAAACATGAAACAGTCATTTGGCAATCGTCGCCTGGTGTTTTCCTTTCTCAAGAGGCGTACTGACCCCTATTTCCACAAAAAACAGTTATCTAACCAGCCTGTTTCCTGGTCTTCTCTCTTCTGCTGTGCGCTTTTATTACAATGCTGTTTCTGTCATGTTCTTCTTTCATTTAGTTTGCCATCAAAAACTGTGAGGTGAAAAAGGTTATTTAAACCCACAACGGCGTGATGAATTGAGTAAACTGATGCCATCATAGATAAAAAAGATGATGCATTCTGATTTAGTTCTTTTCTCTCAGGTTGTGTATGTTTCCTCCTATATTCCTGTCACTGGTTCTGTTTCTGTTCTTTGACCTCGTTTCTCACGATTTCACAGAGAAAAGTCAGCGGTGTGATCAGAGGAATGATTACTGCGTGCGGAGGTGTCAGTGCCAGCCTCATTTCAATCTAGCTGATGTGGATGTCACTAGTAAATGATAAACTGTATTAATTTTCTTTTTACTGCTCATTTCAAAACTTAGTTTAAAAAAGTAGAGTTCATGAAGGTCATTTATAAAACTGTTGTCCAGACGGAGAACAAACACACGGGGAATTAACACACACACAATATTGTTATTTTTTTCCAAACTTTCATGCCAATAAAGCCCCATTGAATTTAATTGACGATACAAATCAGAGAGGTAAAGCACATTATTAAACCATGAATTTCTACATGAATTAAATACCACAGATTTATTGTTTTTTAAATCTTAAAAAGACAGCATTGAATTGATGGGCATGAGATCTGCTTCAGGCACTGAGGTCACCTTCAGCTTTTAGCATAGTTTTCTGAGGATGTCAGATCGCGAACTGAGGGAGTAGCACGAAGGTGTAGCCTGTGGCACGGATCAGTATGACGCTGGACTGGTTCGACTTGTTTCTGCAGGGGTTTTTTTTCTCTTAAGGCGGGATGCAGCTTAACACTTAAAAGTGATCAGTATGCGAAACACCCGCAGACTGACACCAAAGGTGTCCTTGGCGGGCATAAATCATGAAGAAAACGCACAGAATGTACAGATGTTATGTGAGCAGATTCCAGAAAGTTTGTATATATAAATACACAGATTTCATTAAGCAAAGCAATAATGAGGAAACGTCGTTCCTGCTTCCCCTATCAACACAGAAGTGTGCTTTTGGAGGACTTTCTGCTGTGGGCCAAACTCTGTCATAAGACAGATGTTCAAATAAAATGAGTAATAATTCAAATTCAGCTTCTTATCTTGACAGCTGATACTGCAGTTTAAGTTGTAACCTAATGCTCGTGTTTTCCAGCGTGAAACTCTAAAGTTGTTTATCAGCCTTTTAGGCCTCAGGGGACTCAGAAGTGGTGGATTTCTTGTAACTGAGTGAAATCTGGAATGTGTGTGTGTGTGTGCGTGTGTGTGTGTTTCTATTCTGAAGGGGTGTTTTCTCTGTAGAGTTATACATTTCTCATCCACATCCCAAACAAATTTCTCAGCGGGAAGTTTTTTCCCCTCCAGTGGGAACAAACAGGCACGTAACACATCAGCTTTATGCTGCAATCCTTCACACTGACCCAAAGTTGTGGATTTGGATCTGATCCTCTCATCTTACGACAAGTATATCAGCGCTGTATCACTGTTTGGTCAGTCATTAAAAGCTGCAGCAGAAAGTTAAAGATCAGCTAATTCAGCTTTACAGGTTCAGTCATGTGGATGTAGCAATGAGTCCTGGAGGCCCGCACGTTACCTGTCGAGTTGGACAAAAGAACAGGGAGGGATGGCTGATGAGCTTCAACATCTTGTGCAAGAGAAAATGATCTGGGTGTTGCAAGATGGAGCCTCTTGAGAAGTTTTGCAACCACTGTCACACAATTAAAAATGGTACGTGCCTGTCTTTGGACAGCATGTACTATTTGGTGTACGAGTGCTTTTATGTCAGCACTCTGTTGGTAGTTCGGCTAGTTGCTAACAGCAGCTACAGTCTAGGATAAGTAGAATACAGTTACTAAGGTGATATGCTGCTCCTGTTTTTGTTGATGAATTCAACCCGGCCAATTCTTACAAAATGCACCTTTAAAAGTCACTTAATAGTCTTAAATTTGAGGTCTTAATTGCCACTTTCATGACTATTCATTTCAAAACCTACAACTGTCAACTGCGTGTTGGTCTTAGCCACCCTGATGCAGTCAGTATAACTCTGAACTACCCTCTGAAACTGAAGTCTGCAATGCCAAGCTACAAGGTAACACTGTTTCCATTCCTCCAAGTGCAGACATGTACATAAAACATAATAATAGTAATAAAAAGTCTGCCTTTTCTCTGGGTAAATATGTTTCAAACACCGAGCTAAAACCTCAGCGTGTGTTGGCACAGCAAATGCTTTATCAGCAAGTTGCTGACCTACTCCTCTGTGTGTGTGTGCTGCAGACTCTCTCTTCAGTTCAAGGTCACGGCTGTGTTTTGTGTCAGGAGGTATCCACGTCCGCCGCTACATCATGACTCACTTGTGTGAGGAGGTGTTTTCCCGCTGTGCGGATCTACTGTGATTCCACCACAAATAAAACGCGGCTGCCGTCCAGCTTTGATCCCGCGTCCGCTGAACACCACGTTAAGCTGTGAGAACCCAGCAGATGTTTTGAGGTTTTATTTTTAAGGTTATTTAATCATGGTGTTCCTTAACCAACGCTGGAAAGACACGGCTGACAACACCCAAAAAACTGAATCTCATCCATCAGAGGGGGGAAAAAAAAAAAAAAGTACAAACAGAATTGTAGAGGACTCTCTGACACGGAGTAAGCAGAACTGACTTCATAAAGGGATAGAAGGAGCAAAAAGTACCTGGAAGAATTACTGTTGATTACGACTCAATGGAATATTGCTTATTGCTACAGCAGGTTGCCTGTTTTTGGGTCCAGAAACAGAAATGGACAGTGTCTGCATTAGTTGCACACTAGGAAGAAGATTCTCCTAGTTACAGGAAATAATTGACCCACAGTCTACTGGGGGAGTTTTCAAAACCCCAGCCTTTAATCTCTCTTATCACAAACTCTTCAGTATTGAGCAACACTGATGTTCTATGTATATACACAGAACAGAACAGCGTAGATTGAACACAGCTGTGGCTCTAGCTTTTTCTTTCGCCCTCTAACTCGCTCTACGCCTCATCTGTTTCCTTTCTTTGTCCTCCAGCATGTGTTTCACCTCCCGCTGAGACCCTTAATAGATTTCTGCTGAAGTTCTGCTATTTCTCAAAACTTTGGTTATTCCCCCCTCTCCTCCTCCTCCATTTCCCTTCCCAGTTTTCCAGAGCACCGCTGCTCCGCTCTTCCTTTTCACGCGGAAACGGAGCCAGTACGAAGGAGAGGCAGAAGAATGAGAGGGGGAGGGATAGACGGGAAGCCGCGGTCTGAAAATTAAACAAAATGAAACAAAATGTTCTGCACTGCCGGCTGAAGCAACTGCCAGGAAATGAGGCGAAACTACCCCATAACGTTTATGAACTACGCTTAAATTAGATGATAGGTGAAATACATCCCTAAACAACAAAAAAGGAAATTGGAATTATACATCAACAGTGCCATAATTGTCACATTACAGCGGGAGGTTGGATTGTTATGAAATTGCCCCAGGAATGCATAAATGTGATTCTGTATCCATAAAAACCTCCATGTAATGAAGATTCTTGTTGCCTGTGAGAAAAAAAAGAACAAAATACACAGAGGAAGGAAGAAGAGAGAGAAGGAGGGGACAAAAAGATTAATAATCTGAAATGTTTTCTTACAGATTATGGCTCACACAGATAGCAGGAGGGCCACTAGAATATTGTTTCTAACTGCATAAAATGGTGACCTGTGAGTTTATTCAGACCATTGCACACCAAAATAAATGTTGACAATATGTTTCTGCAAACCACAGATATGCTGAAACTTTACATTTCTTTTTGTCACAACTTTATGTTACATTTTTCCATTTCTTTTTTTTTTTTGTTCTACAGTCTGGTAATGTTTAGGCCCAAAATCCACTTGGTTAGGCAAAGGTTGTAGGATATCCAGTTTTTTCCACTCTTCAAGTGCATACAAATGTTAAAACGCTTTGCTGAACAGTGGTCTCTGGCTTGGCAGCTGTCCTGTCCAGCTGTCACACCTCCACCTTCTGATGTGAAAGTCAGCTCATGTACTTGTATAATGAATGTGAAATGACACGTTGTGTAGAAATGTTGAATTTGAACGTATCCAAGGCTGGCAGAAAGGTAAAATGCCAACTTATCACTCTAGGGACTGAGCCATACATGCAATAGTTCAATAGTTCAACTTCCAATGTACGTGAACGACAGATGCATCCACATACAAACTGCATTCATCATTGAAATACTAGCTAACTTTTTTATTTGTTTTTCCTCAGTTATTAACTCAACTTTTGGAGTTTTCTGCTAAAAATGAAAAAGAACATGCGATGAAACACTTCTCAGAAATCCAGCCCCTCCTTCCTGTCCAAGAGAAAAGCTTACTCAACTTCTCGTAAAGAGTCTCTTGCAGCTAATGCCAGGAGAATATATGACTGTCATGAAGCAATCTTTATGTTCTATGTCTCATTTTTACTGTACACATTCTAATGCACAAACTTCCCCTTTTTTCTCCTTTTGTACATCATGAGCTCTTATGCATTCATCACATTCAGTTTACCCCACTCTTCCCGTCAGTGCGTATGCTTTAGCACCATGTTAAGGAATGATAATTAACAGAATCCTCTAATGCTCTTGGTATTTCAGGGCATTTTCACCAACGTATATCAACCTTTAATTTTTTTCAGGGCCAAAGTAAAATATGGTGTTAGACTTACGTATGTGGTGAACTTTGAGACAGCACCGATTAAGTCTTTTACACAGAAGACCGATGGAGGACTCTGGTCCGAGGCACCTTTAAGAGCAAAAGATAAGACTTTAGCTTACCATCCAGGAGCCTTGAGTTAGATAAGGACTTTATTGAATTCCATGTAAAAGGTACAATCAAAATAAAAAAAGGAGATTAATGTCATACCAGGAGAGTGTAAGCAGAAATCAAAGCACAATGACAGAGATTTAAGTCAGTCTGTGTTTCCAGTGGTCACATGTCAGCTCAACACCAAAATAATTTCAATGGGATTCTTTGTGATATTTTCTTTACTAACAGTTGTCTGCATATTCAGAGTTTAACGATCAGCACTGACGTCATTCCACAGACTGCCCCTTTGATGTTATGCCACTATCTCCTCTTATCCCCCGGGCCTGCTTGACAGTATGCCAGGCCCGGCTGATAACACCTCCATGTCTCTCGCCCTTATTTGCAGGTACTGGCCCTACCTTTCTGTGTCGTCAAAGTATTCTGTCCTGCGCTTTCTGTCTAACTCTGTCTCCTTCCCTCCCGACTGTTTCTTTAAAAGGAAAAGTATGTTCCTGGCTGCGCTGCAGGAACAACGCTCACACAGTAACGGGGAGAGATCAGAATGAGGGAAGAGGGGAGTTTCACAGATGTGTCTTGGCTACGATTGTTATGATACGCAAACACCGGGACGGAGTGTTTGGATTTTTGAGCCCTCAGCTTTTGCGTCATTTTAATCCTCTTTTACCCTCTAAATTGTGCCGACTGACCTAAATTTGGCCACCAGTTTACAAGAAGACCCTGTTGGGTTGTTCAGTGGATAATATTTGACAGATGACCTAGATTTGTGAAACAAAAAGGTCAAGATATAATAAAGAACTACTTGATCAGTTTATATATTTCTCAGATGGGATTCGAGGTCACGCAGCCAATTAAGTTTTATGACAAGTGAGAGTCCAGATGAGTTTATGATTAGGAGGCAGACTTGGCTGTGACCTCAGATAGTGAGCCAGTAGAGGACCCTGGTGGTGATGGTGATCAGGACACATTACAATACATTATGAGAATACCTGTAATGCGTCATAATGCAGCTAGAGTGCCATATAATTATAGGAGTAAGCTCTCATAGATATTCTTAATGCTTCGTAACAATAATCGTAACTCATTACACTGGTCTGTAATGCATCATAAACATTAGTGTAATGGATTACGCTGATTGAATATTCCATTCATTAGACAGTATGTCAGTATCTGTCAAAAAAACCCAACAAACATCTGTTTTACTTAGAGCAAAGTATGAATTTGTCAGATTTCTTGACACAATTTGCAGCATAACATGAATCTGAGCTTCCCATTCAGAGTGTGACACTGTGTGAGTGGTCTATGGCCACTTACAATGACTTATAATCACATGATGATGCATTATATCAGTGATTACAGTGTGTTACAAAATTACTTGATGCATTTCTGTGATCCTAGTGAGCGATCAGCAATTAGGAAGTATTGATACTTGACCTTAAATGTCATTATAATATGTGTTATAGTGTGTTATTATTATTGTTATCGACCATTCTAAATACTTATGATCGCTTATAACTATTATTATACACCGCTATGGGCGCATAATTTTTTTCATAATGCGTTATAATGCATTATAGATTTTGGTTACACAGAGGAAGTGTAACCAATATTTATATATTTATATAATACAAAATTATTTGAAAGGTGTGTTATTGTTGTTTTGGCATTGGCTCTGGTAAAAATTGAAGCAGAAAGGCGTGCTTATATGTCATATTCTGAATTTCTTTATCGACCCTTTAATGTTTGGTGAGAATTGTAAGCAGAAACATACAGCACAAATTAATGTAAAAGAGACAAAAACATAGAGGCAGACTGTGATGTGTATTTGCACTTTTGACATATTCGTATTATGACCCAAATCAAACTTGAATAGGAGGTCTGAATGATTAAGTCACTAACACCAGTGGCGAGAGAATACAGAAAAGAGACTGAAACCCCTCTGTCCACTACTCTCTTCCTCTATCTCACATACACTTTGTATTTCCCACTACACCACTATTGACACACACATAGGTACACACACACACACACGCGCGCGCGCACGCGCACACACACAAACACACACACACACACACACACACACACACAGGACCTCAGCTGTACACCACGCACAATCTCTCCCCCACGCACACACACTGCCTACTCATTGCTCACATTTGAAAGACTCTCTTGTTAAGTGTGTGAAACAGTACGAAGGTGTAAAGATGTAACGGAAAGGTAGTGTGAGTGTGTATGCGTGTGTGTTTGGCACGTAGATGGTGAAAACACAAGATCATGTTCATATGCCACATTCCAGATCCTCTTTGCAAATCACAAAGGAGGGAAAACATATATATTAAGGGAAGTTATTCTGCAGAGACAGTCGTCTGATGTCCCCAAAGTGTCTGTATTTCTAATATTCCAATTATTTTTCAAATTCTTCTCAGAACTATGACCTTAAACCCAGAATGCTGACTTCTCCTCTCAGAATTATTAATCACTCTGACAGTCATTCTGACTTTATTCCTCGCATCAAAGTCAGAATTCTGAGAAAAAAGAAGAAGAAGAAGAAGAAGAAGAAGAAAGAAGAAATAAAACAATCAGAACCACTTAATTTTTTTCCCAGTGGCCCTAATCGTACCTAAAAAGCTCTGGGACACAGGATGATATATCAGGAGTGGCAGCTTTAATACATGCAAATTCCTCAATGAGTAAATACAGCACAGATAGATGAAGTGATCTGTGTGTAGCTGTAAAGGACTTAAATGTTGTACACTGACACTCGCAAGACTAGCTGAACAATAATTATTGTTCTTTATAGCCCCAGTATATTTCCCATGCTGGTGTGACTCAATTCTCGTTGCTAATAAAACCATATCAGTCTGTGTCAATGCCGAGATAAAATCAGTATCAGGCAGGATTAAACAGACTTTGGCTACAAACACAAAGTTATTGTAGCCTGAAGTGCTGCACAGACAAAATGAATAATGATCCCAAAGCAAACACCTCCTTCATATCCTGCTTATTTACTCTACCAGTGAAAACAAACAGTAGACCGTTGTCATGCTCCTAAAAATGTTGATCAGGTTTGTCTGGTCACACCTTTCAGGCGACAGTGACACATCATCAAATCGGCTATTGCTTGATCGCGTGGAAAGTTACAGATTGGAGACTTCAGTTTTTTCCAGTGTACTTATACAGTATCAAGTGCTGAAGAATTTGATTTACGCTGCCTCTATGCCAAGTGCTGAATTCTCCATCTGGCCTTGCAGCTTTGTTACGGCGCTTTAAGAACTGTGCAAGCAAACTGCATTTGTTGCAAGGAGGGAGTGAAACGTGGCCGACAGCCCAGCCGGGCAAGCTGATCTTTATTAATAATCCTTGCACTAAATCCAGGTCTCTATTCCCCCTTCTATGGGCTGTTTTCAGTCTTTTCATCGAGGCATTAAAAGTGCCAACACCTTCTTTGTGATGCTAACTGGGTCAAACTGCTGTGACTTCAGCACCCTCACACAGGCTGTCATTCACACAAAGACACACACATGGCTCAGAAAAGCACTGAAAATTCATCACTTTTGCACTGACAGGAAAATAGCTACAGTGCTGCGGCTCACTGACCTGTTAAAAGATGGTAACCAGGGAGAGATGAGGAATGAACTGCACACAGAATGCAAACACAATAAAGAAAAATGCATGATAACTGTGTACAGAAGTAATTATAGGTGGTGGAGAAAACCACATGGATCAAAGTGTTTGCCTGACGTTAGAAACCAACATGCTACATTAAACTGAGTGAAAATGTGTGTGTTCCTCATATGTGTGTTTCTGTGTGTGTGTGTGTGAAACCTGGAGACGAGTTCTCGGGTGTGGCCCGGCGTTGCTCAAGTTTGAGAAAGGCGCGGTCCAATGACATCAGCAGGTGAAACCTGTGTTCAGTTTGTGGCAGGAAATGATGCAGGCACCAGTGTGTGTTTGTGTGTCGGTACAGCGTTAAAAAAAACAATCCCTCTATCTCCGCGCTGGCTTGATGAGGCAAAATGATTATTACGTGCTGAGGAACACACCATCTGAAAAAAGGGTTTTGAAGTATGAACTCAAACTCGTATTAAGGTGGCATTTCCTCTCGAACGGGCCGAGCGAGCTGAGTGTTTTGACTGGCAGTTAAAGTAGTGGTTGGGCAGCCCACATTATATAATGGACTCTGAGTCACTGACTTGTTTATATGACAGACTCTCACACACACACACACACACACACACACACACACACACACACACACGCGCACACACACACACACACACACACAGGTCGATGCTGTGTGAGTTAGTGAGCGAGAGAAGAGGGCTAGACCAAAGGAGGCAGATATGAACACATAGACACACACACACACACACACGTTTGGTGAGTCAGAGAGGAATGTGCGCTATGTGGGTTTTGAGCAGAGCTGTGCGCACAGCATAAGGACAGCAGCTGGGACCCTTCATGCTGGTGCTTGACAGGCTCAAAGGAATGTACCATTTCTCAGAACTGTCAGTGTAATCTTGAACTTATCTGATTTTGTAGAGTCAAAAAAAACAAAAACATTCAAATGCACCAGGTTTGTATGAGAAAACACCTATTCATCAACTTAAAGTCAGGCTAAGATTCGTTTTGGGTATTCCTGCATTACATAGTATCGATTGCACAGCGATGGAAGATGTATTCAGATACTGGGAATGGTACTTTAAGCTACAAGTACTATTACAATGATGCGAAAGAAAACACTACAAGTAATTATTCTGCGTGTCTCCTTTGATTTTAATATCAATATACATATATAATTAGATTATGTCAATACAACAAATAGAATGTAACTCAGTAAATGTACTCAAGTTCAGTACTTAGGAACAATTTGTCAAGTGTCAAGTACTTACACTTGACTTGAATATTTCCATTCTCTGGTGCTGCCATGTTAGAAATAAATATTGTGAATGTGCCCTCTTGGATGCCTTTCCAAAAGCTTCTTCCTGGTGTCCCACCACATACTCCTCTTTTTTCCTGAGTCACCGTCTGTCAACCCGACATTTACAGTATATACACATGTAAATGTATGTATAATTTACTTCTACTTGTAAATTGGATATTTAATGTACTTTTAATACATACATGCATTTAATATTGGATGAGATTTTAAAATGATACCTCTACTTTTGACTGCTGGGTGCCTTTTACAATACTGGTTAGTGAGATGCATCAGTGTGAAGTAGCGTTTTGTATGCTATAGGATGAAGGTGGAGCTGGTTTCAGCTACTTCAGAGACAGTTAGTTTCTCAACATAGGGTTTAGTCTCCTCCAGCAGGTCATAAAATAAAGGGTTCTGGAGAAGATGAATGAGAGGGAGAAGAAGAAAAGACACATTTCTGCTCCACAAATATGTACTCAGTGTTACTGACTTTTGTGTAATCTGTGCTTTTCTGTGTAATTTTGGCCGATTTAACCACTCTGGGTCTCAGACAGTTGTACAGAATGAAACTACCAGAGAAGATATGAGATTAAACTCTTTGGCAGAACTGCCAACAACTCATATGACGAGCGATACCTTACAAGGGTCCCCAACTGGACACTGCTTTTCATAATAATTGTTACAGGGTTGTTGTAATCTGAAACAATGCTTTAAATTCAATGAGCTGATTTGTACAATATTTGTCTGTAAAATACTAGTGACTAGAACTCTTAAAAAAGCTGCATAGCAGAGTAAAAAAATAACTT
This sequence comes from Sparus aurata, assembly GCF_900880675.1. Taxonomy (NCBI): domain Eukaryota; kingdom Metazoa; phylum Chordata; class Actinopteri; order Spariformes; family Sparidae; genus Sparus; species Sparus aurata. The sequence goes on along the minus strand of NC_044188.1, from coordinate 18,577,297 downwards.
ATCTTAGCCACTACAATGTAAAGGAATAGACACATAAAGTAACATGACATTAAATACTCGCCTAAACTAAGTTAAAATTTTGAGTGAGTATACAGCACTTGAGTAAATGTGGGTGCTTTTATCTGACTTTAAAAACCCAAGTTTGCTCTTTTACCAGTGTCGCATTTATAATTTAAATAAATGGCTTCACTGTTGTTCATGTGAAATATAACAAGCATTGGTAACATTCAATCAGAAATGCTTAGACAGTATTCAGCTGCTCCGTTCATCTTGTTGGCATTGAGACACAGATGATTACAGGAACGAATCTGACGAAAAGTGTCCATTTGAATTCAATGAATTTAACAAAATGCTACAGAGAATCTGTTGGGGGAGTTACCACAGTGCACTCCCCACAAACTCTTTTCCTGAAAGTTTGTTTCAGTGTTCGTTTCTTTTCTAATTTTTCAGAGGAAGAAAAGAACATTCAGCATCCAACAGTCTTGTCCATCAAGCTGCCTACTGTGTTTCCAAGTAATAACTTCCCTTCCGCAGCTGAAATGGTTTCCACTTACTTTAAAAATATCATGATCATCACCGATGGAGGCTGATCTGTTACACAATATAAGTTCATACTTGGGAGTCCAATGGAAAGATTCTATTGTCATATGGAATTTTTTTCATAACAGGAGGATCCTACACTATTACACAAATCTATGATGTGGAAAAAGAAAAAAAAAACGTATGGTCACCACAGACGTGCTCCCAAAACTGAGATGACAGGAATCAAGACTCTCATGACGTCATAAGAATGCAAATCCTAGAACTGCATGATTCATAGGTGATGTGATCAAATAGTGGTGTGGGCGAGTATGTGAGTACGTACATTCAGTTAATGAAATCACTACTAACTGTGTTGAAAGCAGTGAAACACACTGCGTGAAGACTGTCCATACTGTGAAGGCTTACAGTGACATATGACTCACGCCCATTGTGTATGGCCTTTAATGACAATAAAGTTTTCCTTACCTTATCTTACTTTCCCTCTGATTACCTTTCCTCAGCTTACCTCACCTTATGGATACTTTCCATGGTTCAGTGGTGTCACTCAGTCGCTCCCATTGTTTTGGAAACAATCAGAAGCAGCTCAGAGTTTCAAGAAATTTAGGAGCCATTAAGGAGTCTGTTGAGATACAGAGATACAATATTCAGCACTTTTTCTGATTCTCAGAAACAGTTTTATTCTTACTCACTGTTATCATACTATCTTTCTCTGTAGGAATCTGCGAAGAACACAATTTCCTGATTCTGCTTAGCTGTGAGGCAGCATGTACCCTGCAAAGGACCTAGTGACTGAAGCTGACGAATAAATGTAGTGAAGAAAAAACAAAATATTTGCCTCAAAAATGTAGTTGAGTGGAATTAAGTAGCAGAAAATGGAAATATTCAAGTAAAGTACCAGTACATCAAATCACTGATTTATAGGTGAAATGACCAGCTTTCTTTTGGGGTGTTTTTCAAGAGTGAGATATGTTTTTTTGTTTTGTGTACTTCTCATCATGGATTTAGATCTTCTTTTATCCTATATCCACTATAAATGTAGTTACTTATTAATCGTGTTTTTCTTCAAAAAAAGATGAGAAACTAAAACATAGTATACGGTTGCATCGCATATGTAGGTGCCAGGTTTTGAAAAGCACTCCACTGGTCTATCATTGCACTCATCATGGTATACGTACCTGGACAATACAGTAGAACCAGAGATATGGCCTTTTTAGTGCATCCTTCTTTTTTTTTTTTTCAAATTACCCACAATGAAAATTAGCCACTGAGTGACATAACTGGGAATGTATCCGATTGGATACAGCTTCTTCTGGAGCCACAAATGCTTTATAGTAATTTTTCCACATAAGCAGTAGTGTTTTTAAGAAATATGTCCACTATATCTACATTTAACACAATGTATATCTTTTTATTTTTCTATATTATACATTTTAAATTGTCAACCCTTTCTCAGACTCTACACATACTTTCTTCTACAATGCTATACTTGACTAACCAAACTGAATGAATTTAGTCAAAAATAAAAAGGTCTTAGGTTGAAAAAAAAATATGCTCATGTGTAATCTCCAACCACTGATAACATTAAACACAACATACAGTTTTATTTTTGCTTTTTCTGTATCTAATAATTTTAACCATTTTTGGGGGCCTTTTTTCAGGTTTTTTCTTTAGTTTTGTAGTATTTTCTAGTAAGCCTCTGCAAATAGAAATCTTTCTTCAAAAGTTACTTAGACGTACAAAGCAATTACAGTGCTTGTAAAACTGAATACTGTAATCTTTTTGTCTGCAAACTGGAAATGTGTCTGTCCTGCTACACGTGGGATGACTTTCACATGACTTGCAGGACGGAGGAGGCCTCTGAGACCACCTACATTGATTGTGGCGTCATGAGCTGAGATTTCCTGCTCAGCGCGCCATCTTAGAATAGAAGTCACTTTATTTAATTTTTTTTTCGGTCGGCACAAGAAACCAGGAAATTACAGAAAAGTTTCCAGCCCCGATAATACGCTTTGTTTCCCACCACCTCATGGCTCATTTCCCCCCCCGTGTTGTGATGCTACAGAGAGCCAATGTGCACATTCTGCAGTGTCTAACCGCAGTGACACCAGCTCACATGAGGAGGCAAGGTACCATCAAAGAAAAAACTACAGTGACTCATGACCACAATCTCTTGATTTGAGTCTGCATCACACGGGATCGTATAGCTTCTCACGTATTGTAGCGGTTACTGTATATGCCTCTAATGAAATAAGAGTGTGTTTGTCATTACTGCCCTGTGTCATTTCCACATTTACCGTCCACTCCTGCGCAAACACAAATTTTAGATAAAAAGTGAAAACTAGAGCACAATGAGTGTGAATGTAGGTGTTTGGCCTAAACTGAACCTCTCATCTGTGAATCAAAAAATCAACATGTAACCTTCAAGGAAGCGGCATCTAAATATGTGGCTGCTAAGTGGCTACACATGTATAGTTTTAACAATGTACAATGTATTTTAGATGCAATAGATGTCAGATCATTGTATTATGCATTAACACAAAGGCAATGCATTCTCAAAGTGAGACTATGTAACTCTAGGAATAGGAAATAGTGTTTTTCCATTTACAAATGGGAACTAAACTACTACGAAATAAATGACACTAAATGACGCTTATTTTAACACACTCAGCAGTATTGCTGCTAGCATATGTGGTCTGGTATGATCGGTGGCTTACAACTGCTGATGTAAGCTATTGTTAGCAAACTGAATTTAGATATTACTAGGTCAGTTGCAACCTTGGTGAGTCAGTTCGCTGACTCTATGACTCTTCTATACTTGAGCTACTGTCTCACTAATTTTTTTCCATTAACCATTATCCTGTAAATGTCGCTTGTGGCAGCGTCTGTCGTTAACATAAATGAAATAGTCTAGCTTTGAAGTTCAAAGTTATTATTATTCAGGTCAGTCATACGATTTTTTCGCATATCAGAAAAGGCCTCGGAGACTAAGCACATTCTTTCTAGCATCTCGTGTCACAGGCGGTGTTGTCACGTGTCTTAAATGTAATCTTGAACTCACAATGGAAACATTCTTGTTCCAAAGCAATACTGAACTTCATGAATATGTACTGAATGTAGGTGAGCGGGAAGAGCAGCTGTCTTTATTAGTGTTCACACAAATATGTGGCATTATTTTAAAATATTTGACTCCACCAATTTCATTAATATCCAGGTATATTCATTTTATGTCACAGTTGAATTGTGGTTAATATAGGTGCCAGGTTTTGATAAGAAGAAAAAATGTAATAACAAGGCCATATCTCTGGTTCTGCTGTATTGTCTATGTACAATCAGTGCAAGGATAGAGCAGTGGAATGCTTTTCAAAACTTGGCGCCTTCATTACCCACAGTGCAGTGTAGCCACTGAGTGACACCACTGGAGGCAAATTTATCAGATTACATTCAGCTTCCTCTGGAGCCACAAAAGGCTTCAAACTACTTTTTCACATATCGAGTAGTGCTCCACAAGACCTGTTAACACACTTTAATGTCTAGAATTGGTGGAGATACCTTTGAATACAGGAGATGCAGCCTTGTACTATGTTTTTTATATTACTTCATATACATTTTCTCATCTTTTTTGCAATAAAACAATACAAAATGATTAATAAGTAGCTACATTTATAGTGGATATAGTATAAAAGAAGATCTAAAGCCATGTTGAAAAATACACAAAACATAAAACTAACTAACTCTTGACAAAAAAATCCAAAAGTGAAAGCTAGTCACTTCACATTTGTTTATGTAAACACGTTGAAATGCCTTTTTTTCTGCCTGGCCTCTAGCAAAGCACCAGTACTAGCTTGTGTAATTTCAAAAGCTCTATCATCTCCTTTAATAAACTAAATGCTGCAGGCCCAGTGAGGCTCAGACGAAAATAAATCTGATGTTAGAGAACAATATTACCATCAGGAATAAATCCACTGAAAATGGTCTTTAGTTTCTTAGCGGCAAAGCTCTTACCTCCACCTGTAACAGACGGGAAGAGAACATATTTTGAACTCTATAGATTTACCCCTGGGGGTTACTCATGCACGTCATACACATGTTGTAAAGTCAGTGCAGCAGCACTGACTCTCACCTGACAGGACAGGCCTGGCTGTCGTAAATACACACCCTACTGGGTTGTACTGGGGGCGTGTGTCAGTGGAGACATCTGGCAGATGGGCAAAGTAGAGGCACACCGACTTGCTTAAAATCCAAACACCTTTATGTGTCACAAGAGGAAATAAACTAGTTGATGTGTTGTTTGTGTACATGTGCGTCTCGTGATTCACTAATCCAAGATTCCTCCACTGATGATATCACCTGTATCAGATGAATGTAGGTGGATGGAGGCGGAAAAGCTGACAGGATAGCTAGTATTACAAGGATTACTTCTGATTAGAACAATACAATGCAGAGTAATGTGAAGTCATAATGATCCTGTGTGATCTTGTACAAACTGGGCAGGAACATTGTTTTTCCACGATGGAAAGAATGAGCTAATCCAACACCAGACTGTTACACAGCAATCCACTTATTTGATGTCATTAGTGTTAGACGATGATGTGGTTAACAAAGTCATGCAGTACGGGAACACATCACCTATTGCTAGTCTCATTTGACATGTTAAGCTCAGTGCAAAACTAGGCCTACACAAGCATAGTTTATAAGATTAGTAGCTCAAAAACCAACTGTCTGCAACACTTATCACATCATGACCGGTTCTGTTGCGCTCAGCTAAGGTTAATCACTAATTCAATTATAATGTGAATCATGACTGAGCAGACGATGGTGCACTCAGTCACTGGTGTGGAGTACAGCATTGTGCTTATGCTCTGGTTAGGTGTAGGCACAAAAAACACTTGGTGAGGAAACGTCATGGTTAGGTTTACAGTACCTCTTTTTTGACACCAGGCCTCTTAAAAAATATCCAGCGTTGTCATGCTTATGAATGCTAGAAATACAGACTTGAACTGAGGCTGCCTATAACCCCACCACCATGCCCTTAATGGCGCGTTCACATATACATATATGTAAGCATATTTTTTTGTTTGTTCGAACATTACACAAATCCACTCATCATTACATTAGAAATTTTCAGTAAGTACCCCAAAGTGACAAACGTTTACGTTTAATTAACAACGTCATCTTGTGGCCGTAGTAATTATAAAGGAAGCAAAGGAGGAAGTCAGTTGACATTAATGTCAGCGTAGGGACAAGTTTGGGGTGGGTCAGCAAACACTTTTACATGAGAGACAGCACTTTTTCAAACTGACAACTGTCAGCACAATTTTTTCCAATTTTAAATATGTGTTAATTATTGTCACCACTACGAAGACCCTCCTCTAACAACTTTCACTATGATGATGAAGTTTCACTGAACCTAACCAAGTCGTTTCTGTGCCTAAATTTAACCTTAGTCTTGTGTGTTTGGTGCAACCGTTCTGCTTTTGTGCTGCCGTCTTGGCCAGGTCACTCTTGCAAAAGAGGTTTTAAATCTCAATGAGTTTTTTACCTGGTTAGATAAAAGATATTATTATATTTAACCACATTGTGTAAGTGTTGTCCCATCATAAAATGACGCAGGATGATGTCATTTTAAATCTGGCATATAAAATCCTCACTTTAACTTTGGAGGGTGTAAAACCCTCCTTTTAAAGAGAAGAAATTAAACTTTAACACTGTTTAGTCCTGTACTCTGACGATATTTTATTACATCACAATCTGCCCAGTCATGCTGATGGTATGCTGTCATTCTTCAGATTAAATTTCCATTAGAACTTTTTTTTTTCCCAGTTGTGACATTGAATGTGAGCCATTAACACAAAACTGCTGTGTATTAAATTTCCTCCACTGCTTCAAAAGTTCAGCCACGTGCCCCATCAGTCGTCACAGACAGCAAACAGACTTTGGCCTGTCAGTAGCCGTGTTAAGGAAACAACAAGCTCTCAGGGAATTTTTTTATCAAGTGGTGGCTTCCTCCTGTATGTGTTTACATACAAATATAAATAACTCAGTTCTTCAAAAGATGGTGGATGTGAATGCGTGTTTGTGCGTCGCGTTACGCCGAGTCTCATAATCAAATTGCAGAACTGCTGTATAGAAAGAATTGTTAAAGGTTAACTTCCTCTTGGTTCTAGCCATTTTTAGCTCCTGGTCAGGATCACATTGTTTGTGTGTGGGTGTTTGTCTTTCATGTGTGGGAGGATAACAGATGAAAGACATACACAAACATTTACAGATATAATTGGGGGAAAGGGCTCGTCACTTGTTATGGACATCAATCTCTTCATTTTAATTTGTTTTAATATGTTTTTCATATGTTTATGCGTGTCACTGTATGTGTGTTGATCTGACAACGATCAAACAGGGCATGTATCTGCTCTGTCACAGTGAGAAAGCTGATCCTGGAAGCAGAATCTGAGTATCCATTGACTGTGGAAGGAATCCGAAAAAAAGTTTAATAGCAATAACAGAGTTCAACACGTATCAGGTGTGAATTTACAGTTGTTCTATGAAGTTGAGTACTGGAAAGTTGATATGAAACCATTTCACATTAAACAAAAGTCAGAGTGTTGACGTATTTGTTTTCATACCATTATGTGATTGACTGTTCTTCTCGTGAAACGGTTTTTTGGAGTCCAAGAAAAATCTGTCTCGGGGGACAAGTGAAGGATTCTGTCATGTTCCTGTAACAGTCTGACACACTGAGGTTAATGATTTGCTTTAAAAAATGGAGACTGGCCAAAAAAACTGAGTCACACACTGCAGGACCGGAAACTGCTGTTGCACTTATCTGTGTGTGTGTGTGTGTGTGTGTGTGGTTGTTTGTGTGTGTGGGGGACTTCTAGCACGTAGCACTTCTGGCTCCTTCCCAGTTCGTGATAACCACAGGTCCCCGTCCAGCAGACAAACTGTGGGAGAGAAGTGATATCAATCATGGTGACCTGAAACTCAAACACCAACAAGTAAGATTTAAGATCGTGACATGGATCTATTTTTGGAGCGATATGAGGATATGTAACAGTGACTCTACAGAAAGAATAATGAGTTACAGTTAACACTCTTCTGTCAGAGGGAGGGCCAGCTCAGGACACACGCTTCACAACACTTAGGTCATGAGTGGATTTGCTTGTTAACAACAGGACAATATTAAAAATGTCTTCTTCTTCTTATTTATTTCCACTAAAAGGCCTTTAAATGGATGTTGTTGCTTTAAAGGGGCACTACGTAGTTTTGGCAAATTCAAACTCAGGATTTTGATATTTACAATATTAATGAGGAAATATTTAGTTTTCTCCCTAACTGAATGAACAAACTGTTCTCAAAAGGGAAAATACAGGCCCCAGAACACTGTTTGAAGCTAGCATTATATTACAGTTCATTACAAATGTAGTGATGAAGGTCGGACGGCAGTGCTCGGCCTTAGGACTAAATATAGAAAGCAGAGTAAGGGCCTTGTATATTTTCTCCTGCTGACACAGTCACACTTTCTCGTTAAGTCTGGGTGCTCATGTGGCCATGAGGTTACACGTGGTGTCTTTTATTATGTCAGCTGATTCAAATTTTTACCTTACTCTGAGTGTGCATAAGTTAGTGTTTGTGTAAGTTCCTGTATGATTAATTCAGTCACTTGACCAAATGATAGTGTTTTTCTTTCCCCTACTGATAGAGTGTGTATGTGTGTGTGTGTTTATCTCAGAGGGTTTTTATGTGTGTACTATATGTCTGTTCATGTGAGTGCAAGTATGTGTTTTTATTGCATCGGGTGAGTATACGCAGTAAATTTTGGCTGACGTCAGAGCGCCGGCTCCTATGTGTATGTGTGTGTAGGCTCATCATGAGTGGGTGAAGTTCACACATTTATTGTTTTATTCCATCCGCGTTGAAGTGTTTTATGATGCCAAAAGTCCAACAGATGTCTGACAGTGTCTGAATCACCTCCATTTATAACAATTAGTCTGGAGAGTGGTGTTCAGCGTTTCTTTTTTAACCCACATATTATCTTATAGAGTCATGCAGAACAGAAATCCAATACAAATCCAAATCACAACATCATTTCATAGCATTGTTTTTTTTTTTTTTATGATATCACCATGGGGTGCCGTTTAGCTCAGTGGGTAGAGCACGCGTCCCATGTGCTGAGGCTCTGCAGCAGACCCGGGTTCGACCCTTTGCTGCGTGTCACTCCCCCTCTCTCTCTCCCTGTTTCCTGTCATATCTTCAGCTGTTCTATCAATAAAGCCATAAAAAAAGCCCAAAAAAATTTTGAAAAAAAAAAATATATATATATCACCATATGATGCAGTAAATAGGGAAAGTTTACACAACATTTAAACTAGTTTGAGATGAGTAGTGCACATTTTTCCAACACCAGCTGATGCCTTGAGCTCGGTACTCTTTCTCAGGATGAATGAGAAAAAAAACCACTGCCACTTTTTTTGATGCTCGAGGCAGTGATGGCTGCTGAGTATTAACCAGGGTGGGGTAACTCTGACACATACACACACACACACACACACACACACACACACACACACACACACACACACACACACACACAATGTTGTCTCCTCTGACTTAAAGTGTAGCAAAGTGCAACTCTGCTGATCGCTCCTTTTGTTTTTTACATTTCATTTAGGGGGAGTATCAAAATGCACCTTTTTGTACTCAAACAAAAATCCTAACTGAAACATGTGTAGGTGTGTTAAAGGTTAAATACACCCAAAAAATGAAAAATTTAATTATTCATTTTCTACTCACCCCCGTGTGGGTGGAGGCTCAGGTGAAGTGTCAAACCACAAAACATTTCTGGAGCTGCAGAAAAAACAGTGTTTCAGCATTCATCTGCGCAACTGTAGTAGATGGAGACTTGTTTTAAAGGGTATAGTGGTTTAATTTATTTGACTGTAATCTGTACTTTATTTATAATCATATATATTCATATAAAAACAACAATCACCTAATATTAAATATATTAAATTGAGAAGTTACTGACTGGTAAAAGTTCATTTCGACAGCGCTTCAGCAGTCACCTATTCACTCAATGTTTGCAGATGCAAGATGCCAACCATCTCATCACGGAAACTTCGGCATGCTAAGCCAGGGGATTTGAACCAGCAACCTTCCGATTACTGAACGACCCGCTCTACCTCCTTGGTTACAGCCACCCCTGAGAGCACCCTGAATGAAACCGTGCTGGATAGTATAACGCCCCATAAACATGTCAAGCACTGGTCAGCCACTGCTGCCTTTGATGAATGGGAAAGCCAAAGAATCCAAAGCAGACATAAAAATTATACATTTCGTGATCACCAAATTAACAAAATCTACACCTTGAATCAGCAAAGAGATTTCAAAAGAGGAAATAAACACAGGCCAGTTAACATATTTCAAACCAAAATAACTGCAACATTAAATGAAATTCAGTTGGACAGCATTTCAGCAGTTGGCCATTGGATGGTGTGGACGACAACTGAAAAAAAACATTTTAGACACATTAAAAACACAACTGTAAAGTTTGATCTCTTCTTGTGCGTAGTGTTAGGTGTCACATTGAGAATGTACAGTCATATCTGTAGTGAGAATTGGAACACAGAGCAGAGACACTCTGTGTTTCGCTCTGAATCGTCCGCCTCATATTCGCAGCTGCATCTGTTGACTGCACATGTTTCATCGCACGTGTAATGCTGTGATCAAGCGCCTGTACGGTAAATCATAACTTTGTGACAATGACACTTCTTGTTACACTATTTTTGCATGACTTTTTTTGTGTTTTTTTTTTTTTTACCTTGCTTTCACTTCTGATTTATAGTTTTTTTTTTTTTGCCCTGCAGCAAACACACCTCAAAAACATCTGCTTTTCATTTGATCAGTTGAGCTTTCTTGGGACGTAACCCCACAAATCTCCTGCTGTTTGGAGAGGAATGTAATATTGAGAAAGCTTGAATATTTCAGTTATTTGTGGCTTATCAATAACTGCTGTTTTTTTTTTCTTTCTACCAAATATTATTTTGACCATGGCAACGCAGTCGATGATACATTGCATATTTGTAAAAAGAAAAAAAAAAAAGAACTAGACCAGAGAAAATGGAAGTACTCGGTGTCACTCTCTCCCACATTGATGTGATTAGTGACGTGCATTTATAGCTTTTACTGAGTCTATATAGGGCCAATGGAGACTCTATCGATTTACATAAAGACACATGTGAATGTAAGGCAGCCGTCTCTTAGGACTTATACTGTACAACTGTGACTGTCCTCCCAGGTAAGCCCCTAAACAACCCTCCATCATTTCCATCCATCAGTTAAATAAGTGAGAGTTCAACGTATTCATCCATTTCCTGTGCACCATGTGGTTTGACCAGAGCAGCCGCGTGTGACTCTAGTTTTGTCTCAGGGAGTTGAAGGGGTTTTTTTTTTCCAACGTTGCTATGGGCAGTGTCATCATGATGTTGTGCTTCTGTCCATTCTGTGCGGTATAGTTTTTGTCTTTGTTTTTTAATCTATTCATTTGTGATTTCGCCATCCTTCAATTTGTGTTAATGTTGAATTATTATTGAGTTATTAGAAAACTAAATAACGACTTAAATGACAAATAACACATACCATGGCCCCGCAAAAGAAGTGGGCCCTTTGCTTTCCATCACCCATGTAACTCTGCATGTTAACTGTTCACTAAGGGCGAGCTTAAAGTGTGATCTGAAAAAAGGTGTGACGGGTTGTCGTGGGAGGGGGCGTTTGAGCCGTGCTGAAAGTGTAGAGCTAGACCACAAGACACCGCATCAAAACATTTGCACTCGGCTCATCGAAAGAAACCATGACACAGTCGCTCTCAATAGCCAATGGTGAGCACACCAGGGTGTGTATAGGGGGGCTGCGAAACCACCACTGTTCTGTCGATGAGTGGAAAGGTAAAAACGTTTGTCCGGTCGGCTAAATTGTGGTCGCGTCACGGCAACAGCTGTCTCAGGGTGTGATGTGGGCAACATGAGGTGATGGACCCCTCCAGCATGGTTACAACTGTAGACGCCACTGGTCACTGCATGCTAAATAGTCTTCTTGCCAGGAATGTGAACCCAGAAATGTTGAGTACACAAAAGTTTCATGTTAGAAATATACAGTATGGGTCCCCAGCATTAAGAAACTGCCGGATGCTAACTTGCATATGTTGGGCAATTTGTATAATTGGCATTAATTAGGATTAATCGCCTATATGGGCAATATTTCAGCAACTGCTTGGCTGATTTGAACAATATTGGAGTGGTTTTGGGGGTTACTGAGGACGCTGAATCCATTTCTGACATTTGCATCATTCAAAATGGCAGTTTAAACCAAAAGTGGCCCTATTTCAACTCCTGGTGGACCGATTTTTATGAATTTTGAGTCAATTTAGAAGTTTTAGAGGATGCTGAATCTATACAAATTGTAGGATATTTATCAACACAATTATCCTAATGATGCAGAATATGTACATTTTAAGTCACATAACATTACATTCTGAGGTGACATTGGAGGTAACAAAGCCAAGTACCATATCAAACTAGAATACTATGACTATGGCTAAATAATATAGAGAAAGGAGTATAATACAAGTTACAGGTAGAACAGAAGAGTCCTGGAACAGGTTTTAAAACACAAGTATACCCAAAACTATCAGAGGATAATTTTGGGTATACCTGTGTTTTAAAACACAAAATGGCACAAAAGGCAGTGTCTTCAGTGCTTGGGCGGTTTTGCACTTTCGGTATATGTCATATCTGGCTCTGTTCAGAGTTACTTTCTGTGTTTGTGCAGAGCCAGAAAAAAAACCCTCACTGCCTCTGTGACTTGCAAATCAGTAGCTCCCTCCTCTCCGATGAAGTGAAGCAGGTCACCAGGTATAACTCTCATGGTCTTGAGTGCAGACACCTTCCCTTTACCAACGGGAAGAGAACAGTGTGCTCACGTCCTGCCCAATCTTCAATGCATCTTGCACATTCACCTTTACATCCGCCACCTGGCCATTTATGATATGGTATAGTGTAGTGGTCTCTGTGGTGAGTGGGTGAGAGTTTTCCCATAGCACTCCCAGGATTTTAGTCCGGTCCTCTGCGTTCAACTCCCGCAGTCCTTTACCCTCTTCTTTGTGTATGTTGGGCTTCAAATATCCAAGCTTCAGCATCGTCGTGCATCTCATCCAATGACTTGGAGAGCTGGGAGCAGATGCCAAAAGATTGGATCCACACTGCGACCTGCTCAGGATTGGTGGAGATGCCCTTCATGCCTCCTACTCCCTTCCCTTGCTTGATGCATGTCTGCTCCCCAAACATACCCCACTCACTGCAGCTGCACCATCTGAGTGACAGCACACTTGGCTTCCGGCAAGGAGGTCATCCTTGGCAATAACAGGAAGGTGCTGCATGTCGCGCAGATGCTATGTGATCTATCTTGATTAGTTGTGATGACCGCCGGCAAAGAAATAGGGCAGCATCTTTTCAAGGCACTGTTGTTGCAGCAGCCAGTCACCCTCTCTTTCTGCTTGCCAGAACTCGTGAGCTATTAGGGTTGGGGTGATGAAGCTAACTTTTTTCGGTAGTTGTGGTAACATTAACTGTTGATGTATTAACTACTGTGGATTAAGTCTCTGGATTTTACTCGAGTGAACTCCTACCATATTTTAACAATTTAAACCACCCCAAGAGACAGTTTAGAGGTAGGCTATAGAGATATCAGTCTCTATATATAAAAAATGTAATGAAATATGCACTACTGTAATCGTGCTTGTCTGCTTCTATTTGATCAACTTACTTGCATTAAGATGATATGATCCAAGTATAAAAATCTCTGTTTTGTCCATCTTTCCATGCAGCCAGTATTCCGCCTGACACAGTAACCACAGCGGCAGTGACACAAAGTTACGCAGCCAAAAAACACAAACAGTACTGAAAAAATTTCAAGAAATATTACGTCTCATCATTCATACCAATGACATTGTGCTCTCTTGATTCTGAAATGCAGGGCCAATGTATTTAGCATAAAAATATCCTCAAAATCGACTCATAATTCATTTAAATCGTCCCACCGGTAGTTAAAATATGGCCACTTTTAGTTCAAACTGCCATTTTCAATTTTGAAAATGTCAGAAATAGATTCAGCATCCTCAATAACCCCCAAAACGACTCCAACTGTGTCCAAATCGGCCAAGCATTTGCTGAAATATTGCCCATATATTATTATTCACACACAGTCATACTGGTGGTGGTAAACTACGATAGTAGCCACAGCTGCCCTGGGGCAGACTGACGGAAGCGTGGCTGCCATTCAGCGCCTACGGCCCCTCCGACCACCACCTCAAACATACAGCAGTCATACACATTCACACGAGGCAAGGTGAGTGAAGTGTCTTGCCCAAGCACACAACAACCATAATGCAGTTGGCCGTGCGGGGATCAAACCGCTGACCCTCAGAACATAGGCCAACATAGGCAGTTTCTTAATGCTGGGCACCACACAATGGGGCTCTATGGGCTGGCAAATAGACTAAAATGAAATGAAGCAGCTACTAACAGCTGGCTAATTTAGCTTAGCGTAAAAATGATGAAAACAACAAATTACAGTACTGCAGGTTTCATGTGCTGAGTCATTTTCTCGGTTGGGACTAGTTGCACAGAAACTAAAACCAAAAAAGAGTCGTCTCTCGTGCGGTGAGAGGCAAATGTCCGAAACCAGGCAGACAGAGAGGAGGCAAACCTATCCAAAGATGAGCCGGGCTGAAAAGTTTAGCAGAAATCCAACAGGCAGGCAAGATGATCTAACAGGAAATGAATGGAAATGGGCTGGTATATATACTGGAAGGGCTGATGGGGAAAGCAGGAACAGATGTGCAGGTAGGAGAGGGAAGGTCGGGTGATGGGGAATGGCGGGAAAAGGAGTTTCTGCAGGGCTAGAGGGAAATTCTGAACGCAGCCTTATGCCCCTTGTGGTGGAGATGAGAGTGTGAGACCAGGAGTGTGTCAGCATTACAGAGGTTAACTAGTGAGATTCAGCTGTGCGCATAGGATTTATATAGTCACTACTCACTTGAGCAAGGCTGGCTGTTTCTCTTCACCTTTGTGCATTGACTGTGATCCTACCGTCTCACTGAAGTCACACAGTGCAGAAACTAAGTGTTAGGGGGGCGGAGTCAGAAACCATTCACCCTATCATGAGACACTGGACCATCAGAATGATTTTGAAACTGCTATTTTAAGTTCAAAAAGTGACATAATGTTGCTTTAATGTTGACATATTTGATATGTAGGCTACCACCAAAGATATGAAACTTGCTCTCATAGAGCAATACAAGTAACCCTCCGGTGTCAGTTACTGGCCTTTGCACCACAATCCTCTGACGTCACTGCAGCACCATGCAGCAGCTGTTATCAGGGCCAATGGTGTAGCAATAGGGTGCTAAACAGGAGTTGTGGTTTCTTTGTTCATTTCTTACAGAGAGAAGAGGGCGTGCGAGCTTGTGTGATTTTGTACAGTACGGTACGGTACAGTATGTGCCGAACTTTTGATTTGATTTGAATAGCATTCTTTCCCCCCCACTGGAACCTTCCTCTGCTACGCACCGAGGGGCCTCACTTCCTGTTCTGAAAGCCTTTCCATTTCCTGTCTGTCTGAGGCGGAGCTCGAGTCAGACTCCACTCAAACCAGAAGATTTTCAAGCAATGAAAACAGATCTTGTGCTTTAGAGCCAGCAGACAGTAAGGTTTTACCGTAACAGGTGTTCCTTACTTTCACCTGCTTAACCAGTTTGTGGCATCTTCTACACTGGCTGGAAACACACGGCAGACTTACATCTTCAGCCAGACGTCTCCTTTCCAGACCCGGCACCATGTGAACAAAATATTTAAGAAAACATGTCAGTGTGTCTAAAAAGCTGCCAAACAGAAGTGGCCATTGACCTTTTTAGTGCAGGCACGTCTCGTTATTAATAGAGCGAAAATGTCACGAGGACTGTAAACTCTCAAGAAGGGCCGGCGCACACAAAGGCCTGTCACACAAACTCAATTGTGCCCGTCGAATTTTTAATTCATGTAACATTTTCTTTTCCGTGTCAGCTGAGTTCACCCACAACACCCACAACAAATTGTGGGAAGACGCGGCCCAGTCATGTGAACTAAAACAGAAACACGGAACAAAAACAATCTCACTACATATGGTGAAAAATGGCATGGAAAGATAACACACTGGGTAGAGGAGCGGATCTTAAAAGCAGAAGTACAGAAACTTCTGACATTTTGCCACACAAAAAATGTTTTCCTATTTGTCTGTGTAGCCGCCTGTCTGCTTATTTCCACCAGGTCCATGCTGACTTTGAAACAACAGGTTTACCGCTGTCATGGCTGAATTCATTCAACCATTTAGTCATGTAATCCATACGTCACCTTGCCCAGGACATATGTAGGTCATCTTTGGTTGTTCAGCACAGACAGTCCTCACTCTACAAACATGATCACTGGTGCTGCTGCTTCACACATTGTGAAAAAGAACGGAGAGGGGAAATAATAAGCGCTGCTGGAAAAAGCACACATTAATCACATTTTGCCGTCACCAGCATACGTCCTGCGGAGACGCGTGTCCGCTTCACATTTTGTGGCCTTCTGTCCTGTTTGTTTCGCTGATGTGCTGCTGCCACCTGCTGCTCACCGTCAGGCAACAGACTGGGAGTCGGCGGTGGAGTCGAGATCACATCTGCTGGTAAGACTGTACAGTTTGTACAATGAGTCACACTTGCTGTATTGCTCGTATAGGTCACATTACACACACACACAGCGCACTAACACAAAAAACATTATGAAACAAGAGGACATCTCTGGAATGTTTTTAATCAAAGTTATGCTCTTATTGACTCTGAACACTGAATCAAAAAGTGGAAATGAACAGTAATGGAGTGTAAACATTTAAACACCATAAGGGGGAAAAGAAAAAGCCTTACAGGAGATGGAAATACTGTCAAGCTTAGATGTTACTGTATGGTGGTGGGTTTTCCAGTAATGTGCTCTTTCGATCGTAGCGTGTGTTTGAGTTGCACATGGAGGTCACTCTGTCTGATCGTGTGTTTGTTTGGGCTCTGATTTTCCACATCTGTCATGAAAAAAACATGTACGTTCAAGCCAAGTCAAGTCAGGAGTGCTTTATTTTTCCTCAGGGAAGTTTGTCTTGGACGTAAAGGCTGCCACAGAAAAAAGAAAAAATACAGACATGCAGTACGTGACTGACGCACAGTGCATAGCGCAGACAAGTGGAGACATAAAGAGGTCACGTTCACATATATGCAACGCTGCCGGTACAGACAAGTGCCACAACGGAGCTGATTTCAGACCCTCTTTATGTCTTTAGGAGTACAGGAGATTCACTGAAAGAGTTTCTACGCCTATTCAGGTACATCCAGGCTCTGAACAGCATCTCCCCTGCTGTTGAATACAAAATTAAACTTGAGTATGTTCTGTTTTATTTATTCAGGGAGGATGCAATAAGAGCAGCGCTAACTTTCACAGGAACACCCTGATCACATTGACACAGTAACACATTCACACATTTGGAGCTGCTTATTAGTACAACCGCAGGCCTGATCTGATAGCAACTGAGCAGCTGAGCATGGAGGGCCTTGCCCAAGGGTACCTTAGCAGTTGCAATGAGGGAGGTGCGAGCGCTGCCTTTTACTGTCCCCACCCAGATTTTTTTGTGCTGGACTGAAAAAAGCACCCCCTCCTTTCACAGGCTCACTTCTGTAACCCCACCTAACACCACCACTGTAAATAAAATACTGATCATTGGAATGTTTTAGTAATCTATTCAGTTTTATGTGCATGATATGTCTTGGTTTGTTCTTTTGGTTTTTTTTTTGGTATTTTTTGATATGTTCTTGCTCCGTGCTCTTGTTCCTGCTCACCTGTGTTTCCAGTGTTCTGTTTCCCTCCTGTGCCCCTCCTTTGTCTGATTTCTCACATCAGCTGCATTAGCGCTCCCCTGTTCCCAGTGTCTTTCCACCTGCACCTATTCCCCTCTTTAGTTTGGTTTGTATTTAAGCCTGTGTTGTTCCTTCACCCTCTGTTGGTACGCCTAGTTTTCGTTCTCGCGTCTCCTGTGCCTGTTCCTCTTGTGTTCCCAGTGCTCCTGATTCGCTGTGGTTTACCCCCTTGTGTGACTTTTGTATTTTTCCTTTGGGGTGCCATTTTATTGTTCACATTTTTAGACTTTTGGACCTCGGCTCATTAAAGCTCACCTTTTGTTTGTAACCTTCCCGCCTCCGCGTATCTTGCGTCTGGGCCCTTTTTGTGTAAATTGCGGCATGACACTCGCCCTGCGTGTCATGGTCATGCATCCTGAGCTTAAATGTCAAACAGATCCGAGACTAATTTTAAAAGACATCTGTTTCATATTTGCGCAACAGGGGCTCTGTTATCACAACCGTATTTCAAACAGCCGCTTCTTGCTGCACATAATGAGGCCAAAGTTTTTTAATATTTTTTCACGGCTCATGTTAAGGCTTATAAATATTAAACACAAATGTCTCGCAGTGACACCTTGAGGGCATCCGGGCCAATGACATGACGACAAGACGGGGAAAGGTGATACCTCATTTGTAGCGGCCCTCATTGTCTATGCATGATTAGGCTTAAAGCAGAAGAAAAGCCAGCTCTCTGTCAGAAAAAAAGTTCTCAGAGCTTTCCAGCGCACGTTAATGAGATTCAGCTCTTTGTTCTCGTGTTCAGTGAACCGAACTGTGTGCCCATTACACAACTCATATATGTCATCATGCCCCGCTCTGTTCTGTTCTCTGCTTGAGGACAGTAAGTCTGTGGACAAAGGTATCGTTATTACTCAGGGCCATTTTGGGAAATCAAACCCTCTTATTTCCTCTGTGACAGAGCTTTGTTCAGCTGCAGAGTATTTGTTCCCACACACACACACGCACCATCAAAGACTGTTACACTGTCATATAGTACAGTATGTTCACACATTCTGATATTCACCAGTTTACTGTAAACTCTCTCCCCCTCGCACACACACAAACACACTGCTCTCAGGTAAAACTACAGCCTTTCAGTAACCTGGAGACATCCATCGGGACAATAATGGTTAATTTCTCACCGAAGCCGGCGGGCAGGTACTTCAGCACAGCAGGTGCCAGTCAAGCGGAGAGAAACGATTTTCCGCAAGATTTCTGAATCAGTTTTGCTATTCGTCACAAGCTCATTCGCTCCGATATGATTTCAAACACCATTAGGAAACAGCTTACTTCTAATTCAGCCGGCAGAGGTAATCCATGTAAATGAATAGCTGCCAATTGTGATTTACAGCGCTGCATGATAACAGTTTTGTATAAACAATTAAAAAAAGGCTTGAATTCACAACACTGAAACAAGGAGGTTTTTTCCTGCCTCCTTCTAATCCTCTGGTTTGTCTTGTGAAAAAGGAACATATCAGCCGACAATTTACATTTTTCATACCTAAACCGATGCAGACCTCCTCGCTCGACCACACAGGACCACACACACCGGACCTGGCGTGACAGAGCCTTCTCAGTAGCTGTCCCCTCCCTCTGGACCGCCCTCCCCAAACACTTCAGAGACTGTGCAGACCTCACAACCTTCAACTCACTCACCAAAAAACACCTTGTTAAATCTATAACTCCTGTCTCTTTTTTAGGTTTTTAGTGTGTTGTTTTTAAAATGTAAAATGTAAAAAAATAAACATACTGTATTTGGATAAAATGAAAGCTCGTGATCTCTGGCAGAAATGTTACACCAAACTCCCTTTAAGAAATATGAGATAATAACAATTCCTCACATACCCGCAAAAAAAAATATTACTCTAGAACACAAAACAAATGGCGGCAAATGCTGACAGCCTTCTTCTCAATTCGGCATCAGTATAATACATAAACTCTATCCTAGTACAAACATTACAGATTGGGATTTTGTCGCCACAACTCCCTACCAGCCTCCACTGGCATGCTGCGCTAACACTGTTAATTCACTGTGTAACATTGGGGGAATTTACAGCTTTGTGCACAACAACAAGTCTGATCAGTTAGTTATGAACTCTGTATATGTTTATAGTTAGCTATGAAATGCAGCAATATACTGGTAAATGTAAAATACCATACACTTTGGTGCTGCTTGGGCTCAACACAAACAGCTGTGTCAATGTTACTTGTTAGCACGCAAGCTAACTGTTGAAGAACTGTTAATGTTTACAGAGTGGGAGATTTCTTGGGCTTCTTGCTCACAATCATTTGGCAGATTTCTAAATCCCAAACACTGTCATGAATCAAGGAAAGTATCCCGTAATCACTGGGAAATTATCTTCAATGTCCACTACAAGGTCAAAGTGAGAGAAGGCAATACACTCCAAAAAACAAATGCGAACCCTTTTTTTTTGACAGCTGGGCAGAAGACCACCCAGTAAATCATCTATTTCACCTTAGTATTCAATTTAATTCTCAATCTAGATTTCTGATAAATGAAGACTCCTCTTTATTCTTTCCTCTCTGAGATAAGTAGCAAGTTTAGATGTAGGGTTATTTAAGGTAAAAAAAAGAAAAAAAAGAAGAGTATATATGGAAAAGCAAATGATTGCCTATATAAACAAAGAGACAGAACTGGACTGAGAGCAGCCTGAGAGCTCATGTTTGGATTTGCAATTAGCTCCCCCACATAAAGGTTTTAAAAGGCAAATGTGTTTCCCCACGTTGGGGAACTGAATCATTGCAACAACACGCACGTCTGTGTTCTGACCTTCTTAGTGAAACTGGTATTGCTCAGGCAGTTTTGCAGGTGTTTATGTGCATGCGTCTCCGTGGGTGTGCACTTTTCAATCTTATATTCTGCCCACTCGCCTGGCCTTGCCAGTGTCTCTCCAAGACTTTGAATGCTGCTGATGTGTGTTTATACGCTGGGGGGCACAGAAAGGTGTCTCAGCTCCACGGTTTTTCTCACAGCACCACCCCGTCCTGAACCAAACACACAAACACACTCATGCAGATCTGAGAACGCATGAATCAGTCGTGAGAGATGCACTTACATAACCTCCTCACCACACATTCACATTTGAACCATTACACAATTTCACAAGTGTCCTCTGTAAACGTCCAGGAGCCCGCTGGAAAAAAAAAAAAAAAAAAAAATCTGAGAGATGCTTTTTCATCAGACAGCCAGGCAGCAGAGGAGCGAGTGCGTACATGTAGGTGGGAGAGTGAAAAGGAACGACTGGTGCCAAAGGTTGTGAACCGGTTTGACTAAGCCCGCACGTACGACTGCATTGCATGGGTGTCAACTTGATGAATGACCGAGATGCACTGGAGAACCTCTGCGGACTCGGTGGGTGGCTCTAAAATTTACCTTCCACTGTCAAACATTTGCCAGCTGTAATGAATTTCTGCATGGTAAAATATGGAGCATTTTTTTATTGAACGTTACCACAATAGAACGCAGTTATGAAACCTGCAAAAGCTGATCTTTATGCTCTTGTTTTAGATTATACCACGAGCTGCCTGAAGCCCATGCCAAGGAGCTTTGGCAGCATAAAATCTCCCACAGCTTTTGGTCTTTTCATTTATAAATATGAGAGTTATAAAATGACTGTAATGACCCAATTGAGAAGAGTGGGCTCTGAAAGTCAGAGAGGTGGTGGGAGTAGTCATATCATTTACTCAAAGCAACATTATGTAGTCATTTTTGTGCGATGTGTGCCACCCCCATCCCTTCACTGTTTACCAAGTGCAATGCAACAATGAAACGCAGGTTTCTATGACAGTATATCAGATATAATATAACTTGACGTATGAAACAAAACTCTGCAACTCAGTACAGTAAGAGCACGCCAAGCTTTACGTAGCCTGAACCAGAGATGGTGACACCTGGCTACAGCATGCTGCGAGCCCACTTCCTTTGGCCACTTGCCCTGCTCTAGTTCTGGTGCCCCTTTCCAGCGCTGGACCTAAAAACCTCCTTGCAGCTGTTCAAAGCTCCTCTGATAGCGGTGTAAGCACCAACACTAACTGGAGAATCCCATGCCCCCATTTGATCGGTCTCTATGACTTCTGTAAGGGGGTCAGAGAGTGAGGAGGGGAGTCGGCAAACAAGGCTGAATGTAACGTGAACAAAACACTTTCATGAATGACCTCACTCGTGTTCAGGTTGATTTTCAGGTTGATTTTCATCAGCTATGGTTAAATGTTTAACAATATACAACGACTCCCATGATCCTGCACTAACTGTCAGATAAATGTAGCAGTGAGTACAATATTTACTTCTGAAATGTAGTCGAGTAAAAACATAAAGTAAAGTACAACTGCCTCAAAATGCCTCAAAGTACAGTGCCTGAATAAATGTACACCGACTTCGACTGTGATGTAACACTAAAGCATAAACATCGACCCAAATTGAACATTTGGTTTGAAAGAAAATATTGTGAAATAATCACAACTCTCATCATGTGATGTGATGCTCAAAGTACCTCATCTCTCTGATGTTCTCAGCACACACTCCACAATGAAATTAACACACTAGCTCTGCCGGTGATCATAGTTATGGCTTTGTTTAACAGACTCTTTGTTCTGGACATGTCCACACCTCAATGAGGTACTTCCCCAACAGAAGAGATCCCAGAAGAATTCGGATTTAGGTAGCAGGGTCCAACCCCCCCAACACACATCATGAATAAATAACTTCATCAGGAGAGGCCAGATGCTTCACTGGTTCAGCTGCACAGCAGGAGACTGGAATATAGGGCAAGGATTGAGTGTTTGGAGCTTGGAATGGTTCAGCTGGTCAACAAGACACACCTTGACATAATTAACCGAGTGTCTGTATCTGTATATTACAGACAAAGGAGGCGGTGTATTGTACAACTGAAGTTCATGTTGTGCTCAAACTTACAAATGGGGGTGAAGTAGCTATTATGTAACACTGACAAGCAGTAAATGTTATTCAACTATAAGCTTGGATCTTAATTAAGAGAACTGTGAAGTGAATCTTCTTTGCCAAAAGTCACGATGGCGCCTCTTGTCAGATATTTTCAGCATGTCCTCATACCGAAATAGCAGAAGTGGCTGTTCGCTAATGGCTCCCAAAACAATATATGACTGTTAGACAGTACCAGCATCAGGCACATGTACTCGCAGAACCGGAGTTATGTTGGAGTTATGTTCAGGGAAAAATCTCTTCTTTGGTTTCGCGTGCGACGTCTTCGGGAAGGAGGTGGCACGTGCGATCTTCCCAGAACAAGAATATATGTGTTACCGGCTGTCTTGTGCTTGGAGAAGTTTTTTAAAAAGTTATGTAAAGCCACCGTGACCTTTCGTGTGTTTCACAGTTCCACCTTGCAGCACAAAAAGAGAAGTGACGTTGGGATTATTGTTATGAGGTGGAGACTGGGTAGAGCTGAGGTCAGACAAGACATCAGCAACCGCTACTGTGACAGACACCTGACCACCAGTCAGACAGAACTAACTGTCAGGAAAAACATGCTACTGAGCTCAAAATGAAAGTTGTTGGTTTAGATATTTACCTAAACAAACAAACCTCAACAGGATGAGTCCTGTTGAGGTTTGTTTGTTGTTAATCATCAGAGGGAAGTCGGGGGTTTTCCAGTTTTTCGTTTTTTGTTTTTTGTTACTTTGATACAATCAAAGCAGAGGCTGTTATGCTTAAGCCAGCTCCTGGTGGCCATTACAGGAAAAGCGTCTTATGACACATGAAACTAAAACCCACAGCATGGAGAGAACTTAAGCTGGGAGTTCAGAATTTTTTTGTCTGGGCAAGTCCTTACTCAACAATTTCCAGTTTGTTGGGATGTGAGTCTGTGTAGATGGTGCTTCGGGAAAACTGTCTTGGGCTTTGATTCTCAAAGTCAAGACTCAAGACAGGCAGCGGCCTCACATCTCCATCCTCTCTCCTCACTGAAATGATGCCAGCATCGGCCCTCGATACCCTTCCTTCTGGGCTTTTACTCATCTATGCTGGCAGGTGGGAGGCCCGAAGGACAAAGGGCCATACATGTACTTCCCCTGCTCAGTGAGTGTAACTGGTGGCTCATAATATACCAGCATCAGCACAAAAACAACACCATCATTGCATAAAAATTGTTCAAGCTATAGGAAATGTAAGACTGGGAGTCTGTTACTACATATGTGGCCGTCAACTGCTATATTATGATTTTACCTGTATTTTTTCACCTTTGTTTGGTTCCAACACTTCAATCTTCTTTGGTGCCATTTTGAATATTACTAAGAACTGTGTGTTGTTTTACTGTCTGCAGACTTTGCCTTGTACTTTATTTTTTATCTCTGTCAAATAGATTTGGTTTTCATTTGTGTCCATTGGAGGGGTTTGTCAGCAGGATTAACACAAAAACTGTTGAACGGATTTCCACAAAACTTGGATGGAGGATGGGTATTGGAGTAAACCCCATTAACTTTTGATGTGCACTCTGTTGAAGCTAATGGGGTTCCATTTAAGATCAAGACCCGTGTTTTTTTTTTTTTTTTTTTTTTCTAAACCCAGATAGCAAAATTGTTATGGCCCAGATCTGGCCCACACCAGACCCGTCCCCCTTGAACCACATACCCCTGGGGAGTGATGACATTTGGGCATCCACTCCTGTTTGCCACGTGGTTTGTTAGCCGGATTGGAATCACCTACAATCGACATTCCCACATGGCTTACACTGCTTTACATTATTATGGACATGTGTTGCATTACAACTGTGGGACTCGCACATAGTTGTCAAGCATGAACCATCTTCGACTACAGAAATACTTGAGCACTTTTATGAACTGTTGGTTTTAGAATTAACATTACATAAGGACACCAAACAAAGAATTTAAACTCTTAAATTACACCAGTTAATCAGCGCTGTTTTATCTTCAGGTTACACACGGCAGTAACTCCTTTTAATGAACTGAAAGTTGACACCTCTGCTCAGCAAATATAATTACATTAGCTCTGATAAGTGGCTTTTGACTGGAAATGGAGCGTATTGAGCTGTAGTTGACTAGCAATTAAGCATCAACCTGAGACAGCAATCTGATATCAAATGAGTCGAATTCACGTTGAATGTGTCTCCATTTTTCCGGGTTATGAGCGAAAGTGGTTAAAGTGATCCACTGGCTGGGAGCGCAGCTCAAAGGGAGGCCACTTACATGGAGATATAAAATGCAGAGCATGCTGTTAACGTTGTCTGCGGCCAGCAAGCCAGCTGACTGCGATGTTTCACTTAAGATGCTCGCCTGAAATCTGTGGCCCACATGTCATTATCCTCCCTACTCATGCGTATGTGTGCATGTACGTCTAGGGAGCTGGTCCACTTTCCACCATTATCTTCTGGTTTATCGGCCAGAATCTCAACGTATGCTTATCTCATCCGAGCTCGGAGCCCGGCGTTTGAAATTCTGAGTGAATCTGACTGCATACTTCACCTCCATATGTGCAGGCAGGCACACACATCTAAGAGGTCTGCTCCCACTGTGTTTGTGTTCCTGCTTTCCTTAAGTTTGTTCAGGTCTGTGCAAAAACATCCTCATGTCGGTGACGGTGCATGTGTGGGCTAACGTGTCCATGGGTGTATCTCCATGGAAAGCAGGGTAATCTCTATTTTAGGTGCTCACGTTGACAAAGCAGTAGGCTGCTGAAATAGGATGCTACCAACCAGCTGAGTTGAGCTGGCGTATGTGCGCTCATGGTTGCGGATGTGTGTGGGCGTGAAAGATTGCTCGTGTGTTAGGAAAGAGACCGTGATAAAGATTGTGTGTGCATCCTAAACTGCATGCATTAAGGGAAATAAAAGCTGGAACAGAGCAAATAACACTGAATGCAATAGAATAAAAGTGGACATTAGATCATGCTAATGCAGTGAAATAAAAACTGATATAGTGGGGAGAAGCGCACACTGTTGTCAGGTCGGGGAAAAAAGGGAAAACTATAGATAGAGGAGGGTGGACCCAAATGCAGTTACTCATGGAATGGGAGGCAGGACTGGGGAAACAAAAGGCGAGCTTTCATTTTACAAAAGCTGAATTCCACAAAAAAACCAAGGGGCAAGAAACAAAATAAGTCCAAAGACCAAAAACCAAAGTAGCAAAGAAAACAGTACAAGAATGCATGAAGAAAAAGGTAAAGTACAAATCAAAACCAAAGTTCAAATCAAACAAATGCAAAATGCAAAAACTCAAGATCCAAAAAACACATACCATAGGGAGACTGGAAGAACATGGACAGGATCAAGGCAGACGCAGACAGAGACAGACAGAATGCAATGATCAGACAAGGAGTGAAGGGAAGACACAGACGCTGATGAACAGACGAGGAACAGGTGAGGAGAGAGGAAGGGGGGGGGCAGGTGTGGTAATGAGGGGGAGGAGCACATGAGAAAACATGAAGGGAACAATACAACAGACAGAGGGAGACAGAGGGGAGAACATAGGCGAACAAAGAGGGGCATGGAAAATCAAACAAAGACACAACTAGACATGATACAAAGACATAAATTCAGAGTCATGACAACTGTGGTGTAAAATACTCACTTTTTTTCCCATCAATCTACCCAACAGTCTACGGAGAAGGATGCAATCACTGCTGCAGATTGTCCCAGCAGTGCGCCTCATAGCTCAAGTGTGAGATTGAGATTTGTATTATTGCAGGACTTTGGTGATATGAGGAAGGAATTGCAGGGGCTTGTATACAGTGTTGTGCAGCACCTTCAAACCATAAAACTATCATTCTAAGAAAGGCAATCGCGTGATTCAATATTGAAAGATAAATCTGATGTCAACACAAAAGAACAAAATAGGTGAACTGACCAGAGTTACAAGCATCATCTGTGTAGCCAAAGCCTGATACAGCTCAATCCTCTGTGCCACAGAGCCCCAGCCTCGTCTGAAACACTTGAACCATATCAGTGAACCACACCAGCCCACTGGCTGACATGTTCCTTTATTAGATCGTGGGCACTGGAGTTTATGGTGAGTCAATCCAATGCCTTCCTGGAGCTGGGAATACTTGATAGAGGGCCAAATCTACAGCGGAAGACAGTCCCCATCACTCATA
Source organism: Sparus aurata (assembly GCF_900880675.1). Classification (NCBI taxonomy): domain Eukaryota; kingdom Metazoa; phylum Chordata; class Actinopteri; order Spariformes; family Sparidae; genus Sparus; species Sparus aurata. Next base: position 18,550,649 of record NC_044188.1, on the reverse strand, counting down.
TTTCAGTAACGACTGCTAGAAACTAATGTCACAACTGCACCACAGGCTTGGACTCAAAAGCAGTCTCAGACTCCAAAGCATGATTAAAGATAAGTAGTATTCACAGCCAGTACACTGGTGGTCAATTGACAAGGCAGCAGCAACAACGTATGCCTTCTGATGAAGAAATGCCTCCAGAAAATGAAAGAACACACTGAGAGTAGGTTAACCACTGATTTGTCTCCCAAAAATGATTGACAAAGCTGATAATATTGTGATCAAACAAGGCAGGTCCGACTGATTCCGCTGCAGCGCGAATAGGAGCCATTCCTGCATGAATTCGTGGAGCGAACATGTTGATATAAACTGCACATGGGATGGACATTACAGTATTACAGATGAGATAAGTGGCGTCGCAATACATCAAATGGTGGCATATAGTTCTTCAGCTCACCAAGACTCACAAGGCATCCCTCTCTGAAAGAACTTGATCCCACCCACATTTCACCAGACACGTGCTTAGCCCGCATGTGCTACTGAATACTTTTTGTCCTTGAACGCATGATTCTTCATCATTATTTTGCTTCATGTTTATTCCCTTTTGCAGAAATGAGTCTTGAAGCCAACAGTGCTTCTCCCTCCCGTACAATGCAGCAACTGCATGATTCAACCCTATTAAATGCTAATGAAAGTGGTCGATTTAACAGCTGAGCCAGCACACTTTGCAAATTAGGCACCGACTAGACTGAAGTTATTTCTGCTGCGTCTTTGGAACAGAAACCGGCGATGCTTTTTCCTCTGTGGAACATTTGTCCAGTCAAAACATCCACTTCAGTCCGAAGACACTAATTTGGTGGAGGCGATTACATTTAAATGTGAAGCCAAGGCTCGTTTTGTGTTGTGGAACGATACAAAAACTTTAGCTTCATTTAAATAAACTCATGTTCATGGATCAAACTACATTTCTGCTGCCTGTGATTTCTGTATGCTTCTGAAAAGTCATTCCATCACATGTATCACCTGATCCTGCAGGTTTACACTCTACAACATTTATCAAACCAGTTGTATCCTCTGCAGGTACTCTGCAGGGCTCCAAGTCACAGCAACTCTACTTTAAATTCCTGTTCTGCCTCCTGAAACACTTTCTTTATCTCAACCCCCCTTCCCCCAAACCTCAGCCTGTCTTCTCTCAAACCTCCGCTCTTCCCTTCATGTTGGCTCAGTCCTACACTCCCTCTTTTGGCTCCATGTGGCTGCTCTTATTACTTTAAAAACTTTGGTGCTGGCACACATGGCTGTGAAGAGATCTGCAGCTCTGTACCTCCAGGCCATGGTTATACACATGCCCATGCTCCCGTCGCGACCGGCTACCTGGCTTTAATTTCCCTGCACCGGGTCGGCCATCACCACAGCCGCTTCCTCAAATCCTGTGGTGGAGTAATCTTCCTGCACAAGTCGCTCTGCTCCATATTCCATCATCCTCCACTGATTTCTCAAGGAAAAAAAGTCCTATTCCATTAGCCAACAGCTAGATTCCTTTTCCATTTCTCACAAATGATCACTGGTGTACGCGGGGTTGGGTCGGGGGGGCAGGATAGCAATAGTGCCCTCTTGGACGCCCCTCTAGCTAAAACATGACATGATAGAGTGCCTTCTAGGGTGCCCTTCCTGTTGGGAAAACATGATGAAAAGCGCCCTCTAGGGTATAAATGTATCACAGCTTTCTGCATACTGGTGCCTCAACGCATACAGCTGGTGCCCTTTTTCTTTTTGCCCCCACCCCTCAAACATCCTGAGTCCGCCACTGTACGCCCCTTTTCTACCTGCAACATCCTTGAAACTGACATGCGATTTTTAGTTGTCCAAGTCCGCACCAGATAATCACGGGCCACAAAGAAGTAGTGAACTGAAACTTGGGCTAATGCATGAAATAATCACTTTCCCTAAATGAAAAGTAATGCTGCGAAGCAAATATTAACCTTCACATACCTGACAGTAAGACAGCTGGGCCTGCTGTTCGCACAATGAGCGCTGTCTTATAGCTCAGAGAAAGCCATTTCAGCAGCCTGTTGCCAGGGCAGCCCGAGGAGTAGGTTTATGGAGACACAACACCTCGCATTGTATTCATTTGAGAAAATAACTGTAGTCACTGTCAGCGGTAAGAATCATAAAAGTTTTATAATAACCTGAACATTTTCACAATCTGTTTTTTCTTGTTGAGGAAAAAAAAACAAACACTTTGAGCTGGAGGAAGATCTCTGCGTTATAACTCAACATGCATCATTCAAACAAGACTGGGCAAGCAAACTGATCCGAGCACAGTGTGCAAGGGAACAGTTTGTCAAACCCCTTGAAACCTTTCACCTAGAACTTTCTGACCCCGGAGCTTCTTTTCCACAAGTATTTCCCTGTCAGTTAGAAGCTGGGCAACACCTTCAGGATGTTGGGGCGATGAGTCACAAAACGTTCAGTTCCCCGCAGTATGGATTGGCCGGCACTCAACGTACAAAATACCATACATTTCCCAGCAACGCCCATGGCAGATAACACGCTGGAATGAAGAGCATCGGCAAAGAAAATGAGTCACACTCCATCGCGTCACGTTAGGTTCGTTTTTCAAACAGAAACAGGTGTGCAGATCCTGTCCAGCTGATGAATAACTGTGAGGCCTTCCTCTGTGGAATTTGCAAAGACATGCACAACTAAGTGGTGACTCTAAATTGCCAATGTGTGTGAATGTGAGAATGAACAGTTGTAAGTTTGTGTAGCCCCTTTAATCTGGCAGCTAATTGCCGAACACATCAAACAGCCCCTTGCAAACCTCAAAGGACAAGCAGTTATAGATAATGGACGGATGGAATCGTAAAATCCTATATTTCTAAGTGAAGTTCTGCCTATATACGTTTAAGGCTTATAATATTCAGCAAAGATATCACTGCCGTGATTTGCATACGTCGACTGTGTGGTATAATCTGATGACAGGCACAGCAGGAATTTCATAAAATGCCAACGCCGCTGATATCCAGCAGGACAGTTTCCCGGCTTCTCCTAGCTGGAATTCATCATCTAAATTCGTCTGTCATATATCACCAAGTTGGAGCCAACAGATGTGGAGATTAAAAAATTCAGAGTGGAGTGAAAAAGTTTGACAGTCACACAGATACACCTCTAAAAAGTGATTATACAGGTTTCCATTACTGAGTTTAATTGCGCAAGAAATGTCTGTATATCAGATACTGTTGTATTGTGGTAATGCGTTTTCTGCCCTCAGAGCTCAACCTACACATCCCTTTGTTAAATGTGAAAGCTGTCCGCATAATAACTGAGCCTATTTTACTATCTTTTCTAATCCCAAATAAATGATTTACTGTTACGCCCACTGGCTGCTTTCTGTTTAATATCATTACAACCCCCGATTACAACGCTGTGTCGAACCAATGAAACCATCTGTGATAATTTGAGAATCCCTTTTTGAGATATGCTCAGCTGAAAACAAAGACAATATGTTGAAAAGTTTTGTGTCATGAACTTCAAAGATTTAAAAAAAAAAAAATTTGTTCTGAATTTGATGCCAGCAATACTTTTTAAACAAACTGGGACAGGGCCAACCGAGGACTGGGGGAGTTGTCTCATTTTTTTTTTGCAAGTTGTGTAATCTAATGATAGTCATCATAATTGGGGAATAAAAATATATCATTCCGGTGCAAAGATATATTATTACGTGGACTCTGCAACATTTCATAAAACTGTTGTCGGTAAACAGATCATATGCTTTTCTTCTTTTATGTACAAAGCGAAAGACAGACCAGAGCCAACATGTCTGATGACCTGAGGTTATAACAGCAATGCGTCATTGCTGTTTTTCCTAAATGTGATCCTGGAATTTCATCACTCAGTCTTTGACCTTTGTAGATCCTATCACACTCAGTTGTTAGTTAGTTTTTTTTTTTTTTTACAAAATTGAGCCAAAAGCAGGACACACGAGACAAGAATAGAACAAAAAGGCAAAGAACAAAAAGTGAGCTTTCATGATGAGCTGATATCCCCTGTCAAAAATTTGAAAAGCAAACAACAGAATCCAAGTCCAAGCCACAAAAAGGCAGTCAAGGGAAGTCAAAAAATAAATAAATAAAGAGTAATACAAAATAATCCTCTTAATTCAACAATGCACAACCTTTTATAAGAGAGGCTGGGACATTTCTGACCCTCTCCATCTCCTCGCGGTTGAACTGATGTGGCTGCTTTGACCTATAGCATGTTGGTTTTCAAGCTTGCTCTCTGCTGTAGTGCAAAACATAATCAAATTGATGAAAACTGTTGTTAATAGCTATATACTTACAGGGCTTTGGACAAAAAGCGTCTGCTAATTGCCCTGAAATGTAAATGTAAATACACTTAGATAAAGGTTATCCTGGCCATGACGCCCTCACGTAGCCTGACCCCCTGTGCCCACCCAGCTGTGACTGAATCCCCTTCGTCCCTGAAGTATATTGAAGTAAATGCATGGGAGGGTTAATATCACGGCTATTGTTGAGTGGATGTCTTTTATCGCCATTCATATTTAAACAGCAGACATCCAGACGTGCGTACCATGGGTGTTAGTTAGTGATTGAGCTAGTACACACAATAAGTACATCAAGCTCTCTGGATCCTACTGAATGTTAATAACTTTCTGCAGCGTGTCCTCCTTGTATAAGACTTTCCCCAAGCACAAACAACATGAAAAAACACTCCTCGAAAATCTGGGATTGCGAAGGGAACTTAACCGTCTTTAGTCGTCGATAGGGAGGAGAGGAGGAGCAGGCTTTTCCTGTTCCACTGATCAAAGAAGGTGCTGCTGTGGTTCATGTTTTAAACACTAGATGACAGTAATACATTTCAGAGGAGGGAAAATAAGGGAGGACGAGGCGAAAAAGAAGGAGGGGGGGGGAGGTTGGGGGAAAGGAGGAGAGAAGGGGACAGAGAGGCAGGAGGAAGAAGGATGGGAGGGAGATGAGAGGAGAGGACCGGGAAAGACAGAGGACTGAAGAAAGTGGAAATAAAAAAAGGGGACATAAAAGAGATGGGCACAAAGACAAGGAGGCTCGGAGGGAGCGTGTGTGAAAAGCAAAGAAATGGAAGAAGGAAAGTACATCAGAGAAGACAAAGACGGGCTGGATAAGAGACAACTGAGGGATGTGAGGGGAAAAGGGTTGATGAATTTGATAACAAAAAGAGACTTGAATAGACAAGGAGACAGATTGGGAGATAAATGGATGCGGACAGAGACAAGAGCAGATCTGTACTGTGAGGGGCCGAGATAGAGAAGATATCAAATTCGAAAGCGATTTTAATAAATATTTGAAATCACATCCTGGGTGTCCCGCTCTCATCATAGAAACAAATTAACTCCAATTTTCCACTGTGGCTTTTATCTGATCTTTCTCTCTCTTTCTCATCCTGTCTGTCACTCTGCAATTCCCACTCTCTTCCCTCTCTCCATTTCTTCCCCCCTCTTCTGTCATCCCCCCCGGCCTCCACTCCCACGACAAGGTTTTTTAGGAACCCACACTCCGCTCTGACGCTGAGAAGTCGCTCATAAATCGATGTTACATTTACAAGGGAGAAAAGCAAGTGAAAGTTTTGAGCGGCGCGTTGTGAAGTTCAAAGCATCCGCGGGACATTACCAGCCTATAATCCCACACTTGCACGACATCCATCCGATGCTCTGGAGTGGCAACAACTGAAGCTGACACGCTTAAATCTTGTCAGTGCTTTAACACAGTGAGACATGTAATGCAGTGCCGGGGGTTGTGTCCAGTTGAAGCTGGCCGCTGCTGCAGCTGGTTGGGCCTCGAAGCTATAAAACTGGACGGAAGACGTGCAGGATGCAATGACATGAATCAGATTTGGTATTGTTTTTACAGTCGACTGGCAATATGCACGCTGTTAAACTTTATTAACGGGAGTGGAGCAGATAAACAAATCTGACAATAACTTTCCTCTCTGCTGATCACATTTTATAGAGACATTTTATGCAGGGAAGTAGGCTTAGTCACTTCCTTGCTGTGTTTTAGATGTGAAGATTAAAAGAGAACAGAAAATATGGGAAAAGCTTACCCGCGGCTGTCCAAAGGTTATTAAATCCACCTACGACTACCAACAAAGCTCACGGATTAATATGTTTCATCAAGTTTGTTAAATTTTTACAGAGAACTCATGAGCATGTATGTCCACAGTTCTACTTACAACTACCAAGACACTTGATGCTGGCGATACACAGATGCCATGTGATACCGAAGGGCATTATATTATTGGCTGACAAACTGTCAGAAGCCGGAACCAACCGTCAAGCATCTTAAAATGGCTCATTCACAATCATGATAGTGTTTAATAGGAAAAATGTATACTTTTTTTCGGGACCTTTCCACAAACTCTGTAGATGTATTTTGTTTTTATTGAATTGCCTACATAAAAAAAACAAGCTTTAACCAAATACTGATATGGATACAGCATGTAGCATATAGAGCATTATTTTTGGAAAGAGCCAGGCTAGCTGCTTCCAGTCTGCATGCTAGGCTAAGCTAAACATACAGATAACACAGTAGTATCAAATTTTGTAATGTAATGTTTTAATTGTTAACTCTACAGCTGAATCCATGTTGTATACTATACTATGAGACGGACGCCTCTTGAGGTGCAAATATGGATGCATTAAAGAGAATTGTTAATTCCTATAAAAGTTGTTTTGTGACACAACAAAAGGCTACTTCCCACTGTAAATGAATTACCCAGATGAATGCATGATGCAACTTCCTGGCTAGCTCTCCACCAACCTGACTGTGGATCAAATGATTTAATGTGGAGGCTATTCAAGACTTTCTAAATGTTATTGGACCAAATAGATGATATTCAGAGAGTGAAGTCAGTCATTTTGCAGTTAAAGAAATGCCTCCACTACTTAAAGGCAACTTCTTTCACAATGCCAGTCTGTAGGAAAAGTCTCTTTGGGCCGTAGTGCATCACGTGGCGTAATCACACGATTTCGCCACTATTTCAATTGACCTTAAATGCGTTGGCTACCTGACAGGACTGGCCAGGGCTAGCTGGTTAGCATGCTATCTTCAGGAGGCATCACCGCAACACAGTAGCTACAAAGATGCCTCTGATATAATGCCAAACTATTTGCATTTAAAACGTCAGTTCCCACATATATGTTACAGATTGCACCCTTAAAGATATACAACGTCTTCATTTTGTATTTTTTTTCCTCCACGTAAAAACACCTGTGAGTTTTGGCCAACAATCTGAAAATGTAAGACGTTTGTTTCATTTTTTTATTCTCTTTGCTTTACTTCTGAACAACTTTAAAAGGTGTTTGACATGCTCTTAAAACCCTCTTTGTTCCGTCTGCATAAACAGACCTTTACTCATAAAACGTCAAGCAATCAAATTTCGGCATCTTTTCATATTTTTCAGTTCTTGCCAGTATGTCAAAGATTAGAAGCCACACTGCATAGCTCAAAAAAGCAGTCTCGGTCTCCTGCGATCATCTTCAGATCTCGTTCACTGCATGGAGCGCTCAGATACTGTGTGTGTGTGTGTGTGTGTGTGTGTGTGTGTTTGTGTGTGTGTGAAACTGTCAAACAACAGAACAAAACTGCTCAAATGGAAATCACTGCTGGATTTGGGGCAAATTGCCAGTCGTGGTGTTGAATGCACACAGGGCTGCTCATTGTGGTGATAATCGAGCATCCATCCGTGATCACAGATCTGAAAATAGACTCCAGATTTTTTGCAATTTAGGGTCAGAGCCTTTTCCAGTTTCCAATTTACAGCTGTAGAAAAAGGGCTGGGAACATCACATGTGCTGCTGAAGGCTTGTCAATCTTCCTGTGCATTTCTGTGGCGTAAAAGGAGAAGAGATCTTCTGGAGGTACTGGGGGTTACGAAGGTGGAATCACCAATCATGTCAGTTTAGTTAAATAATGTCGAAGCGCTCCTGTCGACAGCTTTGAATGAAACCCTAGCGTGCTGTCAGCGCTCATCAAAGCTGCGCAGAGGTGATGCCACGCCGCTGCATCACAACAGGTCATTTTAAGGTCCTGCTGATCATTCATCTCAACAGCTAAAGGCAGATGGGCCCTACGACCCTGCAGAGACTCATCTGACAGTCTGGCTGTCCGTCACAGAGTGTGATAAGATTTGTGTGAGTATGCGGGAAGCAAAAGTTGAAGAAGAGCGCACACATTCAATGTTAAAATATAACTGAGGTACAAAAACAAGCCTGCATGTACGCATAAATTCAAGTATTATCAGTCATTGTAACCTGGACCTTCAAGACATTTTGACTGGAGAGACAATCTTCACATAAACCCTTCTTGCACTCGTGATACCAGTCGCTTCCTGGAATTAACCCACAATTTGAAGTATTTCCATGGAAAACAGTGGGAACAATGCTGCTACTCTTTTCTGTGATGAAGCAAAGTTAAACATGGAAAGCTTAAAGTCTTTGGTGTACCATTGTCTTTTTCTTGCTGTACCATTTTCTGCCCTCTCCACATCCGGTTCTCTGGGCGATTCACAGGGGCCCTACATTACCCTAAACTACATCACCAGAGGACTCGATGTGAAGCTCGCCTGTTTTGCCTCGCTTTTCTATATCAGTGCTGGAGGGGCTTTGTTTGTTTGACACACTAGTCGCGAAAATGCTAACAGAGTTGGACCGGCCTTCGGGAGCAGCAGCAGAAGTCCTGGTGGGTCATTCACTCTGCGGGCTGCTTTAGCATTCTCCTCCGGCACCGGCTAACCTCTCTCAGTTATAATGATTTCAAAATACAGACCGATTTTAAATGGCAGGAAAACACACCATTGAAACATCCCCCGGGGGCTTTTTAAACCCTGCCTCTCAATCTCAACATTCATAATTATGTTTTCATTGGTGTAGATTCACCTGACACTGAGAAGTGCTGTGTTTTAGAAACTTTAGAATGAGCCTTTAATATCTGCCACAGAGTCTGGCCTTGTAGCGCCACCGTGTTTCTACAGTAACACTGGCTGTAGAGAGGTTTTCAGTTTTCAGTGTCCATTGTAGGGAAGGGAGAGACAAGGGGTATGCCATTGGTCGCAATCTGCAAACCACACCACTAGATGCCAGAGTACTACTAGAGTCCTACGCGCTGGACCCAAGACTTGTATCAGAAAGGTATGACTGCTCTCTGTATGGGAATGATATCTAGATACTACCCCTTTTACTGTGCACTGGATAGCAGATCTTTTTCTAAAGGTATTGATTACTCTGATCATGTCTAAAGGCAAAATTGTTTATACTAAAGTCAGGTTATAAAAAGCCGGCTATCGTACCTCCTGGCACGTTGCCTCCCTGAGCCTTCTAAATGCTCGGTGCTTTTTCGTGCCTTTTGTCTTGACGCATTGAAACAAATATGGATAATAGAGCGCACTTTCAGACGGACCCATCACACCTCTGTACTTCTGACTGCTCACCGGCGGGCATGTTGGATCGCATGTCTCAAAGTTAAAAAAACTAAATAGTCAAAAAGGAGGTTTCAGACTATGTTTGACAATCTGACAAAGCCTAAGTTTGAAGCATGCCGAGGCCTTATGACTTGTAGACTGGAGGCTATGCTGTGTGACATTCTCACATTTAACTGTCAGCGCATACCGTGACATGTGGAGTGTCAGACCGGAGCGACACGTTTAACCAAATGTGTTAATACAATACGTTGGTGCATGCTCAGTCATGGCCAGTCTGCACTTCCCACGCGGCCGCATCAGTATCCTCCTGGTGGAAACCTTGTGTGGCATATACCACTCTGCACACCTCACCTTCATCAGGAAATTCTCGGGGTGATGTTGCTTTTAAAATGAGTTTATTGGCCATGACTCGAACCAGTTTTCATCACAACTTCTGATAATTTATTCCTTTTAATCCAACCCTGTTAGATACAGCTGTGCGGTGTGCTGCCAGCTGCAAAATTACCAAAAGTCAGTCGAGGACATGGAGCCGCGTGTGTGCATTAATAATCTGTCATAAGTCTCCCTATGGCAGGCATATGGCTCTGAGTGTTTCTGTGTTTGCGTACTGTCTCGACTCACTGAGCCACATCGATGTCGAATTTCAGCTGCAGAAGTATATCTCAAGTCTTTTTTTTTTACATGATGAGGACGCACTGACACCACAGTTCTGCTGTCTCAGGTAGCTTTATTTCAAAGACACGATTATGGAACTCCATTATCAAACACACAGAGGTTAAATTAAAATGAGGTAAATGTTACAGCTGCACTTGCAAGCTTTTTTTTTTTTTTTCCCCCACAGCAGCAGTGATTTATCCAACTCTGACTTTCAACCTCTCCGACAGCTTCCATCTATTTTCATTTGAATCATTCTGATGCACTGGCAGAGCCATTACCACATATCATGTCATCTAGTAGTAAAGTGAGCACACACACACACACACACACAAACGTGGACAAACTTTTGAGATACACATTTCAATAAAGGTGAAATCTGTCACTTTCCCTGATGATATGGAGGTTTGACTTGACACTGGTGTCTGAAATCTTCAGCTCTTCTCATCTAACCAGTGAACTGTAAGCTGCCAGTTTTCCAGTTTTCTTCCTCGCGAATTTATCCACAAAGTTTTGATGAACTAGAAGTCTGACAGACCACATCACTCTCTGCCAAGATGAGCTGATAATCTTCCACATAAAACAGAAAAAAAAAAAATCTTCTTGTTTAGCAAAGATTCTCATGATTGCATCTATATAAAGCTATACAAGTCATAACTCGCTGCAACATGTGATACAGCAGCATTTGCTTTGTAATAGATTAACACGCAAACTGTTGAATTACAATAAATAGGAACGTGGATTTATGATCCCAAATTAATCTTGTACAAAACCGAGTTTTAAGAAAAAGAGAAAGGAAACAAACTGGAACAGATAAGACAGTCAGCTTACCAGTAGCCTGCAGCTCCACTACCAGACACTGACTGGAGGTAAAAGCAATGAAAGCATTGCAGATGTCTTTTTAAAGATCCTTTATTAATATGTTTGGGAAGAGCGTTAAATCCTGTGGGAAAAACTGAACACAACATTTCCAGGGATCCTTCATTGCCTTGCTTTTGTTACAATAGCCTTTTGGCTAATTTTGGCATTTTAATTCATGTATTACCACGTGATTCAGTTATCTCCATTGTGACTTCTTTAACTTTAGTAAACTAAACAACTAAACATATGTTGTTTTGAGTGACACATCTCCACAAGTAAAGGTTGAAATGGAATTGTAATAACTTTGGCGATCCCTTAAATTTTCATCTTGTTCCATCATCCAGTCAAACCTATTCTACTTGTACACTTGGCTTAGGACGCAAATACTTCAACATTATGTATGCATGCTGATATAAGCACTGAGCTAAAATCACAGACTGTGCCTTTATACAGCCTCTCAGAGTTATGTGACTGTAGATGCTAGTCTCGGCTTGTTACTTTTTTAACAAGCAGCACTTTAATTCTCCTTGTGTGATACATGTAAGCACACTCCCTACACAACAACATAGCCACAACAGTCACACTTGACACTATACTCCTGTCGTACTTCCCTTTAACATTACTTGCAAGATTTCTTTGAAAAGTAGAAAACAGTCGCTTGCTGGGCTCTGAAGGCGAAATAAATAGAAACACATTCCCCAGTGTTTGCATTGTATCGCTCTCTAAACGCTTGTCCATAATCCATTGGTGGTAGTTATGCTTGCACCTCGCCATGTCTGTGGGTGGCTGGCTCTATAGGAAATAGACAATAAGAGAAGATAAATAGCTGTGCGCAGAATGTGCTGTACATGGGTAATCTGCTTTGACGACTTGTCCTGGTGTGGGTTTTTTCATAGACGCTGAAAGAATGGGATCCGTGCGGCGGGACAAAAGCCGCGTTGAGGGACAGAAAAGACGGGGAGAGCAGATAAGATGGAGAGAAGCCGGGCTATTTGCAAGAAAAAAAATTTGGGTGAAAATGAAAAGAGATGATAAAGCAGAGGGGCGGGAGAGGCAATCTGAAGGAACAACGGAGAGTTGATGAAGGCAGAGGAAAAAAGCGAGATGATAAAAAACAAAACAAAAAGAATGACTAGAGAAAGTACATGCGTCTGTGTGGGAGCTTCTCCAGCAACACGTGTCGGCTTGTTTACGTAACATAGGATGTGCCGCCTCGCAGACTGTACTGTACATATTGCGTGTGCACGTGTCCGTATGTGTGTGCGTGTGTGTATAAAGTATAAATGAATGAGTTTGTGTGTGTGTGTGTGTGTATGTGTGTTGTCTTTTGTCTCTCCTCACCGGCACCGAATGTTCCCTCGCCGCTTCAAGGACGGTGACAGAAGGAGCTCGAGAAAAGAAGGAGACACTCGAGAATGAAAGACAGAGAGAGACGTGAAGATGGCCCTCAGAACTCCTCCACGCTGCTCGCTGCATTCGCTCTCTCACTTTCTACCCTCGGCTGCATTTTCCTCTCCTTTCACTCTCAGCCTGTCCACCTTGACTTCCAAATGTGAGCGGAAAAGAATATACCACGGGAAGCGTGAAGCCATTTAAGATTTCACTTGTGCGCCCCTCGTCGTCTGCCTCTCCTCCTCCTCCTCCCCATTGTGCCCACTTCTTTTCTCCTTTCGACTCAAGCTCCTCTGCTTTTCCCCCTTTTTTTCCCCATACTCCCTCGCCCCGTCCTTGATTTTATTCTTAATCCTCCCACCTAATAATTGTCTTTACTTAATCTTCCCTCCTTGTTTTTCACCCCTCTCCGCCCTCACTGTCTTTGCCCTCCGCGGTGCTCCCTGACAATTCCCTGCAGTCTGCTCCTCTCCCCTCCTCTCTTCTTCTTCCACCTTCGATCCGAAGTTGCTCATCTCGCATCCCTCTGTGCAGTCATCCTGCCACCTCTCCTCTCCCTCTGTCTCTCTTTCTTCTCTGGTTCTTCTCCCTGCTCTGTGCTCTGTCAGACTTCCTTCATCTCCCCCTGACCTTGGACACGCTCAGCAGTCCGCTGACATACTACACCCCCTCTTGTCTCTCTCTAAATGAGGTCTCCCCTCCTCCAGCATGCAAGCTCTACTCTTCCTCCCTCCTTTGCTCAAGTGTGTGTCATTATTTAGAAATAACACACAACACCGGCAACTCCAAATTCTTCTTAAGAGGTGTTCTACTAGTTACCTATTAAGGACGTATATAGTTATTGTAAGAAATTGTAAGTAAATGACTTCAGCTCATGGTAAATTTTTGCATATTCACTGTCCACGTTGTTGGAAAATTAAAGGATGCGTGGTCTACAAAACTTCACCTGACTTTCCATCAGTACGGGGGTGAGTAGATGATGTCTGATTTTTTCTTTTTTATGGTAAATTGTTCTTTAAAGTCCGTGCAAATAACCCCACTTCACTTTTTCAAATTCGCAGTCTGATTTTGCATGCAGTAAACGCATAAATCCTCCCTCTCATAAAAAACACCATGCATAAAAAATGTTCGGTGGTGTAGTATGAAGGGCAAGAAGACCACCGTTCTCATGATACGAAAGGTCAACTTTGAGTAGGTTGAATGAAGGTTCATTGAGGTCATGCATTTAAGTCACATACAAAATTGAATTTAACACGCATATTGAACCCAAACCATATTCGTTTTCTTTAAACTAGCCAAGAAGTTTTGTTGCCTTGACCGTACTGAACTCTAGCCATTTAACAGCAATAACCACGTGTTCATTTTTGTCACTGTGACGATGAAGGCCATCTGATCGGCCATCTGCTCTCCACATAAGTTAATGTGATGGATTGGCACATCGCATGCACGCTGAATAGAACTTTAACAACATTCACTTCAACAAATGTTTGTTTAAATCTGAGTTGCTTGTTTGCAAATTGAAGAGACGAGGTCGACCAGGTTTTTTTTTTTACAACATACCCAACAATCCATTAGTTAGTTTTAAGTTGTTTCTGGCTCAGAGCAGTCTGAACCAATAAACATCCAGCCTTGGTTGCTTGGATGGAGTGATTTGAATTTCTTCAGCTGTGCCCAGAGTCTTAAACAACTAGCTTCATGTCAGCGTCATGGCCGTCACTTTTTCCTAAAATCAAGATCTAATACATTTGAAATGACATGAAATTTGTTCAAATGAATTTGTCCCATTGTTCTAGCGATCCAAATTATTTTCTTACAGCTGCATTAACTTGTTGTTTACTACCTTGCCCTACCTTCTTATCAGTGATGGCTTTTTTTACGAGCCTCTGCAGCTCCGCTCCGCTGTGGTACCTCCGCTGCCACGGTTGGGTGGTGAGCTAGCAGGTGAGTCTGCAGGTTTGTTGTTGTTGTTGAAGAGTAACTTCAAGACAAATGTCTTATACAAAGTCGACAGACTTTGACCATTTAAGGTGTAGAACCAACGATTCGTTGTCGTTATAGACCGCTTTGGACGGCCCTTCTCCCTATTATCCTCCATTTTCATGGCAAAACAACACAACAACAATGTTAGCTTAGCTTACCGATAAGTCAGTGCAATTATTTCATGTAATAGGCAAAGGTAATATTGAAGTTTGAGAGCGCCCTCTGCTGGATCTCACAGCAAACTACGACAAGGGCCTCATGCACCAGACTGAACATTTCAAACCGGAAATTACAGCTTGAACATGAACTTTTCACTCCACGTTTGAATGGATGTCCGAACATGAGGATAAAGCCACAGCCCTAGTAGGAAAGCTGCCTGTCCAAGTGCTTCAAAAGGTAAGAAGAACTATCAGTCCAGGGACAAGTAGAGTAGTTAGAATATTTCCACACATTGTGTAAACTTGACCTGTCTGCCATCATCAAAACCAGGAAAACTACGACTACAAATCTCTGGAGCTGGGGAAAAATAATTAGTTTACCCTGCTACATTACACGTATAAAGTAACAGGCCTTTCAGTGATGGTAGTTTAGTTCCAGAATCCCTCCCAGTCAACCAAGTCATCACATTATCCTCATCCTTGTCCACATTTCCACACTACTAAACGGATCTACGTCAACCGTCCGGTGCGCACACAAACCTTTGAATTATTCACGTTGACATCAATAAATCCAAAGACACACACAATTAAACTGCATCAACTCTATAATTCATGACCCCCCGCTGAAAGGTTTTCACCTGTCAACCCGATTTTCCAGAGAAAAGCATCTTTTGCAGCACCACATGTCAGGCTGCCACGCATGAACAAAGACACTCTGCGACAAAGACAAAACACTTCCTGCAGCCTGCCTGATGAGCTGTTTGTGTGATGCCCCCCTGCTGCCAGGGAGCTGGTGTGCCTGATTCAGTGATTGTGAACAGCACAACCACGCCCACGCAAAGTAATTTTAAAGAAACAAGCAATCAGGCGGCGATAACAAACGGCATCGGCCTTGAACTCAAGAGCGAGCTAAAATGGTTGTTGCTCCTATCAACATTGAGTGAGGTCAAAATTGTTAGTCACTACTGCAGAAACACTGGGTTTAGTGTTCAGACAGAAAACTGCTGATTAAAATGCAACCCTGAGAAGTGATCTTATCTTTAATTGTGACTTTTGCAAGGTACATTTTGCAATATGGCGTATCTGATATCACCACGTTGGTGTGGTTACTATAACACCATCGCCTAAGTATGATAGTTATTTTATTTTTTAAAGCGCCTCTCTAGTGCGAATGTAAGAAAAGTGTGGGCACGTTGGTGGTTGAGGAGGTTGGACGGGTCATACTTCACTCCAATCTTCTATAATGTCAGTAGACTAACACTGACTATTTTTTTCCTTAACCTAACCACGTTTTTTTCAGCCTAAAGTCAACCAAACTTTGACCATCTGACAATGTCAAAATATGTGATCTGTCCACTGACAAACCTGTCATGTTTGATGAGTTTGGAGTGAGAATGGGTTGGTTTCCGGTCCAGAATTCCTGTGCACTCCCTGCTTGTCGTCTGCCTGAAACCTTTTCCTGACGTCTTTACCCGTTGTTCTCCATATTGGCTGATTGCCTCATTAATCCTGTAAAACTGTTTGGTCAATCAGGGAAAAGCCTTGTTACCTGCCAGCCAAGCCTATTGTTCCTGTTGTTGGGTCTACACCTGTTGTAACTAAACTGGTCCAACAACTAACAGATGGGTTGAGGGAGAAATGAAACAGACAGCTTGAAGGCTCAAATGGGTCTGTCTCTGTTGTTTCAAGTCTTGCATTATGCACTTTGTTGAGAAGCTGCTCTGCCCCAGTTCAAATTGTAAAAAAATAAAAAGTAACCAGAATTCAAACTCTCTCTTTAGCTTTAAATCGATCGATAGTACCTGTGTAGCTGTGGCTCAACAGGGGCTCAGTATGTTGTAAGTTAGCAGGCCGAAGCAGAGAAGAGTTCTGCCTGAGCAGTACAGGATTTAGATCAAGTTAGGTGCTCATGTTTAAGTCATGGCAAAAATCATTCTGATCTTAACGGAGTTATCACTGATTTAATAGAGATGGAAATCTTGTAACCCGAGGTGGTGGGAATCCTTCCTGGGAAACTTCTTTAATCTCAGCGTGAAATCAGTATGTCTACAGTAAGACTGCATTGGTTAGTGTTCGTTACCACAGGAAGCATATTCACCACAGAGATGAAGTTAGCTTCATTATATTTAATAATTCAGTTCGTATTGAAGATACAAACAGTCAAGGATCTGCTCACAATTTAGCGATGCTTTTCAGATGTACGCATTCAAGTAAAGTGTATGTTTAATAAAGTGTATGTTAGTTAAAACCACTTTGTGAATAAAGAGTGCCTGGGGCTGTTGATAATTGTTGTTCTGTTGTGGGATTGTAAGATTTAAAAAACTTTGTGGTGAAAAACGAAAAACAGAAAAGGCTATTTAGTGAGTGTGTTTAGAGTTTTAGTTGTCTTCACAATTCACTTCGTATCAAAGCCATTCTACAGGGAAATATCATCAAGATCATAAGAACTCACAAATGATTGCGCAGTAAGTCAAATCTATGCTGGTTGGTTCCTAAAGGAGACAATATCAGGGTTTTCCCTGCCATTATACGGCTTAGGCGCGGCGCCCAAGCGTTTTTGCCTCCCGCCTAAGCAGGGTTGTCCCCAGACGCCGCCATACCGCTAGGTCAGCGCCGCTATACTCCGCGTGTGACGGTGACGAGCGTCCGTCCCCCGGTTGACGGCTAGGAGCTCCCGTCTGACAGCGATGCGCGTCCGTCCGTCCCCCCGGCTGACGGAGTTGATGACCGTCCGTCCGTCCGTGTCTCTCCTACCCCCCCCCCCCCCGGACTTATGTTGACGAGCGTTTGCGCTGGGGAGAGCCCTGAATATGCTCATTTTTAGGTTCATACATTTATTTGGGGTCTCTACTAGAAAGTTTACATGCTTTAATGCTCAAAAAAATGCATCAGTCATAAAGCAGCACTGTGTTCCCCCTCTGTCTGAGATGCTCTGTTTTAGCTCCTGTCTCTTTAAGGCCTGCCTCCTGAATCCCTAGTCTCTCATTGGTCAGCTCACACACCCCTGAGCCAGCACCCTTCACTGTGTCTACTGTTTAGCTGTCTCGTTTTCAGCTTCCAGGTAGCTTCACTTATAGCTTGAATATAACCTTAAATTATGCAAATATGCGAGATGGCGACATAGTGATGTCAAGAAGTCGCAGAATTAAAGGCGGGGCTAATGACGGAGAGTTTTAAGGAAATTCAGGAGCAGTGTTTTTTTGTGGGAGAGGGGAGCTCCTGTTAGTGCAGACTTTGGGCATTTTGGATTCAAATATTATAAATTAAACACAGAAGGAAAGGAAACAAATGAGAAAGCATCATAGGTCTCCTTTAACCAGTATTTTATTTGGGCATCAGTACATTTGTACGAAAATTGAAATTGCTGGTCTTGTTGGCTTTCATTACAAATGTAGAATGTGATTCTGATTAAATGAGTGCAAACAACTCTTTTTCAGAGAACCCCCAGGAGCAGAAATCAATTCTCTGGTGCTATTCTCAGATGTGCAACCTGGGTGTCATCTCCCAATAACTGAGATACATATTACAAGAGAGAAAAGCTGATAAGAGCGTTCAGACTCAAACGAGACTTTCAGACAGGATAATCTTCCTTCTTATTTATGGCAACACGAGACGTTATTCATTATGACAAAACTGTTTTGCCTGTGGCCAGTCGAATTAAATTTAAAAGCAACAGAATTCCTTGTTATTTGCCTTTAACTGAAGCTACTTAAGCTTCCAGTTTGCTATTTATCTTCATTGGGCTTGCTCAGCCTCCCCCTTGGGCACTCTGTGGCTGCTGTCAGGTTATACAGTAAATCGTGACTGTGGTTTTAAATCCTCGCAATGGTCCCTGCAGCAAACAGCGGAATGAAACAAGCAGACTGCAGTATTTGCAGAACCCATATCAGCTTCCCCCCCAAAAAAACCCCTGTGTGATTGGAACCATAATGCAGCCATGAAACAGCAACAGCTTTCAAATACTGTCAAAAGCAGTTCATAACAACGGTTATCTACCGCACAGCAGCAACATCAACCAATGCAGTCCACTCTGAATCTAGCCAAATGTTTATTTAACTTAATGTGGAGGTGCTTCATGCAGTGTTCCAGCCCATTTAGTGCTATTCTCTGTAAAGCGCATTGAGACCTCTGCATTAACTTAGTCATATTCTCAATCCAAGCAGTTTCCAGCCTACCCACAGTGAGGAATCCCAGTGAATTATAAACTTTGGCATTTATTTGTGCTTACGTTTGGTTTGAGGGTTAAATCCATCACAGTCCACATCAACTTTATGACAAAACCCACAGGCATTAATATTTATAATATGTCAAATAGATTGAGGAGACCCAGGAAGAAAAAAACTCCATATCTAACAGGGCTCCAGTTCTCCTGCTCCACCAATAACAATAGTGCTGCCTCACCATTAAATCATCCTTCTCTCCACAGAATGTGAGCCTGCAAAGTTCAACTTTGGTCCTAAATAGGTTTTTCTCTAAAAAGTTCTGAAAGGCATTTTCTTGAGCATTACCCGATCCTGAGAATAAGTTTTAAACCTAGTAAAATCATTTTTCTTTCCCCCCTGTTACGTATTTGTTGTTCTCATGGTATGAACATTTGCATAGGAAGCCAAAAAACGAACTTGATTATTGATTGGAGGAAACAGCACATGGCTTTTCAAGTTACACAGTTGTTTGCAATTCAGGAAAATAGCAATTCAACTGAGAGCAATAACTGTTTTGATAACTTTTCTCAGGTAGTTCATTCAAGTTAATGTTGGAAGAAAAATAGATTCTAGCATCTGAAAATCTATAATGTGCTTAGGTATCCTTCGTCTGGACTCTGCTGTTGTCCTGAAGCATTCTCTAATCTCAGACCTCAACGTTTTTTTTCTTTTTAATTGCGGCTTTTAAATAGTACATAAAGTTGATTTATATGACCCGACAACTACATCTAATGAGGCACAAAGCAGCTTAAGTTTTCACCAAAGCTCAAAATGTTTGCACTCTCTGTACACAGTGTGAATATCGTGTCTTCTAATTTGGTAATTTTAGTGATATTTCATGTTCTGCACCTTCTCACAGTGCAATTGTTTAACACACCTTGTTAGAAGTGGGTCAGCTCCGGAGGCGCTGTCCTTCAGGTCAACGCAGCACTCCCACCGGTGAGGTGAGTGTGAAAGAAAGTGACTCAATTAAGTATTACATTATGTTACTTTTTCATTCACTGTGTCACAACGCACATTTCCCCGTCCTTGTGCCATGAATGCAATATTCTAGTTACACATTAACGTGCTGCATGTGAAAGCAAGGCTCCTTCTGTTCTCAGAGGAGATATCAGGACCATAGAGAGATGGGACCTGCTTCTTGTTCCCGTGTTCACAGCAACACAGTCCAGTACGAGGAGGCATCGGCTCCAGTGGAGAGTGATCCACATCCCTGAAGCGTAACCTTTAGTTGTTTATTGCCCCACTGATGCCAAGCATGTCATGCTCTGTGTCTCTTGTCCCCCCTCCTCTCTGCCCTTTGCATTTGTTCACCAGCTGGAGGAAACCCCAGTCTGCAGCCCAAACATACACCTTCGTGTTTCTTTCCACCTTCCTCTTCTGGTATAAACACTTGAGTGACAAGGTCTCGGCCCTTCCCTGTCCTGTTCCAGCACACACCTCGTAACATACACAATCAGCTGTTGATAATAATGGTAATGCCTGTCTTAGTTATGTCCACTACAGCATGCATTATGTAGTAGTAGTAGATTGGTACTTCATGCAAGGTTGTTCTGTTTCTGGGCCGTGTACTCCAGACTCTTATTGCTTCATAATTTTAGGGGCTTGATCCGTTTTATTTGAAGACTGAACACTTCATCAAAGGTTTGACAAGACAAGGCAGCAAGATTAAACCTTTTTGCAGGAATTAAGAGGATGGAACATTATCCTCTCAGTGTCCAACTTATTGGTGTGCACGTCATGTCATGAATGGTGGTTAGCCAAAATGTCCTTTTGTGGTTGGGACATATGAGTGATCAAGGCAAGATTAAGATTCAACAGCACCACCTTCAAGTGGTCATCATAAACCAGTCAATGCATCTATCATATTGATTGTTGAGTCCAATGAGACTCGACAATTAAACTATCTTTCTCCAGAATCACCTTCCATACATTTACGATAAATCCCAACAAAGGGAATGCATTCTTCAAAGGACACAGTCCGAATATACTCATGCTTGCCTGACAGCCAGATCCCCCTAAAACTGTTGATCTGACATCACAGAGAAACCCAAAACAAGTGCCGTGTTTATGTGGCCCTTTGTCAGCTCTGAAGAATTTATCAGCGATCCAGCCTCTTTGGACAACAGCCAATGTCTCAGGGCTCCGGTGTACCCAGCAGATGTACAGATAATGGATATCCGAGCCAAGACTTCCTCTTCTGTGCACATTGTTTTGGCTAATATCCATATAAATACATATCTGCATATGAATGCAGATAAAATAAACTGCTAAATAGTCAACTATCACTTATCTTTTTTCCAGAATCGCTGTCTATACCTCTGAAGAAAAGTTTTTAATGTACAACCAAGGACACCAAGAAAACTGTGGGTTTCAAGGACAAGACCTCTGCAAAACATCTAGAAAAAAACTGTGTACATGCGTCGCTTTGTTTATATCCGTGAACCCTGATGTATACAGCTTTTGAATGTGGCTGTGCAGCGGTCACTAGCCAGCAAACACTCCTCCACACAACGTTCTTATTTAAACAGACGTGTGGGCAGGAGGCGGCATCATACATTTCAAGTTCCTTCCCAGAGGACCAAACTCACAACCTCTGGATTCATAACACAGACAGTCGCACGTGCAGCTTGGCACACGCGAGCACATGCAGAAGGGAGGGACGTACAGACGTCCTTACCCTCAAACTCCTCAGCACAAACTGGCTTATAATCCAGATAACACATGCTGCCGATACAGAACATATGGAAGACGGACCGCTGAACTCGAGGGATCCAGTAGCAGGCGCTGATTAAAGAATCTGTGTGCTTAATTGAGCAGCTGTTTTCTCACAATTCACTGCCCTGTCAAATACTGAACGTGATAAGCCGGCACAAATATGGTACTGACTGGTAGCTAGTCATGCAAAAATATAGCATTGCTGCAGAACCAATTTAGTTTTTCCTGTGTTTTCACTGGTCTGCTGCCCATAGCAAGGACACATCTCCAAACCGTCCTCCAAACCAAGCTGTTGTGCTAAATTATTTCTGCTGCAGCGTTAAATTTATGATCAGATGGCGAGTCCAGTCTGGTTCACAGATTCTCACGGAAAACGTACATATACATATAAATTATCTTTTGACGCAGAGCTCAGGCGATATAAATCACTGAGGTATAATGCAGCAGTACTAATAGAAACTGGGCACAGGTGGCAGGACTGAGAGATATGGAAATTAATTCAGAGTTATTTAATCGTCCTGGTAGGAGATCCAAACCAGACAAACAGGATATCATTTAGTTGACAGTTGCTGAGTTCTATAGATATCTGGATATCGGCCAGCGACATGTCCGTCTTCTGTCAAATATAATGAAACTAGATGGTTCTGCTCAAAACAGCCGAAAAAAGGAAAAAGAAATAAAAAAAAACATTTAATAATGGTCGAAACTCTAGCTTTGGTATCTTAGTCTGATAGCCTGTTGTCCATGAGTATATGCAGCTTCCTTCTGCTCGGGGATATGGAAAGAAAATAGTCACAATAAGGCCTGTGGATTATCTTGATGAACTGGGTCATGATTTCTAGAAAGAGATATCACTGTCATCAAATGCATTTCGCGTGGCCTCTAGTTCCATGTTATCTGAGAGAAGGCAGACATCTCTACGGTTGATATCTCCAAAACTCGTATCAAAACAATTTATATAGATAAAGAGCACGACAGGGGAAATTAATGTATTTTTAGATCTGATGGGTGAACTGTCCCTTTAAACCATAGGTAGATCAGGACACTCTTTGTACTATTACAACAAGACAACCAACAGCACGTTCTTTAACACTGTACTTCACGATAGAGCCACCTACTGGCAGTGGATGCAGGTGGCTGCCTGTTTCTGCACAAGCTGCTGGAAGACGACCTGTCGCGTCCCTGGCAGTCAATGACAGTGCTGCCCTCGCGGTATCAAGCACGATAGGTGCTGACCTTGATGTTGATAGAGTTGTTCTCTGGCATCACCTCTTATACTGGCATCATCTTATACTTTTATTCCCTGTCGTCTGATTGTCTAATTGGTCATTGTAGTCTTTGACGTTGCATCCCTGGTTCCTTTTTTGGTACATTTCCAAGCCTGCTTGAGAGGATTGTTCTCTCATGTGCCCTTAAAGCCCATGAGAATATGATCGTGATACCTGTGAACAGGAACGAGGTAAATAACGAGGTGAGAAAATCAAGGCAATGGATGAGCATGAAGTTCACCACAGAGACAAAAATGTGGCAATAAATAAAATCCAAAAGTTATTTTTTAGGGAGTGATTCATAAGATCGTGCTGACTTTGCCAGCTTTCAGGGAGGTTGTTCTGAAGCCAGGAGGCCCGATGGCAAAGATCCATTGCCTATAGATTTTTGGAACAGCCAATAGAAACCTGCAGGCCAACTTGGAACGTGCAGCAGCTTGGTGCTAAATCTTGATGCCAAATCCATCCATTTCATACAAAATGATCAAAAAAAGTAATTTAGACTTTTATCTCTACGGCACTCAGATAAGAAAATCTATTCAGGAATTACAGAGTCACTTTTCAGTCAAGAGAGAATAGTATCTGTGTTTGTGTCTTCTAAATCAGGGGCTTCTAACTCTGTCAGTATTTAACTGTGCTGAAAAAGCAAGAAATTAGGTCTCTACTTCTTGTCTGGATACTATTCTGTGATAGATCTAACAACACAAAAAAGCTTGAACAGCAAAAAGCTTGAAGAAGGAAACAACTGATGGTCTGCTTTTAAAACGACGTCGATAAGATTCTGTGTTTTCTTATCTCCTATGTGGCAGTAGGTAGTTTTTCAGACCCCATGAGTCCATAAGAGCTCTACTCCCCCCTATACTGATGGAAAGTCAGGTAAAGTTTGGTGGTTCAGAAGAAATCTGCAAAGAAGGATCTTCATCGACCAATTTCGTTATGTCTAAACAAACTAAATAAACACTCTCTTGGTTTTCATGACTGAATAAACACAATTCCATACCGCTTTATTTTGTTTATATTTGGCGGACCCTTATCCTTATGAGAACAGCTTGTTTATTCAGTTATTTAACAAAAATAAGTATTTCTGAGTTAGTGTTATTACCTCAATAATATTGTTAAATATTACAATTCTAAGGTTTAATTTCTTCTGCAAAACAAGATAGTGCCCCTTTGAATTGCGGTATTAACTAGACAGTAAAGCATGCCTTTATACTTTTTGAAAGTTCCTGATACTGCTGATTAAAAAAACTGGACCATTGCATGAGTCACAGTGCCCGGACAATACCCCTGTGAGTCTAGAATGATCATGTGGGAAGGAAGGTGCTTTAAAGTACAACAGAGGAATTGCACAACAGTCAGGTAGAGGGGATATTTTTGTTGAGATAAAATCACTGTAGAAACAGGGATACGACTCAGTGGGGAGATGAGCTGTTCTGCATTTCTGAAATGAGTTTGTAAGCGCCAACTAAGGACAGTGAGTTGCTAGCGACATACAGAGACGGAAGGAATGAATTCTTCAGTCAGAATTGACGGAAAAAATTGTTCTTGGCAGTGCAGGAAGACACTGCAGAATGCTTTTAGTCCGTGAAGTGCTTAAACGTAATATATGGAAAAACAAAGACAAAGGCGGCATTTTCTTTTCCCGCAAGCTCCTCGCCGACATGTGATAAGTACAAACCATTTACAGCAGAAAATATAATGCAAGTGTTGACATACATTTGACAACCCTGTGTTTTCACATGAACATTTTGTTTTTGTACCCGAGAGCAGATGTAACAGTGTTTCACAGCACACAGCCGACTCTGTAAGATGCTCTGAAGGGACTTGAAAGGTTTCTTTCCAGCAAGAAAATTTTTATAAAAAATTGAATAATGACATAATGAATATGTACGATACCTTTCATCACACTATAAAGTCGGAAATCTTGTTAGGGGGAAACAATGGATAGAAAATTGTTTGGGTTGGGTGCTAATTACGTGTTTGCAAGTGTATTATTTTGTGTAAGTGTGTGTGTGGACGGGAAGGTGTGATGCTCTGGCTACACAAAGGTATTTTTTTTTGTTCATTTAATTAGCTGAAGGAAGTTATTTATTTGCAAGATTGGTGGCACTAGGAATAAATGTGCAACTTGTACTTGCACTGATTCTGTCTCCCACCTCACTGCGCTCACAGTGGCCCAGTTGTACATTTAAATACATGTTGACAGAACAACTACAGAATGCAATGCTAACACACTATAAACTATGCACGCTTACAGTGGCTGAACCATCAGGATTAGAGATTTTTGTGAAATAGGTAGCATGATGTCGTAATACTAACTCTGCCCAGGTGGTGAATTCAAATTGGTGCTGACATATGTGGAAAGTATGCTTCGATCCCGTTTTAAATGTCTACCTCTACTCCTCATTTTCCAGTGATCCCATGTCCCTCAGAATATAGTAACAAGAGTGAGTGGTTGAAATCCCCCCCTCTGAAATAGGACTGAACACAACATGCTCACTTCAGCAGTGGTGATTTATCTTGTCATGCTGTGGCAATCCTGGTACCATCACAGTGCCATTTATCTGATGGGGATAGGAAGGCATGGATACTCCCCATCAATCAAGTCATCATATAAGAAAGAACACTGCATCATTACGTGGCCACTGGCCTAAGTGGTAGGGGCGAAGGGTGTGTTTGGATTGTGCCAAGAGACTGTACTTATTGTTACACTCCCACACTTTTTTTTAGAGGCCTAGAAGAGGACCAGTGAAGCTTAGCAAAGGCTGTTTCTTCCTCTGCGTCTGTCAATTCAGTTTCAGATTGACACACCTCCAACCCACTGACCTCCAGTTTAATCAGAGCCAGCGTCCATGGGTCCTGACTGATATAATATGATGTCGTGCTCCAAATTCAATCCACACAGATCCTCAGCCATCACTCTTTGTCCCTTCACCACTACCACTGGTTGCAATTTTGGTTAATACTCCTGGTGACATTGCATCAATTTGGATACTTTTGTCGCACTCTAGAATACTACCAAAGCTTTAGACTTTGCATTCAGTACTTCCATTGCTGAAATCTTGTCATTTCTCAGCATAAATTGTGTGAAGGAGAAGAGATTAAAAGAAAGAAACATAACATAATGGATCTTGGATCAACCCAAAATGAAAATTAGAGCGCGTACAGGAAAGGAACTGAATCGAGGGAATATTCTGAGGATATGAAGGGTTGCTAATACAGATGCTGTCACTTGTTGGGTATCTGTGCATATTTTGGTGAACTTTATTTCATAAATATACTGTTAAGACATTAACATGAGCACTGTCAGTATTAGGTTGAAACTTACAGTTGTCAGTGCCAAACTCATTACAAACACGCAGCTTTGAGGAGATGAGAAATATGTTTCTCAACAGAAACACCATTTGGCAAAACTGTAAGATATGATGAACAAAAACCCTCAGGGGCAGGTTTTCTAATCACATGAAACAAGGTCACATACAGAGCAGCAAGATAACACTAATCACAACTGTGAGACAATTATGTCACTGTGAAATAACACAGAATATGTACTGGAATATGCGACTAATACAAAAGCATTTCAACAAACTTTTTTCCTGGAGTAAATTTAATGTTATGTAGACATGTGGAGCTGGAAAGTTTAACGTGAGCAAGACACAAAATACGGAACAATCTTTGACGATCAATATCCTGCAACAATACAAGGAAAATAAGATGGCTGTAAGAAAGTGTTTCTGCTGCAGAGGCTCAAAGAGGAGAAAAATCGAACATGGTGCATAAGCATTACTGTCTGAACATAACGGAGTACATACTTCTCATAGGAACTACAGTTTAATGTAGCTCATCAGAGGAAAACAGAAAATAGAAACCCCTTCTCGCTATTTATGCACCAGAAACACCAGCCGTTTCAAACGGTGGTGGGCAATGCTGAGTTGACTGGTGAGATTAAGGAAGACTTTTAATGTATTTAAAGATGATTAGAATCAGAGCAGTTACCATGGCAATGTACCAGGATGAAAAAGAACAAACATCAGGAGGCTGTCGGCGTTGGGGTTAAGCCCAGAGTTAGTGCACTAACTCACGAATCCTGCTTCATGAGACTCCTGACGATTGTAAATGTTTCAAATCTTTACCCAGTGGTCCAACTGAAAAAAAAGAGAAAAGAGTTTTGAAAAACTTCTAATAAAATCAAAAACTTAAACCAAAAAGTCGGTATGTGTTATATATTAAAAGACTTGTATTTTACAGCGGTCTAAATCAAAGTTATGCAGACATCAACAGCTACAGGTAGTAGTAAAGTGTGAAGACCGATGTTTGTCGGATAAAAACAATAAGTGGTGACATGGTGGAAACAGGTCTACAGCCATGCTAGCATCTCTGCGAGGCGGTAATGACTAAATGCTAATTTCAGCATGCTGCCATGCTCACAGCGACAAGGTTTTGTAGGTAATAATAACCCAGTTCACCATCTTAGCCTAACATGTAAGCATTCTCACATTTGCTTAATAGCACTAGACACATACTGTGCCTTTATGGGGTGTCAGAATTATCAGCAAAACGTTTTCTACCTGGGAAAATCCATGTGTGGCCCTTTCAAGTCGGAACAACAGCTCCAGATGGCAACATGGCGAGAAAAGTAAGCATGGATTGATGGTAAGAAACTGTAATTTCCTTTGAACTTCCTCATCACTCGAATAAAAGAAACAGATGTCAATGTGTTGTTTAAATGCTCTGAGCAACAAAATGTAAACAACTTCTTTTCAGCGACCATGTGGCTCCCACATTCCAACGTGACGCACATGACCAATGCGTAAGAACGACTTCCCAACTCTGGAAATGGGACCACCTGAGGAGCACATGAGCAGGTGAGGTTGATAGGAGGTTTTTCGATCATTAACCAAAGTATTAGATGTGTTATGACTTTAACCTGATGGTGGCGCCAAAGCCAACCAAGGCTTTATTTGTGATTGAATATGAGTCAAACCTTTGGGTAAAACCTTTGACTTGCAAAACAATTAGCCACTGATTAAGGATATCCCTACTACACCTGAACGACAGTCTGTGAAAAGTTTCAGAAATATTACTTTTCATCTTCTTCGCACATCCAGGAAAAGCACAAAAACGAACCATCTTGATTTACGCTGTGACAACTTCGGTGTCTCCTCTCGGTCTTCTTCGCTGTTGTGCTGTGTTTGTGTCTCTCAGGTCACCGGTAGCATACTGGCTTCCGGCAACAACTATCCACGCGAGATGTCACATGACTTTTCCGGCTGTTGATTGTAGTATTGCTTGTAATATGAGGCTCCCTTTTCAACGTGGACGTCAATGTTGCTTTACGCTAACGACAAAACAATGAATTATCCGTGCATTCATATGGAACTAAGCTTGCGGAGCGTCCCACCATTACTCTCCTTCCTGATAGTCTCACTCGTGGATCATAGGGTCATGGGGTCATGACGGCCGCGCGTCGGAGATGCAGCAGCTAACGTGAATAGTTCAAAAACCCTCTTTTTCATAAACTCTGTGTACACAAACAATGTTCTCAATGCTCGTGTTCATGTATAGAGACCCTGGTGATGCTACGAGCAACGTTTCATGTTGTGTCGAGCCTTCTTAAGGGGCGTTCAGACCGAACACGATAGATGCGAATGGAGCGACAACTCTACATTGAAAATCAATGTAAATGGCGCGATGACACGCGATTCAGGTGTCGGCGGCGCGAATGGAGCGTCTGGCGTGGCGCGAATGAAGCGTCTGAAGTGTCTGGAGCGACGCGAATAAAGTTGAAAATATCCACCTTTTCAGCCGGCATCGCGCCGCAACATCCAATCAGCGACGAGTTCAAGCCGACGACGTCACTTCCCTCACGTACGGTTGTTTACGGTCGCTCAGAGCAATGAAGGAGGAGAAGCTAATTGTAGCTGTGTGTGGGCACCCGGTGCTGTACGACACTGGGCTCCGGTCAGCCTGAGGCTGGAACCGGTCGTCATCAAGACGGAGCTCCTGGAGGAGACTGTGAAATTCCCCCAGCTCCGTGCGTCCAAAATGATCAAGCAGCGCGAATGAAGCGCCTGAAGCGTTTGTATTCGCGTCTGTCGCGTTCGGTCTGAACGCCCCTTTAGTGTTTTAAAAATAGCGATTGATGCCATCGTATCCCTGCCCCGAGCACTCCCGTTCAAAATTAACGTGCCCGAAAACGAAACTATGGTAAATCTTAAAAGTGCCTCTTTCGTCATAATTATGCATTTACCCGAAGGTTTGACTCATATTCAATCACAAATACAGCCTTGGTTGCATTTTGGCGAGAGTTTCACTTTAAGTCATTTCTAGTCATTAGTCATTACATTATGGGGAAATCATAAATGTCTGTACAAAACTTTGTGTCAATCCATCTATTACACTAGACGTCAAGTTATATCAATGTATAAGTGAAAATGATGACCTACTGATGATGCTGGGGTAAAAGTCCTCGTTAAGATAAATCCTTGACCTTTAATGATCTTGAATATCTAGCAAAGTTCGCAAGCCGTTCAACAGTTGTCAAGATGTTGTGCTTTCACAAATACCAACCTTATGGTGGCGCTAAAGGAGCTATTAGAGGATCACAGTGGAAATCGCTAACCCTCAAGATACAAATAAAAGGCATTCCTCCCCAATCATCATCTTTCCATCCACATTTTTTTCACTCTGAATATTAAGAAGAAGAAATTTCCATTTCTAGCTGTAATTAAATCGATATGAAGGATAATATTAATAAAAAAAAGAAGCCTATATTTGTGCTTGGAATCGAGCCTCAGTGTTTCTGCTGCGGGACTCGGTGGGACTTTATTCCTAGTCGCTGATGATGACAACAGGGATGCTCCATCAAAATCTGCCTCCCACTCAAACAGCTTTGTGTTGCTGGTGGAGTCACTGGACAGTTAATTAGATGTCTCTGCTTTGGGACTTATCACGCTGAACACTTATTTTATGCTCAGCTTCCAGGATAACAGGGTTTTTCCCCTCAAGTGACAAACGATCGCATTTTTAATTTGACGTAGCTGCCAACACATTTTTACCTCAGTGTGCTATCTTTTTTCCCTCTTCTCACTGCATATTTCTGTCCCTATCGTTGCAATCTGACTGGTATCCTCCACAATCCTCCCAGGGTTGGGAATAAACAGTCTGGTTGTACGTGTAACCCTCGTTTGGGTGTTTGTCTGCCGGCTCTTCTTCTTGGTGTTAAGTGGGAAATACTGAGGAGGTTGTGCTTTGTGCGTCAGCCCCGCCGCACATCAGCAAACTCATCTGTCATTGCTAATATTTCGACGTGTCACTGCAGATGTTGGGGGAGAGCACAGGATATTAATGGAGTGTAGTCTCTCCACCTCATTTCACCTGATGAATATCAACACAGATTATAGACAGAGTGGAGAGGAGAGAAGGTGTGCGTGGATAGAGAGGAGAGCAGGGGGCAGAGGCGATAACAGGGAAAGAGAGGACACGATTCTGCTTGTGCAATGTGAAAATCTCTTGACCCAAAAAAAAAGGTGTTTGACCTTAGGGCCACAGGGACACTGAGGAACAAACCATGTATATCAGCACACACTTACCATTGTGTCAAAATACAGCTTCCTTTGCCTTCTAAGGGCCGCCTGTTCCTGGAAAAATAATACATTCACTGAATCTCTGACATGCATTCTTCATGATTTATACATCCTGGGGTGGAGGAAACACTTTAGAGTTCCATGTTTTTGTTCCTTCAGCGCTGTTTTGATATCATATTTTTAGATCAGACTGGGACTATAGTACGTCTTCCTGCTCAAATCACTTGTTTTACAGTGAAGGCACGGTTTTGGATTCTTCGCTGTATTTCTCGTCTCCTGATGAATTCATACTAACACACACACACACACACAGTCAGCCCACCAAGCAGACAAAACAGACAAAAGAAGACAGCCACACAGGCCTAAACAAATCAGACAGTTCTGCGGCTTTGAAGCGCCGTTTGCTGCCAGGCTCATCCGAAGCCGCGCTTCCTCACCAAAACAGACTTTTTATGCATTTTTGAGCTGCGCCGCAGCTCTCCGGAACAAGTGGTGTAATTGAAGGTATGCTACAAGGACTTCTTCATGTAGTTTGTCTTTCAGTGTGCAATTATTTTTGGGTACGTGCAACAAGCTGGAAAAGGGAATGCAATCTCGATAAATCATGGTGTAGTGAGATCAATTCATCAAACCGATCCATGACATCAGCCCGCGGGGCCAACACGTGTAATTGCCGCGCCTGGGGAAAAAAGAAAAAAATCCCTCCTGAGCTCTCCTTCCGCTAGATTAACCCCTACCATGTACCAGTCCGCATCTCCGCACGCAACTGTCACGAAGATTTAATTTATGCAGCACAAACATTTATCAATTAGTGAATTGATTAGTGACTGTCTCAACGGCTTAGTCACAGTCACAGCACCATCAGTCTTCTTGGACGACTCTCCTCCTTTGCTGTTTAACTAACCGCATCACACCAAATGAGAACGTCCACAGATCAGCACTCCTGATCCCCGTGAGCCAGTGGAAACATTGAGGGATGCATCACTCAAGAGTGTTTTTGCTCTTGATGAATCTCCAAATGCTCGACCTTTACATGGCAAAGGGTCAATGACGTGAGATCAGATTTGCAGCCGCGTCCAGAGTAACTCCCATATCACCTCCATCGCTCCAGTTAATGTTTCTGCATATCACATGTATGTTCACAATATGTATAATATCTGTATAATTCACGTCTGTGCAATTCTATTTACAATATCTATATACTTTTCTGTTTACTTCATACCATACAGGTGTGTATTACAGTCAGGCGCAATAACGCTGTGGCATCATGGTCATTTATGTACACATGGAAGGTGTGTAATCTGTTTTCTTCCAGCGCTATACTTATTCATCACTCACTCTTAGGTAGTTGCAACATGTGAATTTCCCCAGTGGGGGATCAATACATCTTAACTGTATCTTTTCTTGTACTTTTAATTGGGACGTATGAAAGCAAACACGATCTTGCACAGAACCACGTTATTAAAATGTCTGAACGTTGTTGGACCGTGTCTGTATCGCCCGTCTCCATTACCTCTTCTCTTCTTGCCCTTGTGGTGAACTTGGATCATAGTTTTGCTTTCAGATATGTTCTGTCTGTCCTCTGTAAAAAAAAAGTGCGCCGCCAATGCCAACGCATTCCCGACACACTGTCTCTCTGGTGTCTATCTCTCTCGCACACATCAATACGGCTCTGCCTCCCGTTCTCTCCCTCTGTTGTCTCTCCTCCCCTCTCACCCGGCCACCCCCTCTGGCGTTTCTTTTTTTTTTTGTTCAGCAGTAAGTGTGCTTCTGGCCTTTGTTGTGTCAAAGTGTTGCCAACTGTCTCCTCTGTCTCCAGGCCGCTGGCTATCTGTTCCCTGTGTCCACCCACGGTGTCCCTCTTGCTCTTGTTGCCTTTTCTCTGTTTTTTGATCCTTTCTGTCATCCTCGCGCTTCGTTTTTTTTTCTTCTTCTGTCATTTCCCGTCCTCTACCGTACATTGCTTTTTTTCTACTGTACTCTTCTGTTTTGTCCTTCATTCATTGCTTTCATCTTGTCTCACAGGATCCCTTCACAACGAAAGGGCTTGAACACAGATGCATTTGTAAAATCAGGGGACTGCAGACGATAAGCTGTGGCATGCATGTAGAGGCATGCTGGCGAGTATCTTAAGTTTTTTATTGGTTTTTCCTCGAAGCAAATAAGTCTGGAAATAACACTTGACAGACAAAAAGATCACAGCCCATCACAGTCAGAGCCACGTTTAATGAATAGACATTTAAGGAGGCACAAACAAAACATGATTTAAATGTGTTCATTGCTGCCATATCACAGCGGCGGTGACAGGCACTCTTTGCTCAAAAGAAAAGGACCTGTTCACCGAGGCACTGATGTAGGTGTTTCTCCTGATTGCCTCAGCCTGCCGGTCTGCACTGTCGCTATGATATCCTCCAGGCAGGCGTCGCAAATGCGGACAGAAACATTTGGTGTCAAACTGGCAACCTAGAAAACCTCACATCGCTGTCCTGAAGACGGCAGGTTGTAAATATCGGCTGTCAAGCTGGGTAGGCTGTTCTGAAAAGGTCAACGTACGTGGAAAAGCTCATACGCATCTGAAATGTTGATGTACATTGTCACGTTTCTGTCACGCAATCAACTGATCGGGGGGGCCGTCTGCCATAAAAATATATTGAATATAATTGCCATATGTGGCATTAAATTAAGCTTTCAGTTTTACAGTTTGGTGGACGTCAAAGAATGCACATGTGCATTTTACTGATCCCTGTGAAATGACTCGGGAAAGCAAGTTCCCAGGACTTGTAGTCGGGAAGGCTTGAAAACTTCGAATAACGTCCAGGTTTGTTGAAAAGCTAAAGGCCAAACTGAAGTGGCGGCTTTGATTTATTTGAAGTCTCGTCTGAAGAGAATGAACGCTTCCCTAATAGTCGGGTGAGATTGAAGGATTGAAAATAGAATATAAGCTGTGAGCCAAACTGCAGTGCTGCCTTGGGTTTGTGTGGAAAAAGCAGCTGATGGAGTTTGAGGAGATGTTACAGTGAGAATGAATCACATACTTTGAATGGGCCTGAAAAGTTAAATAAATCTCAGTGTATCAACAATTGGGAACATTTGGATATTTAAATGGTGTTTCTGGCTTGAATGAATGAAGCGATAATAGTTGAATATAGTTCAAATGCTGGGAAATAAACTGTGTGTCTTCGTGTGTGTGTGAATGGGAGGACGCGCATGCACTTTGGACTATGTATGTGTGTGTACATGTGTGGTCATGTGTGCATGTTTGACTACATTTGTGTCTGCGTGTGTGTGTGTGTGTCACTGTGTGTATTAACCCGACTCGTTGATAAATCTGTCTCTCTCTGCGTCGGCCCACTTGTTGGTCTTGGTAACAGACTGCGAGAGTTGATTTAATATTGATTTTAGCTGAGGCTCTCCTCACACTATCATGCGCATCCCTCAAAAACAGCTCTCACTCAAATAATGAAATGGTAAAAACTATGAGAGTTTTTCACAAATCTTTAAGTGTAGATTTGGTCAAAACTGTGGCTGGTGGAGCTTGACCTCCAGCATTCACAATCCATAATAATAGAAACAAAGAATTGCGTGCATGGACGAACATATGTTGTGAATGCCTCCAGCAATCACAACCAATTAAGACATAAATAAACAGCGCTGACAGCCGGTTGTTGTGTAGAGCTCAGTCCTCTCCATTCTTTGCTTTGTCATTCTGTGTACAGTATTACTGTCACCACACTCTTATCCTCCGCCTCTTAGTCAATAATCCCCTCCTCTCCTCCCTCACAGTCGTTTAGTTGCGAGAGTCTGACTCAATTTGTTGAAAATCAACGATTCAGTGAGCTGACATGAACCCTCGACTCTAAAATAACTGTAATTTTAGGTGACAACCTCCACAGATTCAGGTTTTCTGCCATTTCTGTGGCGCTCTCCACTGTTCGCACCAACTGTTTTGGCCGGTGGGACTGATTGTATCGTCTGCTCTCCGCTGCGCCCCGCAGTACTGCTAAGACTCCAGTTTAGCTGGAGGGCCTGTGCTGTGCTTGAATAGGGAGGCCTTTGTCACTTAGAATAACACTTTATCCATCCCCCAAGGGAGGAAATTCAAGAGCAAGCGTACACATGGGTACAGTTGGGGTCAACGTGAGAATGCCTTGAATGACAGCACGAGAGTTGGCAGGAATGTTGTGTAGACTCTGTTGCTTCCATTTGAATGAGACAAAAAACAAAGCCGGCGATTAAATATTCATACTTTCTATGTAAATTATTACAATAATGCACCACTATAATTAAATTAATTTCCTGTTATAAAATAATGATTCATTTTGTGAATACTTTATACTCATTTTGCCCATGAAGGTCCATTTTTAGAGATTTTAGTCACAGCTGCACTCAGGATTATGTTTTACAACCAACAGTATCACTAAAATTAAAGCCTAAAGCATAAACACCAAATTTATTAAACATCAGAATGTTCTGAAATCTATTTGCGGCCCCTTGTGCGTAACCCACAATTCAGCTGTTTTTAAAATTTAAAGGCGCCCTGTTGAGTTCCCTCTTGTATGCTTCCCTGCTGTGTCACCTGTCCTGATGTGCTGCAGCTGTGTCCTGTTGTCTCCCTGTTCCGCAGTATAAAGTCTCAGTGTGTCTTCTCCTTCTTGCCAGTTTTGTCAGTTCCCCCCTGACAGCTTACAAGCTTTTTCCAAGTGTGTGTGTGTCTGTTCTGTTAGCGTTACCTGACCTGCTTTCTGCTTTTGGATTTCTGCCTTTTTGCCTGCCGATTTTGTTACTACTCCCTCGTTTATTGACCACCTGTGTACTGACCTTGGCTGTGGATAAAGGACTTGTTTTATTTTTAGTCTAGAGCAGTTTCACAACTGAAACACGGGCTTGGACTCAAACGTTTATCTGTCAAGTGTTTTAACTATTTATCAATTGTAGCAATTTACTTTTTTTTTTAATTGGCCTTATATGAGTGGATAACATGACGTGAAAAAATATTCCTTCCTGGTCCCTCTCGGTTGCCTAAACAAGCCTGTTGATGAATCGTTTAAGTCATTAAATGCTGCTGGACTGCTGGATTTCTTTGCGAAGGACACGGGTCAGAGTTTCAAACGATGTGACTTTATGCACGTTTCCAGTGCCTCGTCTCAGTGCCTCTCTCTGACCACTAACAACAGAGGTCCCTTTGAATATTTACTTATTTTTGCCAAATTGGTATTTGATGAAGGTTTGAGTTACCCGGGTTAACCTGTAAAGAAATGCTATATATAATATTCCGTGCCCGCATAATACCATCAATGTGTAAAATGAGTTATTTCAGTCAAATAAGGGATTCAGATAGATTGATTTATCTTTTTAAGTTCCTCTTACGACAACACCTATTAAGTTGCCATGGTAGCATCAGTTTTTAGTCACATTGACAGAAGAAGCTAAACAAGCAGTATTTACTCGTTACTGCCATTTAGGTACTGTAGCAGAATTACAGTTGAACCCTGGACAGAAGGATAAACAATAAATAAACAAGAAGAAAATTGTCTTATTATTTGCAACTATGTCAGGATCGACCTGAGAATTGTCATTATAATTACATCAAAGAATGGATGTGACACGCGTCGAGAGTACTTTCAATCCAAGCAAAACTGAACCCATTCAGGTGCTGTAACCGTGATGTCGGCCAGGTCATTAGAATTCAAAAATCCCAACCATCATACCTCTTCAAATAAAACCACTCTACATTCGAACTCTGAAATTCATTCTGCTTTGAACACAATGTTTGTCTTTTGTCACTGAGAAATCAGGAATAATCTGTAGTTATAGCTATTTATTTCTCTCTAACATCGGAAATATCTCCTATGTATTAATAAAGTTTCTTGCGGCAAACATTAGCATCTGACATACATCTCCCCTTCTGCAGCGAACAGTTGACGACACTGGAAAGTTCACTGGAAGTTTAATTCAAAGTAATTTGCAATACTTTCAGTTTCAGCAATTTATGCCAAGGGCTGAATTATTAAGGTCTCTCATCGCCTTTCTACTTCCTATCCCCACTTCTCCTCTGCCTCTTGTTCGTGCCAACCGTTATTCTCCATTGGGCAAACCTAACTAACAAACCACCGCAGCCCCTCCAACACATAGAATGACAGAGCTAGCATATGAATGAACCACACTGGGAAATACAAACATCTTCAAGGCACAAAAGAAGAAAGAGCGAAATGAGTCGAAAGTCCGTGTGGAGGTGGGCACGACATCAAAAGCTCCGGATGCATGTATCTGTGTTCTGCATGTGCATGCATGTGTGTCAAATGTGTAGTGTGTTTGTATGTTGATACTGCTGTAATTTGGCTCCCTGCTATAGGAAGAGTCGGGCGTGAAAAAAAACAAACTAACAAGCATAAAACCATCTCCTGTCACTCCAGTTCTCTCATGTTTTACACACCACCAAAATAAAAGTCTGAAACATACATACAGCATATGTAAACCTGCAGCAGGAGCGGAGTGTGTCGAAAAACACAAATGTATAACTTTATTCATTGATTTGGGTGAAACAGGATCATATCCTTATTTTTACCCCTTTGCTTGATGCATAGATGGCTTTCCTCGTTGCTAATTTAGCCGCTACCAGCAATTTACTGTACCAGACTTCCAAGTGAGCGTGGCTGATGTCAGGACTGAACACAAACTCATAGACAAGGAAACTTGATGACAGGGAACCCAGCACCGAGGTGGTACTGGGGAGTTTAGGTGCTGTTAGATGGTTACTGCCTGCTTGTCAGCGGTCCTATCAGCTGACTAACACAGAGCCAAACCTAGCTAGAAAGCCACATTGATACTGTATTTCCTGTCATCATATTGGCAGCTGTTGGTCTTGGATGCTGCCGTGTGCGGCCATATTTGCCAAGCCCTCTTGTCACCCAGTCAGCTGTGTTCACTGGTAGCTCCTGGTTACCTGTTAAGACAGACTCAGCTGCTTTTATTTCTATCTGCATAGGAAAGTCCACATTCAGCCCAATATTGGGTGCTCTAAAAGCTATAAAAAAATCAATTCCATCCTCCATCGAAGTATCTTATCTGTTCAGCAGTTTTTTTTTGTAATCCTGCTGACAAAGAAAGAAACCAACCAACCAACCGGTAAATTGACACTGATGAAAACACAACCTCCTTGGTGGAAGAAATAATTTTGAAGAGCAGAGAAAACAAACAAAACTGAATACTAAAACCAAAATTGTGATACAGAAAATCATCAAATTACATCAAAAAACACAACAACAACACAATTTAGTAACAATTTGTAGTGGTCTTCGGGTTCACTGAAACACACCCAATTATGAAAACCACAATTAACAAAACTAAATGTGGTCTTTTATCATTTTTTACAGTGTTACTGAACATGCGACTATTTCATAATATTACATTGTTTTTCTACAGATTTCTCCTCCTCGAATGTTTCAAACATCAGTCTGTTCGAAGGTTCCTAACCGTGATCGACCACTTCAACTGGGAAACAGTCCAGCAGTTAATCAACAAAGTTAATGAGTGTATAAATGAAGAGTTCGACCATTTTGTCCATCCTTTCTTCCACCCCATTATTTTTCTGACTCTTACTGTAGCACATCCTTCTTCTCCTGTTTGGTGCGTCCTGTTCTGTCTTTCATCCAATTAACTCCCTCTTTCTCTCAGCCCTTTGTTTCTTCTCCCTGTCTCGCTCCCTCTTTCCTCCCTCCTCTCCCTCATTATTGTCCACTCTTGTTGTCTCTCTCTCCTCTCCCCCTTCAGCTAAATCCAGCTAAGTGCCAGTATGCATTTGTATGGCCTAATTTGTGTGTGTATTTGTGTACTTGAGCGTGTATGTGTGTGGTTTGTGTACTCGCATGCAGGGTTTGACCTTGTGCAACCAACTGTATCAGAGCTTCTCTCTATTTTCCCACAGGTGCACATGAGCGTTAATGTCTGTGTGTGGGCATGTGTGTGTGTGTGTGTGTCCATGCTAACATGCAGCATTTGTCCTTGTGCATTCAAGCATGTCAGCACTTGTCATAATTTTTCACAGGTGTGTGGGTGTGTGTGTCAGTACATCTGTATGTCTTTGTGCACATGCTTGTGTGTGTGTGTGTGAGCTTGTGTGTGCTTGAGCCAACAGGGCACCTGCAGGTGCAGTCTGTTCAATTTAGCAGGTTTGGGAGAAGAGCAGGTCACCAGTCAGACATTGTTTAGTCAACACACACTGCGCTCACACAGACACACACACAACACACCGCCGTCAGTCACTGGAGAACAATTACACACACCTTTATCAAAATAAGACACAATAGGCTGCCATTTTAATCAACAGCTCCACTCTTTATCAGGATGATATTTTTAATATTTCACTTGCTGCTTGACGGGTTCTCTCCTTGCCCACAATGCTTGTGTTGTGTCTTAATCTGCTCTTCCTGTTGTGGATACTCACTCGTTGCTAGCTTCGTAAAAACCTCAACAGCTTCTCTGTCGAGACTCAATGTCAGTACGTTATAGTCTTAATAGCTCTACTGACAATTCATTCACTGTCTGTCTTTGGCAAATTTCATTGAAAATATATGTCATGGTTTTGGTTTCTGGTTTATATCCTCATGTGTTTTGTGACCTTCCACTTCCTGCTCATGGTTTGTTTCCCTTGCTCTCATGTTCCTCCAACCTGTTCTCGTGCCATTGGTCCTGCCTTGTTCCTAGTGTTTTTTTCCCCAAACAAGTCCAGTCATTAGTTCAGTCTTTCTTAGCTCATCTGTTTTCATCCTGTGCCTCTAGTGTTCCTGTATCTTTTCCTTGTGTGTTCCCTCTGTTCTGGATTGGTTCCCCATGGCTTCATATGGTTTGTCCTGTGTTTTTGTTTTATGGTTTATCTTTCTGGATTCTCCTTGTTGCCTTATTGTTTCTCACATTTTGGATTTTTAGATGACCAGACTTTGGTTATCAGCACCACATAAACACTCTGCTTTTTGTTGTTGAACCTGCCTACCTCCTTGTCTGCGTTTGGGTCCTTTTTTGATATGTGTAACAATAGTGGGGCTTATGTGTACAGTATGTTTGAAAATGTGTGTGTGTGATGGTTGTCTTGGCACATCCCTCATTGGGACAAGTTTTTTGTTTGGGAATGACCCCTCAAAAGCCCACAAAGTTTGGATGTCTAAACATTATCAATTAATAAGCTTAGACACTGTTACTAGAAACCACTGTGACTTTTGGTATTCTGTTTTATTTAAAGGGGCAATTTGCTCTCAGCTCGGTGTCCCCCAAGAGACGGATTTAAAAACGAACGATCAGAATCGACGCAACAGAAGCAGAGATATCCCGGCTCAGGAACGGGTCAAGCTATTGGGTCCTTTTATCCAATAATGCATCTCAATCTCCCCTCGCTTCCTGAATGCTAATTCCTTTCAAATCCCACATCCCCGGTTTGTAATGCTTCATAAAGCTCCCTCCAGAGCCACAGAAGACATTATACAGCTGTTTTTGCCAGCTTAGAAATACTGCTAATGACGTATAAACAGAACTTCATGTTTAAAATCGGTGAAGTTTCTCCCTAACCAGGAAATGGCCTCAGTAAAGTTAAATATCTCTTCTACAGGAGTGTCCTCGCAACAATGTTTAAATGGCTGTGCAAGACAAAACTTTAATTTGAATGAATTTTATTCATTCATTTAGTGTATAATGGAGACATAAAAGCAGATAGAAACGGTGCCTGGCTTCCAGCCTGGCTGTACCATCAGTCAGCTGGTTTCCTGGGAGATTTCATGCCTGGTGGAAGACAAAACTGCACAGTGAAAGTGAGGTTTAAATTGAGGGAACCAATCTAAACTCAGACGGTGTCATTATTCTATGGTTGTTACATTGTGCCATCAGTATTTACTTCATTATGATGAGCAACAGAAAAAAAAAACATGATCCTTAAGCAATACTCTGTATCCCTTCCAGTTACTGCAGTGAAAAGAGTATTTCTCCGTGGGGATCAATCAGAAAGCTAAAATATCACTCAAGCCTGTAGTAATGGAAGCCATGTTTGTGTGCTATTAAATTTGATGGAACTTCAGTATGAAACTGTCTGCCAGGCCATTCTTATAAATAAAAATTTAAGTGATCCTTCTGGTCAAGTGAAGCTAAAAGCAAAAGCTGAGGAAAATATGCTTGTGATTGAAAGTGTGCGTGTATTTGCTTTTAGTGTACCCAAAGCTGATGTAATCTGAGGAAGTTGTGGGTGTGTATGTGTGTGTAGGCATCCAGCACTTCTGCAGCGCATTACAAAAAAGTGTGTTCACAACGTTTATGTTTGGAACAGGTTAGTCAAGCTGCTGAGCGTTTTCTCTTCTAGTTTGGTTCAATTGGAGGGTGAGAGAAAAAAAAAACAAACCCATAGGAACATTGCACACCCACTTCAGAGGCCACATGAAAAGTGTGAGCCTCAGTCCTTGATGAGGTGAACTCAGCTCGATTCATTGGAAGTTCCTTGTTTTCACCTGAGGGCTGCAAATTCAAT
This sequence comes from Sparus aurata, assembly GCF_900880675.1. NCBI lineage: Eukaryota > Metazoa > Chordata > Actinopteri > Spariformes > Sparidae > Sparus > Sparus aurata. The sequence goes on along the minus strand of NC_044188.1, from coordinate 18,509,873 downwards.
CTGTGTTTTTTTTTCTTCTTAGTTTTACCCGCTAAAAACACCACAGAATAAAAGACATGCACAAGAAAAGTAAATCAGGCTCAGCTTGAGTGAGAGTAGTTCACACTTTTCTCCACTTTAATCTGACACAAAAACTCACAAACTGGCATCAAAGGTTGCCAGCAGCCGGTAGCAGAGGTGGAAGATATATACATCTACATCTAAATATATATATATATATAGTTATGGTCCTAACTTGCATGACACCCTGGGCGAACCTTACCTTTAGTATATATACATATATGTATATATACTTTGTATATCATTTAAACTGCTTTTCAGGATAAAATGATTCCTTAAAAACATTATTGTGACTGTGAAACAATGATTAAAGGGTTAACATTGTTATCACATTGTTATCACATGGTCTCCATGCTTTGTCAGCAATGACCAGTCTTGGTAGTTGCCAGTTTGTGGGAAAGAACATAAAAATGCCTGTTAGCGTTAGCACATTAATGTTCACTAGTTAGTGTCAGCAACAGTATCGAACATTTGCGATCTAATGTTAGTAACATATTATATGTTAGTAGGCAACCCTTTGAATCGAACGCCACATAGTGACTGAATGTTAACAATAACATCTTTTAGGTTTCAAATAAATCTAGAGGAGTAAAATGTACACTAGTTGCCTCTGAATGGGAAAGAATATAAGCATAAATAGCACAAAATGGAAAGTACGATTACCTCAGAATTATACACTATGTGGGTGGTGCACAGTTTTAGTTTCGTTCCAACACTGTCTTGTAGTGAAGTAAAACAAATCTAAATCTAATAAGGAATGCAGTGAGACTGTTACAGCCACTAGATTGAGTGTAATCATACCTGAAGTCACCAGCTGCCAGAATATGAATCACAACAATATGCAATCTGTGTCAAACAGCAGTCATCTGTATTTTAAAGATAGAATTTCAATTACTTGTGTGGCGTTGCTCCATAAACCTCACACTGAACTTGTCAAAACAATTTGACTCACTCTATTTTCTATGCACCCTATTTTCGATCAAGTGTTCACATCCAGCGTTGGCTTGCGGGGAAAAATCGGGAGGGAGGGAGAAAAACGGACGAGCGAGAACCAAAAAATGATGGAAAATGAGAGGGAAGAGGCAGAGGAAAAAGTCAAGTGGAGCTGCTCTCGTTCCCGAGCTGTATTGTTTTCCCCAGAAAATCCTGAGAGAGCGCATACATCTTGCTTTTAGATTAATGAATCTGCATCAAACTCTCCCAGGGAAAGCTCTTTGAAAAAAAAAACAAAAAAGAAAAACAATTCGACAATTACTTCTCTCCTCCCCTCCATCTTTTTCAGAGAAGCACACACACACACACAGCTAATGACCAGCTTCACCTTGTCTCTTTCTCTCCGACTCCTTTTTCTCCACTCTTGCTTGCTCATGCAGAAAACCCAGCATAACCCGAGAGGTGTACTGCTCAAAAGCCTTGCAGGAGTTTTCAAAAGACACTTTTAAAGATAGCACTGTGCTGCTTCTGCGAGAGGAGGACATGTATCTCCTGAATTCTGTCACAGTTTTTTAAGGTCAAGGATGTTAATCTATCACTGTGTTTGGGAAACTGGGTGTCTGAGAGAAATAGGGTGAACACAGGACATCGGAGAACATGCTCTGGAATAACCTTGTTACTAAAATACCAGCGATTTTCACTAACCTGGTTCCAAAAACACAGAAGAGAAAAACACTATCAGATGAAACTTCTATATCAGTTGAAATATCCTTTTTGACTGGGTGAACAGATCTCTTTGTTTTTCTCCTTGTTGTCATCTCTCCTAGGAGAAGCGAAATGTCTTGGATCAATAAAATATTTCAACGTGGAACTGGGTGGTAAAGCTCCATATGTGACAAACTAGAGGATGATTTGATTCATGCAATTCCACTTCATCCTCTCCTTGTTTTTCCCCTCTCACACAGACACAGTTTGTCTCTTCCTCGATCTCGCTCCTCGTGTCTTCGCCTTCACTTCGCTTTCTTCACTCAGAAACTCAGAGACGTTCGGCTTTTAGCAGTGTGCAGCACTAGATGGTGACTGAGAAGCTGAAGTATACAATCTGTGGGAAAGTGAAATGTATTTGGGTCTGTGAAGCTGCATAGAGACGATGTGCACTGAACATGAAAAAGGACAGTCTTGTTGTTGGATAGCTTCTGCATGATCTGCGTCAGTCGTCTGAAACATTAAAAACCCTTCTTCATCTTCTTTTTCTTCTTCTTCTTCTTTTTCCACATAATAGCATAAGGGGTAAGGGCTCTTGATTAACCTCACCAGTCTGGCATTTGGTGTATTTGGCTGCATGTCTTTGTAATTACGACTGACAGAGTATGTAAATATCTGCAGATCTTGTCGACCATATGGTGGAAATGTTTAATGACATCTGGCTGCCTGCCCTAGATCCACTTGTTATAGTATTTATGACACATGAGTATTTTCTGACTTGGTTATTAGTCCCTCTCATTGTTACCTACAGTCTGTTCCCTGCTGTCAGTCAGTCACAATAGCACCAGTTTTCCTAACAGCCTCTAGAAACAGATTGGGACTGTTTGTTCTGGTCTCACGCCAAACTGTCAGCTACGTGTCTTATACTGTATGTCTTCACTTCTTTCTTTCTCATTTCTTCCCTGAAAGTGAACTCAGAGTTGAGAAGTCCACACTGTATCTCTTGGACCTTCTATTCTCAAAATGTAGTGCGAGTACCATCGGTGGTACTCAGGCTCGGTAGTGGTACGGGAGGAATCCAACACATTTTTTTTATATATATATATATATATATATAAAAATGCACCAAGTTCATTTGAAAACAATAAATTTAAGATACTAAATCTAAAACAAATCAGTTTTCTCTTTCCTGTAATATGTTGATATTTTGTAGTCACATTCCTGCACGTACATGTGTCATCCATGATTTTTTAAGAGCTCGACTCAAACTGTGATGGCACGATGCCAAACCGAAGTGAAAGTAAAGGTTCAAAAACACTAGAAACACTTCTCTAAATGGGAACTATCAGGAAGGGAAGTGCGGAAGAGGAGGCGATCACATCTCAGCTGAAGTTGACAACAGTAAACTAAGCATGAGTGCTAGCGGCATCCCCAGTACCTGCTAACGTTAGCAGCAGATGGCACAAAACATTACCCTGAATGGAGTAGGCCTACGCTACTGTAGTTCAACAGTTTTGGTACTTGGTACACATAAAATCAGATCAAATCTTTCCATATCTTCTTGTGTTATGTCATCTGAACACTCCAGTCTGCAGCACCGATTTCATCGTCTAAAATGACAACATTTGTGTTGTTGCCCCGTTTTGACCTCAGATCACATTGTATGCTAATGTTTCTTGTTTGAGTCAGAATTTAGTGCCTTAACAGCTACAGAATGTGAGATTTCAGACAATCGCATGACTTTATGTGAAGAACAAAACATTACTAGTTAGTGCGTATCATCCAGCTATAGCAGTAAACAATGCAAAGTTAATGTGGCATTTCTTTTGGTATGACAGCAGATGTAGGTAGTGGTACTAGTCACATTGTTAGATGGTCATCCTAAGTTTCTGACAGTATCAGAAATTTGTCCCAGGCTATCTTTGTTTGCAGGACCGTGACAGCGGTATATTATACATATATGTTAGTATGTATATAATAACACATTAATTATTATTTTAGTTATGGTTACAGCTGTTTTATTGTCTGTACATAAAGCATAATTTCCTAAGCTGCTACATTTCTTGTAATGTAACAACATTCTTCACATCCCTGCAGAAAATCCTCTTTCCTCTTGCACCAATACGTGTTCTGAAGAATGCATAAAAATAGAATGGGGGAAAGAATATATAATGAATATTTGGATACTGCGCAAAACATTTTCGAGGCACCAAACTTTGCAGCCCTCTAACACTCCCTCTGATCTTATTACATGGTCTGTTGTTTAATGGAGCCCCTGCAGAGTCTTTGGGGTGTTTTTCACACGAGGCTAATTCAGCATTGGTATTTGACTTTTGAGGTTCTTTGATATTTTTATGCCATTGTCTTCACACTCGAGAGTTAAGAGGGAGTTCGGAGAGTTTGGAGTGTTGTCACAGCCACACCTGCTGGGTTGAATATGTGCTCCATTGGCTCAGTACAGCCCATGTGTCTCTGTCCTCAGTGTGTGGAGTTTCTTTTTGGGAAATTGAAAACAATATGTGGTTAAATTCATTTTAGGGAACGTTACCCATGCAGCAACTTGATGACAGAAGGAAACTGTCTGAGGCGATTGTTAACAGAGAAAACAAGGGAACAGACATTATGCCAAAAGAGGGGTTTGTTGTGATGTCTGGCAGTTCGATTTGAGCACAAGCAAGACAGACTTTTTATTTTACATACGCTCAGTTTGAAATATATAAGAAACTCCCGTGACAGTATAACTCTGTACATGACTGTACAATTCAGTCGAGCCACAAACTGCAGCACCCAAAATGACCATAAATTTGAGTCAATGCCTTTCCAGAACAATTTCAACAAAATGGGAATGGTATAATCCTCACTAAAGATTGAGGCGCTGCAGTATTGGACAATAATCCTGTAGATTTAGCTGCAGATCGGTGAAAAAATTCAAGGGAAAAGTTAAGTGATGTCGTTGACTTGAGATATGGTCCACCAGCAGCCTCCAGAACAGCTCCACCGCTCTCAGTCATAGATTCTCCACGTCTCTAAGCTCTGCTGGAGGGATAAACATTATGATCCCAAAATATATTTCGTCATCGGGGGTTTTGATGATAGTGGTGGAGACCCAAAGGTGCTCAGTTAGGACTTTGAAGGCCATATGATTTACTTACTTACTTAGTTAACTTATTCACTTCTTCTTTTCTCTAATGTATAGGTTATCTTATATAACTATAGGTGTAAAAAATAAACCATCCGACTGTCCAGTAGGGTCTATAAGTCTGAGACCACTGGTCATGATACTGTTTCAAAGGTAATCCTTTTTTTTTATAACTTGCATGAACAGAATGTCTAAGACTGAACTTGTCGCGTTTAATGCTAAAATGGACCCGATTGCAAGACATACTCACACAGGCAGGCAGGTAAAGGTAACAAAGCAAGCTTCAATGCAGGAAACCAACTCCAAGATCCAAAAAGGCAGTCAACAAAGAGATATCCAAAAAACAAAAAAGTAACATAAAAAAAAAAAAAAGACAAACAAACCGACATGCCATGTGGAACAAATCAAGAACACGGGGAGTACAGGAAGACAGGGCAAAAAGACGCAGGGAACGCAAGATGAAAACAGGACTGACATGGGGGAAACAGACAAACCGACATGGAACAACACAGGCTTGACTACACAGGGAGCGATTAACTAAGGAGACATAGGTGCACACAGAAAGAGGGCGAGAAAACAGACAAAGAGACGGAGCGCAAAGTAAAACAGGAGACATGAGGATAAACTCTCAACAAGAAACAGGAAATTACAAAACAACAAACCCAAACCCCCGCAGAAACCTTTAGCCTAGACACGATTTGACACCAAGAAAGCCCCCCTTTGCTTTTCTGAATTCTCAAACAGTTTCTGTGTGGTCTCAGACAGTGGTGGACTGTGTAGAAAGTTGTGATATATTTATAGTGAAGAGAGGTCACCAGATTTTTTCAGCTGGAAGGGCACACGATACATCACTATCATGTTTTATCCATCAGTGGGGCATCCACGAGGGGAATTTTTGCAGTGTTTTTTTTTTTGTTTTTAAACATGGCCCCCCCTGCACCCTCCCTTTGTCCACCAGTGGTCTCAGTCTTTTGGACCCCACTGAATGGACTGGAGCGAATAAGAAACAGTGATCAATTACCCAATGTACACGGTGCGGGAAATAAGAATGCCTCAAGAATAAAACAAGAACAGTAAAAGAAAGTAATTGTGCCAGCGAATGCATTACAGTAATTACTTATTTAAAGGCCAGCGCTAGATTGAGCATCATGGGTCATTAAGGGAGCGCGGTGGTCTCTTGTTTCAAGAAAATGAACACATATAAATAAACAGAGAAACACTGAGTTTCACTCACACACACTCGGGGGGTTTAGATATATTAGAGCGAGCCTGGCACTTTAATTAGCATAGCATACACCGACTTTTCCTATTTTGGGTCACTAACTGGCTGGTATCAGTGGTATCAGTCTATTTTACGGCTGGGTGAGGCAATTTAGATAGCTGCAAAAGTCAACAGAATAATCTACACAGCTAACTCCATGACAGTCCACAAGCATCCAAGACAAACAAACCTGCCGCTGATTGCTGTTGTTGTAAATAAACCCAGTCCAGTCGGTCACGCCCACGCGTGAAGTTGCAGCGGCGCAGAAGTATGAAATGCTGCAGCTGCCAGCTTCTACCTCTGTGTCTAAACGAGCATTAACAAGTTGATTCTAATATAGGAGGGAGGAATAGATGATCCCTATGGTAACATTAAGCGCTGCTCACAGCTGCGTTGTGTTTTTTTTCTTCTTCATCTAAAATGCACCCGCGAGGCTGTGTGAGTCTTTGCATAGAACAGCATGAAAGTCAGCGCAACCTTTAGCCCGCTCGCCAAACATCGCACACGTCGACTGGAAGGCAGGTAGGAGAGTGACAGATAAGACGCTGGTGTGCATAAACACAGCCGCTGAGACGAAGAAACATGTCGTGTGATGATGCCATATACCGCCGGCTCCCAGTTAACACGTTATTGAATTTGCACATTTTGTCATCTCTCTTTGCATGTTTGTGTGTTTGTGTTGGTGCGTATTTGTACGATCGCATTATTATTCTGAGCCCGAACTGCTGATGAAGCTGTGTGTGTGTCTTACGGCTCCAGCTCAACAATCTCATGAAGACTCCTTCCATACACCGAGCAATAATATCACAGACTTAATGGACCTCTTGGGACTCACACACAACATGCAGCAATGCAGGTTGTGATTACTCTTCATGATAGCTCTAATGAAGCTCCTCTGCTGATTCGCCCTTTTTAAGGGTCAGGGTGAAGTTTGTATTTGTGTGTGTTTGGCTGTACGGATCCTACTGAAAAGAGTGCCCTGATCTGGACAGCCAATTAAAACATTCCCCCCCCCCAGAATAAATCCACTGCGTGCCTTATAGAGACAATACATGTTTTTTTTAAGTATTCCTGTTTTAACAAGACAATTCCACCGAGGATGGAGTTTCCTCTGCAAGACAGCCTTGTGCGAGAATAAATGAATACAAAGCAGTGAGACGGATAAAAATGAATCACAAATGGAGAACAATATTTTATAACAAAGTAGTGAGAATAATGTGGGAACCACTTTATTTTAAAAACTCAGACGTGGTGTTCTCAGGGTCGTGGGCAGTTGAGGCAGACTTTAACTCTCCATGAGAGAGCAAAGACTAATGGCTTAAAACAAGACTGAAAAACTGCAGCAATGACTCGATAACTATTTTAAAGTCACTGCAGTGATTACTGAATTTATCCATTCTTTTTGTTAGGTTGAGATTTAAATAAGTGTTAGAAGTGGTGTTAAACAGCAACTTAACACAGATTAACAATGAAATAGGAAGACATTCAGGGATTAACTGAGTCAAAAAAATTACCTAAGACATATATATGAAAAGTAAATACACAATGCTTAATATTGGATGATCCAAGATGGTGGCGTACACGGATCGCAAAGCCCCGTGTCTCTCCAGAGTTTTGCGAATCTTTGTTTCGAGTTCATCGAGTCTCTCCAGAGCAAGCAATGTCCACAAAAGGCTCGTAGCATCGTCGAGGACTGTTATCTCCCCAACCACCGACTGTTCACCCTTCCACTCATACATACAGATGTTTAACTTGATGAAGCGCAGGCAGCAGCATGTAGTAGTCGGATAGTGGCGAGGACCAGCGGGATATTCTGTCGCTGCCCCTCGCTCTGAATAGATTTGCAATGAGAGGCAGTCAATGAGTGGAGCCACTTTAAAAGCCTCCTGAGGACGTAATTGAGGACTTCGAGGACGATGACTATTCGTCTCGGAAGAGCAACATCAACACAGCCAATGGTGTAATCTCATTAGCAAGTCAGTAAGTCAGGAACAGACTCTAACTTCTACGGCCCTGCTTTGCTGATGTCCAGCAAAAAAAAAAGTCAAAACTTTTTTGCAAGATGAACTGAAAAAAATATATCTCCCAAGGTACATCTGTGTATAGCGTTTATGGCTACGTCCTCAAAAAATATAAAGTACTTGAAATACATTCTACTTCCGCCTGGAGCAAGTAATATTGTAGCACACTTTTCCTGTGTCGCTCAGAAGCTTGCCTCTATTTCACTGTCGTCTGATCACCTCTGTCTTTGTTATTTTACTTCTTTCTCTAGCTGTCTTTACAATGTACCTCTCCTCCTCTTCTCTCTCTCTCTCTCTCCCTCTCTGTCTCGCTGATGACCTAGATTTCAAGTCACCATATTCTGCTGCAGTCCCTCTCTCCTGACACACACATTCACACAGAGTAACACACACCCTTTACCTAGTATACATGTTTTATTAATCGCCGGGCTCAGTTAGGGTTGATGCGGAACAACAAAACGGACCCTGTGAACACAGCGACAAACACAGAAACTTGAAACACCAGCACAAAAAACGCAAACTTAGGCACACCTCGGTGTGCACTTTTAGCGTGTACCGCTATGTACATATATGCATGTGCTTGTATATCAACGAACCCACACTCCGCATGCACAGAGCCACATCAATAACTTAAAATGTTTCTCTGCGAGTAAAACATGTATTTTACATCGTAACAAACATGTGGATGTGTTGTTATTGATGCTGACTTCATATTGAGGCAAGGAAGGCAGGACTTCCTCACTTTCCAAATTAATCTACCAAAAGAAATCAGGTTCATTTATTTATTTATTTTTTAAAATAAGGAACATTCTTCACCAGAGCTGATAAAGGTCAGTGTGTGTGGTCAAAGATGGCGTTGCACCAAATAGTTGAGTCTGGAGGTGAGATTAAGTCGACATCTTAGTTAAAGAGCAACGCCACCAACTTTACACATTAAAGAGACTAACAGGACATTGGAAGTGTTTATGAAACATGATTCTTTTGAGGATTGACGTGAAGCATCAAACCAAACCGTCAGCGAAAAAGACTGCTATTCTTAGTTACTTGATCCGATCACATATATCACATGTAAAATCACTTAAAAAATACTTGACTTCATCGCGATCCATCCTGTGTTCACAGGTCTTAGGGAGTACTACTGTATTTGTGAAAAAAAAGCAGCTTAAAGCCTTTTTTGGACCCACAGGCAGCTACTTGAAAACTGATTAATTGCCTCCAGTGATGTCATTCAGTGTCTAAGCTGCATTGTGGGTAATTCAGACACCATGTTTTGAAAAGCAGCCCATTGGTCTGCATTGCACACATTATGGACAGTTTAAAAACAAATGATCATATTTGAAGCAGCAGAGCCAGAGATACCACCTTTATTTATTCCTTCTAATCAATTCCTACCAATCCATTCAATGTAACTGCTCCCTTTCAAAAGGGCAGCTGGCCCTGTGGTTTAAAGGGCTCACAACAGCTATTGCCTCAAATAAAAGTCAGCGTGTCCAGTATGTAAGTCCCTGTGTGGGTGGATATGTGCATTTCACTGTGTGTGCACATATGTGTTTATCGGTGCAATTGTGTCTGTGTGTTCATGAGTGTTGCCCTCAGTGTTCACTCCACTCCGCTGCATAATCTCATTGCGCAGACGAGTCTTTATTTAAAACTTGTAGTGCTGCCGCTTTAGGCTACGTTGTGTTTATGAGTGCATGCTCTTGTTTAGGTCTTTGTTTTGTGCATGCAGCTGTTATTTGCATCCATGTGCAAAATCTGCATGTGAATGCGTGAGACACATCCAAATCACCCAGCTATTGCAGAGAGAGCTTGAGCCTGACACACAAGATAATGGGCCTCATACAAAAAGACATTTTGACATATTTGACAACGTGGGGATGAGACTCAACAATTAACTCTCTTTTTCCAGGAAGGTAAGTTTTGTTACTTCACATGAAAAATGTGACAATTGCAAATGTCCTCATAGTCGATCCAGCAGCACGGTGTCAAGCTGTGCAGGTCTCGTGGAGAGCTTACAGTTCCCAGCGATCAGTGTAACCTCTCCAATTAAAGCTGCAATGCCCTCATCTACCCCGCTTTGTTGAATCCTGTCCTGCCCTATAAGGCACTGCACTCACAATATCATGTTAAAAAGGTCAAGTATCAGTACTGCTTTTGATCATATTACCCACTCTGCATGAAAGGTTATAAAACCTTTTGAGCATCATGCACTGTCAGTAGCATAATGCTGAGGAGTGTGCTAATGGCATGACACAACACCTCATGTCAGCCACTTCAAGTTCAGTAAAGTCATAACCTCCCACACAAAATACAATCTTCTTTATTTTATTTAATATCTATTTGAATTAGAGTCTGATGGACACCATTATCAGGGAGAAAAATACCAATATATCGCCGTTATACCACAGGAACCATCATGCGTATTTGCCCATGAAGCTTGTCATTTTGATTGATTATTCTCCAGTTTCGAGTGTAAATCAACAGGTGTGTTTGAAACAGATGGCATTTGACAGAACACACACACACACTTCCATGCAACGTTTTGGATCAATTAAAAGTTTCACAAAAGACTCTCCCAGGGCCGTCCTTTCCTGCCAATCCTCCCCCCAGATGTCTTCATCCAAAACAGCAGGTAACCACGGCAACAGGTGCGGGCATCATCTTTTTTTGTGACAAGTCTGGCCAAAGTAGCGCCTGGAGCCCTGCATTTTTGATCGCAAAGCAGGTAGATGTGACTGTGATCACCATTATGATGAAAAGGGAATTTTATTGTGGTGTTCCCAGAAAATGAAGAGTTATTTAAAAAAAATAAAATAAATCCTAATTCATTCGTGGCTCATCACCAGGATCACATTGATCTGGTTTGCAATATGAAGATTAAAGAGGCAGCCATTGTGTTCCCAGATTCTCAGCAATCATTTCTGCATGTGAAACAGTCACAGACAACTGAATTAAGCACTTAAAACAGCCACACTGTAATTCTACTCTCATTTCCTCTATGGCACCATGCTGGTATTCACTACAGATGGTTATTTTATGGCTAATTGTGATGCCAAATACATTTTTAAAAAATTCAAATAAAAAAAATGTCCCACACTTGAATACTCTTGGCAGTGTGTTTCATTTTTGAAATTCTGCATGTCGATGCCAACAATGAATCCTTGCCACGAACATACCAAAAGAGAGTTTGGCAAACCCACAATGCACTGGGCAGGGAGCGCCTGACTGCGATCTGTGCAGTGCCGCAGGGTTCATGAAAATAGAGCCATGTCATGTCTGGCATATACACCTGACACTCAGCTCTACTAGTACAGGCAATTTATGAGAAAAAAGGGGCAAACCTCACACAAATTGCAACAGAATATCTGATAAATGTTTATTACTCATAAAAGTCTCCTCTATAACATATAAAAAGTCCTAAGAAATCCAAGTGGTGGAAAATATTTTTCAAAGGTGTTTCTTAACCATTCATGAGACTAGAACAATTGAAAGAGTTTCTGTTGCAATTTGTGTTGGGTCATGTCGTATAATGCCTGTACTATACTGGCTGAAGGAGGACTATTATTAGAGCCCAACATCCAGCAGATTCCCCAAAATGATTCTGAGATGCAGGATGGGCCCTCAGTGATTTTAATGGCAGCACTCCTCTTACTTGATTGTTCTGTAGAAAAAAAAAATTGTCAGCTGTTTTAGAAGCACTCAGTGTTTCACTGCGAGGGAGGCTGTTTTTCTAACCCTCCAAGCTGGCATTGGGCAAGCGGCACGAGACACCCTGGATAAGTTGCCACTTCTTCACAGGGCTAATGTTCATTTTAAGGTTATAATTTTATTTTGAGTTACTACTAGAATAGGCTTACATGTTTGAATGCTCAAAAAAACACATCCATTTTCTAATACTTTCCAGAGTATTCCCCCTCTGTCTGAAATGTTGTTTTAGCTCCTGTCTCTTTAAGGCCTCCCCCGTCCCCAATACCCAGTCCGCTCTGATTGGTCAGATCACACATGCCTGACCCAGCACCGCGAACAACAACAAAGCAGATGAGCTAAATCTATTGTTATAACTAGCTGCTAGGCATAGATTATGCAAATGTGTGACACAGTGACATTTTGTGATGATGTCACAGAATTAAAGGGCGGGACTACAGACAAGGCGTTTCTGGGGCAGTGTTTTCTGTGGCAGAGAGGGGCTTCTGTAGGAAACAATCTAAGGACAAAAACGAGATGAAATTATCCTTATACCCACCCTTTTCAGTGATGTTGATAGGTTTTCAATGTAGTGAGTCTCCGGGACACACAGGTGGTGAGTTGGGTGGGTCCCTGGGAAATTCAATGGGTCCCGACTCCCCAGTTAAAAAAATGTATTTCTTTCTTACATTATTCTATTTCTTAAATTTTATTGAGTGTTAAACTCCTTTGATGGTGGTATGATATGGTTATAATAAACGGATATATTAATGTATGTTCAAAATGTATCTGAAATTAAACAAATAAAATTCCAAATCTGAAAAGTTTATTGCAAAACAACTGTCACAGTGGCATGACATATTACATTCAAATCAAACACCATTTTTGTAGCAACATAAATAGCACCAAAATAAATTACTACAATTCAAATAGTCTGCTGACCTGCAATAGGTTTTATCTTTTTCTTTGGTGGCATTTTTGCGTTCTCCTTTTCCTGCTTACTCGAGAAAAACGGGATCTCGTTGGAGGCGCGATGTATGTACAGACGCCGTTTGGGCATAAGATCATCAGCCGGTCAGTCCCAAAGCCGGAGTCATGGTTAAGGCAGCAACAGGAGAGGGAGGGGGAGAGGAGGCAGCTGCAGCGAGTGCAGACTTAAGCCTGGTTTATGCTTCTGCGTCGCGGCGACGGCGTAGCTACGTCGTCGAACCTACGCCGTCATTGAGCATTCGAAGTTCTGCGTCGAGGGAACGCGTTGTTCTGCAATTCATCACGAAGTTGCTAGGGGGGTGTGGCTGTGTCTTTGTTTGGTTTCGGGGGGTTCATATCGGATTCCTTGGTTTTCTTCCGGTCAGACAGTAAACAATGGCAACTGAGATGGAGCGGGTGTTTTTGGAGATGGAGCTCGTGGATATTGAACAACAAATGCTGTTATTACAAATGTTGAAGCGCAGGCTACGCCATCGCCGCGATGCAGAAGCATAAATCAGGCTTTACAGCGGACGGAGAAAGTGACTCCGGCCGCAGTAAGGCATTTGTACAAAACTGCAAAAAACTGCAGAAAAAGTGTGGGTGTTGAACCCTCTCACCGGGAAAAGTGTGGGTGTTAAAACACACACATCCCCCACGGGTGTGACGCCCCTGGTTGAAATGAAATCAGCGGTGACGGGCTAGTTGTTTTGGTAGCGGCTAAATTAGCATGTCGCCATACTTTGTACAGGGGATCACGTCTGCGCCGAGTAGATGCGCAGAGGGTTGAAACAGTGCTTGTCCGGTCTGCTAACAACAAGGTTTCTTTTGCCAGTTAATGTGATTAAACACGAGTTGTTTAATGTTCACAATCTATCGTTTTTCATGGGAAAAATTAGGTGCCTCCCCGGGACGCATGGATAGTGAGTTTAGTGCATCCATTCAGATTTTAATGTGTCAGGGACGCAGGACGCGTACCTAGCAACATCACTGCCTTTTATAATAATGTTTGTTATTCTTTATTGAGAATAACACATTTTACTGATGCAAATCAAAAACAATCTGTTACTAATTTCTGATTTTAATTTGGTTCTATTCTATTTTTAGGCAACATAAATCAGTTTCCTTACTTTCCAAATCCGACACACTTTTTTACACATCTCTCACTAACTGATGCAGTCAGACTGGTGCCAGCTTCTGTGCTCAGTAGTTTGACGACCCACCCTGCACATTGTAAAACTCCACGAGTGCTCCACATCCAGACTCAACTTGCAGATATATAAAACATGTTTTATTGGCCACAGAAGCTGTTCGAGCCAGTAGATGTTGAGATGCATCGGCTGAAATATTTTTCACCTCTGGGTGATAAAAACACTTGCTTACAGCAGATCTTTTGCTTTGAAATACTGCTTTCAGTAAGTTTTCGAGCTGACATTTCTCTCGGAGTTTGGTTGAAAAACAACAAGTGATGAGCATTTTTCTAGCCTGTGTTAGACTCTTTGAACCTACGACGAGCTCTGCAGTGAAAGCAGAAAGAAACAGCAAGCGAGCTGTGCAAAGACGTGTATCTCTCAGACACTGCAGCAGCGCTCCCCTGGGAGACCTTTGACATCTGGGCCACATCTGTAGAACGCTGTGTCATCTCTACGGCGCCAAAATGGACGCCGAGAGAAAATATCTAGCAGAGATCAAAGCAGAGATCCTGTCAGCTCTGCACTCTCAAAGGTCACATCGCACATCAGTACTTAATGGAATAAGATATCGGGGAGGGGGGGTGAGGGCCAAAGATAGTGGAAAGAGAGTGATGGTTAAATAAAAGAGAGCGGTGGGGGTTACAAAAGGAGATCGGGTGAGATGAGAGGAGAAAGGGTGGAGAGAACAAGGTGTCTGACAGATACTAGACTGTAAAGATAACGAACAGATTCTCTCAGTTTTTTATTTGCTGGGGGCATGAAACCAGGAGAGAAAGGAAGTTATGCCTGGTGCACGCAGAGGTCGTTAACTGATATCAAGCAACTTCTTTATGAGATTTTTAATATTTCACATGTAAGAACACTGAATGATTCAGTCAAGACACAGGACCACATAAATTAAACAACTTGGCGGGGGGCTGTTGAGTGTTTTTAACTTGTCATGACTCATACATGTTAGAGAACAATAGCATCCGGTTGGTGATGCTTCCCTGTCAGCTTCTTCTCATTGGCTTTTGCGGATTTCTGTTCAATATTCCACTCGCTGGTCCTTTCATGCTAGAGAATTTCAAGTCGGAAACAACAACACATTCGATATTTAGGGATTCAGGTCGGGGGGAACTCTGATCCGGTCATTAACATTAAGATTACGGCTGTAAAACCCTCACACTACAGGATCGTTCGAGCAGATAATCTGTTCAGACCAGCCTTGAATCGGGAACGGGCCAGCAAATGTCGGGAGGGAAACCCATAATCTGCCCGAGTGTCCTCTAGTGTGGCAGGCTGGCTAGATTTCACAGAATCCGAGCGTTGTCAGAGAATCTAGAGCAGCAACAAATAATCAGTTAGTCGTCAACTATTAGTTTATTCGATCTATTTTCATAGAAGATAAATCAATTTGAGCAACTTTTGAAGAAAATAAAATTATTTTTGGGTTTGTTGTGACAGTAAACTGGATATCATTGGGTTGTAGACAGAATGACATTTGACGGCGTCATCTTGGGCTTTGTGAAACACTGGTTAACACTCATATCAGAGGACATCAAGAGGACCTCTTCTTTATCAGCCCACAGCCTAACTTTCTCCTGCTAAAAAAAACAAAAACAAGAAATAGGCAAATGAATGGAACCGCAAACACATCTTGAAAGATAGTCCATAGCACTTTTATTTCAGTGTACAGCAGAGTACGCTGTAGATAAAAAATGTGCTGCCAAGCAGCTCTGTACCCACATTATCATCAGCACATCATCTACTATCTCTTACAAGTATGAAAAACGGCGTGTATCACAGCTCGCAGATGTTACTGTGTCCGGCGAAAAAATAGACCACAGGCTTGAAAATAAAGGCCTGGCATCTGGTCCAGCTGCCTCACAAAGCCTGTGGACATATCGGTGCTGGATACAATCGCTGCTTGTCAGCTCTGACACACACAAATCTAAATGCCAGGTCAGGCTGACATTGGCCTGTAATTTCCCCAGCTAACTGAGCTGAGCTCTCTCTGTTTCTTATCATTCCGGCTGGCATTATAATGGCATACTGGGTGGATTATTGGCTTATCCTGGTGGAAATGTAATATTCTGGCTGAAGGAAAGAATGTCTGCAGAAGTCTGTGCACTCAGTGTACCGTATGGAGGAGCCCCATTGATATAAGTATTCACAGATAGGTTGACGACGCGAGACATCAGTTATAACTGGTTGGTGAATGTTGCCAAAAACAAAGTAATGGGTGGTCAATATTAGTAACTCTCTACATCACAAGAACTTGTATTTTATTTTATGCATTAGCATAATGAAGAGATGAGTAGACGCCCCCATGTTTGAACAAACCTTGTGAAAGTGCCCTCTTAGATGCTCCTAGGGTAGATAAAACCTGATTAAGTGCCCTCTAGGGCGCCCTTCCAGTTGTACACCACAAATGTATCATGGCTTTCTGTTTTGCTGGTGCCCTTCTTTTTTTTTACCCCCCAAATTTCCTGAGTCAGCCACTGCAAAAAATTATGCAAAAAGTGATGATTTGGTCCCCAAGCTGTTTTTAAAAGGCTTCAGAAGAATGGATAGCTCAAAGACAAGGATGGAAAGAGCTTAGATTAGATTTCAATTTATATAAATATTTTCCAATGCCTTAGTTGGTAATAACTACAGGTATTTAATTGGACCAATACTTAATAGACTACTTCATCGTTTTCCGGTCAGAGAATAACCTTTTTTATCATTATCTACATGAGGGCGGGAAAAAAGAAAAAGAAGACTTGCCACAATCATTTTACATCTGGATTTCCCGATTAGAGAAGACAGAAGGGGATAGGTCAAATGAGCATCACACAGAGCTGAGAAGAGCTTTATTTAATTACGCTAATTGCTTAGGATGAAAAAATGCTAGCGGTACAGCGTCAGACACTGTCAAGCCGATGAGACGAGCACTTCTGAGCAGTCCTCGGTGCCGGCATTCGAAAAAGTCCTCTAGGGCTAACGTTTGCTCCTAATGTAATTGGCCAGTCTGGTCGTAAATTCAAAGGATAATGGATTCTTTTCACTGCTAATTTTAATAAGCTCCCCTCCATAAAATTTCTGAAAGCAAAGTAAAAAAAAAAGAAAAAAAAAAGACATGAAAGACACGACAAGTTGAAGAAGAGCGTTCGGAGTGATTAAAAATAAGTGCCGTCGATACAGAGAAAATTCTCGCTGTAGGTTCTGAGCTGTCATCCTCTCAATCTTTCACATGCCTTGTTGCTCTGTAACTTTTCCGGTACATGACTAAGTCTGTGGTGCACGACTCTTACAAAGTTTCAGGACTTGCCACTCATTTCTTATATATTTCCCTTTAGCGTTGATAAAAAAGCACCACTTGTGAATGCCAGAAGCTTGTCTCTGACGATCATCAGAGAGGCGTCATGTAGGCGATACTCTTGATGAACCTTGTGACAAAAATCACTGTGGATGAAATGTCTCTGGGCAAATCTGATATTCGTGGCTCTTAACAACGTTGAATTCATTAAAAAAAGTAACTGACAGCTAAGCGGGAACTTGACCATTTGTGCCCTGTTTCTTGTTTGTGCTCTAGTATTATGTAAGTGGGTTGTTCAGAAGTGGGTTGTTTCTATGCCCAGAGTCTGGATTCACACTGGAACATGATCTTTCACATTAAAAGATCGTTATACTCTTTATGTAACAGAGCAATCAGTTATAGGTCAAATACGATTTTGGATAAAATATTAATAGGGATAGGCACAGAGCTAAAGTACTGACGGAGCAGTTTTTCCTCTGAAGACCATATAGAGCAGTGAAAGGAAAGAGACAGGAAGAGGAAGAGGGGAAAAAAGAACAGAAAAGATGTTTCTGCCCTGAGGCGAGAACAGCATAGGAATCTGGCAGCCATAAAGGAAGTGTCCAATCAAATAAGCTGCCACGGTGTTAGAAGTCTTGACTGACTGGTTGATTTGCGGGCGACTTCAGACTGCAGCTGCATGTGTCGATTCTTTGATTCCGTCTGTCACGAAGGCTGCTGCAGTCTGGAGCTGATCGAATCCGTCTGAGGGAACTGCAAGCTGCTAGCTTAAAATCTGTGATGTTATGCATTAGCAGGTCTGAGTGGTCTCTTTACCTATGGGGGCAGACACAGGTGTTGCTGAAGGCTTGCCGCAGATAACCTGTGATTTTTAACAAGCCGAAAATCCGCAGCTCTGCCGGTGGCTTTTGGGAGGCTTTGGCGCGTCTTACGGGTGGAACACATATCCTGCGTGTGCAGTGTGTGACGGCTGAGTTGATGATCTGTGTCCACGCAGACTGCTTGTTGCTGTTGCTGGACAATTTTACATCCTCGTGCAAACACAACCACATGATTTTCCTTTACCCTAGATGCTGTCGACATGACTGCCCACAGGCCGTTTTCAGGTGCGCTTTGGCCGAGAACTACACGCATGTCTCAGAGAAAATAGGCGGGATTCTGAATCTCTAGATGATGCGCCACTGCAGCCTGACAGCACAGAACATGTGAGCCACGGTCCTCACCACAACCGCGCGAGTGCTCTGACCTGTTTACACAGATGCTGACAAGAAAGCAAGACTTTCCACCATGCGTACATGCTGCGAACAGGATGTGTGTTCAGCCTATTAGTGTGTCCACTGACTACACGGACTATCTAGTTCCATTATTGCAATTTATGTCACATCTTCTATGGAAATCAGTGCTTATTTTTAAGTATCAAGAAAACTACAGAGAAAGGGTACGTCAAGATAAGTCTACTGATCATTTATTACCGCATACTTCCAGTGTCTGTAATACAGGCTTCCTTTGTTCAGTTAGATTCTGCATGAATATTCAATATCAACACTTTAAGTATAAAAAACCCCCTGAAAAAATGTCTTAGCAAATATAACATAGCAAAATAAGCCCAATTGTCATTTCTGTCCTCAATTGTACTGTCTATCATTGTGTATAATGAACATTGCGGCCTCTAGGTACTACAGCCACACTCTAGTTTACTGTTATACTTTTTCTTTTTCCTTTTTTTTTGTGAGTTCTGACAGCTGTGACTGACTCATCGCACTAAATGAATTTCATGACAGGCGCACACAAGCGTCTGCCCAGAGTCTACTACAGCTAGACATTATTCTAAAACTCTGAAATTGCTTCAAATACCATCTCGTTTAAGGTCGGTGCTAGCCTGCCTCTGACTCACCCCCCAATTCTTTGCTGTTGGTCCTTTTTGCATCTGCCACTGTGTCACAGTGTGTGTTGTCTCATTACTGTGAGCGGCAGGAGCCTCCCACTCCCTATAGTTGTCTGTCTTGTAAACGCTGGCTAGCTAGGAAGCACAGTTTGTGAAAGTGAAAGAGCTAATAAGCCAGTTTAGACAGAACAAAGGATGCAGTTGCATGGACTGTCTGTGTTAATCTGCCTAGCTATGACTCAGTTCAGCTATGTGTCACTTAATGTGGTGGCCAGATGCAAGCAAAACTTTCCCCTTTTACCACAGATTTTTTATTTTATTTTTTTGTTATGGATAACATGAACTGATTCAGTTCCTTGAACAAATATATTCTGTATTCCCACCTGATATTTATATAATTGAATGAAAATTCATTAGACAAGTCAAGTTTCTTTGTTAAACCGCGAATTGGCCCGGGAGGACTTCAAAATATCCATATCGTTAAAACGGTAAATGAACACAAAAACAACAGGCCCCTCGTGAGAACAATAGAATAGAGAAGCTCTTGTTGAAATGTGATTAGACACAGACTCAAAGAAAGACTTGAGCATGTAGCTGAGTAATCAGTTCACAACTTGTCCCTGTAATTGTTGTTTTTATTGTCATTGTATAATATTACAGATCCAAGGACAAGAGAAAGAGACACATTTTAGAAAATAACATATGTAACTAAATCTACCTCAAACTCACAGCTTCTAAATCATGTCGATGGTTCAGTGTCTTGTAACAGGGTGAATGGTGTCTCTGTCCCCCATCTCTTGTTCCTGCTTTATGTAACTTCAGTGAGAGGGTCGGATCACAGCCTTACATACGCGTTTACTTCAACATACACGTTTTCAACACATAACATTGTTATGATCTAACGAAGTTTGTTTGTAGTTATCACCTATATTTTGTTAATCATTATTATCATTATTATTGTTATTAAGCGAAGGTCGTAAAGTTCTCTACTTGAGTTAAATTCAGTCCAACAGGTCATCAGCATTGTGGCCACTTTGACTGGTTTCAAAACACATTGGGCCATAAATAATTGAGACTTTTCGAGGAAGTCACTGTCTTAAAGTCTTACTTAGAATTGGCTGCCAGATGTGAAAACATTTTTTTTTTTTTTTACATTCGTTTGACAGACGCCTTGAGATACACAGAAAGTGCATTTAATCTCTATGATGAGATGTTGACCGACTTTTGTTTGAGACAACCTTCAGTGCTGCTGAAGGGTGCAGGCATTTGGAACAAGCTTGAGGACTTGGCAACACTGGTGTCTTTGGGACTTCTTAATCAGGCACAAATACTAAATGCTAAATGAACACATTCTTGACCTAATGTTACTTTGAGTGATGCACTTGTCAGACTTTGATGAAACACAGGTGATAACTATTCATTAGGTAGACAAAAACTCATTATTTACACAGGACTATTTAATATGTATTGTTCTGAAAGGTTTCCAAATGCAAATAAATGACCTGAGACAAAGTGTGTGTTATTAATGTTCTGAACGAGACTATAAGAGTGTCAGAGGCACCACTTCTGTCTTTTGTTGTTCTGCAAGTGAAGCTGATTCATGAGTCAATATGACTCTACATGTATTCATAAGTCAGATGAATGTAAGGCTATGACTACTTTTTACATGAACCTATTAATGTCAACACACTGCTCCATAATCAGGTCATTAATCAGCATTGCTTCGGTTGAGAGTGCTCTATCGATCTGCGCCTCGCCACCAGATTTACCGGCTGTATTTATAGCAGTATCTGTAGGTTTAATTGCAATCAAGCTGCTATAATGAGTCAGGTAGATGAGCACATGCTGTAATTTGTCAGTGAGCGCAGTGAAGCAGACACACTGCAGGAGAGTTTGAAACTCAGACAGTGCTGTTATCAGAAAGTCATTTAAAAAGTACTTTGTTTGAGTACTCTGTTTATTACCAGTGAGAGACTCACAGTGTAGTTTAACATACAGATTTTATTAGAACCAACAGCCTGATATACAGTACCCGAGACACCTAACATGCTCCATGTCTGCATTTTTTTGACAAAATAATTGCATCTGACCCTTCCAGCGACTTACGGAAACCGAGTCAATTTCCTCTGAAATACAGCCAGTGATTCATGCTTACCCACAAACACCGTTACCCCTCTTGGCGAAGCAGTCTGTTCCACTGTTCAAAAGAACGTGAGTGTGAGGCTTTCAGAGACTCTGTTACAAGCAGGTTTTTTTTTCTACAGCTCAATTATCTGGAGCACAAAATGGGCTTCTTTGAGTGGATGGCAGAGCCCAACATTCCCCTTTAACTTAATCAAGCCTGACCAGATATCCTATTTGTTAATATATTGCAGCTGGAAAAAAGAGTGCCCTCTATGGAAACATATCTACAGCCACCTAAATGCGCGATACGCAATTTCCTAAAATCAAGATCCATGTGTTGAAAAAAGTGAGAACAAAATCCTGGATTTGTCTCTTATGTTAGTTCTGCACCAAACATTAATGGTGTCTATTCTGGGCCGAGACCCATCCTACATCCAAGTTTTCGTGGTAAACAGTAGTTTTTGTGTAATCCTGCTGACAAATCAACTCCCCAATGGACGCTGGTGAAGAAAACGACATTAAGGGGGAGAGTTTTCCAGGAGGATAAAGAGAGAGACAAGTCGGACACCGACAAGCAACACCAATGATGTGCTTTACACGTATAATTTATACGTAAGGTGCCAGGGACCAACTTTGCTTTTCGACTTGACAGCAGCAACGTTGAATATTTATGTGTAATCATCAATATTCGAAGGTGAAGCTGGGTTTTTCGCCTTTAGTATTGAAACAGTTTGACTTTCCGGATGTGCAGCGTACACACACGTAGAGAGGCGGAAGTTTGCAGCGGCAGGTATGATTTAAATTGGTGCAATTCTCCTGTGGTGAGGTTGATGAGCAAATTGTTGTTCACTGTGCTATGTTTAGTGCCGTGTGTCATGGAGAACTCTGTGTTACTATGGTATAAAAGAAGTCAAACCTAGCAAGAGAAGGAGAAAGAAAAATAGTCAAGACTTCATGACACAACGTAGACACTGTGTCGGTTGACTCCCACTATGATACACAGAATAAACACCTATTCTACTGTATGTTCCATGTCTTTAGCTCTGCCCATTATCCAGCTGATATCATGTAGTCTGTATCTGATTTTTGAAAAATAATATTTATATTCAGAAAACTACACTGACTAATTATTATTATTATTAGTTCTTTGTTAGAATGTGCTTTTTATACTGTGATTTTTATGTCAGCTGATGTGTGTTTGGCACTTGACACACACAGTAGCAACGCGAGCATAACTTCTCCAGCAGTACGGGTGTGTTCTGGCTCAGCAGAAACCAGCCTCAGCTCCTACTGTGCCAGCTGGTGCACCTGTTTCAAGTCATGTTAATTGGTTCTGGACAGAATAAAGCATGGCTCCTGATTCACACACAGACACAGAGGGGGAAGAAGGGGTAGTGACACCGCTACCCGAGCAGTTTTCCAACCCATCCAATGTGCAATCTGTCTCAATTTGAGTTAATAATTTTCAATATAAACTTAAATTAAGAACAGAATATGAGAAAAAAAGCATTTTTTACATTATGAAAAGATTTCCAGATATAGTGTTGCAGAGATAACTACAATCTACGAAATTAGCATGCTAACCAGCTAGCCCCAGCCCGTTCTGTCTTGTAATACCACTGTATTCCTCAGAGGCGATAGTGAGTCACTGCAGCATCCAGCCTGCCCTCAGTCTAACATAACAGGATTAGAAAGAGGCACTCCTCATTAGGAAAAAACCATCATATACGGAAGGTTGACATTGAAAGCGACAATGGAGCTTTGTGCAACCTATATTTATCACGGCAACTAGAGAGGATTTCAAAGCAGTTATAAAGAGCGGGAAGGTCCACTTATGGGAGGATGTTTGGAACGGATGGTTTGGTCTGACATCAAAAAGGTACCCAAACGCAAGGCACACTGAGGCAGGCAGGTAACAGAACACAAGCCGAGCCTTAATGAGCTGTAATCTATAAAAATCCAAAGTCCAAAAAACAAGCAACAAAAACTGTCAAAGCATGCTGGGGGGAAACCAAAGAGAAACACAACAACTAAAAGAAGTGAAAACAAGAAGCTCGGGGAATGCAGGCGGGAATCCCCCCAAAAAAACACGAGGAGCAACACAGAGACACTGGGAACAAAGCAGAGGACGGAGGACTGACGTGGGGAAAACAGAACAAATGAACCGACTGGAAGAGAGAGGGAAAGACAAGGACTCAAATACACAAGAGGCCAATCAGGGACAGGTGAAACTCATAACAACAATCACAAGGGAGGGAAAACAATAAAAAGGCAGGAAGCAGTGACACAGTAGGATGAACATTACAAAAAAACAAGTAACAAATAAACCAAAAACCCAAACCATGACAGGCTCCTCCAGCACAGGAGTTTCACCCAGGAGACCACAGCTTGTGTCCAGTGTGAAATTGTTACAATTGAATGTAATTGGTAATAGAATAGTGTCTATCATTCCCAGGTGTGCATAACCAAAGCTTGTTCTTGCCCACTCCTAACCAAAGGGCCAGTGCTACTGCTACTGGTACACTGTATGTTGTATAGGAATATATAAAATAGTGATTTTTAGTAGTCACTGGCACTTAACCCATTCAGTCTCTTAGCTAAGATGATGTGTTGATTCTAACTTCTTGTGAATCGTGTTGAAGGAAACGTTAGACCATTTGAAGACAGCCAGTCAAGGAATGGAACAAAGCGCAACGATGGCTGAAGCTCTCGGGAAGTGACCGGTACCACCACCGCCCACTCCCGTCAGGAAACCACGTTAGGTGGTAAAGAAATTAATTCAAAGAATACATAGGGCGAGTTGATATTGGTGTTGCTTCTGCTGGAGAAAGGGATTAAGTCGGATGCTGGAACACTGCAAGGCTTCATCTGAAAAGACTGTTGATTGATCGCCGTTAATGCTAATGCTGGTGAGGGACACGCCAACAGTCTGGTTATATGCTGCCCTCTATTTGTTTGGAGTATAAATCTGACAGATTGCGAGCTCTTACATGCAGACATCTGACTTCCCCTGACAGTTTCTTTGGTTTCAGCAAATCGGCAGGGTTCCGTGTGGAGCCTGGTCGCCCACATACTGCGACAGGGTCGCCGACCTGTTTAATTGCATCCTGCGCCCATGACCTCGCCTGGGATGTCCAGATTGTTATCGAACCACTTGATAGTTCTGTCAGAGGCCTCGCAATCTGAGCTGTCAAATGTCAATGAAGAAGATCGCATTGCCTCCTCTAATTTTACCATCTTATTATTCTCAGGAGGTGAGTAATGCCGCAGCTGTAACTGACTCACTAATTTGCTCATTAATCCGCTCATCCATTATTCAGTTCGGTATATTATTTACAGTGTTTTTGTGAAATACATCTGTAGATCTTCTGAGGTGTGGAAGAAACACAAAGGGTTCAAAATGTTGTCTTTTTTTCTTTGTGCACAGAGAAAAGAAGCAGCCTAAACAAGATGCACAGGGGTGTACTTTGTCACCGACACTGTATGGTATAAAGCACGCAAGGATGTCTCTCATAATTGCCGTGGCATTTAGGACGGGAACCTTATTATCTAGCCAATCATGTTCAGTAAAGTTCAAGCATTTTTTCCCACCAAGAGAAGCTCAAATTTCTTTTGTCGTCTGTCATAAAGACCTGAGAGAGTCAGTGTGGACTACCTGGACTCTCTGAGGAGACTCGCAGGTGACCACAACTTAGTGATTCAGCTCCTCTCGCTGCCGTCATTTTGTCAAGACTGTCATTGTGTAGCCGTTAATCTAAATCATCTGTCTCTCTTAGCTTACAGTACAGGCACGTCTCTTCTTGTCTTTCAGTTTGTATGCCTGCTTGTTTACTTGTCTCTCCGAGCCATCTGTCTCTTTCCCTATTTAATCAGCGTTTCTGTTTCGCCTGTCTGACAGTTCCTCTTCTGAATGAATTAATCATCCGATGCCAGGTGAGACAGTTCAGAGGTTCTCGGGGTTAAGTGCGGGAATAATATTCACTCATGGTTGATTCACTTCACACCTCCGACAGTACTGAAGACAGTGTGTGTCCTATGCACCACCTTTTAGAGCAGAACCACATTGTTAGGCGTCCAAAGTCCCAGTGTCAGACAGTATCTGCCGCTACAGTGAAAATTCAAATTCAGCACTTACATTTGAAATACTGGAGTGAAATTACTTCGAAAACACTTTTTGGACTTTGCTCATTTATCACTTTCTTTACTTTTCACTTCATTACTGACAACGGTTTGCCACAAACTCTAAAACTTTTTTTAGCTAATTGCTTTTCTCCACTTCTCAAAGTTTCCTTTTTTAATTCAAACATGTAAAAGTGTTGTGATCGTTCTTCCAAAATTAAAATGTATGCAATAGGGAAACCCATTTTAAAGCACAACTGTGAAACATTTAACTATGCGTCTGTTCCACTTCATGATGTGTGGCTGCAGAGAGCTGATGCAAGAGGACTGACAGAGGGGCTGGTTTGCTTGAAATGTGCATCCCTTGTTTCAGTCTTTTCACACCTCTGATGATGAGCAATCACATTATCACATAATCCATGTTTAAAATTTCCCAAAGCCTCTGGGAGTTTTTTTTTTTTTTATCGATCAGTGGTTCACTGTTGTAAGATGTTTTGTGGTAGTGATTGGGGCTCAGCCCGAGTTCTATGGCTGTTTGATGGTTTAATGTTAAAGGTGTTATGGATCAAATTCAGCCCTTAAATGTGGCGTTTCATCTCCTCCTTCCGTTTCATTCACGTTAAGAGATTACAATCATAATAATGTTATTAAGGAAAATACATAATTTAAATGATAAAAAATGTGTCAGTATGACCTTTAAAAAGGGCTCTGTGGAACTTTTGTGTTATGGTAGAAACTGATCGTTGGTGACTGTTGTTCTGTTTTGGACTGTCGCTGAACATCTGACCCAAGTCAATAAAATCCACAGTCCAGCAGCATTAAAACACTTCTGTCCACAGGCTTGTAGACAACTGAGAGGGGCAGGGATCGGACACTTTACAATCTGTTCACATATGGCCAATAAAAAAGTGATAAATACCTGTTAATTGCTACAAATTGTTACACAGAGACCCTTTAAATAAACCCAAATGATTAAAAACTTTTTTACAAAGTAATTCAAAATCTATTCACCTCCAACATTCGTTGAGTTGGATGTGAGAACAGAGATGGACAAAATATGCCACAACACTAAATGTCTGCAGCGTTAAATTGTCACATTACATTTCCATCTATTTCCCATCCCAGCTCAGTGCACTACTTACAGCCTCATATTTGCTGCCTTCTGTGTTCTAGTGTGTACATGTACTGAAACGAATGCCCTACATTTGAGAATGCCACATCAACTCTATTGTTGTTTGTCAAATCCATTTGAAATTCAGTGGAATCCAGCCCACCCACCACCCGCACCTGCGTCTTTGAGCTCAAAGCGCCATCAGTGTGAGCGCTACAACACAGGCTCTTTTGGAGTAGAGGATGGTGTGTTTCTGAATTTCTGTTGAGTTCAGTTGCCTTATAGTGAACTGGGTTGACAGCTTGAATGCTGTTACACTCTGCACGCCTCACTTACGCCCGGCTATAACCCACCACTGCACACGCTCTGTTTCGCCGTGCTCTGACAGAAACAGAAAGCTGTTATACACAACCGTTTCTCCTCTGAACACACACTCAAAGAGCGGGTACACACGCCTACCCACGCAGGCATAGAAACTATTGGGAAAGCTTAAAAACACGGTCTCATGAAACTTCAATGTTTCTGTGTCAGTGTGCATACAGACTCGAGAAAACTCATACCTAAATTACTCTTTTACCTAATGAATCATGCTAATACAGTGAAAGCAGGCTCACACAATTATTCGACGTTGGGCCCCGTTTACACGTAAAATGCGTCTGTGGTGATCAAATTTCATGTTGACAGCGCTAAATACTTTTGAAAATGACAGGAGGGATGTGATCCGTTCACTCAAACCACCTGATTTGGTCTGGGATGACCACAAATCTTTTGTAGTGTAAACTCTAATACGTCCTCCCCGACAAGGATGTTATTTTTTTTGACAGTGTGCCAAGGCTAGAGAAAAGCACTCATGCTGATATGGAGCGCAGGTAGACCCAGATGCCTAATGTTATATCAGTTCTTGAAAGACGAGTTGTTAGCGGGGCACATCGGAGAGACGTGATAGTCTCAGGTGTGAGCCAGAATGTCTCTTGGCTGCCCACTTGTGTTTGGATCACCGAAAAAGCCTTTTCAAGACAAATGTAAACAGAGTCTAAAGGAATCAATAATAATAATAAAAAAAGCAAACTCTTGTGCTTTTTTTCCTCCCAAGGGTTAACTGAAGCGATTGATCAGCTGGCTTTAGCCTAGCACAAAATGGAATCATTTACCTTTACCTTTGAACAGAGCCTGACTAACTGTTTTCTTTCTGTTCCCAGTTTTTGTGTTGGGCTAAATTAAGTGGCTGCTTGTTGTAACTTCATATGCAGTATATTGCACAGATGACATGTTCTCGCTCCCAAATCATCAAAAACAGCAGCTTGGTCAGCGGCTGTTAAACTACGATGCTCTACTCACCTCTCCAGCATTGTTTTTTTGCCTGCTTAGTAAGTAAAGTCGGCAATAATATATGATAAAATCTTCCCGACGAACCGTTCACATTAGATTAGATTATATTAGATTCAAACTTTATTGTCATTGTGCACAGTACAAGTACAGAGACAACGAAATGCAGTTAGCATCTAACCGGAAGCGCAAAAAGCAGTGAAGTGCAAAGTATGTACGGTATAAATAGTGCAGCAATGACCGATTTAACGGTATGTACAGTATATAAATATTACTGGCAGTAAAGGAAGATTTAGTTTGCACAGTATATAGGTTTAGAAAAGGATTGTACTTATTTACAAATAAATTATTGGTCACACTTGGTCACACATGGGACACAAACCCCTGTGTCATGGGGGAAAGTCAGATAGATTGTTAGACTGCTGAGAGGTGTGTTGTCATGAGGAATGCTGTGTACATCCAGACACACACACATACACACACTCAAGCTTTCTTTTCTATCTATATACTCGCACACAGTCTTAGTAGCCCATAAGTGCTGATGTTAAAAGGCTTTTCAAACCCTATTACATCCCTCGCTACAGCCTCTTTATCTCTTTCTCCTGCTCTTCTTTCCTCTCTACTTTCATTCTCAAGCCTTCCGCTCTCCACCGTCTTCTCTCCACTTTCCCCGCCCCTTCCTCCTTTTACTCTTCACTGTCTCTCACCCTCACTTATACACACATTCACATACAGTGACATTCGGATTTCCAGCTTTATTCAAACGCTGAATTATTAAGGGAGCCAATTTAAAGGAGGTCTGCTCGGCATTGCCACGAAAACACAATCTCTATTTCAACCGCAAGTGTGAGACGGAGACGCAAGCGAGTGAGCCAGAAAGGGAGAGAAGGGGGAAAGAGAAAATTAGGGCAGTGATTTGAAATTCCATTTATGAATAAAAAGAAAGTTTAGAAAGTTGTTTGAGAGGCATTAAACATTCTAAGTGTGTGGGTTTTTTGGCAGCGCTGCATCGCCTAGCGAGCATTACAGCATGTTTACATGTGTGTATTTCCGTGGTTGTTTGTCTTTGTGGGCTGCGGTTGTGTGTGTGTCTGTGCATGCGTGTGTATGAGTCTCCTCAGTGTACAATAGGTGTCACTGTACACCACAGGTATCTGCTCCACTATCTGACCTTTTGCTGTTTTTACAGCTTTGTATTGACCTACTCTACTTTTTGTCTTTGGGCCAACATTTTTCAAACTTTATTTATATATTTTGTAGTGACTGAAAAATGTTTTCTGTCGTGTTTTTTTATTTTATTTATTTCCTTTTCCTTTTTTTTTTTTTTTTGTTTGTGCAACAATCCAAACGGTGCCAGCATCAGCCAGCCAGATGGGTGCTGCAGGGGCTGCATCGTACGCTGGATTTATTTTGCATATAGAGACATTTCAGCTCTACATGCATTATACACTTTAATTGTATCAATGGTCCAGGGTGCAAAGCCTATCAAAGGCATATTTGCTAAGTTCATAAGACAGAGATACTCATTTTGGGTGATTTTTGGGCACTGCCTGATTATGTTGATGTTCTTTCAACAGTTCTACGTATGTCACACAAGCATTTATAAACACTACTTCCCTCATTGATCATAGTTTCTATATGTTTCTCCTCCTTTACTGTTTACACACCATGATAATACTATGCACATGTTATGGATTCAGTTATATTTATATTTCTGTTCTATTTTTATACTTTCGCTGCTGCATTGACCCACTTTCCCCCACAGTTATGGCAGGCACTTCAAGCCATGTGCACCACGCATGCTGACCGTGAGCTGATCTAAACCAACCGTAATCATGTTTGACACCTCAACCTGGTGTAGCGTTGTCAGCTGCCAATACGAAATGCTCCGCAGGAGTAACTGATCCATGGTTTTGAGCTGGTTTCACCCTGCATCTTCACGGTCTCCTCCTGTTCCAGGATGTGTTATATGTTCACCATGATAGAAGTTGGCTGTGCATTCCAGCTGTATAATTAACTTAATAATGAGCATCGCTGACAGAAGGATCATTAGGAAGGGCTTAATAGGAATGGCTGCCAGGTTGACATCCGCTTTGAAAAATTGGCATCTGATTCTTGGCCTTGAGTTGTCATCACTGGCAGCACTTTTTAATATATAAAAAATAGGAACCAACAGCCAATAGCAAAACATGTACCCTGAAATAAGTTAACTTTTAATACTGAATGATTAAAAAATGGATGTTACGGTCAGAAACAGAATCAATCAACGCTGCATGTGTGTTTCATTGTGTGCACACAGGTGACTGTAGGGTAATTGAGGGAGTGTGAAAATACAACATTTCAGAAAACTTAATTGTTGCACTTTCTGAAACATCATTGTGTTTAATGAAAAGTTGCTCTGTTTTCTGAAATTATTCTGTCTTCTCTTAAATGTCATTTTCTGAAATGTTGTGTTCAACACGTGCATTTGTTTTACAGATATAGAGAAAGCAATGCAAGATTTGCTGGATTCAGATTTTAGGGATCTTTGAAGCCAACTAGTGGTATTTTATATGAACTGAGACTGAACTGATAACACTTAAGATTAAATCCTGATTAAAACTCAAAACTGCAAAAATGTTTGTTCGATTACTGTTATGAAGCTTTTTCACATTATTTTATGTAACATTTTCACTATGAAGTTTCATTATAACTGCATAGTGTCTTAATTATTCAAAATACAAGGTGACCGCAAGCTGATGCCACTTTTAAACATTAGTGTTGAGCCCTGTGAAGTACTTCTTATCTTTTCTGATAGAAATGTTCCAACCTCTAAACCAAAACATTTTGTTCAGTTTGTCTTCCCTCTGCTAGAAAAGTCTGTTTCTGACCTAGAGCTTCAGTGAGTCGTCTGCTTGTGCCTCATAACTCCATCTGGAACAGTTATAAGATCCGAAGGTGGACAGACACGTGGCAAAGGAACCAGGAAGAAACACACATATGCTCTCTCTCTCTCTCTCTCTATCACTCACTCACACTCACACACACACACACACACACACACACACACACACACACACACTCACTCACTAGAAGCACAATGAATCTGTGATTCATGGGTAAAGGAAAAAAATAGAGCTTAAAACGGTTATCAAACGGAACAGGCATGTCTATCCCATTATCGTATCCCTTACAGCTCACCCTTAACCCTGCTCACTGCCTCCTCAGAAACCTTTTTAGAAATGCGTAGATGCTTGGAAATGGCAGTATTGCCAGTGGGATGTCTTTCATGTGGGGATGGTGGGTTTAAGACACTGTGATCACACCGATCGCCTATTAGAAGATACGTTGGCACCAACTAGGAGGGCTATAAATGTTTTGGAAGCTGTATTATATAAGAAATACATGATATATAGCCAACTTACCTGTTACACCACATCCAAATATTCTCAGATGGCTCATAACCAACGGGATGGAAGGAAGGCACGCCGCTACAGACGGCTGACAAATTAAAGGATAAGAAAAACTGACATAGTAAGTTGTTGGGCCACTGCATGCTGCCAGAACAGCTTCAACACACCTTGGCATCTTTTCATCAAGTTCTCTGGAAGTCTACTGGAGGGATGGAATGGCATTCTCCCACAAGATGCTCCTTCATTTGGTGTTTTGATGAAAGTGCTGGAAGACGCTGTCTAACATGTCAGTCCAAAATCTCTCATATGTGTTCAATTTGGTTGAGATCTAGCGACAGCTAGGGCATTAATGAGCGGGGTTTTTTCATTGACAAATCCCATAATGCAGCTAAATAGTTTAATTGCAGATGATTTAACATACTATTTTCAACTCGGCTTCAATGATCGATTCTCATCAAAAACGTCTCACAGGCTCTCAGTCTTCAGTCCAGCTAACTATTATGTGTTCACTGTCATTGCGTCAAGATGTAATTGATGTCATAGCTGTCAGATGAACACATCTGGGAGATTATGATCTCCCAGTTCTCTGACGAATGTTGTTCCACCCCACACCTAGAGTCTGTTGATGGGATGGTGCACTGGAGCTGTTCTGGCAAAAAATGATTGAAAATTGAAAGAGGTCATGCTCTCTTTCAGCGATGACTCTGAAAAACTGCCTCAGCACCTTCACCTTGAACACATTTTAACTTGTTGACACAAATGACAACAAAAAGTCTGTGTAATTGAATTCAGTACAATTTCATTACCACTTCTCTTATAACTGTTAATCTGAATTCAAGTACTTTCTCTTAATGAAAATGAGCCTGGGAGCACTTGTTATAGTTGTGATAATCATCTACTTTGCATAACAGCATCATTAATTACATAAATGTTAGCCGACTGAAGGATGTTTTGTAATGACACATTAGTCATGTGCAAATTTAAGTCAGATTTAATAATGTTAAAATGTTTGTGAACTGGCTGATTGCCCAGAACTTTATGTCTCATAGTACTCCATATGCATTTATCGTCTTCAACCTAGAAATGACTCAATTTAACAAACCAGCAACAACCCAGGTGATCTTGTTTCCTATCATAACTTGTTCCGCCTTGATCAGGGAATGAAAAGAGGAAAAAAATATATAAAAATACATCGGGGGAGGGATCAGTAATGTTCTCATAATGGAGAGATGTTATGTTGTAAAAGTATTGAATCACAGAGCTGCAAGTGGTATAAGATTTAGTACCTCTCAATACAATTTTTCCTTGGAATATCATCAGATTAGGGGAACAACTAACAGTTATTTTTTTAATATTTAATTTTGTGCCAGTGTTTTTATTTTGAAATTGACAAGGGCTTCATCTGTAAAGTGTAAGAAAATATTGCAAAGAACCCAAATACTCTAACTTTTAATAGTGTTAAATATTAAATTAAAAGAGTTGCTCAAACATTTTCAAGCAATTAAGCAATTCATTCACTTATCATTGCAGCTCTATGTCAATTTGGTAATTCCAATTGGAAATTTGATTAATTTGGGATTCTTTGTGCACTTGGTTACACACTTGTGTATTTTATCTCTATGTTAACGTCAGTGCATCACATAATGATGCCAGACACATCTGAAATGTATTCCAAATTACCATCCGGTGCACTGACATTTTAGGCATCTGTGTTTTCCCTTTTTTTTTCACTGCATCTAGAGCCTAAAAGGGAAAGGAAAGATTTCCAAGTGGGGAAACTTCAACGTTAAAAATGAAGACTGATTTAAAATGCCGACTGATGATGTCTCATGAGAAACTGTTTACTGCTTTAGTGATGTAGAAACATCATAACAAACTTTTTACCAGCATTTATTTTATTTTTTTTGTATTTTTTATAAATGTGTCAAAAGTCAAGTAACGGGTATCCGGGTCTTTGGTTTACCTCAGGTCTTCACAGACATCAGATGGTGTAATATTGTGTGAAATATAAGCAGAAACCCCTTCGGATTTCTTTTCCATAGCATCAGAGTACAGAAATACACAACAAACTCATTCTGACACACTTGGGTTAGAGTTAGGGTCAGTGCACACACAGCAGTCGGAAAGTGCTACACAGACTTGTTTATGTGTCCTCAATGAGTGTGTTCCATCATCAGATGAGGTAATATCTTTTGGAAGACTGGTGTTCAATCCCTCCAGTAGAGTCTGAGAACTGAACCTGTCGAGTGACTGCCGAGGTCCACAGAAGCTGTTCTGGCGCAACATGGTGGTCCAACACACTTTATGCTGGTTTTTAATGGGGGTAATCTTTGTTTTTCCCAGGTTGTATAGTTTCCTGTGAAATATATGCAGAAACTCCTGTTTCAAGATTTTAGAAATACACAAGAGACTCATCCTGTCTGTGTCTGTGTCAGAAGCTCTCGGATTGAGTGTGAATGTGCTATTCTGCATTCACTGCCACCATCTTGGTCATGTACTTGGACTCTACTGTGAGTGTTCGCTAAGTAGAACCCACTCACACACATTCATTGTATTATCTGCATCAGGGGTATACGAGTACACATAATGTAATATTAATTTGCTTCAGTTCTTGCTGTGCATACTGGTTATGCTCCTGGCTGAGTCACTATATAATTGCTTTTTTTTTGTTTCTGATGAGACACACTTGTCATTTTCGTTAGCATCCCTATATATCCTGTACAGATGGTCCGATACACATACGTTCATGCAGGCATGTTCATTTGGTCCCCTTACCCTTGGCCCATGAACATTTCATCAGTGTGTCAGGAGACAAAATCATACTCATCAAACATTCATCCTCACATGGCAGGTAAAGGCACTCTGTTCCTGCCTCCGCTCACGCAACAACACGACCACCGCCTCACATTCCTGATGCGAAATTAAACGCAGCACCTGGCTGAGAGGAGGAGAGCACTCGGATTAACACTCTTGTTACTTTACGTATGGGATGTACAGTATGACAGTGCAAGGCCGCATACATATTTAAATGAGGGTATACAGGGAAATCTGTAACCTCATTTCTTTCCCTCACACACACACACACACACACACTCTTTGAATGCAAATATCGCGGCCGTGTCTGAGATCGTCCGCCTCCAGGGAACATCTCTGTGCGCTGCGGCAGTCACGTGCTTGTAGGTAGCGGTGAGGTGCATTGATGCATTTTATGTGTAGGAGTTGTATTTACCTCTACATCCTCTCCCGCGCCCTCTCTCAACCATGCGCGTATACATTGTTAGAGTTTGGTTATGTAACATGTGGCGATTTGAGTTCAGGCGCCTTTTAAGAATGATGTTTTTCTTTTTTTTTTCAGTTTTTTTTCAGATTGGATGCGAAGCATGAGGATATCCTTTTAGTATACTGTGGAATAGGGGGGAGATGAAAGGAAAGGGGAAGTGAATAAAGGAGAGGGAGGGATAAGAGAGAGGAAGCAAAAAAAAATACGAAATTAAAAAAATAAAGAGGGAAGAGAAAACCGGGGCCGTGTGAGGAGGGGACGGGCAGAAGAGGAGGAATCAGGGGAGACAAGCTGAGAGCCGAAGAGGGAGGAAGGGAGGCAACGCGAAGGGAGTATCAAGAGTGTAAATGTTTGCTTTAAATCAGCGGCAGCTCTTATCTAACACTCCGCAAACACACAAACAAACGCACGCACTTTTTCTCTCTTTAGTGTTAGATAATACAGCCAAATAATCAGCAGGTATCTGCCTCCTCTCACTGGCCTCTGGATGAGAATAAAACAACACATGACATACTGTTCCTCCTCCATCCTTCCCACTGTTGTTCCCCCCTCCCTCTTCCTTCTCTCTATACTCCCACCATCCTTCTATCATTCCTCCATCTTCCCTGCGTCCCACCCGCCCTCACTTCTCACTCCCACCCGACTTCTGTCATCCCTCCATCACCCTGCCCTACTCTTACGCTCTGCTCCTCACCTCCGTCACCGTCTGCCTCCTTTTTTCTTCCATATTTTTTTCCTCTGTCCAGCTAAGCTTCTTTATCATCACATTTCAAATATCACTGAGCCATTTACTCACACACACACACATGCACGCACGCACACACACATACGCACACACACACACACACACACACACTTGCAGTGCAAAGGAGCAGAAGCGAAAACAAAACATCTTCCCACAGATGATTCTAGGTTATATAAACGTTTCGCTTGGATTACTTGACATCTGCTTTTTTCTTGTTGTTTCACGCTGTTTCTGTGATGTACAGAGAGGTTGATGTGAACTGTAGAAACAATTCATTAAGTGTGCGACTGAATTTTCAAATCGAGGAAGATATGAGCTGATGTTCCAGTTGACACTGCTGCACTTAGAATATGAAAGTGCTTTGAAAATGATTTCCTGGAGACCAGGGTCATAGCATTTATGACCATGGGAAGTGAATACTGAAGTTAGAGAGAAAAAGTACTGAGCCGCAACAGTTTGACCTGACATTGGCATCATGCAAAGACGTTTATTACACATTAGAAATCTAATATGCAAATGGAAATAAACATTTTTTAACAATTTTTTATTTTTTAAAGCAAATGGTAAAATCACAATCACACAACCATCATTTTATCTCATGGACTGAATGTGCAGCGTGTGATGCCAAGTGGGATGGGAGGCTTGATGTGTTTTTTTTGTCTTTTTCTTAAAAACAAGACTAAAAATACACTCTTGCTGTACAGCAACACCCTGGGGGAATTGCTATAGAACAGTAGGTTGCACACAAACATTCACACTCACGCACAGTTGTTTGAATTCTTTTTTTTCGTACAAAGGGGGATTAAAAAGCAGTGTTTCTTTGTCCTTTTTTTTATAATTTGATTGTGTGTGTGTGTGTTTGTTTACGAGGGCAGGGGACTGAAGGTCTGATCAATCAAAAGGATTTAGTGGACGTTGCGCTGTGTTGTTCAGTTTGTGCCCTCACGAAAAAAAGCAGAAGAAGCTATTGCTGACCAGAGACTTCTGCACTCAGGGCAAACTGAGGAGTGTCTGGAAATTTCAATCTTCCGTGTAGTCACAGATCAAAATCTTCAAACTGTTCTGACACAAAATCACTGTTGTCTGTATTATGAGAAAACATCTCTTCAGAAGACTTTTTTTTTTCTTCTCAGGGGCCCAGACAAAATACTTTGAATTCTTCACTTTGTGTTATGTGTTTCTTTATGTTCTCTGAAGAATTAGTTTTTTCACACCTCAAAAGGCTGAACCAAGGGGAGATCATATACAGTGCATTTGATCCAGATAATTGAGCCCACCAAAAGAACTATACATAATGTGTTAAGATGTTAAGATGTTGAATTCAAACTGATGCTGCGATGTCTCCCGATTTCCTGCTGCTGCATTTGCTGCAAGTGGAGTTTTTTTGTTTGAGGCAGTGATACAGAAAGATTAAGTGTTGTAAGTGACAAGAGATACCGAAGACTCTCTTCAGATCGCTGCGGGACAGAAACTGCTCAATTTCAGAGATATATTTCTCGGTTAACAGAAAGGAAACTGCTCTACTATTTAAAAACCTGCTAAATCAAAGCTTATGTGAGAACTGAAAATTGGACCAGAGTTTCTAGCTACCGGCTAAAGCTAGTGATGGCTGATGGAATCACTCATTTGCAGTGGATCATTTTGAAGGAGCTGCTTCATTTGGTTGCAGTTCCTTGTCACAAAATGTTATATGCAATACAACTGAATATGTAATATCTTTAAGCTGTTGTTGAGCACAGAGTTGATTGCTGGCAGGAGCTGAAGGGCCGTGTGCTTTACTTCAGGAACGTAACCTTTTGTGTGAACTGGCCTCTCGGGTGGTTACTTTCATGCCTGTTTTTTTCATTTTCTGACATTTTATAGACCAAGTCATGAATCAAGAGTTAGCTGCAACTACACAGACTTGATTCAGGTAGATGCTACAATGCGATGTCAACAGAGGGAAAAGGAAGTGTTGGACTATCTGTGGCTAAACCGTTGAGCCAGCACTGCCATATAGTCGGTGATCCAGCTAAGCCCATAGTCACTCAGCTGAGAGGTTTACAGTTGGGTCACTGTGTTAGCTCCCTTATCCTCTGGCCTGCCAGCACTCCATTGACTGGGTCAGTACACACACACACACACACAAACACTCACAAGTAAACCCCATTCATCATTTACTGGATGCTTGTCAGAGTTCACTACTCAGCTTCTCAGAGCTCTGGCAGATTACTTCCTTTATCTTTTCTTTTGTTTTTAAAGCTGTCTTACAGCTGTTCTGCTGGTTCATATCCAATGGGGCACAGGAACAAGTGTTTGATATACTTTCTTAATGATGTTAGAGGAGATTACATGTACATATTGCGTAGTGGCTGCACAATATGACAACTTAACTGCACTACCCTCAGTGTTGTTGATGATGTCCCACCGTGCTTGTCTAGCGTATAATTACGGCACATGTATCTTGGGTTAGAACATTAACCTCAATGGCAACTTTTCTTACAGGGCAAAATGATGAGGCTGCACTTCGGCGGAGTTATGCTGCTCGTTTACTAACTGCCACAGATCTCAGCAACAGCCACTTCATTAAAGCTGGGTCCTGGTAATTGACGGCCCTGTGTCGTCAGTGTCCCGGCGCTCTTTGCTCAGTGCCTCAGCCAAAAAACGGAACGGAGCAGTAGCTGTCTACAAAAGGATGTAAATGTAATGGTGGAAACAGGCCTGTTAATTTCATATTGTGAAATTGAAATTACTGCCCAATGGCTTCCTACTGAGCAGACCGTCTGCTACATTCCCTCGAGACTACGAGGAATTTGTATTCAGACGAATACAACCAGGGCTTCTGTTAGCCCATTCTGAGATGATGGCTCCTAGCAGCAACGTTGCAACACCTGTTGAGGTAACTGCTGATAAAGACCCTCAGAGTTAATTAAATTGAATTGTTGAAGGGTCTCTGCAACTGTCTGCTGAAAAGACTTCCCTGAATGCGCTTAATATGAAACGTCGATTTGCCCCTTAAATGAAAACCCCTTCTCTGTTCGAGAGTCAGCTGCATACAAAACGCAGACGCTATTCTGCAGTGGCTGTATTTCATTGTGACTCAAAATTTGATTTTATAACAAGCACTGGACTATAGAAATGTTACTGCTGAAAATCAATCAGTGGAGCGCAGCGCTGCATGGTCTGGGGCGCCCATGAGACCGTTACATTGTCAGGAGCATTTGTTTTAGTTCCATACAAACCGGGACATTGTTCGACTGTGTTCCAGTGTTTGTGTTTTCTCTGCACCTAGAAAATCAAGTTTTACTGCAAGGGCTGGGGAACAGTGTGGGCTGCTGAAAACTCAGACCATTAAATCACAGAAGTGTGTGTTTACCCACGCTTATTTCAATCTTCTGTCTCAAAACGGTTTATATCCTGCATCACTGCTCACCGAAAACCCCAATTTACACCAGCAGGAAATAATCCCAGCAATTCCATTGTCTCAAAATAGGAAGTCAATCATGTAAAGGGAAATGATGGTTGTCCGTAAACATCCTTTCCTCACTGATGCACGTCTGTGGGTTGTGGTTGTGTGAATTCAAAATACAAAAAAAATAAAAAAAAAAAAAAAAGTGTTGATGGTGGTACGAGTGTAGTTGATGGATAATCCACAGCTAGGAGGCTCCCTATCAAACCAAAATAAAAGAAGTTTGCTGACTATTGTGTGGAGGACCGACCGGAGAGTGGAAGAGCCAAAGCCCAGAGCTGACTACATCAGCGAACCATTTTCCAATGGGGGGAGAGCTACGAGATCACTCTTAGCTTTTGGATTAAAAAGTGGATTTATATTCACTCTGCCTAATCAACTTGACTGGAGAGCAATCTGCGGTGGTGACCTCTATTGTCGGGTGTTTACGCACATATACATTGAGGGCATTTATTTGGATGTTTCTGTCCAAAGTTACAGAAATACATACATACATACACTGATGGCGGTGGCTGTCATGCAAGGTGCCAGCCAGCACATCAGGAACTGTTTGGGGTTCAATATCTTGCCCAAGGACACAAGGTGATGTTTAAATATTTTTTATCAGTGTTAAGTTTATTCACGTCTGACAACTTTCCTCTCCCGGAAGTTGGGGCAGGCAGCCACATGAAATGTCCCATTACTTTGAGTAAACTTGTACCTCTTTCATTCAGCTGCTTCCTCCCTCTCTCCCCTAAACCAAACATTTATTAACTCCCTGCTTCTCTTATCATGAATTTACTCAAGAACTTGTGTTTACCAAGTCAATGCACACCTGATACTTACACTCTAAGCGGTACAGCAGAACAAACCGCTCCACCTTATCATTTGGAGGAAGTGGCTTTTCAAGCAGCGTCTGCAAAAACACTACAGTCTTAAAGTATAAAATAATCCTAAACAACAGACAGAAACTGTAATGAACAATCACATTTTGTCACTGATGTCATAGCTTTGAGACTCAGGAAAGACTGAAAGACAGGAAAATACTCACATAGGAGAAAAATGAGTTTGAACACTTGGTTAATGTTGTAAAGGTCTGCATTGACCATGAGCATCTTTCCCTAAACCTAACCAAGTTTATTTGTGGTCTCAACCTAACCAAACTCACCAAAACACAAACAAATGACAAGACAAATGGAACATAATAGGTCAACTTGAAACGAAAGGTGAAACCAAAAAAGGAGTGGTAAACCATCAGACACCATAACAATGTGATTGGTCAGTTGCAATGTTGGTCCTGGAATGTCATCAGTTATAGTGTTTTAGTAAAAACATGGCGATATATAAACCATCTACAGTCGGTGCTAGTGCTATAATTGAAACAGCTATTACTTCTGTACTGACACAGGTTGTCTGTAAATGGCATATGTTAGACTGGAACTTTATTCACCTTAAGCCTGGCTTAGTCTACCAGAGCTTTTGAAATCCTTACCGATTTTAAAACTTTCTACCAGAGGGAGCGATGAGCCAGCTAATGTGATCTCACGGGGGAACAGATGCAATGAATTGCTGTAGTAATGCCACAGCGAAAAAAATTAAAACCAACAAAAAGCATTAGGCTGAACAAGTCGAGGCTGAAAAAAAAATGGTTTGGGAGACACAACCAACCTGTGCTGTCTATTCAGCAAGAATTCAAAGTGAGTTTCTGTCAACAGTAGTATGCAAGCTTATGTCAACCTCAAGGGCTAGATTGTTCATAGTTGCCTGGCACCACTGGCAGCTTCTCCGGGATGCTTCACTCATTGGCTATCACGCTTTTGCTTGGTAGAACTACCGCCATAATCATTTAGATTTTAAATCCTTAAACGTAAATCCTGTTTGAAATGATGTGGGCAGCCTGCCGAGTCTGTGAGTGGTTCAGGAGATTTAAAATTGGATCTGTAAAACCCTCACACTACCCTCAAATTATTGCAGAACATCGGAACAGACTAAAGTTTCAGACCAGATTTTTCCTCTGATTTTTCAGAGAATAAATCAGCTGTAGTGTGAGCCTGCCATTAAAGGCTGATTTTAAATGTATACATCTTATTTTATAGTTTTGGGCATCATTACTATAGACAGTTACGATATTAAACATTTTGCTGAGACCTGGACACACATTTATTGCTAGGTCCCTAATCTGCCCTAAATGACGTAAAGTTTCAGAACTGTCACTGTTTTCATTTCACTTGAGTTTGCAGGTCAGATAAACCGATATCAAAGGAAGACAGGTAATTGTAGCATACATGTGGAAGACTGTATGTTTAACAATGCACACCAAAGTTAGCAGTTGAGGTTGATTTCTATTGCTGCTCACCTCCAATGGAATCAACCCATTTTGGTGCAACTGATGTCATGTCAAGCTATGACATTATGGAACTGGCACAGGTGGACAATAGGATAAAATTATCATAGCTTGATGAAACTGCCACTTTTCTTCGGAACCGTAAGTCTGATCTGTGATGCTCCTGAATTGAGGCCCTGTCCGTGAACAAGGTTGACCTTTGGCTCCAGCCCTGTGGGGAGTGGGCAGCAGCAGTCAGGCAGAGCTCTCCCATTCACCACTGCACCATCTCTTGTGTCTACCACACCACATACAGATTAAGATTGCTTCTGGCAATTCTCCATCAAATTGTCAGCTATGCTGGCTCCTCAGCACCAGCAAGTGGGAGCCAAGAGACTCATCATGGGGCTGCGGAGGAATTACCACCTCTCTGAGAACCGGGCCTGATAGTTTGACCTTCCGTCAAAAAGCTGTCAAATTCAGCAGTTGGGGATAAAATAAAAAGGTGGCAGCTAGAAACTTGGGTTCCTTAAAATAAGAACATCGGCAGCTCTTCACTCACTTTAAGCTTCTGATCATTTTAAAAGGAAATCGATTGCATGCTCAGTTTCGTGATTTTTGGTGAGAACTTTTAGCATGTGGGAGGAAGTGCCACATGTGCATATGATAAATGTCTGTTATCTTACACTAAAAAGTTGAACAAGGCACTCTCAAATAGTAGATTGTTACTTCTAGAAGAAGAACAACTCTTCTCGCATGCATACAAACCAAATACATTCTCTTTTGAGCTTTGCCAGGGGACCGCTGAGTAAGTGCAGGAGAGGCTACTCTGCAAATAAAACGAGACAGCGATACACTCCTTTTTTGCTGCCATGTCCTTTGTCTGACTATGTGCAGTGAATTAAAGTCCTCAGCGTCAGGTTAATCAACCAAATCAGCTGATCAGCTTCTCTCTGCTTCACTCCCTCTAATCACAGGATTTAGGTCGCAATTACACTCAGACCTTGATTCCCCTTCCTTCTTATTGAGTGTGCGGTTGTGTAGGTACTATGCATATGAATGTTTGTGATTGCGAGACATATTGTGTGCTTGCATGTTTGTGTGTGTGTGTGTGCGTGTGTGCGAGTGTTTGGGTGTGTGTGTTCGCTCGACAAAGGTTTATTCTTGTTTTTTTAACAAGCTAAAGGATAAGGGGAAGTAATTTATTCCCAGCTAAAGCTAGACTATATAACATTTTCAAATTGTAGCCTGAGGCCACAGTTAGAGGATAATTACAGCATAAATATAAATGGCAAAATGTAGAGGAAAAGTACCAGGGACCCTCTAAAGGATAAGATGTTATTGATAATAAATGGCTGGATTGATGGATAGATGAAAAGACTACAAGAATATGATTCAGATCTAGACATTTAGGGACTTTGTGTCCAGTATAGTTGAATATTAATCATCAAAGACCTTCACCACCTGCCACGCTGTCATCATTTTACACATTGAATCAGTAGAGTATAATCCACACAAGTACAGACTGTCAGACCAGATGCTTCTACTTTATCAGCAGAGACACGTCCACATTCTGGATCATCTACCCCTGTTTTTTTGTGTTTTCTGACAAGAGCTCAGCCTGATGTCCGCAGACAGCTGTTAGCTAGCGGTAGCTGGCCAGCAGTTAGGGAGAGGCTGAACAAAAGAGAATCACCACTGTGATCGGTTGTCACACCAGACATAAGGTGTCAACAGTCATTTTTCACTCTGTTCCTGTCAGACGTTATCTTTCACAGTGAGGAAGCCTGAGCCAGATGACCACCTACAGACTGGCAAAGACACCTGCAGTCACAACAGTCCCATCAATACCTGAGAACCAGGTCCTCAACCACTTGCCACCCAGCCTGCTGCATCTCTTCCACCCCTCACAACTGCACTCAAGCTCACCGTCTCATCCTAGCAGCAAAATCATTCTTGTGATCAATAAATTCACCTTTCAAGTCACTACCTGTTTGGCGTCACTTTTGGGTCTGCCTGTTTCACGCTGCAACCGTTACAACATGCATCCTATTCAAAATAGAACATTATATGAAGATTGAGTCTGCTCTTCTGTATCGTGCACTCAGAACCAATTCTTTCCACTCAGTAAGTTTGGGCAAACTGGACAAATTTAGCTCTGCTGTAAAAAGGAAACAATTAGCTCTTCTTTCAGCAGTGATCTCACCTGTATGCAACATCCAAGCAATGATAAACCTTGGGACTATTAAAAGAGAATGTAGATAATGCACCACTTGAATCAGGCTTGTTGAGATGTGTTACACGTATGAAAAAATAAGCAATGGCTGCTTGACCTTTCAATCATAGTCCCATGTTCATGACTATATCTCACATGACTTAACTACATCAGACAG
The DNA here is from genome assembly GCF_900880675.1 of Sparus aurata. Lineage (NCBI taxonomy): Eukaryota > Metazoa > Chordata > Actinopteri > Spariformes > Sparidae > Sparus > Sparus aurata. Next base: position 18,466,500 of record NC_044188.1, on the reverse strand, counting down.
ATGTCATAGTCATTTACAAAGGGCCAGTCTGGCACAAATGGATACCTGTTATTATTTCTCTGAATGGTATAGACGCATTAAGGTCACACTGTGTAAACTACTGCTGGCATCGTGAATCATCAAACTGTCTTTTTGCTTAAAAATACTTCTTTATTTAACCAGTGTACTTTTTGCTCTGCATGAATGCTCATCCCTTTCCAGTGGGGCCCTGCTCTACACTTGCACAGTTATATATTCACACCTGGAAGCTGCCCAATACAACCAGAGGCTGATCTGTTAGCTACCGAGCAACCAGCTGGGGGTTAAGTGCCTTGTTCAAGGGCACCTTAACCAACAGCCGCTTTTTTCAGTCCCCCACCCCCAGTCACATTTATCCTGCTGGTTGCACTGGGAGAAAACGAGCAACCTTCCACTCTCAAGAACGAGAAAAACACATAGGCCTACAGCTTTGGTCTAACCATCACTGGCGCTTAAAACACTGGCATTTTTTCACATTTTGGCCGATGCAGGTGTTATTCAAAAATGAATGCGCACCATTTTGTTTGACCAATGTTTCCAGGCAACGTGAAATGAAGGTTACACAGTTGTTAACGGCTTAGTGGATTTGGTTATTTTAAGTTCCCGGCAGCGGCGCCAGAGAAAGTGAAACGCGGCATGCTGCTGACTGATTGAAACAGCAGCCAGGTGGAGTTGAAAGAAGCGACCCTGACTCGACCCACCATATCAAAAGCCTCGGGGGAGCTCCAGCGACTGGCACAACTTCACTAATGATGGGTGAAATGTTTCATCTCATCACCACATCCCACCCACCAACTCACTCCGTCTATCACTCTGTTTCTTGTTGTCTCTCTTCCACTCTGTCCCTCCCCTGTCCTCCCGCTCTCTCACTCACTCCGCTTTCCTTCTCACATTCTGTCCTCCCTTTATTCTCCTTTATTCTCTCCTGTCGTCTCACCTCATCTTCCACGCCGTCTCGTTTCACACTGGGCCCGCGTCTGCAGTAACTTAATGACCCAGTTCTGCAGGTAGGAAGCAAGAAGCTCTGGTTCTCTATTATCCACCACACCACCAGGGAGGAGTTGAACTAATGTGTGTGTGCTCTGTGTTGAGAGAGACTGTGTGTGTGTGTGTGTGTGTGTGTGTGTGTGTGTGTGTGTGTGTGTGTGTGTGTGTGTGTGGGGGGGGGGGGTGATCTATTATCTGTCACACAGTGAGAGAGAAGACTCATTCTGCTACAGATTTGTGTGTATGTGTGTGTGAGACTGTGTGTGTCTGTGTGTGGATGGATATTGCTGACAGGGATACTGCAGGATGTGTTGAAATGAGCAGTCAATGAGAGAAGGGGAGGCGGGATTATAAAAGGAATAACAGACTGTGACTCTTGTATGTGGCGAGCATATGTGTCAGTGTGTGTATTTGTATTTATTATGAATGTGCACATTCTGTACCTGCAAGCACTTTTGCGCATGGACAGCTATACATCTGTGCCCCGAGTGCTCTCCTTCCTCCTGATGGAACTTCAGTCATGAGTCACTGCCAAGCATGCTGGCCCATAATTGGATGATGTATAGGCCCGCTGGCCAGTGTTCTGCACTGTGATTGGATGATTTAAGACCAATTGGTCCACCAGCTCCTGTGTTTTGCTCATTAATGCTTATTAGCTGGTAATGTGTGTTAGTGTTTACCTGTCTATGTACAAAAGTATTTTGTATTCCCAGGCACATGTTTGTAGATGTGACCACCACTGAGCAGAACAGCACAGGAGTCAGAGGACTGCTATTGATAATGTATGAGTGGAATACTTTGTACTTTAATTATTTATTATTTCAATACCAGGAGTCTTACTTGTAACTGAGTTATATTTTGGCAATATAACTATCCTTTTACTTAAGTACAGATTTTCAGTACTTCACCAAAGCCCCATAGTAACAAACTCGTAGATGACTCCGCAGTTCACCTTGACTCGCCAGGGTTACTGTCTTTCAACTTATTGTTTTGATTTCATGATTTGCAACTATACTGTGATGGTTCACTGCTGTCATAGCGTCATTTTCAGTCGCAGCAGGTCTGATACACGTTTCTGTGCTACATGGCTTGCCACCAAATGGCAGGAAATTCAAATTTAGGGACTAGCTGGTTAAGATACTGGAGCATTTAGCCACTGAAGTGCCAAATGCTGATGGCAATTTTCTGCACTGAATCAAATTAATCATTTTTCAAAGTCCTGATCTGCTGATTGTGTTTTTGGCTAAATCCAGTTGTCTTTCTGAGAACTATAATTGACAGAATACAAAAACATCTGATTGCTTACAGTAACCACTGACTATCAAATAACTCTTACACTCTCTCGAAAACTGCACCAGTTTCCAAGACCTCCTCTCACTCTAACAAATCTCAAAAGAAAGTGCTCTGTTTCTGGACCCTTTTGTCGACATTTAGATAGGTGCATCAGGGCAACATTTCTATCAGCAGTTGGTGGAGACAAAAACAGAGCTAAAAGAGGGTAAATATTGGACTTCGATTCACCAGGAGGCTGAAATAGGACTTTAAGATAAATGTTAAAGGTCCCATATTATGAAAAACACGTTTTCTCTGGTGTCTACATATATAAGCTGGTCCTCCCAGAGCCTGCCAACTCCCAGAATGAGGAAAGCAAACAAGTCCTGCATCATCTCTGCAGCCCACCCACTGGTGAAACAGGGCTCCTACAGGCTGTTCAGATTCAGCTCAGACAGGAGAGATTTTCATAGGCCGGCCTCCTCTGCGTGAAAACACTGCCTCCTCTCCCTGGAGATATCCGAGAGGGGGGCGTTCATCCCCAAGCTGAAGTTCGGTGTGTCCAGTGGTAAGATAGCAGTGTTTCACAATGCCGTCGCTCAGAGCTAGACACACAAATTGCTCTGTTGTTGGTTGTAAAAATCAACATCAGTGCCTATATTCTGTCCCAGCTACAGAACAACAAAAGAGACAGTGCGTTTAATTTTTAACGACAATGTGCCGGCTACGATTCGTGTAAGTTTGTTTGTGTGTGCTAACTACTTCACTTCGGACAGCTTCTGTAATGAGGGTCAGTACAAAGCTGTCTTTGCCTCAACACTGACTCTCGTAAAAGGATCAGTCCAACCATATGGGACCCAGCAACTGCACCTGAGCCACAAGTTAGTGTCGCCACATTTTGATAGTGTCAACAGTTGCCAAAGAACTATAAGTTAGCTTTGCCATTAGCATAGCATTAGCTACAGGTAGTAACTGTAACAACACATACGAACAAATGAAGTACCATATTCTGACACACTAACCATTCTGAAACATCCTGCTGCAGCCGCAGAGTCTGTATTTCTTCAGGAGCCTCTCCTTCTGGATCCGATTCTGGGTAAAACTGGTATGGTTGAACGACAGCAACTCGGCGAGCCATAGCGATACATCCACCGTAAAACATTAGCGCATGCTGCCGCTAGCGTAAGAGGCATCCTCTCCCTGAGAGGGGCGTGAAGCAGGTAAGGCAGGCGGTGACAGACGGAACTTATTACCTTTTAAAGGTGCGGGCACAGAAACAACTGCTCTCAGCAGAGCTCACTTAAGCGACTTTTAGACAGCTGAAATTCAGGACCATGGATGGGTTTGGGGTAATGCATTTCGAAATACAGTGTTGTTGGACCTCTGACAGCTGTGTGAAATTGATGAAAAACAGTATAATATGGGACCTTTACGGTTGTTTTGTTAGTGCTGGATGTGTAAAAAGCAACTGGTTGTTGTCATATTACCTCAGAAGGTGATGATATGGTACATTCCTATCTTGTTTCCACTTCCTACAAGTGGCTGAGGAAAATCACAGTACGAGGATAATTTATATCTTTAGATGAAGCACGTGCACCATTTTCTACAGAGACTGTAGCCTCAGTAGATCATGAAATAATGCACCCTGAAACATGCTGTGTTTGTGAAAATCTAACAGGAAGAAGCTTGTTCACTGAAGTAGATGGGGGATCACACAGGTCAAGAGGAAGTGCTAGTACATTATTTGCTCAAACTTCTTAAAAACAGTGAACATCAAAGACTGATGATAACGATGTAGAATACGAAATTAGGCAGTTTTTCTCTTCCTTTATTATCCCAATTAGATTTAACCATTTAAAGAGAGAGTGTGGACATTGTTATCCAGTGAAGGAGATGTTAGTAAGAGACACCCAACCAAAGACGACGCATGCTTTTTATTCTTCTAAACCATTTCTTTAATCTGCACCTTTATTTATCTTTTTTTTTGTGATTCCTGAATGCAGATAAATGTAAATTTTGGCCACTGAGAAAATTAGACCAAAGCCAAGCATGCACATCGCTAGTACACTGCTGTATGTTCCCCACAATCTCCTTAATCTCTGTTGCCTCTTCTACAGGTCTATGTGACATTCTCCTCCTTCGGTTAAAGAAGACATTCCTCCGAGGACGTCTTTTTTTTACATTTCACTGGCCTTCCATTACAGTGTGAGGGATGAGCTGTTGACAGCACAGAAGAGTCCTCTGTGTTTTAGCACTTCAAGTGGCAGGTGCTGAAAGCTAAAAACTTTCCAGTTATTAAAGACAGAGTCTATAGTGGCCTTCCCAAAGCAGCCCTGGGCTCCTTCTTGCTAAAAATAAATAAAGGTGATTGGTGGCCACAGGTCCATAGGGTTTACATCCCAGCCAGTGGCTTGCTGCCTGTTGGGAAGTATATTCATCATATCTCGGCATTAGTCATATCTCCTTTGGTGCTATTATATAATCCCTTTCCGACTCTCTTCTTACAGTAATGTAGCCTCTTGGCCTAAACTTAATGCTGCCAGAAGCATGTACTGTTGGCTATTGCTGCATTACTCACAATCTCTTTAGAAAAATGTTTCATGCGTTATGAAATACCTATGGTGGTCTTTTCCTCTTGTACCATGTGAGTGCTGACCTGTCATACGATAGCAATTCAACCACTGAAACCTAAACTGTAAGTACTGCTATTAAAGATATAGAATGTAACTTTTCTCCATTGAAAAAGGCTTTGTTATATTTTTGTTGAGTTGTCTGCTTAAATGTTTCCAACTATATATAAATATATATATATATATATATATATATATATATATATATATATATATATATATATATATAAATATATATATATATATATATGTATATATATATATATATATATATATATATATAAATATATATATATATAGAGAGAGAGAGAGAGAGAGAGAGAGAGAGAGAGAGAGAGAGAGAAAGAGGGAGAGAGAGAGATGTTCATTGACAATCATAGTTACAGTTGGGTGCAGTTAGTACAGCAATTCCCATGATCCCATGCTACTTCACAACTTTGTCAAACCATGTACTTTGTTTTCATTCTATTAATTCAGAGAGCCTTAGCAGCAGAAATTGCATTGCTGTTCATTTAATACATACAAAGCTTTATCTGGCCGGTGTTGTTATAATGATAGTAGTGAGTTGAAAGTTTCCCATATGATGTTTAATTTTACTTATGCTGCACAAAAACAGTAACTAATGAATCAGTTATTAGTAATTTGTGAGTTGGCATTGGTTCATGCTGGATAATAGTTAATCAGGACCAACTCATTAAAGCAACATTAGATTACATTACCTTTTTTTTTTTTAACTGCAGTCTGTTCTTCACTCACTCCTTATCTACAATAAAGTCCTCGAGTCACAGTTATTCAGTAATTACTCATTAACGATTCATTAACAATCATGTTGTTCCTGACTCATTCCTTACTCACTCTTTAGCAACTACTGACATATTTATTGTGCCTTATGGCAAAGTGTTACCAACTTGACTGTATAAAATGACCTTTAAGAAAGTAGACAGTGACTTGTTTGTCTCAATGATCCAGTGATAATGCTGGAAGGTCAAGAGATTCATGTACGGTAAATGCTGCACCTGGAGCTCATGGATGGCTCAGATTTGTGTTTATTTGTTGACTCAGTAATCCCTGATATTAGAGCAAGTAGAGCTAAGTCTACAGATAATTTCTTTAATGTTTAACCATAGTAACAGAAAAAATTAGCAGCCTCTGTGGCTGACAGTTGGTAGTCAAAACAAGAGGTAAGAAAAAATATCATCTTGAAAGCACGGGCAGGAGATGCTGCCATCAAATCATCACCAGGTCTGTTTGAGAAAAGGAGACGGGGAAAAATACCCAAACAAATCCCCAAAAGGATTTGAGATGCTGCATTGGCTTTTTTTCCCCTCATTTCCATGTAGGTGAACTGAATGTTATCAACGACTAGCCTCTCTCATGATTTGCCGTCTGGAGTGTACTCATGATTTTTTCAGAGCTTGGCATAACTGTGGCAGTGCATGAAATTCATGAAACTTTGGGATGCAATATTCACAAGAGGAGGCAGGTAGGCGACCACTGTGGGTCTCGGCCTGTCGTGGAAGTCGTAGCGCTTCATAGCTCCATTGGCTATTGTAACATGACGGTTACAGTTGTAAGAACAACTTAGAATCATACAAATACATTAGTTAGAGCACACGGAGAAATGTGCCACATGCTATTGTCATCAGCATTTAGCATTTGTTAAAACTTGTGGGAATTGTTCCAACCATGGGTGCCAGCCTCTGCCCGCTTTAAGCAGGCTCGCTATAAATGATTTTCAAATACATTTCAGTCCAGGGCTTCCTACCTGTGGTGCCTGTACACGTGACAAGACTACCAATGTACTCATTACAGTATATTTATCATATCTTCCATCCAGAGTCTCTTGATTTTCTTAGTGTATCTATCAAGAATTATCACGACCTGACAACCCATGAAAGAAGGCTGGCAAGCATCCATGGTGAAGCCTCAAGGATTAGACATTTTCTGGATGATGGTTTCTCTTTTTCTTTGTGACTGCAGGGATTTACACATATGCACATAAAGATTAATCAGACAAAAATAATATGAATATTTCCAGTTTTAACATGTGCTTATCTTGCGGTGACATAGGCAGGTATCCATAGCAGCAGGCTTTTGATTGAGCACCATAAATTTTAGGCCACTATTTCTAGAATATGCAGCAATTACAATTATTTGCATAGACCCTAAACTCTCTGCACGACTTCAAGGCCGCTTTCTTTTTTAAGCGGTAAAGAATTTCACAGCAGGACCATTCAATGCACAGTCATAGTCCACTGCACCACTTGATAATTACCTGGCTCACAGCACCAATCATTTGTAACAATTCACATTAATCACCTTGCCCATATGCGAGCTGATTCAAATGTGCCGTGAAAAATATGACCCCCTCCATCTTTCTCTTTAGCCTCTTAAAACAGTAAACATGTGACATTTTATAACTCCAATACATACAACTTTAACTGCAGTTACTTACTTTAAAATAACCTTATTTCTATTGAAACAATTTTTATAATTGAGCCTAAACTGCATGATTCCAGTATTTTCATGTTGAGATTTACTTTATGTGCCAGGATAAGATGGTATAGGGAACTCTGCGGAATGATCCATTGGCTTGTCAAATAAATGCACACTGTGGACTTTTTATGGCAATTTCATCAGTCCTTTTACAGAAGCTTAACCTTACATGTGCCTTACAATGTACAACTTTGTAAGTTGTACATTGTAAGGCAATGTACAACTTAGGGGCCGTCCAGACAGGCAAAAACAATCTTTTTTATCTCCGTCTTTCTCGGCATCGTTTCAAGAATATTTGCATCCACTCGGATCCACTGAAAACAACCGAAAACGCTGTAGTTCATATTCCAGGCCTATAGGTGGCGCTTGACATTCACCAAAAACGGAGAAGAAGACACGGAGCATGCGCATTAAGCTTGCGCGCTGTAAACAAACAGACGGTAGACAGAGAAACCGTACACAGCGAGAAGAAGATGAAAATGGCTAGTGCAAGGAAACCAGAATCATTTGTGTAGACCGTTAATGAGGTCGAACTGCTGCTGCGACACACACTCAACTACAAGGCATGTAAGTTGCAAGAAAGGCTTAATATCTTCTGCGGCACGAACACGAGCATGTAGTCCGCCATTGTTGTTGTTGTTGTTATGAGACGTCGCGGGGTGGGGCGAGGGCATAATCGTTTTGGAAAGTTTGCGGATTCGCTGTCCACGTGAGAATGGGAGGGCTGCGTTTTCTGATTTCTCCACCCTGAGACCCGTTTTCAAAAAAGTGCGTTTTCAGGATCCGTATGGATGGTCGGCCAAAACGATGCAATACATGTGCGTTTTCGCAAAACAGCGTTGTCGTCTGGACGGGGCCTTAAGGTGGTTCTGGATTCGGAGAGATAAAAAAAAGACACTGTGGCTTGCTACATTTGCTGCAGGTCACACATAATCTCTAAAGGAGCTGGACACCCTGAGGAGCAGGTGATCAAAATAAGCTGCGGAACATTGCATTGAATGGATTTCATGTCAGGATCTTAAAATGATTCCTCAAAGCTGACCCAGCAAATAGTTACCGTGTAGACGTAATGGACATGACTTTCAGTAAATAAACAAGGTTAACAGACTTAAGCAATTCTTGTCAGTTTATACTGAGGTGGGTGAAAGGGTACATGCTCGTCGTTAATGTCATGACTCATATCCCATGAATTTTGGTTTTTGTGAAGTGAAATCGGGCACTGTGAAAACATTTCACTGACTTGTGCGCTACATCAAAGCAGCTCCTCAGACTTTTGTAGTTGAAAGAGTCGAGTTCAACATTGATTTCCCAAAAGCTAAATAGCTGCCTCTACATTGACCCACAGGCCTCCTCAGATCTAAAAGAAGTCTCTTTTCAACTCTGACTGACCTACAGGCCTTTACACTACCAAGAGACATATTATAGACACATAATTCTTTTGGGGTCTTTCTCATCCTTAAATCCACCTCTTCTCACTCTGACCTCGTCTCTCCTTCCATGCTTCCTTGTCATTTTTCCTTTGTTTTGTAACAAAAAAAGATGTCTTTTTAAGTGTTTCAGGCACAAGGGCTGTGTGAAGCAACAAGAGTCTGAGCACCATAAGATGCACTGCATTATTTATTCCATGCTGAGACGACGCAGGTGGAGTCAGAGTGCTTTTAAAAGCTGGGCGGAGCTGTCAGGGAAATAATATCAAGCAGCTCCCCCAGGTCAGTCGTATCATATCGGTTTTGGATGTAAGCACTAAAATTCCTGCGGTAATATTTTGCAACCTTTCTATTTCTGTGCCAAGTGACCCAAACTGTTGTGCCCTGCCACTGGAGTTCTTTAGCTCAATGCCACATCTAAAAATAAGACACTTTCCTCCCCCATAATATGTAGCTATTACTTTGAGAAAACATCCAGGGACATTGGGGATATTTTATTAAACAACTCAGTAGACAGTGGAAAAAAATGGAATCGTAAGTCTTCAGAAAAATGACATGACATGGACGAAGCACATCTGATGAAAGTCAACATGACAAACAAAAAAAAAACTCCAGCTACACACAACAATCATCTTTCATGTTTGGACCAGGAAACACACTCTAAACATGTTCAACTGACCATGTGTCCAAGGATGTGCTTCCCATAATAAGCTTCTAGATTTTATACTTGAAGAAGTCTAATTGAGGACTGAGGCCAAGGCTTATAGCACAACCTGAAGCAGATAAGTACCAGTTATTCATCTTTTTTTTTATCTCATGTAGCTGAGACCTACAGCCCTGTCAGATGCACACAAGTCTGACAATATAAATTGATATAAGAGCAGCAGAAGAACAACTTTCCAATTGTCTGGCTAACAATTTCAACCATTTTACCAATTATACCTTTCAGCTTCAATTTCAACAGTTTAGCCATGACTTTGAGCTGTCTACTTGAACCATTTATCCACTATGCTTAACAATGTTAACACATTATCTGTTATGTCATGATTTACATCATGGCAGCCCCTCTTCTCCCTTTGTTTGTTGTCTGTTCCCCATGTCTGTCTGATCCTCTTGTCTCCCCCTCCCCTGTCTGTGTTCTTTGTGCATGGGCGTGGTTACTCTCTCCGGCAGGTAGCACCAGGTGAATCTCTTCCCACTAATCGACCTCTTCATAAAGCCTCCGGATCTCCAGTCACTTGTTGTCAGATCATACTCTCAGCCTGAGCGGTACTCAGTTAGCTCCTGGCTCCTTGTGAAATCGTTTATCTCTTTTGTGTTTAGCTTGTGTAGCTTTGCCGACCTGTTGCTTCCTCTGCCACAGTAGCGGCCTGCTTGCTTGCTTGCCTGCTCCTGTCGCCGCTGATCACAGCCACCCATCCTCCATCTTGGGAGCCTTCTACCAGTGCGACGCTGACCACGTGGACACTCGCCTCTGCCATTACATTAGAGGACGCCAAACAAACAGTCAACTCACCTGCCACCACCAGCACACCTCACGGGACCCCGGGACTCTCCACACGCCACCTTTTCCCCCTGCACTGTGGTATTGTGTGTCACCAATAAATATTGACTTTGAACTGACTTTACTGAGTTGAGTCGTGCGTTTTTGGTTCGATCTCTGTTGTCTATCATAACATGTTAGCCTTCTTTGAACTATCTACAGTATTTGAACCATTTATCCCTGACCTTTAGCAGACAATTTCAACCAGTTTATCCTTTACATTTAGCTAGCTATCTTAACAGTTTATCTGTTAGTCGTGTCAACTTTTAGCTAGCCAACGATTTGAACAAATTACATCAAACTAACCATATCAATCACATATCAAACACTTATAGCAAGCTGTTTCAACTGCTGATCCATTGCTTTTAGCTGTTAAATTGAACCATATATCTGTCATCTTTAGCTTAGTCTACACTGGTTTGTCTTGTTAGCCTCTTTGATCAATGTATTTGAAACATTTACTCCAATTAACAATTTCAACCATTTTATCTATAACATTTAGCTACATTTCTGTTTTTTAGCTCACCTTTAGCTTGCCTATCTATTTGAACATTTTATATAGATACAATTTCAACCATTTATGTTAAGCTAGTTAGATATATCTTCAATTTTACATTTTAAGTTAGGCTATAGCTTACTGTTTACCCATTAATCTTAACTATGTATTTCAAGTATTGCAGAAATACACCTAGGGGACCCGTAAAGCAGCAGTAGGCGATTAATGTATTACACAGAGACTGTTCCAGCTTTAACTCTTTTTTTTTTTTAACCTTCATACTAAACCTGGGTCCAACACAATGGCCAAGCTAAATTCACTTCAAATGATTTAATGAATTTGCCATGACGAACAGTGCATTTCAAAAGTTGTTTGACCTTCTGTCACCTTGTCTGTCTTCCACCGTCCTCATGTCTGTCTTTCTTTCTTTCTTTCTTTCTTCTTTCTTTACTCCTGTCTCATCTGTTATTTCTTACCTGGTCATATCACACCATCTTCTGTACCTGCCGCCATATTCATCATTCACTTTCGCGTAGCTCCTAAATCATTTTGATCATCCCGCCCTCCTGTTTTTGAAGGCTCCTGTCTGTTTGCATCTTAAGATGCAGGATGGATGGACACAACAAATCCATCTATCCAGCCATCCTTGTCTTTATTCCTCCTCCCTCCTCTCCAAATCTGTCCCAGCTTTACTCCCTCCATGGGGAGTCTGGAAGATGTCTCCCATTTATTATTTATTTTCAACCCTTTGTCCAGCTGCTCTCTGCTGTCACACACACACACACACACACACACACACACACACACACACACACGGATATACTCAGAGTTAAGTCAGTCTCTTATCCTCATCCCATGGGTTTATTTTGGTGAAGGCAGCAGCAGCAGTGCAGCGAGCTGTATTTAGGTGAGCTCCGCTGAAGAAAGGACTCACATCTCAATTACTGTATGGATAGATTCTAAATCAAGACGAAACAAAGTTCAACAACGCTGGGAAAGAAATTGGACTAAAAAGAGTTAAAAGGAGAGACATGAGGACATGGACACAGAAGGAAAGGGAGCAGTTATTTAGAAGGGATAGGTGGATGGAAAGAAAGAGGGGAGGGAGAGAAACGTCTTAATTATATTAAATGGGTGCCAACTGCAATGCTGACAGGACCATTTGAACCACTAGGGTAAGTCTGGGTTTTGTTGGGCTTTAAGACTTAAGGCATTCGCCCTCCACTTTCAGTCCAGTCCATCTAAATCGCACCCAGCCCAGGCTTGAGTGAAGGAAACCACAACAACTAACATCTGAAAGCCTGTCTTGACAGGTTTTTTTTCATGTTGTTTTCACTTAAAAGAAAGAAGAAATGCTTCACTCTTTACAACAAAACCAAGAGAGGAAGTATGCATCAATGGTTGTTTTTTTTATTATTTCAAGACAGGAAGCTTAAGAAATAGGTTGCTGCTGGAATTTAATTATTTTTTTATTGATTAAAAGCATGAAAGATGAATTCAACGTGAACCCTTTTTGCATTGCAATATGTAACCTTTGTTGCATTAAAAGCAATAATCCACTTGAGGCTGTGCTAAAGTGATTTCAGAATAATTGAGAGGGTTTCTCACTGCAGAGCCTACAAACAGCTCTGAGCGGTTGTAGAATCACTGTAAAAAATACCCTCGTGTGGTTCATTGGTTTAAAAAAAAAAAGTAAAAAAGATTCTGCTCTTAAATACAAACACTCTAATTTTGTGCCACTCTGATTCTCGAAATGCCAATTTGCAAATGCATGCGTGATGTGTGAAGAAGTATTCTGTTGTCAAATTATTGTACTCGCTGATTTAAAGTAAATCTGTAGCCGCTCCATTAATTCTCTGCACAACTGCTTTCTCTCAGACACGGCTGGTACAATGACAAAAATCCAACTGTTTTTTCTTTCTGTCTTTTCATTATTTTTTGCTGAAAAAAGTAAAAAAAAAAAAAAAAAAAAAAAAGACGAAACCCTGGAGAGCATGTTCTGGCAGGGTTGGATCCTTGTGAAGCAGGGGCACTAATGTAGCTCCAGAGGCAGCGAGGGGTTTGAACTCTGGTTTCCAGTTGTTTATTAAGACACATGTTGAACGTAGAGTCTAGAAGAAGAAAAAGGCAAAAAGTACTTGGGTGACGGCACTTAGATAGTTTCTTACCTGCAAGAGATACAGGCAAAGGATTGAGACGGATAAGAAGACCAAAAACACCGACCAACTCGTCTTTGCGGATATAAACAAACATCAAAATGACGATAAAAAAAAGAAAAGTTGGAAATCAAAATCCGATACCCAACAGCCTCATGCAGTATTAAACAACCGTTTGTTATATGCGGCACAGCCACAGAAATGTGTTTTGATGCAGTAAAACGACTGTACAAAATGAGAGGGCGAGGAAAACTTATTGAAGCTAGTTTCCCAAAACGTGTGTGTGTGTGTGTGTATGTGCTTGTTTGACAGGGTGAGACAGATTTCCTCAACTCCTTTCAATTATCCGGAACTCAAACTGTTCCAATGCTGATAGCACATCCTGCAGCCCACACGACTGCGCGGGGGGGAGAATAACATATTTGCTTTCGACACACACATTACTTGAGGTGTATGTTTACCCGTTGCGTGTCATGGCGTTTGCATGCGGGGACGTTGTTTTGCAAGCGCATGTGTAGGGGGATGAACATGTTTTCTCCATTTGCATGCGTCGTAGAAGGTTTCGATGGTGCCGGGAAGTGGGAATCTAAACTGAGGCTGCATGTGTCCCCATAGTGATTCTGCTCCCTGGCTTTTTTTTGATACTAACTGGTATAAATGCAGTCCATGGCTTGCTGTTGCAAGTCAGCGACCCAGTGTACCATGTGAATCTACCTGGGGTGTGGCAACTACCTGCTTGGCTTTGTTGTTAACCGCATGACCGGTCACACAGTGGCAGAGGGAAGGAAATGAGGAGCGAGGCGACAGACGGGGGAAGGAGAAGACAGAGGGTAAAAATAAAGGAAGGCGGGGGGGGGGATGGGAAGGGAGGTGAAGACGAGCGGAGAAAGGATCAGAGATGAGGACAGGTTTGCCGTTAGCCGCATGACTGGACACAGATACAAGACGGACGGCGAGGCCGTTGGAGAGAGAGAAGAAGACCGAATGAAGTCATGCAGACAGAAGAAAGGAGTGTGAGGGAAGGAAGCACCTCGGTCGACTTCATTACGACACAGTGAAAGAGACGACGGGACGGGAAGATGAAATAGGTGGAAGGAAAGTAGAGCAGACGCAGGTGTGTGCTTCAGTCCCTCAAACCCATTTTCACCGACTGTGACCGGCGGAGGTACAGTCATGCATGATTTAAGAAGAGATGTTTTTAGAGAAAGGTTAGAAGTTTGACTGGGTAAAGGGGCCGGAAATGGTGCATTTATGCTCCTCGCGCTTCATAAAATGGATAGTTCACATTTGTTGCTGCAAGGGATGAATGTAGAGAAAGAGGACGGTTCAGGAAGAAAGAGGTCAGTAGACAGGTACGTAGAAAGGGCCATATTTAGATTTGGAGGGGAAAATGAGCTGCCCAGGTGCCCAAGTTTTGAGAGTGAAGTCGACAGAGATGCAGAAAGTTAGATGTGATTCAGCTTGAAGGTACCCAGTGAACTTTTGTTTCTGCTCGCTGCGGTGTTCGGTTTACCTGCGCAGTCAAAGCCCTGCCAGGAAATACCATGACAACGTGCAGTAGTAGTAGTAGCAGTAGTAAGGTGCTTTATCATCACATAATAATGTAGTGTTTCTAACAGTGCACTTGAAAATATCTTGAATTAGGTATGACATTAGCTCTAGACACTGATGGACTTGCTAAATTTACATTTAAGGCATTTAGAAGAGGCTTTTCTTCAAAGTGATTCACAGTAATTTATACATGCATTCATAGCATGCATGGTGCCAACCAGCACACCAGGAGCAGTTTGGGGGTTCAATATCTTGCCCAAGGACACTCTGACATGCAGACCAGGGAAATCGAACCATCTTCCGATAACGCTGGCTCTATCCACTGCTTCATATCATACCTGACGGCGACAACACTACATGCAAATTCATTCTTTTATCTTGGTTGAAGCTCACTGTGAAATAACTGGCGGTTATCCCCCAGATAAATTAACAAACCTGAGATGCTGAACATGGACTCCATAAGAGACTGTCATCTGGAAAAACAAAACAAAAAAAAAGTGTGAATTTTTCTGATTGAACACATTTAATCCCCTTAAGAAATGACAATTAAACGTGAATCTCATGATATAATTCTATGTTGTGTGAAACCCCAAAGGGAATTAGCAAAGATGACATGGGGGGGGGGGGGGGGGGGGGTGCTTGTTGAATCTGTGAATGCACTTTTTGATCCTCACACAGCACGACATCTTGGATCCCAGAGGAACAGCAGGCTGCATACGTTGAATATTAGAGAGCAGGGTTAAAAAAAATTATTGTAAAAAAATAATGTTCCACCCTCTAGTGATATTTCTGCTCTGATCTGACGTGTATTAACTGAAAGGGAAGGGAATTTTTTTTTTTTTTATAAATTTGAGTGCAATGAGAAATATCCATTTGTGATAACTGAAACGCTCCACTAAAAACAAGCTTTCAAATCAAGACTAATTAAAGGGACTTTGCAAATCACCATGTGTAGCTTACTGGTCGTTAAATATTGCTCACCCTATTAAAACATTTCCCCATCTACGAACACACAATGAGCTCTTGATTCACTTTGTGATCAGGAGCTCATTGTGTGTCTATTGAGAAGTTATTGCATGTATTTACTTGTGTTGTAAAATGAATGTGTCGGACAGCAATTGACTTTTGTTCACAGCAACACTAGGTCACTTTTTTACCCTAAAATAACAGCTTCATAGTCATAGTGATGGTACAGTGTTTTATAATAAAGGTAAATGGTGTCTCTGTCTCAGCCACTCCTGCCCCCCAATCACTTGTATTTGCACTGTAACTTCAGTGAGAGATCACAGTGCTACATACATGTTTACTTCAACATACATGCTTTCAACACATACACATTGTTATAACATGATGAGTTTTGTTTGTAGTTGGCACCTACACTATGTTTAACAAACAGTTACAGAAAAAGGATTTGTTTTTATGACAGTGGCGTTGCACTCAGAAGCTGTGGGGGGCGCCTAATCACACAAAATGCTAGTTTCTACACAATGTTGTTTTAAAGTGTTTTCTCTGAAGTATTTGGAAAAGGGAAAAAACAACAACTGTGTAACATAATCATTCTTTTGTGATTGTTTAGGTTATTTATTTGACATGGTACTGCCATGTGTAACCCCCCAGATGCAAAGCACTTAGCATTTATAGAAAGATGCGAGCACCTGTCCACGGGAGGGTTTTAAAAGGTTAAAGCAAGAGACAAAAAAATCGAAAGACAAATAAAAATAAAACACAGCTACAAATACAGCACAACCATGAATGCAATACAGATAAAAAACAAAACAGCCTGAGTTTGTTATCTTGAATTCTCAGGACATTTTAGGATGACATACAGGATTAACAAAAATACTGTTCCAGTCACTTCCTGCTACATATTTACGTTGCAACATCCCTCTGTCGCACAGCTGTCTGCCACTTTTATTTTCAGTACAACCACTAGAAGTCAATATTCTGCTAAATCTACACATTTGTGGCTTTGAAATACCTCATCCTGAAAGCCAAACCTCATTGACCAAAGTTGGGAACCAAACCCATGTTGCAGTGCCACACTGTATGGTGTGTCAGCGGCGAATCAGTAATCAAGTCCTTGCGTAATTGTTTTCTTCCGAGACAATTTGTTTTTTTTTGTCAGAACAACAAATAGCTTAATTTTACAACTTTCCAACTTCAAGACGGTCGGCGAGATAAGGCTTGTACAAAAAGATGATGCCTGTCAGCTGCAAAGCACGGCTCTGTCTACAAGCCGATCAGCGCTCCACTAATGGATTCCTGCACGCGTACACACCCACACACACATACACGCAAACACGCAAACAGATACACTTAGATAGATAGCGCAGCGCAGAGATAGAGGGAGGGGAAAGACGGATGCAGTCAGTCTGAGAGCTGATCAGTGACTCGCTAATGGAGTTCTGCAGAGTCATAGCTCTCTGGTCTCCTAATTGACTTGCTGTCATCTACATATCATTTACATACTGTTACCCTGGGCGACGAGGTGCAGGAGAGCCTGACACGTGTGTGTGTGTGTCGTTGAGAGAGTGTGTATGTGTGCGCTCCTGTGTGTAGTTAAGTGGAGATGAGTGCTGTGTAAACGCTGTTAGAAAGACCCATTAATCATGTGCTTAACCTCATCAGGAGCTCCGAACACGCACGCTCACACACACACACACACACACACACACACACTGTAAAATGAGACAGTGAGAGTTGTAGAGATAGACACAGGCAGAGAGTAATAGAGGGAAAAGAATGAGAAAAAAAGAGGGAGAAAACTTAAAATAAATGTGCTTACAGGAGTGTTGTTTAAAGGCATAATTGAAAGGGAAAACTATCATCCATCCCCGGGTGTCTTTCGGCTTTTTACTTTTGAATTCACGCAACACAAGTTAGCAAACGCGGCTTCGTGTCAGCTTCTTTTCAAAGAATACAAGCGAATTGAAGCGGATTAGAAAACGGAACATAAAATAACTCCACATTCCTCGTGGCAGCAAAGTCTTAACAACTCAAATACGTGACATTCCTGGAGCTCCAACATTTCATATTTTAGAGTCGCAATTACTTTAATGGCTACCGTCACTTTCAAGCGTTTCAGAAATGTTAGGGGTCCTTTTGGTAAGATGTGCTTGAGAGATCTGTGTTTCACTGATTGATGCAAATGGAAATGGAAAAGCTGGATGTGACATCGACAACAACGACCCCTCCAACTCATTGATCGAAGAATTATAAAAGTAAACAGGTAAATTCTGGACTTTACCATGTGGTTTAGTACAATTAGTTCCACAAAACACATTTTTGTTCCAAAAAATACTTACAGAAACAATTATTTAAGACCGTCTTGCAATCCGACCACAGCAGCTGGTTACCTGTAAGTTTAAGCATCGATTTTAGGATTGTACTGCTTGTTTTTAAAGTCTGGTTTCTGCCTATATCTGGGATTTGCTAACAATTCCTTATGAGCCTGCAGTTACCTGAGATCCTTGAGGTGACCTGAAGTGTGCTTTCACACTGTCCCCCATCTGTCCACTCTGAACTCCAGGCCTATAGGATCTCAGGCAGGTAAACTCAGTATCTTCCTTCAAATGTCCTGTTAAAACCCTCTTTTCTCTTGTGCCTTTTTCTGACATGACGCTGTGTATTGTTATTTATATTTTTTATTATTTTTTAAAATCTTGTTGAAAGCACTTTGTAACTTAATTTTACCCCTGTGGGTCGGACCGCACCTGTCTTCACACTCTGCAGACAGCTGTGTAGTTGACATCAACATAAAGCAGACACAGAACAATACGCCTGGTACAGAGTACAATTTGAATGTTCTGATTACAGTGGGTGTCTCTGCGACCACGTCTTAAAACAAACACACACACACACTGTTCACTGCTGTGGGCAAAGAAAAAATGATGTATAAGTTCACAAAGGTGTTACACTCCTATTGGATCTGAGAGATGATGATGAAAATACTGGAAACTTGGAACCACAGCAAAAGAAAACAACACAACAATGAGATTAATGGAGAAAGCTGACAACACGGGACACTTCTTCTTGTAAGAAAGCACTTATGATATTGCTGCATGTATGTCAGCCCATATTATCGTGGCCCCGTCATTTACACATTTTCTGGGTATCGTGTTGTCTTTCATTCCGTGTCCCCTCAGCGGTCCGCCTTCCCTCCACACCAGCTCTACATCAGCTATGTTAGCCCAGCCCTGTTCCCTGTGTTCCTCCCAGCCTGTCAGCTCCTTCGCTGCTCACTTCATTAACCTCACCTATGTTACCTCGCCTCCCTCCACCCGGACCTCATCCCCTTGTTAGTTTAGTTTGCACTCAAGTCCAGTTCCATTAGTTCAGTCTTTGTCAACTCATCTCTTGTGTTTGATTCATTTGGAATGAAACTTGCCTGCTGTCCTCCCGCATTTGAGTCCAACTTTTTATATTTGTGAATGCATGTATATAAGGTGTGTTTTACATGGAATTAAACTTGAAAGATCATTAAAACAAGCGTCTCATTTACACAAAACATTTCTTAATTAGACAGAGCAGAGGTGTGAGTTGGAACAGTAGAGAGACACAGGCATGATGGGCGTTGGAGGCATTTCAAATCTGTTTTTAATAACAGGGTACATATTTGCATTCTGGTTCCTTGTAACAGGGGGATAAATGGTTTAATCTGGAGAACTAGTGTGAGAAAAAAAGGGGTTTATCTGTTATTTCATCCAGATCGCTTGCTTTGTTGCACAGGCTCCTTATATGTTGACTTTTGGGGGGGGGCTTAAAATTTAGACTACTGGTGAATCTTTAAAATAGGAAATAACTTAAAATCCAACACATAGGACCAAAGATCTAGTGAAACATTAAAATTAGTTTTACGTCATTCATCACCATGATTATAGTTCTTTACCATTTCTTTCCTTGCCTCTCTCGTAGTCTCATTTAACATCTCACTTTACTCTTCCCTGTGTTTCCTTCCTTCTCACTTTGTATACTCTGTTCAAGGTTGTTGGCGGTGACAGTGTGTGACCCGCCCTAACTCAGCTGCCTGGCACCAGGACATCAATGACTGGTTAAGGTTTGCAGTGCACCTCTGGTGCAAGGTAGCAGGGAAATGAGGTATGTAGTTGAATTGATTTGGCAGGATTTGATAATGAAGCACACATGCGCAGCTCTGAAAGGGTGGCAAGTGAATAGACGGATGCATTTTCAAGATGGTGAGGGTGAAGTAATAAGTGCGTTGAATACGGATGACGAGATGACGATCATCAGAGAGACGTGGAGAGAGGTAGGGTTTCAAGAAAAGTAGGGTAAAGTGAGGTAAGTGAAGCGAAATTACAAACTGAGTGAGAGACCCGTTTCCCGTATCATAAAAAGGAAACTAAATCCAGCCTGATCCCATTCCTGTGTTAATCTGCCAACAAAAGCCAAGATGATGGAGAGAATAATGAGATTAACAAACAGAAAGCAGTGTGAGCAGTGGGACACACACCTAGAAATGCAGACACCGCTTCTCAGCTGGTGGCTCGGGATTGAGACATCCTGCAGTCCATAATTACTCTGTCCTCTCAGTGTCGTCGAAAGGAAAGAATATGAAAACCAGACTGCCCAAGAGCAAAATGCTAATAGCTTACAGACATTGATGAGTTCCCAAAGCATGAGAATTAATTAGAGCTCAGAATCCTAATTAGACAGAAATGACAAGAAAAAAGCATTGTAGCACATGTTCAGCTTATATGCTTTTAATTGTTTAAATTGCGGCGTCCTTGCGATGTCATGTTGCCCTGTCCCTCAACATTCGTCCCGCACGCCTTCCCCCGTCTCTGCTGTCACTCATTGCCGCGCCTCACTGGCACTCACTCAAAGGCACACGGGCGGCGTGGCAGTGAGGAACAGTAGTGAGGTAGGAAACTGTTTTTTAGCCACAGGGACTGTGTTCAATCCTGTGTGGATGACCATCCATCCTGTTCAAGTGTCCTTCAGCAAAAAACACTGAAATCCCTCCAAGTCAGCTCTTTCCCGCTATCGATCGGAGATATCACACTCGCTGGAAATACAAGGTCGGAAACACACTCGACACTTTCTGCACACATGTCTGAGCTACGCAGGTGTGTGACACGGGTGTTTAACGCGAACACAGCCGTGACCACGTATGACGACCGCGTGCGTGCATTCTATACACATGCGGCACATGCTGTGTGTGGATGTTGTTAATGTGTACGTGTGCACAGCATGGGGGCGACGCGATACGTTGTTGCCTCATCTGATAAAAGGTGTTTTTAGCGTGTAACGACAAGATAGCTGCGCAGGGGCTCAGCGGGAGATGGAGAGAGGGAGGGGGGAAGGAGGGAGGGAAGCTTTAAAGAGCGAGAGAGTGATTGTGTGTGCTGATGGAGTGGGAGATGTGAGGGGAGGCTAACAGGAAAAAAAAAAGATGAAAGACAACGTGGAGGAAAGATGGAAGTGGTGTACGGGGAGGTGGGGGGGGGGGGGGGGGGGGGCAGAAGAGGAGGCTCAAACAGAGAGAGGAGGAAGTGGAAGATTGAGCGGGGAAGAGATGGTTGTTAGAGAGGTTGAACCCAAAGTGCGCTAATAAAAGAAACGCTAATTGGGGAGATAAATAGAGAAAGAGTTCAGAGACAGAGAGGGGGCCTCGAAGAAGACAGATGTTGTAGCTGGACTGATCTGATCCAGTCGGGATTAGTGAGAGTACACAAACACTGCGTAGTTAGCAGATAGTGGCGAGCGCTGAGATTTAGTATAATGTATGCAAGACAACCCACACTGTGTACAGTATGGAGCGTATAAAATCTAGAATTTGGGTGTGCATCGAGGTATGACAGGTGATGCGATTGAAGGCCCAGGGAGGCAAGGTTATTTTTTGTACACTGGAACATTTTAAAGAATTAAAATCATGGAATTCTCTTCAGACATGAGCATAAAAATTTTAATCAAGTGACTATATTTAGATTGTGCTCAGTTTCAAAAGGTGTGACAGTTCTTTGGAGATGAAACGACAAGGACAGCCACGCTAGCAGCTCTGTAAAGCTTTGAGTTGAAAGCTCACCACATCCGTGATGCTAATGTGTTTAGAATGACGAGGCTCACAGGCTGATGCTGCAGGTGTAATCTTTACATCTTTGTCTGTCGTCTTAGCATGCCAAAACTTCCAGCTGAGTCCAGCTGAGGCTGATGGGAAGTATTGAATGATACAAAGTTCAAGACTGAAGATTCAAGTCGTTGTGGTCATTGTGCAAAACAACAAAAATCCCTGGGCCTCATTCATGAACCGTTCTTACGAACAAATTTGTTCTTAAGTCCCACTTACAAAGATTTTACGAAGATTGTGGCATTCATGAATTTTTTCTTATCTAGGATTTTTTCTTAGGCAATAACAAATCCTACGAACACTCAGGAATACTCTTACGCACATTTCAGTGCCGAAATGTTGGCATGGTTGTGTTTTCTTCTCTTGTGTAGTTCAATAAAATGCAATATTACAGTGATAATTCTGTCATATTTATTCATTTATTTATTTATTTCATATTTTTGGTCATTTACAAATAATTTAAATTCTAATAAATTAAATGTGCCAATGATTTAAGATAAATCAAGTAAATTGGAAACATGCCATCAATTAGTAACCCCCCCACCCTATTTGTACGTGGCATTTCTCCATCCAAGGCCTGCAAAACAATGGCATATATATTGCTGCTACGGCTTTCATCAATGTAAGAACACAGCTACGAACAATTCTGAGGCTAACGAACAAGTTGGTCAATCTGACGTAGGGTTTTCTTAAGGAACCTCTTAAGAACAACTTAAGAAAGAATCTAAGAAGATTCTTAAGAAGATATTGGTGAATGAGGCCCCCTGAGCTGCTTGGTGCAGAATATAAATAAAAGTAGCAATTATAATAATAGTATAATATAGACACTTAAGGATAAAATTGTTGCTAGAATAAAATAGCCCTTAAAGGGGCAATACGCTAGAATTTGCCACCTGTTAAATTCATATTTAAAACAAATAGGGGGAAGCATATCACTAGAGTAACCGCTAACTGCTGCTAACTCGGGCTGTTGTAAGCTCAGCTCAGCTAGCCGTGCAGCTAGTGGTCCGGACAGGGGGTTCAGAGCACCAGAACAATGTTAATGTTTAGACTACGAGCACGGGAGCTTCAGACCAGATTTTTGACCAGAAAATTGTGCTAAATGAACAGTTAAGGGAAGACCAACTAAATTGCAATTCACCCATGCACTTATTTCACATCAAGGCCAGATCCTATTTCAAAGCTTTACCCCCCCGTATGATATTGGTCTACTATGTCATCACTTGACATGGGTGGTATTTACACATCTTTCCAACACATCTTTCGCTGAGGTCATTTCCCTTGCGTTGTTGTGGTAATCACACTATTATCACAGTGTCACCAGTAATTTACCTTATGGAGACAGAAAAAGCATGGAGGCTCACAATTAGTTCACAACTTAATGTTATCTATCAATCAAGCCGTCAAAGAAATACTGCTTCGTTTCCAGCTGCTAAACTTAGCATTGCTTCATAAGCTGACATTAGCAAGCTGTTCTCATTGTAAATTTTGGGTGCAATCTACAATCAAAGGGGGGAATGCAATGTTAAAATACATAAAAAATATGGGACTGGCATGCACAAATCAGCCATAACAATGCAATGTAATGCAAGCTAGTTTGCTACTGAGACAAACCCTACCTGTCTATTCCAGCAAGCATAATTGCGCAAGATGGAGGGGTAGTGGCTGACTGGTAGTGGCAAGGGATGCATTGGGATTGTGCCCATGAGGACAAACCAACGTGTGTGGCTGTCCTTCCAATATTTGGTGGCTCATTTTGAGCCCTCTGATACCAAAAATCAGAGGGCTTCTTCCCTTTTGGAGACGATGAGCATCTACACAAACTTTCATGGCAACGGAAAAAAAAAATGTTTTGCAACCAAATGATTTAATGCATTTTTCCCCCTAAAAAAGTCTAATTGGTCTGTAAGTCCGACTGTTTTCCCGTCACCTGTCTGTATGTTAAGTCTCCGCCTGTCTCTCTTCCTGCGCGTGTCGTCATTTGTCTTTTCTCCCCCACAGCTGGTGTAAACATGCTTTAGTCACCATAGATGTTATGAGATCAGTTTGATGTGTTCATTTCCCTACTGTGTGTCTGTTTTTTTTTTTTTTATTGAACACATGCAAGTATATTATGATATGAGGACACAAGGCATGACAGTAAGTAGTGCCAAGAGTCAGGGTTGATTGCCTGTCTGCAAATTAACACACACACACACACACACACACAGACAGAGAGACACACACCCATGCAATTGCACATTGAGAGAGCAAGGCAGATTTAATTTGTTGGTTCTAAACACACACACACACACACACACACACACACACAGACGGAGTGAGTGAGGCTTATTAAATGCCTTCATATCAAAAGCACACAGCTCTCACACTTCAAAGAGGAGCACAGACCTGAGGCACACAACAACACACAAGTTAGAAACTCACTATCTCAGGTCACACAAACACACACACACACCCACACACGTCTGAGGAAAGTCTGAAACTTTTGGTTATTACCCTAAACATGATCCTCGCGGTTACACAGCGAAGACAGACAACATAATTATAGGAACATGTTCAAAGCAACATGCACCAATTGATTTTGTCTTAGATATTACACAGTAAGTATTAATTCATGAACATACGTAGGAAAATACACACCACACCACACCAACTCTACAGTAGACCTTTACAGTATATTTAACCCTGTCTTACGCAAACATAGAAGCACACACGGGCTGCATTCCTATTTTATAACCGCTGTTGAGCTAATAGCTTCCGACGCGGACGGTAAATGAGGACAGAGACTGTCATTCACATCAGTGAGTCTCTCCATCCGGTGAAGGAACATTGCACATTACTGACAGGTCAAATCACACAG
This sequence comes from Sparus aurata, assembly GCF_900880675.1. NCBI lineage: Eukaryota > Metazoa > Chordata > Actinopteri > Spariformes > Sparidae > Sparus > Sparus aurata. The sequence continues at coordinate 18,441,977 of NC_044188.1, read as the reverse complement.
CACTTTGGTCACGAGAGAGCAGAGAGAAGTGATGCTAGGCTGACCATATGGTGTGCTGTGGAGCTTTGATTTTTACTGCAGCGCGTTGCATCACCTCAGTGGGCCATCTTGTCCAGGTCATTACCAACACTGTTAAAAGAAATTGACACTGAATTGAGCTCTTTTTTAAACCTTTTTTTTTTTTTTTTTTTTTACAATGGCTGTCATTTTCAGGAACAGACATAGCCACAGATGGACTGCATTATTATCAAGTCTAAAACAGGAATAGACTAGGTTAAAAAAACTGAGAAAAGATTATAAATTCAACTCGCTTTGCTATCAGATTTACTGGTTGAAGACAGAAAGCTAAAGTTGTCTTTGGCTATGATCAGACTGTCAGCCCCGACACGTTTTACGACATTTTCAGATTGTATCCAGATTTTTTTTTAGAAAGGCAGCCACAAAACAAAACACTGTAGCTTTTTGATTTGTGGACACTCTGAAGACTCAAATCCGATTTCAAAGTGTATTTGGCATCACTCGCAACATGCCACGCAGCGACACCGTCAACTCCAGAGTGATGGAAGAACATCAGAGCAGCTGAGCCTAAAGAAATTGTCTGCTGGCACTTTGGGCGGGGGAGTTTCTTTCAGGAAGAAGTTGAAAGGAACCTACCAGAACAAGACAATTTATCAAGAGATATCTCGTGGAACGGAAGAGAGGGGAGCTCTGTATGTTCCTGTAGTGGCGAAGAAAAATTAAACCTTTCAAAACTAACTTAAAGGGAATTCAATATTGCAATTGCTTTGACAAATGGCAGCTTTGTGACTTTAATTATTTGTGATAAAAGAAACTAGTTAAGTAGACAAGCATCTTCAGCCTCCTCTGGAACCCCCTTAGAAGGAAAGCGCCAATAGCTGCTGTTCCTGTTTAACTATGAGGATGTTTATAACAAGCCTGATGCAGTTTGTGATAAACTGGTTGCAGTCCTGTAGCACAAAATGCACTAAGTTATGCTCAGAATTAAGACACAAATGGAAATAAGATGCATCGGACTTGCTAATGCATCAGTGTGTGCTTGTCCTCTGGTATTACACAGCAGGATATTTATGCATGGGCTTTAGATCCAGAACAGCCAGAGCATGATCCCTCACTGGCTTCCCACAACATCCACCTGCACTCAGCTCAACACACTTGTTGTTTTACAGCTTCTCATTCATTAACAAAACAACTGAGTGGATGTTTTTTAGGAAAGTCAAGATATTTGATTTTTATGTTAGTGTACAGACCAACTCAAAGAGTTAATTATATTTTTGATGTTTACAGATTTTGTCAGTACTCAAAGGACAGTTTTGTTCATAGCAGATGAAGATAACAGGTTAGGAGGCTTTATTCAAAACAGCTTTGACCATTTGGGGACAAATTTTTACATTCTTCTTAACATTCTATTACTTAAGTAATAGCCAACTTAATCTTTCAGTCCTTCCAGAAAAACACAGAGTTTTTTTTGTGATTGTTGCGGGGGAAAAATCCTTCATTATGCGGCACGTTTTCTTAAAAAATGTGATGGAATATGCAGGATAGTTATACAATTTTCTGCAATGAAATTGCGGGAACTTGCAAAAACTGCGGTTTGATGAAAAAGAGAAAAAAAAATGCTTCCCCCAACACCCTGTTCTCACTAGGCTACTACCTTAATGTAAAAGAGTCATTTCTTATTACTTCCTATGATAAGCAGCATACTACATCACAGAAAGGAATATTTAAGTTCTCATCTTGTTTTATTTCAGACCTTAATAAACACATTGCTCAAACTTACAAAACATTGATGAGTCAAACAAATTCTGTAGCTTTACAAAAGGAATATGCTACAACTTCTGTAAAAATGAATAAATAAAATATAAAAAAATAAAATGTGTGCTTCCTGTTTTACAGAGGTAGCTATACAAAACAGACATCTTCTGTTAAAATAAGTGCTTCCAATGCACAAAGTGCAATCTCTTACTGTACCGTACATTTACATACTACTAATATACTTACAACTGTAAGGTTTTTTGTTGGCAAATGAGACTGATTTGCGGGCTTCATCATGTATTCATTGCGGGGTTTGCAGCTTTTCGATGATGTTCACGTCGCGTAATTACGTCACTTCATAATGTCACTTCATAATGTCACTTCGTAACGTTCCCATGGCAACAAGGGAAAATGGCTGCTCTTGTGTGAAGTAAACGCAACATTTTTCAACTTTCTGACTTTTTTGCAACGAAAATGCGGGGATTATGAAATCATGCAAGCCCCGCATATTTTGCGCGGAAATCAGCAATTTATGCGGCGAAAGTGCGGCGTATTTGAAAAAATGCGGGCCCCGCATAAATATGTGGACTTTGGCTGATTATGCATTGAATAATGCGATCGCATAATCGAGTTTTTCTGGAGGGACTGATCTTTGGCTGACAGAATGACCAAGCAGGCTGGGCCCTGCAGAATGTGGTAGGCACACTGAATAATGGATTCACGGTAAAGACATGCTTGAAATAGAATATACCTAAGGAGGTAGAACTATGTGTTGAGTAAATTTACTTATTTGCTTTCCACAATGGTTATTTGATAGACTTCTAAAGTAAAGATTAACTGCACATTTCTAATAAGTCTTTCTTTGATATGATGCTGTTATTATTTATTGGGTTATAAGCATGCCTGAAGCCAACTCCGGCCCTGTCTTTTCGGTTATCTTGGTTGGTGTCATGCATGACTATGAGCCTTTTCCGATTATTACCAGAACATAAAAATGTAACCTTAAGATACTGAATAGAGCTGAATAGATAGAACCCAATGACATAAGATTGAACAGCTCCAAGCATTAGTGGGATAGTCCCATATTATAGTGTGTTGATGGTTTAGATTGTTGCACACACATACAAAAATTACTAGTCTGTTGTGCTCCGCTAATAATGAGGGGCCGGTTTAAGCCAGAAATGCCAGGGGCGATTTTTTGTCCCAGTCCTGCCCTGTTACCAGATGGTCTTCAGAGCTGTGCAGCCACACAAATATCCAGAGGACCCAAATGGGGCAGTTTTGTGTCATGGCTTGGGCCACTCATCAAAAGACATTTTGTCAAAGCAACCCACTCCCAGTCCCTGCCTATCCTGCTGCAATTCATTTGCGAGCAAACTTAAACTTACACTTATATTTTTGAAGTTCTTCAACCTACACCACATTAAAATTTTTTTTTCTTGTTCTAACGTAAAATATAAAGGCGAGAATCTGCTCTGAGTGAGGCAAATGACAGCTTGACTGGCACAAATCTCAATCAATCTCCAGCTTCCCTCTGGAGACCTGCTCCGTCCGTTTGTCCATGTGGCGATGTGACTGCAGCACCGAGCTGAAAATAAAACACAACACCAGTAAAAGGCGACAGGACTAGAACTGCTGGAGGAACACACATTCGCACTCAGACACTGTCTCCCACACCTATACTGATACAGCACAGACTCAGCAGGAGGTGGTAAACACTCTCTAATTGGAGTGCTAACAAGCTGCCTGTCAATCAGAACCCTCCTCGGTTCACTTTGGTATTCTGTAGGTTCAGGTCCAACTCTGCAGCACTTTAATCAGCCACAATTGGGACTAGAGTTTCCTTCATGGACCATCTTTGGTGCTTTTTATCTCAGTGAATGTTTGAAACAGAAAAGTGAGAGTTAACATTTGAGTTGAGGGCTTGGATTTGCTCACTTGATTTAGTGATTTTATTGCATGCATTCTAAAACATCAAGATATGAATTTGAGCAGCAGTATAGTTGCTGCCTGACTGCTTAATAAATGCTTCCTACATTTTTTAATTATTGCAGTTGGATCAGAAGTGACTATTTGGACTAAATAGTTGTATGAAATGAACAAACGTAAAAGAAAAAATGCCCGGGTCACTTAGCGAAAGTACTTGACAGCCGATTACCAGCTGCAGTGTCTGACATCAGACTGCACTCAGAGCAGTGTTACTGTAGGTAGGTCAAGAGCATGGTCAGAAATTAATTGACACATGCTCTTGAAACAGGCGCCCGTCATGCACTCACATTTATAGGTATAAATTGGTAAAAATAACTTCAAAGTCTCCTAGGCAATCTTTTGGTTTTCTGTTTTAGTTGTTTTCAAGTTCTATTGTTCAATTTTTTTTTAAAGGATTTTTTTGGCTGTCAGGGCATTTAAAAAGTTGGGGGAGGGTGACAGACAGGTTCATTAATATATTTCACACATCGGTTTTCTCATACCATCCAGTGATGCAGCAGTCTATTCCCACTTTCATCTGAAACGCTCTGTTTTGGCTCCTGTCTCTTTAAGACCCCCCTCCCGAATAAAAAGTCTGCTCTGATTGGTCAGCTCACACAGGCTGACCCAGCACTGCTTAACAACAGCAGAGCAGCTGTGCTAAATCAGTTGTTATGTGCCAAACTAACTTTGGATAAATTATGCAAAAATGTGACAAGGTGATGTAGTGTGATGTCACAAAGTCACAGAATTAAAGGCAGGACTACTGATGAGGTGCTTCAGGAGCAGTGTTTTCTGTGGGAAGGAGGATCTTCTTTCTGTTTTTGTACACTTTGACCTGTTAGATTATAAGATCTTTTACCTGCTCAAACGCTGAAGGAAAGGAAATAATATGGTGTTTAGTACTGAAAATAGGCCTACTTGTTACAGGCCTTGATATGATAATATACCCTTGTCCATTTCCTATGTTATTTGTATACCAAATGTTATTTTCTGTCGTGATATTCAACATCACATGATTAAAATAAGTATTGTACTGCAGGTATTTACTACACTTTTTATAATTCCTTGGACTATTGTCGGGTATGTAATTCAATTTAAGTATTCAGTTATTTTTCCTGGATGTTTCTGATTGGACAAATATGTGTCCTAAGTCCAAGGATTTGCTTTCTTTTGGAAACAGACTCCAGGCCAGGCTGCCCGAGTGGTATTAAATAGGCTTTGCTGACGTGTGCAATTCCGACTAATACAACATGCCACCATGTATTAGGTTGATGAATGCAGTTTGTTCCGAATTTCAAAATGTTGTCACAATAACTTTCAGCCCTCATTTGCTACCTTCATAAGATACACATTTCGGATTTAAACTCAATTTTCCACGGCCAGTGTAATTATGCCTGAATTCAAATCAATACGTTTGAAAGACACAATATAATGACAGTAATACAGTAATCAATGCAAATGTTAAGGTTATTTCTTCAAATTATAATCAGTATGCTTAAGTTAATCAGAGACCAAATATGTTTGTTAGTACCTATGCAGCAGAGATGTCTTCTGAAGAGGTAATATCAAGATAGTGACTAATACTCAGTGCTGGGGAGTAACGAATTACATGTAACGACGTTACGTAATTTAATTACAAAATTTACGTAATTGTAATCCGTTACATTACTAGGAGAAAATATGTAATTAAATTACAGTTGCTTTTGGAAATTTCAATGATTACAACTTAAGTTACATATGAAAAATCGTATCCCTATATTACAAAGGTGGCTCTCTTTTAACCCGGCTAGATCACCATGGTAACTTATGGTTAGCTCATAACCTGGTCCCGACCAGGTTCTGTTCAGACTTTCAGCTTAAAATCGGCTATAAAAGCGCCGCTGTTTCACGATTTAACTCATTTACAGCTGGCGTCACCTTTACTTTGAAAGTCCAGTGGACCTGGATCAGAGCGGAGCATTTGTACGGAGGGAGAGATCGCGCTGATCCGCTGCTGTTTACTTTCTCTCCACGTCTCCGCCTACAGATGTTCAGGGGGGAAACGCTGCTCAGCTGATGATCCGACTCACGTCATTAGGTCATTTATTAGGCTATAGCCTATTTACTTTTATATACAGTCAGTCACCACTGAAAGAAGTTGTGCGCTCGCAGCAGGACAGATAATTTAACTTAATGTGGCCATGAATAAATTATTTGTTTCGCCTGTTATGTGTTGCCCAAACGCAAATCTTGAGTAGGTCTTCTCTGTTTTCTCACATTTAAAAAGGTCTTTGTACAGAGACAACATGAGATTTGCTTGTAGCTACAGCACCTAAAAAACCCACTGTAACCTATTTTCATACGCACACCCAGCCTCGCTTTCAATAAAACACACACTGGCATTTTATAATTGCGATCAGTGAAATATATGAAAACAATATAAAACACAGTTTAAAACAACAGTTGTTGTTGCTCTAAAGCTTCATATTTAAAAGCAGCTCAATGTAGAGCTGTCAGAAATTAAAATCAGCCTCCTCTTGTCATATTTGCAGCAACACTGTTGCTTCAGGCTGTGATCAGGCTTTTTTTGTATCCTCATACTCTCTCCATTAAAACAACCTGCTCCTCTTGGCTGAAATCAGCCCGTTGTCGCTCCATTTAGTGAGGAAGTGAGCCTCCTTCAGTACAGGCCTAAGGTCAGACTCATAATATATGGTTAAACCTTTGAACTGAAAGGTTTATCACACTATAGGTCTTAAAATGTGAAAATGGTTAGCAGTTGAGAGATTTCATTCAAAATTAAGAAAAGTAATCAAAATGTAATCAAATGTAATTAGTTACATTACTTTGAGAAAGTAATTGAAATAGTTACACTACTATTACATTTTCAACAGGGTAACTTGTAATTGTAACCAACTACATTTCCAAAGTAATCTTCCCAACACTGCTAATACTTCAGTACTGGCTTAGAAAAAATGTTTTGACGTACATTTCTTTGATTCATTGGTAACGCCAGCAACACTATCAGTTCAATTTTTTCAGCTATGGCCTAACAGCATGCACCTTTGTGATGGAGGATATGACCCAAAAGGAAGATGGGTATTATGACTCATCCCGGGCTTTTATCCTCCATGTGGTCCTCTACAGTTTGTTGTTACCTTCCTCGATACATTAGTGGTCGCTCTAAATCCTTTCTCTGCATTTAGAATTCATATTGCGGTTGCTCCCTGTTTATAGCCACAAGTAGATCAGATATAGGCACATATGCCCTAATGATGGAGGACAAAAAAATCATTTGTGCCTGTTTAAATCATGACTTAAGAGCCTTTTCAAAATGGCTGGCTGCCAGCAAACTATTAGACTGCATCTGAAATTAAGAGGCTTCACTAATGTGAGCCTTTGTTATATTCCGAGCGAGTTCAATGATGCAATGATAATATGCTAAAGCTGGGTCTTATTGAAGTGGCAAACTGCCAGCTAACTGCCCAGCTGTATTAAGAAATTAAAGCTTAGCTAATCTTCAATTTTTGTGATATTGCTGTCTCTGAATTCCTAATGAGTGCTATGATAGGGTGATCCTATCTGTTGCGAGCATCCAGCGAAGGCAGAATGCCAGCCAGCTAACCAGCCTGAGAGCCAGAGCCGGAGCCGGAGCTGGAGCTCGAGTGTCTCTCCGCCTCCTTTTTCTGCTCCTTCTTGTTTCAGAAGTCCAGCCTTAGAAAAGTCTTTGAAACAGTTTGACCTTTGAGTGTGTCGTAAAGCTGGTTTTACATCAGAAAAAGCATGATATCAACACCATCCTGATTTAGTTCATTTGACCATTTGTTTCACTGCTTTGAAAACACAATCATAATAAACTTTTTTTTATATTGTACATGTCATTCAAAAAAGTGCAACATCAATGTACTTCACAGAGCAGAAACAAAAAAATTGCATAGTTAAAAACTGTTTCTTTTCTTTGAAATGACGATGCATGGCTCACCACCGTCTGTTCCCTGTCATCCAGATATTAAAGGATCAGTCTGATTGTTTTCAGGGTTCAAGGTTCATTTAGTTATTAAAAACAGAATAACGCAAGAATCTTAAGTGTATATTCTGCCATTGCAAAAACGCCAACCAGAACCTTGTTGCCTGCATCTAGTGCTCATACAAGTAATGTGCCCCTTCTTCAAACTAGCCTGCGCCCAATTTGCAGGATTAGTCATGACGCCAGCTGACTGGCCCTTGGTGGTGTCTGTCATATGCAATGCCAAAGCTTCAGAAAACTCCCAGTGGGTCTGAACTTGGGGGGGAGGGTGATTAATTGCAACAAATATGGATTGAAATCATTTCCTTTGAAGAATTTGGGTCCAGATTTTACATACGATAACAAATTCAATTGTAAAAGCTGTGTAACATGTTCAAAAGTTACTCCATTCCGCTCTCTCTCTTGGATGTTTTATCTTCTTTTTGAGCGTTTGATCGTCTCCCTGTCCTGATGATGGATATCCATTGTCCTCTATATTAAGGTCTCAAAGAATTTGTATAAAAGAACAAACTCTCTGCAGTAGACCAGCTCACCTTAGAGGCTGCCACCTTTGGTGATAGGAGAAGTGGTCATCATTAGGTATTTACCTCAAGATAGTGGGCATGCGCAAAAAGAATGGAGCCGGAAAGTAATCAGGTAATATTGTTTATAGGACAATTTTATGTTCATTGATTTCTGAAAAGGTAGGATGTAAAGGTCTTTTTTCTGATTGAGGTGTTTATATGGAGCATTCTTGTTATGTTTGGGCTTTAGGCTCCTTGTAAACGCACTTAGTGACCGCTGGTGCTACTGATGTATCATCATCGGCATAGAAACACATACGAACTACAACGGCTTGTGACAATTTGCTACAGAAAACATTGTCACAAGTCATGACTATGCTTGCATGGTCGTATAGCGGTAGCAACTGCTGTATTACTTGTCAGATGGCAGCATGGTGTACAGGCAGTTGCTGGGTATGTGCTATCATTTGGGATATCACCTCACTGATATCACCAATGCTCGGTAGATGGATACTAATGATGTTCTGGGTGGTTTTGATCACCCACTGTAGTGCCATCTTGTCCAGGGCAGTGCTCAAACCATGCCAGCTTCTAATGCTTTCAGTCAGAATGCTTTCTATTGCTCCTCTGTAAAAGTGTACAAGGACTTGTCACAGGAGTGTTGCCCTGAAGGAGTACCTTCTGAACTACTTAGCCTGGTGTATTTCTCTTAAGCTAGCTCTTAAGAATTAAGCTAGTATTGCTTACAGGTTATGCTTACAAATTATTGGGGCAAGCTGCACATTTCCCTTTCGCATGATATCAATGCGCATGTCAACATACTATATCTGTCTGTTTTTTCAACTTCTTCCTAACTTTTTCCATTTTTCAGTTGTGTTTCCCTATTCAGTTTCCTCTTCTTTTCTTTACTCGTAGGTTTTCATTCTTTTTTTGTTGCTTTCCTTCTTGAAAACCCCTGCAGGTGGCGTAAGAGAGGGAAAGAAGAAGAAGCAATCACGATTGGTAGTGAGCCAGAGCGGAGGAAAAAGGAAGGAATTTTTTTTTTTCTAAGTGTCTGTGTGTTCAGCCATGTGAGGGAAGCACTGGGATGCAGGCCAGCCAGAAGACTATCAAAGAGAACTCACCGCACTGTGAAAATGTAACACACACACAGACACACACACACACACACACACACACACACACACACACACACACACACACACACACAAACAACGGGCTTATTGGTAAAAGGAAGAGGAGAAGATGAGGCAAGTGAGTAATGAGAGGGCAAGAGATTCAGGGAGGAGAGAGAGGAGGGGAATGATGGAAGTGGTGTTCAAGAGGGAGGGATTGAGGATGAGGACCAAAATGAGGGAATAGAAGCAGAAGAAGAAGAAGAAGTGGAGAAGAAGAGGTGGAGATAGGGTGGGAAGTAAAGCTGATATGAAGGCCAAAGGAGGAAAAGGAGAGCAGAAGAGACATGTGTTCTCCCTCTACAGCTCGTCCTTAACGCATAGTTAATAGGACACACCGTTTGGGACAGTAACACAGACTCAGAGACGGAGGGTCGAAGACAGAGATGCACAGAGGCAGATACAGAGGAAGATTTACAGACAAAAAGCTCAAACACAAGATGGGATATACATAGAAACATGGACAAAAATCATAGATTGAGAGATATAAGAGAGAGAAAAGGTGAACAAAAGGGCACATATCCTGTGCAATGGGCCTGATCACTACAACCCAGCTGTATGGAAGTGTGTGTGTGTGTGTGTGTGTGTGTGTGTGTGTGTGTAGCTGTACAGGCAGATTTGGCAACGTTGACATCTGATTAGCATCCTCCCTCTTCTCCTCCTCTCCTTTCCTCCAGCCCTCCTCCATCATTTCATTCTCTCTTTCATCTTCCATGCGTTTTATCTGTTGCGCTGAAGAAAAAAAAATTGCGTTGCTCTTTGAAACAACAGCGGCTGCATAATGAACTGACAAGGCAGTATTTACACAGCATGGGTCGATCGTGAACTCGACCCAATCTGTCGTGTTTTGAAGCGTGTGGAGAAGAGCACAGCCATCAGCGAGTTCATGTACAACAGCATTAGTCATAAAGTGGGCGCTTGTCTTGGAACGGAGTCCATCTTTCCGCTGTGCCTGCCATGTTCTATGTAAATCCATACAATAGTTCAGGAGTTTAGATGTGAAAACTTTCATCTTCATCTTTACTGCATGTTGGTGGATATCACTCATTTTGGTGTCGACGTCCTTATTATTGTCTTGAGATTGACATAAAGGGCACCCTGTTGCTCCTCTGCATATTGTTTCATTATGCATGAGGATGGTATAGCACATTTACAAGGTGATATACTATGGCCGCTGATCCATTTTGATCGGTTGGAAGGTGTGGGTTAACTTTTAGGAACCTAACAGTAGGGCTGGGATATATATTGACAGTATATCACTATCCTGATAACGGACTATATATGATTTTAGATTTTGGAAAACATGTTAAATGTTGTGGAATAAGTGTAATCTGGTTCCTGGTTTTCAAAGCTGCATAACAGTGAGGGGATGTCGTTATATGAACTTAACAGACTAGTGTGGCATTTGCCTTGCAATGCATGCGGATGCAGTGGCCAGTACTCCTTTAAATTTGTCTGCATTTTGTTTTTGACTAGTCATTTTTCCACCTTTATTGCTTGATTAAAGCTTGCTTGGATTTAAGGCTGCTCCAAGCTAATGTCCTGGTCATGTATTAAACTGCAGATACGGATATTAAGCAATATGCAGGGCTGATCACTGCTCTTGAGATCTCCCAACAGTCTTACTCTTGCAGAGATCGTGCTGACCTTTAACAACCAAGGTGGAAAAGTTGTGACTTTGCTGCAGGCAGTCTAATGAGCTTTTCTAATGAAAGGCATGAGAAGCTGCAACCTGAGATGGCAATCAATAATTCCCAGAAGCACAGTACAATGAACGCTACAGAGAATTCCTTCAATAACATATTAATTAAAAAATATGTGCTTGTATAACTTTTGAAGTATGAAAGTTACATTTTCTCTCTCTGCCTATTGCAGCATGTTTGGCCTGATGTACAACCACTGAAATTGATTGGATCCAACTCAGCTTCACTCCTGCTTTTATGTAGTAATGAAGCAGTTATTTTTAAATACAGGAAGACAAGGGTGGGAGGTGCAAGTTTTGCAGCTAACGTGTGAAGATGTATAATTAATGTTGATTTTTCTTGGTGGAATAAAATATTAAGTAGACCCTCAAATCCAATCAGGTGATTTGTATGAAGTGATTTCAAGTGAAGTTTTTCTAAGTGAGGCTGTGTTAAAGGGCAGAGGAATGACATATATTTGTGTGAACAGATGTGACTTGCCTCTTGATTAATGCAGATTCACTACCTTTGTTAGCACAATATGCACTGAATAATGAATTGTCTTGTACAGCACTTTCCTTTACACTCCTGCACATTTGAAGTTTTAACTCCAAGAAAAGATCTATGCTCATAATAAATATCATCATGGAAGTGTTTTTGTTTGATACGCAATTGAATGTGAATTATTTAAAAGCATATACTGTAGGTACATTTACTATAAATGCAGTTCTTGAATAACTGTGCTGTAGTTCAGTCAGTCGAAGTGAAACCGTTTATTAATCTTCTCTGCTATCTTTGTAAAGCATACCAGAAAGACGTGTTGCTATGCCAACCAATAGGTGGATCTTGACCAAACCTTGAATAACAATATCTTGACTGTTAGGTATTTATGTTTTTGTTTTTTTTTCTTGTCGTTTTTTTTCCTTTTCTTTCCTTTTTGGGGGGCTCTTTTTATTGCAAGGTGACTGGAAATACCTGATTCTTTAAAACAAATGTTCAATAGAACCTGGAACCACATTTTAACCACCTGGGATTTAATAAAGTTTGAAAAAGTTAAAGTTTGTCAAATAGATATATACTATTCCTGATAAAGAGAGACAGTGTATTGTTTATGAATGATTTACCCTAAAAATTGCTTTTCAGTTGGAGGAGGTGGAATGAGACAATGTCAAAAGGGCGAATACATATATGTGTATGGTGGCCCTGAAGTGCAAAACACAACGGCAAATCAAAAAACACGAACGCAAATCAAAAAACATGAACGCAAATCAGAAGACACGAACGCAAATCAAAAAACACGAGCGTTTGTGTTTTCTGATTTGCATTCGTGTTTTTTGATTTGCGTTCGTGTCTTCTGATTTGCGTTCATGTTTTTTTATTTGCATTCGTGTTTTCTGATTTGCGTTTGTGTTTTTTTATTTGCGTTCATGTTTTCTGATTTGCGTTCGTGTTTTTTGATTTGCGTCGTGTCTTCAGGGCCACCGTATATGTGAAATGATTCACTTGACCTAAGCCACAAACCACAAAACCATCAGTACTTGATTGAACTTGAAACTCAGCAAGTATCTTTGAAAGTTTGCCTACATGGTGGTGTTTAAATGGTTCACCTCAATGCACCGACTGGTTTGCTTCGGTTTGCTGTTTCCCTCACTCATTATGTGTCTGCTTTGTTGACTTTTTTTGTCAGCAATATGTTTTAGTAAGTAGGCCAAAAAACACTCTGAGTGTATTTTGTTTTTTGAGGGGTTTTTTTGGTGGAAACTTGAAGTTAAATATCCTATGAAAACCAGTGTGGCACTAACAACACTGCAACAACCCGGTTCACTTACACCAACTGCAGAGTGTCGTTCTTTCAGACGGATTTGAAAAAAAAAAAACCAATAATAAAAGCACATAAAGCTAAAATGGGTTGTCAGATTTACCTGGTCGGGACACACCCAAGTAAAGTCTTTGTGTGGGAAACACTGACATGAGCTGAATAAGCCCCAAATTGCAACTGGATTAAAACTATTGAAATATTTGACATCAGTCTTCCATGTTTACCTCTATATATACGGTATGTTTATTTGGAGTACTCTAGTTGAATGCTTCAAACTCTTGGATCAATGCGTGTTCAAGGCCAGATAAAGTTCTACACTAACAACTGCATGTTGCCATCACACAACCTGGGAAAAACTTCCTCCGATACGTACAATAATTTAACGATGCCTCCTCTCTATCATGCGAATATCATATGAAATGCATCAACATTTTTGCAAGGACAGTTTTATTAATTAATCTCTACTTCTTGTGTCGAGTTGCTGCATTAATACTGACATTCGTTTGTTCACGAGAACATGGTGGCCTCTCCGCTGTTGTTACACCAATGATATGTTTCTTCGATATTTTTTCTTTTTTTCTTTTGTAGTACATTGCCCATTCAGTCAGAACAGCAAACTCTTCCCCTGGGACTTCAACACTGCAAGATGTAATGCACCCATCTCCTCCTTGAATCACAAGTCTCAAAAACATATTTCATATTGTTCTCAATACCTTGCCCTTTACCTTCACATGCCTCTATAATCACAGCACATTTCTAATATGTTTCTTTACAGAGCCGTGCTTCCTCGCGCTAAACTTTTAGAAGATTGTGTTATTAGAATTTGAGCATCATATTGTTCCATGTAGTCTTAATAAGTCAGTTAATTTTCAAGTGTATTTTCGCACATCTTTCACTTGTTTGGAAAGCCTTGGTTTCTGTATGCGAGGAGTTATTTGATCACCAAGGCAACTTACTCTTTATCAGCGAGAACTTCATGTTCTGTTTTCTCCTATTCAATCTGAGTGAGTATCCTTGAAGTCAAGGTAGCCTCAATGACTTATGTCTCTCTGTGTGTGATTTCCTGGACCCTATATTCATCTCCTCTCTTTCTCTATTCTCTTTCCAGCTCTCCCACTCCCATCTGTCTGATGACCACTTAACCCTCCACTTACTCTGTGTCCCCACCTCTCTCAAATAAGAGAAATTGTTTCTGTGGAACCATCCTACTTTCAAGATTTCACCGTTCAGAGTTCTTTGCTCTGGGTATCTCTCACTTTCTCTCTGACTGCTGTGACACAACCACATGTCCGAGATAAAACAAATGGTAAACACAATTTAGGCTTTGTCAGATAAATGGCAGATAAAAAGTGTGACATGTGTGTTGTTTTGGCACTGCTGAGACAGTTAAATACGATGCAGGAAGTCCGAAAGATTAACGTGTCTAAAGACTTACCGGGCGCTAAAACACTGCACGCCAGTTTATAATTTGGAATGGCAACTTTTTTGTCTTTCACAACTAAAATCAACATCAGGAGTGTGCGCTTGCATGTATTTCAACACAGTACCTTGCCTACTGCCAAGTGGTACTGTGTAGGCACCCTGTTGTCTAGGCTTTTCACGCAGCGCCAAAGTCATCTGAACACAGCCTAATGTAGCACTAAATAAGCCTGTTCTGCTCAACCCTCTCATGCATCTCATGCAATGTTGGCATCATTTTAGCTAACTTGTGTCAAGGTAGCCAAAGAGGAGCACTTGGATCCTAGTTGCCAGTAATTCTGTTCATATAATGGATGAAATTATGTATGAGGTATGATGACCCAAGATGAGATTATATTAGAGCCTGTAGAAACAAAAAATGCTAACAAACATTGTATAATAGTTGTTATATTTTTGTTTTGCAAAACCCCCCAAAATACTGAAATGCATTTTTAGTGCAGTATTATGTTGAGGACAAATGGTTCCTATGTATTCAAACACATCTTTAGAAACGTACCATAGAGTGAATGTCATGTAGGAAGTGTTAGGTCTGCTAATTTGTGACACTTCCACTTTAAATGACCTTAAAATAATTTAAAAAGAGTTTTATGGAAATAGAATGAAAAAATAAAAACACAAAAGAAAAAAAGATGAGTGTAGGCTGCTACTTGCCACCAGAGAGGCAGCTGACCCAGACAGCAGAAGCTGCTCAGACCGGAGCAGGTGGAAAATGTCATTGATATGGCTGATGTCTCTCTAGAATCCAAAGGTAACTGCGGCCAAATGCACAGACGGTGTTCATTTACTCCCCTTTTAGCTTGTTTTACAATATATTCTACAAAGCTCTTTTTATTTTCCTGTTGTATTAGTGTAGGAAATGGGAATGTATTTACAGAAAAATGTTGCATGCTGATTTCAGTTGTGTGTGTTTTTGAAATGATTCTGATACCACTGAATCGTCCTGAGATTTGCTTTTGCACCAAATAGATGGAGCCTGGGGACACCTCATCAGTGTTAAACCACCTATCACCTGATCATATGTTGCTCACTTGTCTTCTGTACAATTGACCAATTGTTGTACTTGGCTAAAAGCCGAAAGCAAGGTGCATACACAGGCCTGAAATACACAGACCCTGCACAAACAGGACCTATACAGGACTTATACACATCCATTGTTGAAGGGGCCTGCCCTGTGTGAGGTGCCAGGAGCACCCTCCGGTCCCCAAGCCAAGTCCCTGCACACTGAGCACCTGCAAGAAAGTAGCAGTGTAGTCAAAATACAAATCCTACTGTACTCTAACTGCATTACCCCCAATTTCCACTGGATACGTCTCCGCTGCGTTGCGTCTCCGCCATGCCAGCGGAGCAGATACGTTTCACTTTAGTCTATGTGTCAATCCCCACCAGGTCCGCTGCGCTGCGTATCTGCTCCGTCCCAGCTCTGGCAGTCCGGCGCCCTCCGGCAAAAATACGCAGGACTTCTATATCTGCCGGATGCCGGAGCACGACGCAGCAATTCAGCTGAATTTAGCACCGAGCAGACGGGAAGTCAAGTGCTAAAATAACAAACAGCATCCGGTTACATTTCAAAATAAAACACTCCGTGTTGACACCAGCACACAAATCTCAAAAAAACAAAACACAAACACAAGCTCTTCTGCTGATCCCTCGGTCGGGAACACTTTGTGTTATTGTTCTTAATAACACAGACCTATAACTGCGGTCGTGAGTGATCATGTGATTATCGCGGGAACTCCTCTGCTTCGTGAGCCAGCTGTCTACCGTACTGCGCCGCAGCGGACTCAAACCGCAACCAGTGGGGATTGCCGGACGGCGGAGCAAAACCGGATCGGAGCTGCAACGCAGCGAACACGTATCCAGTGGAAATTTGGGGTCAGACTCACTGGTGATGTGACCGATGGTCAATTGGCTGATTAGGTTCCAAAAAAGGATTATTTAGAAATTGCCCTCCCACTTAACTGGGATCAATAAGACAATTCAACACATGTTGACTGTTGAGTATCATTCCCAGGTGGTCAAATAACATTGGGTATGAGTCCCGAAATTCTTACCTAAAAAGTGGGTTTATGACAACTTGTGAGCAAGATTCCAAAATCAACGATTTTTCTCCAGAATCATCTTCCCTACCTTGAACCTGCACTTTAAAGAAGCCACAGCACAATACCGGACCATAGGCACAGTGTTAAAATGTCTCACTAGTGAAGGTTCTTAACCATGCTGTAATAGCCAAAGCAATGTCGCTGTAAATTGATCAAAAGGCCCATTCAAACTTTTTCCCATCTCTCGCTAAATGTGGATTGTGTCACGGTCCAGTCATTTCTATCTCCTTTAATTTGTATCGTATATATATTTTCTGTTCTTTGTGTTTCCTTCTTCTGTTCCTGTTCTCCTGCCCAGCCTGCTTTCCCCCTGCACGTGCCCTCAATCACCTTTGTTAGCCCCACCCTGTTCCCAGAGTTCTTCAGGTTCTTTCCCGATCTCTCTTCGCCTGCACCTCATCTCCTTGTTGGTTTAGTTTATATTTAATCCCCGTCATTACTTTGTCGACTCATCTGTTCTATTTTGTGGTGTGTACTGATCTGCCTGCCCGCCATATCTTGCATTTTGGTCCATCTTCTTTGATCTCAGCCTGACATATTGCAGCCAAAAAGTTACTAATATGAATCTTTTGAATTTGGAACCAGTATGATAGTGTTTGTCTGAATGAAATATACCAAACTCACTGAAGGACAGCTGACGGTCTTTACTTAAGGAGCCAATCAGCTGTGCCCTGGGAAAACTGGTGGAGTGGAAAATTTAGGGTTGTTTGTGGATTTTCATCTTCCATGTTTGGTCGGGGAGCGACTGCCCGGAAAATCAAGGTTGAGATAGATGGGTGAAAAACCACAATTGTTGATAGAAATAATGTGAGAGGGTGCTGCTTATCAAAGGAATTATTCATGTGGCTCTTAAATCCAGTTGTCGCTGACACACAGCACTCAAATTAAATCGTTCATACGACTGTACATTGCACACTTAGCAGAGGTCTGGGCAATTTGCAGATTTTTTTTACACACTAGCATCGAGCTGTAAGTCAGTAGGTTTGAGAAAGAAGTGGTGAAAGGGTTCATTGGGCCAAGGCAGTGATTTTCATTCTGGGTGAGCTCTCCTGGCCTTACTACATTATTGCTAAATTCTCTCTGCAGTAACAGACATTAGAACTGAACCAGCAATGTTCAGTTTGAGCATAAAGGCAGCAGCTAATTAGAGAGGGCTGAGGAGGAGTGGGTATATCCTTTAGTGTGACAAGTTTTAAGTGAGATTCAAGACCTGTGTGTGTCTCAGCATTTGCATAGTAAATATCAGTGCTGTGTATGTGCATAAGATGCCACAAATAAGATAGTAATCTGGGAGAAGGCAAAATATGAACAAGTAGTGACTAAAATGGACCTGGAATAACTGAGGTGCGTTGTAATCTGAATACTGTGTTAAAAAATTCCGATAGAGAAAACTAAGAAACTCTGAAGCCTGTTGTTTTCAGGTAAACACAGAAGACAGAGGAGGGCAGAGGTTTGTTTTTGCTCATCGTTCAGTATGCATATACCACACTAGAGAACAAGAGATCAACATTCAGGATCCTTCTGTTTGCCGTGGGAATAGTCTGATTATTTTGATTGCGAACTTAGCATTAGTAATTCAATACTTCTGTAAATCCTCTCCCGGTGGGTTGGCTCCTCTGCTGTGCTGACACATAACAGCTCATTCGAGTGGGTGTGGAGGAGGTCTGAACGTCTGTTCGGTTCATAATTCACAAATTGCAGGAGAGATTTTTCTTCTTTTTTTTAAGGGGCTTAGCATCATCAATGTTTTCTCACAGGGGGAGCTTATTTTTTCATTGTTATTGAGAAAATAATACCCCAGCTACAAAGTTAATAATATAATAATATAATATAGATAATGTTAAGCATATACAAAATATATATTATATAATAAAAGCTTAAAGGTGGGGTGAGCAAATCTGGATAAAGGTTGTTGATTACTGAGTCTCATCCCATGTTATCAAATGCTCGAAATAAACCACGACAACAACAGCAACCCAAAATGTTGGTATTTGATTATCTGGATATGAGTCTCAACAATCAGCTATGTTACTCCAGACTCGCTCACCCCACCTTTAACCTGTAGACACAAAACTTGTGTGAGAGCACAATCAACATCATCTGTCCAAAAATGTCCATGAAATGTAACCTCGACCTGACTGCGAGATTTTTCATGGACAATTTGAGGTGAGGAAATTTCAAACACTGTAATTCATTTTATTTATTTCATACGTATGTCATTTTACATGGCGTGCATTCTCTGCAGGATTAAACAACAATAACCATTATCTTCATACGAGACCGCTCACCTCAAACCTCAAAGTGTTGGATTGAAGAGTTACTGTGTGGAAATTGATTTCAAGTTTTTTAATGAAATTTATTTGGTGGATTAGCCAAATGTGGATATCTCAAAATCAACAGAAACCATGTACTCATTCAAGACTATATTCTTCTTAATAAAGTTTTTTTAACCACCCCTCCAGCAATGAGAAAACTCTTTTTGCACTGTAGTGAAGCACATGCTTCTTGATAAAAGGCATGTGCTGGAGTCGAAAAATGAAGAAAATCATAAATCAGCCCTTCGAAAGTACAAAGTTCAAACACGATGTAACAACTTATTTGCACAAACTACATTTGATTCCTGAAGCAGGGACTCCTCCTCAGAGATCTTAGGAATTAAACAGCCTCTTCATGGTATGAAATCCAGCGAAGCGTTGAGATTGATATATGGATGGGGGGCTCAAGATAATGTGGTTCTTTTTTATAGAACGATTGAAAGATTAGGGTGAGTGGTGATGGCTGATAAGGAATGATGGCCTGCACTGGGCACAAACACACACATACAAACATATTCGCTGGCCTGAGATGACTTCAGCCATAGGCAGAGTCATCTCAATCATCTCCCCTGACTCTAATCTCTGCTCAAATTGTCTGACCGGATTGTTTATCTTCGGTAGGATCGTTTCGCTAAAGCCGTCCTTTAACTACACTCTGATGACTTGTGGAACTTTTCACCGTCTGTCTATTCTCTGTTTTCATCGTCTCTTTCTTTCATACCAGTATACCGTTGGCGCTGCTGTCAGCCAGGTTGAAGCATTGGCACACAGCAAGCAATCAAACAATTTAATTAATCAATTCAGCTTTAAACCTCATGCATATTCAGGAGCTATTTTCAAGCTGAATCAAAATAACACTTCAAACCCCCCCAAACACATGAAAGGGCTGTCTTCTGTTGTTGCGTGTTCATCCTCTCCTGGAAAACTTGCAGAGGATTGCATTGGACAGCAAAGTCTTTTTCAAAGCGCTGGCCTCTTCCTGCCCTCCTATCCCATTCACCATTAACAATAAAAAGAAGCTGGCCTCTTACTGTCAAAAACCACTCTGGCCAAAATCATCAGTATCTCTCTCTGTCAGACTCCCTGTCCATCTCCTGTCAGCCTTAAGATAAAAACACTTGGCTGAGTCTTCACAGGGAGAGAGAGAGTTTAAGAACAAACCTTCAGAACATTAATAACAGCAGAAAAAATGGAAGCCAATGAGTCATTGGATGTCTTTCTACTCTTTACAAAACTGAATCCAGTAAACAACAACACAACACTCCAGGTAATTTATTTTGGTCAGTCACAGCCAGATGCCAGATGCTCAGATGTGAACAGTAAGCTTGATGTTAACTGGGATTGTCCCGTTTGCCCCTGTCATGATTAGTGTGGGATTTTTTTATTTTTCACAATTAACTTTTGTTATTTTTGCAATACCTTCGCAGCAACTTTGTGTAGAAATTGGCATTATTTGCAATTTGATGGCCCCCACCGTTTCTGAGTGCAACACCACTGTGGTAAATAGAAATCTGTAACAGTCAGATGTAATGTAGGTGCTCACTCCAAACAAAACTCATTACATCTTAAGAATGTTATGTGTTGAAAACTTGTATGTTGAAGTAAACATATATGTAACACTGGGATCAACTGAGGTTACATAGTGCAGAAACAAGATGAATGATGTGAGAATAAATACCTTTTTCTAATTTAACACTGATGGAGTTTAACTAAGTACATTCACTCAAATACTGTACTTTCATGTAATACTTTTTTCATCAATTTCACACAGCTGTCAGAGGTCCAAAAACACTGTGTTCGAAATGTATTACCCCAAACCCATCCGTGGTCCTGAATTTCTGCTGTCTAAAAGTCGCTCAAGTGAGCTCTACTGAGAGCAGGCTGTTTCTGTGTCTGCACCTTTAAATGCTAATGAGCTCCGCCTGTAAACGCCTGTCTTGCCTGCTACACGCCACTCTCAGGGAGTGGATGCCTCTTAGGCTAGTTGTAGCATGTGCTAATGTTTTACTGTGGATGTATCGCTATGGCTCCCCGAGATGTTGTCGTTCAACGTTACCTGGTTTGTTCGTGTTGTTACAGTTACTACCATGTAGCTAATGCTAGCTCCTGCTAACAGTAAAGGTAACTTATAGTTCTTTGGCAATTGGAAATACTATCAAAACGTGGCGACATTTACCTGTGGCTCAGGTGCAGTTGCTGGGTCCCGTATGTGTGGGACTGATCCTTTTTACGAGAGTCAGTGTCGAGGCAAAGCCAGCCTTGTACTGACCCTCGTTGCTGAAGGACTCACAAACAAACTTACACGAACTGTAGCCGGCATGTTGTCGTTAAAAATGAAATGCAACCACTGTCTCTTCTGTAGCTGGGACAGAATATAGGTAATTAAGTTGATTTTCACAACCAACAACAGAGCTATTTGCGTGTCTAGGTCTGAGTGACGACATTGTGAAACACTGCTATCTTTCTGCTGGACACACCAAACTTTACCTCGGGGATGAACGCCCCCCTCTCGGATATCTCTGGGTAGAGGGGGGGTATTTTCACACAGAGGAGGCCGGTCTATGAAAGCCTTTACTGTCGTCACACAACGACAGGAGCTGAATCTGTACAGCCTGTAAGAGCATCTGCATCATCGAAATGATGGAGTTTGCTTTCCTCATTTGTGGAGTTGGTAAGCTCAGGGAGGACCAGCTTATATATGTAGACACCAGAGAAAATGTGTTTTTCATAATATGGGACCTTTAAATCAAAAAAACATATTATATCAACAATCAGAATAAAAAAAACAGCATAAATTCAGATTATCAGGAATGAAATTGTGATTTGCCAGACCAATAATCGGTCAACCCAGTTTTTACATAGACATAGTACATTTGATGGTTTAACACTTTTACTCAAGTACTATTTGTATGGGTAACTTTTATTTTTACCAAGGTAAATTTCCAGCACTATATCTTTACTTTTACCCGAGTATGACATTTTGGTACATTATTCAAGACTGTGTTTTGGAGTAAGGAAAATTGTGGTGATTTCAAAACTATCCCAGCATGCATTGGGCAAGAAAACATCCTGGACAGGCTATGCATTTGTCTCAGCATCTGCACACAGACTCACAATCTTTCCAGTGCAAATTGCATCCTTGTGTTTACATAAAGTGGAAACAGACAACATTCCCCCACCTGTCGTTCCCAAAGTGGTGTTATTGTTGACTCCGCTGCCAAAAAGACAACTGGATGTCTTTTTTGTTTTCCTCAGAGTTGCAACTACCAACAAAACAGGACAAAAGAGAGCTTATGCATTCACTTAGAGTCTCTAATTGAAATGTAAAAACAGATAGAAATGTTGCCAGGCTGGATCACCAGTTAGTCTTCTTTTTAACAGGGAATTTCGTGCCCAGTGGCAGACAAACCTGCACATGGGAATTATCGGAACTAATCTGAACATCAATGTGACATTGTTGAAAAGAAATTACATTTTGCAATCCATGTTAATACTTTATAATAGTGCCTAAATGCAGCTCTTGTAGGAAACCTTAATTGTCACCCATATCACTAATCCACCAGAGGAAATTACAGAAAGCTGCTGGCAATAAATAAATCAAAGAACCTTCTTTTATTTCTTTCTCACACAGCTAAACACATAATCCAGAGATGACGCACATTTCATATTAATGACTCAGGTTGTCTTATGCAGTGTCCTGTTGTTATATGTCAAGTCCCAGCACAATGACGGAAGGCATACAGTGATGTGACGCAAATCAGCATGTTGCACTGGCTGGACACATTTCCATGCTGTTCCTTTTGCTACAGATTCAGATCTCGGTAGCCCCCTGCTACTCCCTGCCAAATGTGGATAAACACTACATGCTTTGACAAGATTTAGCCCCAATTAGGCAGTTCTGTGCATGCAAAGTCAGAAAATATTTTTCAGAATCCAACTATTTCTTTCCTTTGTGGCTTTCTCACAGCGGTTCCCTCATCTGGAAAATTTGGGCAGGGAGAGGATGGTAACTTTGGGTTTAATTAGTTGAACTAAAGTTGATGAGATCTTGTGGTGTGCATCCAACCTAAGATTAAACCAGGGGAGACCCGAGTTTTTCAGTTATCTCTAACTGTGAGCTGTCCTCATTAAATCACATGTGACTGCTGTCTGCTGAAGATTAAACGAAAAACACCATGAGGTCTCGTTATTATAAATACTGAGCTCTGCTGATTACAAACAATTGAGTTCATCCCCTGCTTCCCTTTGCTCAGTGAGTAGGTTGTCTCCTGCGCAAGTGTTAAGGCACATGACAAATGCAACCGTGCAGGAAGCATCTATACTGTTTTCAATGCCTCATCCAGAACACAAACAAATCCACAAATCTAGTGTTGATTCATTCAGTGAATAAACCACCACTGTCAGCACAGAAGGTTTACTCAAGGTGGGTAGTTGGAAAGACATCATTTAATTCAGTGAGACTTTCCTTCCCTCTATGAGTTGAAGTTGTCATGAAGCACATGCAGCGACTGACATTCACTAAATTTAATTCAGGCAGTGGGAACTTCCCTCCACTATGACAGAAATCTGTGTGATATAAATGTGTGATATGCGTCATGCCGAGGGATGCTGGCAGGACCGAGGGGCAACTAGAGAGTGGAGCGCTATAAAGAAAAGAAATGGAACAATGTGAACCCCTCACCAGCTCCTGTCCTGTTACTATGGAGATGCTTTCAAGGAGTGTCATCACAGCCTGTTGCCTAAGCATGTTAAAAGCATAATCATACATTACATATATAGAATTCAAATGTGGAAAAAAGTAATGAAGCCTTGATGGAGCTGAGGCATGACAGGCAGAGAGCACTTTAAGGCTTAGTCAAAGGGCCAAAGTCTGAATCTACAACTATAATCCAATTACACGTCATGCGTCCCTTGCACATCAGATCTAGAGTATTTATAATTTTGCATTTTGCAATTTATAATGCATCCAAAAACCATTTAAGACAGATTGATATCTGTAAAGGTAATTACACAGGTCATACAACAGGCTATACACCAAGCTGAGGTCAGGGAAGGAAATAATAATCCTTACGCCAGCTGACAGTGGAGGTGTTCTGATCATGGTCCTGCTTGAAGCAACTGCTGCTGATACTAGTGATCCCACCACCCTAGTCTAAAAACCTGTGCTGGTATCTCAGGCTCTATTTTTAATTGGATCTCTTTCTGTCCGTCAAACAGAGCTGTTCAGTTGGTCATAGGCAACTTGCTTTCCCTAACTGCCCCATTATACTCCCCTGTGGAGTTCCGCAGGGTCCGTTACTTGGTCCCATTTTATTTCTCACTGCATTCTCCACTGACACTTATCCTGAGAGGGTGAATGCATGTGGAGGTGCACGTTGATTGGCAGTGGACCAAACCACTGTTAGGCATGTGAAGACTGGAACCAATCTTTCAAAATGTTGATGAAGGTTTTCAGTCATCCAGGTCATGGTTATTCTAAGGGCTGTATTGTAAGGAACTGGATGTGTTTCAGTTTCTTGAAGGCGTTTCACCTCTCATCCAAGAAGCTTCTTCATTTCCAACTTACTGGAGGGGAGTTGCAGGCTTTTAAACTCTGTGTGGGAGTGTCCTTACAGAGTCGTTAAGGACACGTTTGAGCTCTGAGTTTCAGAGTCGTTAGGGCCAGGGTCGTTTTTTTTGGGGGTTCATTGGACATGGACTGGCCATCTGGCATACCGGGCAATGCTATGCACATTTTTGGGCCGGGCTGTCATCATTTAATCAAAAAGTAGCCTACATTATAAATCATTTTTATCCACCGCGACGGCCTATTGGTTGATTTTCTTGAAGGACATTGGGCTAATCCAATGAAATCTCTCAGCCCTCCTCTTCTTTATTTCTACGTGCACAGTTTAGAGGGGGAGGCCCATTGGTCCATCTTCAATATAGACAGTGAACTGAGCCAATCAGGATATAGTACGACAGCGGCCCCACCCCTCCCTGCCCTGTCTCCTGTAACTTCTGCTAGTTTCAAAGTGTTGAGCGCGAGGAGTTGCAACATGGAGCAACCAAAGAGAAAGAAATTGGGTGTGGAGAAGTTGTGTGCAAAGAGAAGAATCTCACTGTAGATGCTGCAAAATGTGCAAAGATCACAGACATGTTGGCTGGAGGGGCTGCTGAAGCCTCCACGTCCTCTGTGATAGCAATGATCCAGCAACAGCAGGTTGAAGGTGAAGACAGCAGCAGCAGGCAGGAGAGGAGCAGCCAGAGATGATGCTGACTGACAGGGACAGTGTAGTACAGCCGGTAAGCAGGTAGCAATGTTAATACAGGGACTGTGAGGTGATGGAAGGAACGTTAGCTCTATTACATGACGAGCTCTCAACGGGTCGGACCGGCCCGACAAACCCGACCGGACCCACGGGTTCGGGCTGGGTTCACGTGTGGTGAAAAGTAAGTCTAGGGGCAGACCTGAAGCTGCGTGCGTTCCGGGGGGGGGGGGCAGACTGTTCATGCTGGTGTGTGTCGGGCTTGAAAAATCTGCGGGCCGGGTCGGGTTGTAATTTTCAGGCCCGTTGAGAACTCTAATTACATGAGAATGATGAGAAATGACAATCAATATTAATTGGTGTCTCATACTTCCATTGTCCATTTTAGGATCATAGCATTTTAGATATTTAGGTTAAAGGTGTGATGAAAGGCTGCATATTAGTTAGAATTTGTTGCAACCCTCTATGCTGTGGTTAAACATGTTTTAAAAAACTGATTTAAAACTGCTAAATGATCAAAAAAGCTTTGCAACTTAAGCATTACTAAAGTGTAAAACAAATATATAAAAGTATTATTAGTAAAAGGTGTGCCCACAGTAAATAAGAGTAAGACAGTATAAAAGGCTTTTAAGACATAGTTGCTTTGCATGAGTTCATAAAGCAGCCCTGTCTTAACCCTGATGCGTGCATGTTATAGCTCTTTAAAGGAGGGAGCACCTTTTAACCTGAAGAATTAGAATTGAGCTGCTATATCAGGGAAATTCAGAAAATACATAATAGAGATGATTTCAATAAAAAGGATAAAAGAATTTAACTACACAGAGCAGACAAAAGTGGTAGAGTTAACAATAGACGCTACACTTTGGAGATTTAGGATGCTGATGATACATTATGCTTGAAATAGAATATACCTAAGGAGGAACAACTAGGATTGAAAGGGTTTGTGAGCGTTTTTCCCTGTCAAGTGAGTAAACATATGCACACCTCGCCACAATAAGTAGAGTTTGGGTTGGGATAATGGTATAATACTTTCCTTTGGGGAACACATAGGCTACATAAATTACTAGTCAGTTGTACTCCAGGGGCTGGTCCAAGCCAAAAGTGCCAGGGCCGATTATTTGTCCCAGTCCAGCCCTGCCTACCGGCATTCATGTGGGCTAGGTCAGCTAGAATCTTAAAGGAGCCATCACCTGGTTTTTTACATATCCAGTCCCTCTTGGATCGCTTTGGATCAATTCTTAAAACTAATTAGAAAAAAATTAATTAAAAAAATCAAACATAGAGCTTGTTCTGACACTTTTTCATACCGCGACTTTCTCACGCGAGATTATGCGCGAGGTTTTGACCGGTCCGGATGTGCATTGTATTAATATGTAATGAGGCGCGCGTTGATTGGCCGCAGGAAGGACAGAGCCGGAATGGGGGGCGAGCCTGCATGCACACACAGACTCCAAAACATAAGCAGCCCCCTGTTATGGCGCACACACTAAATGACGAACCTTACGGAATTCAGGCATTTACGTACGAGCCAGAGTCGGAAACCGAACGGGAGAGTGAAGAGGCAGAGACGGTGGAAGAGACACATTTACAGCAGGATGTCTCTGAATGGTAAATTCTTTTTTTTTCCGTCTTACTTTTCACACTCGTGTTTTACATGTAAGACCTGAGCTTTAATGCTGGCGGTGACGATGTATGGCGTGAAAATGACAGATAAATAAGCAGATTCGGCGTGCTCACTCTGGCTGAGGACGGCTGTGAGCCGATGCATTATGCAAGTATAGTATATTATACGTCACCAAAGGAGCAGAGTCAAAATCTCGTGCTTTAGGAACACGCACTACTGTGCACTATTCCTGTTCGGAAAAAGAGCCAAAGCAAAAAAAAATAAGCCACTTTCAAACTCCAGCTTTTCAGGCAAGTTTCAACAGAGGTCCAACACCAATATGCATGATTTAACGAGAGAAATTGCGATTTCCGGGTGATGACTCCTTTAAAACATCTTCAAGAAACTGAAACATGTCCAGTTGCCCACAATACAGCACATAAAATCTTTCAAAACTTAGATTTTAAAACTTTAATTAGCAATAGTGTTCTCAATGCATATTATTCTCTGTAATATGATCAGTTCAATCTGGGTGGGTGAAAATGAGGTCGGAGTGACAGTCCATTAAGACAAAAATAAACTATTTTCTCACCCGTACTTCGTAAATTCTCACCAAGTTGTTAGCTGTACAAAATACTCTTCTGTTCATGTGTATCATCTCTAGCCAGAACCAACCAAATGTATGATCTGGCCATTGAGATGCTTACATTTGGTTTGGTAGAAATTAAAGTTTGTTAAAAACCTATTTGGAGAGAATTCCATCCCCATTTGCATTTGGCATCCATCGTAACCATTTCACACCTTAAAATTAGAAAGGAATCTCGAGAAATTCAAATGAAGTTGGCTGGTCTCCATTCGATGAGTCATCAGAGAAAAGGCAGTCCTCAAAGGTATAACAAATCCAGGTGTAGCCGTGGACTCCCCTGAGTGTGAGCGAGGAGGTGATCGTTAAACACTTGCAAATGAGAATCAGGTAGACGTCCCGGGCCGCATGGCTTCCAGCATTATCTTTTCTGTTTTTTTTTTTATTTCTGTATCAGCCCGCTGAGACTATATCATGAAGGGACAAAACATCTTCAAAAAGAAACAAACACAACCAGTCGCTGTTTGTTGCTGTGCCATAGAAGTCTGGGGAAAAAATAGAGATTCCACTTAGTCACAGTTAAGAAATAAATCATCCAGTCACCCAGAAGCAGTCAGACAAGACAGGGACACAGATGGCATTCAAGCATGGAGGAGGTCGGTTACGTCTGATCAGCACCATTACAATGTAATTTGCAAAAACATTGGTTTTCCCATGCAAATATGTCGCCATGGACGTCTTTTCTGTCTTAATGTTCACACACGTGTGCCGTACTCTCTCAAATCTGTG
Source organism: Sparus aurata (assembly GCF_900880675.1). Taxonomy (NCBI): domain Eukaryota; kingdom Metazoa; phylum Chordata; class Actinopteri; order Spariformes; family Sparidae; genus Sparus; species Sparus aurata. The sequence continues at coordinate 18,413,932 of NC_044188.1, read as the reverse complement.
TGTGCCTGTTTTCACTCGTGTGATAGAGTTGTGTGTGCATATATGGAATTTTTCAGGAGTTTCACTCAAGGCTACAAGTTTCATAAACAAGCCTCTCTATCTGTACAATCAGGCACGAGTTCTTTGGCCTTCAGTTAATCTCCAAACCAATTAAAATGAAAACTTATTTTTTTTCTGCCTTTCAAGGTTCAGATTTAACAAGCAGAGGAGTGAAATGTTAATTCCAAGCATGCTGAATTCACACTAAGAACAGCCAAGGACGCTTGGACAAAAGTTCCTGTGCTCTTTGTGTTTCCTTTTAAAACCATCATGCTGACATTTGTCTGTGTGCAGACCTTTTTCTCTTTTGTTTATTATTTTTTATCTATTTGAGAACAGTACATGTCAGGAATTCAATATATGCACAAAGAGTTGTCCCTGTAGAGGATGGTCTGATTAAATTTTGGAGCACCTCGCTGCATAGATTTACATATTAATGAGGGGGAAAATCATTTCCCTGAAAATACTGTAACTTTTCAGTGGTGTAAGATAGAGTTCATATTAATACCATGCAAAGTGTTTTGACATAAATATTTTGCTTAATTAATGAATTCAGTAGCATAACTGATTGTCTTTAATCCAGTACCATGGTGATTTTGACAGGATGTTGTCATCTTCAATGCATCTTGTTTTATTCATGCCCTTAAAGGAAAACTTTTCCATTGTGCACGCATGCAAAGGTGACTGTTTGATAATTGATTCACAATGATAATAATTGCTCATCAAGATTGTTTTTGATTTTGTTTTCCACTCTGCTGCTGATATCCCATTATAATCATCTTCACTACATGCTATAGAGCCAAGAGTGAAAAATGAATCACAATTTAATACTGGGATCTTTCTCAGAATGAGACACCAGATGCCACATTTTCTACAGCTGCTGATAGCTCATGGGGTGACTGTGTGTTCATTCTCCTTCATCCCTTTTTCCATTTCTTTTTTCTGTCTTTGGTGCCGCTGCCTTAATGTCAGAGCAGTCACTCCCTTTTCAACTTCTGTTAGGAAAGATACATTTTACTTTTTCTTTCATTACACTCCATCCATTCTAATTCTATCTGCTTCATGTGCAAAGAAAAAAAAAATAGAGGAAAAAAAGTTAACAGGTGGTGATGAGAGCAAAGGAGAAACAGGAGACGGGAATGGTGGGGAGCTGATCCGGTGCTGGCCGCCTGCCAAGAACTGAGGAGCCGAGAACTGAGGAATGGAGTAGATCTGGGGAGCAGAATGGAGCTGTGTAGAAGCAGATTGGGTATTAAAGTTGAGAGGGAAAGAGCGGAGCAGGAGAGAGATCGGGAGATGTGGGGATTGGAGGTTAGGAGAAGAAGAATGGGAGGGAAAAGCTGAGGGGAATAGATGAGGGGAGGAGTGGAGCGATAGGAGGAGATAATAGGAGAGAAGGGAAGGGAAGGGAGGGAGCAGACAGATTTAGGTTATGTTCACAAGGAAATATTAACAGGGAATAGGAAACAAGAGGAACAGAGAGGACCTATAAAAGGTACTACCGCTCACTGAAAACAGGGCTTTGCGTAAAGCTCACTTCTCTAATGATGTCAGCTATAACATTCACACATCCATGCAAAGCGTGGATTGATTGAATGAATAACTAAGGACAAACTTGACAAGCTGTTGTGATGTTCCAGTTCTAGTCAAAACTAAAGACCCAGCGAGCAAAGCATCCATGCAGTAATGTGCAGGACAGCTTCATGTTGACGTCTCAGCAATATCCGTCATAAGTCGTTAGCATCCTCTCTGAGATGTGTTCTTTCATTTTCTGAAGGTGTTTCTTCATCAGAAGTCAGACGATGTAGAGATGTTGGGTTTCGGTGGGTTTCTTCATGCATCTCCCGTTGACCTCAAGTCAGCTATCACCACAATCTGGCACCAAAGAGTTTATAGGAGCTGTCTGCTGTGGCCAGAAATGACCCTGGTGAGAGCTGTGAGTGGACCAAAACTATGATCTGAGTGACGCTATACAGCCCTACAGTGCTGAGGGGAACTGCAGGTGGGGTCTTTACCACAATGGACCAATTTCACATTATACAGTCATTTCATCCATTGTCTATATGAAAAAAAATATATTCATTATCGAAGGTTTAAATTGAAATTCACAGTGATAATCTTTCTCAATTAACATGTCATTGTGCATTGTTAAAGCCTGGAATGCACTCTACCTTTAAGGGATTATTTAATTATAACCTATCAATAATGTTTTTTTTTTTCTCGTCTGGTAAATTTCACAGCATTATATAATGGAATAAAAGGGTATAGAGTTTAGATGAGTCACATTTTCCTTCAAAAAGTATAATGTTGCTGATTGACTTGCACAATTATTAATTCTATACTTATCCAAATGATTATGCCTTCACGTCCACCCACAACACACACCTCGACTATATTAATTTACACATTTCAAAGTTGCAATTTAGCGGTACAGTGTGGTGGAGAAGCCTGAAATTACCCTCAAAGTCTTTTAAACCTGTTGTCTACAGTGTGCGCCCTCACCCTCACTGAAAGTTGCTAACTTTGTTTACATCTCGAAAATGATACACAGTGCTTTAATTATACCTTGTCTGGCAGCGCAACTACAGGAAAAAAAAAGAAACAAGGCAGCCAGTCTTGGAGAAAGTCGTCCATTTTTGTTTTATTTTATTAGAGAAATTTCCACACACCATAAAAATTACATGTACAAAACTATAAGATTTGAAATTGCTTTATGTACACATACAAAAGATAAAGCCCAAAAGAAAAAAAGTAAGGGGGAACACAGAAGGAGAAAGTGAAGACGAAGCGTTTGTGTCCTTTTTTTAGGGGGTGTGTGTTTCTTGGGGTATGGGTCAAAAGGTTTGGAGGTTCTCTGTCTGTTTGCTCTTCTGCCAGAACTTGCATCCCTGCAGGGAACTGTAACAATCATGGCGATATTGATGATCATGACAGAGACTGCAATTACATGCACGCACATATGGATAGTACATATCTGAGATGACGCCCGTCCCATTTACATTAACCAGCATGGTGTCTGAGTAAAAGCCTTGAGCACGATATGAGAGATGCTAGTATAGATCACCTGTGTTGTTCCGATGATTAATATACTATAAAGGGATATCTGCCAGACACATGTGAAGGTGCTATTCTTTAGAAGAAGAACACTGAGTGAGATATCATTGATCACGCTGTGTGCACGTAAGCGGACTCCGTGGAGGTAATGAGAGTGTGCTAATGAAGACGTGCAGAGGCCCTCGATGACTACAATCAAGATGTTACCAATGCAGGTGGTGCAGTCATATACAGTCATACAGCAGGTTTCTTCACATTTAAGTATTTTTTTGTTGTGTCAGTGTAGAACTCGGGACATGTAAACGTATTCAGTGTTGACAGTAATGAGGGTGATTGGGATGAAATCGTCTGGTGGTGACATCAGTGAGGATGAAGACCGAAACTGATACAATTTGGCAAACCAATACCCTGCTACTTTATTTTTTTCTCTACTTCTGTCTGTTTATCTGTTTCCTTCTCAACGTCGGACGTGGCTTTCATCCTGATCACGGGGTCTGAAAGACAAAAAGAGAAAGAAAGGAATTAACTTACAATTTACTGTGATTTATTGAGAAACCTTTAAAGAGCCAAAATGTATTGAAAGCCACATGATGTATGCTGAATGACACCAGCGCGCAGAAAGCCGTGATATATTTGTGGAGAAGAGAGGGCGCTTCACCGTGTTTTGTCCACTGGAAAGGCACCCTGGAGGGCACTTTGTCACGTTATCCCCACTGGAAGGGTACCCTGGAGAGCTTTGTTTTATCCGCCATAGGGGCATCACAGAGGGCACTGCATGTTTTTGTTTTTAATATGGGGGCACCAGATCCTACACTTTCACTGAAGTTACATAGTGCACAAACAAGTGAGGGGGGCTGGGTGGCTGAGACAGAGACACCATTCACCCTATCACAGGACACTGTACCCTCAAAATGACTTTGAAGCTGTTATTTTAAGGTAAAAAAAAAACAAGTGACACAATGTTGCTTTAAAATCTCACAGATGTAGTAAATGATGACATGTTTGGATGCACCCGTCACCTACAGATGAAACATATTTTCAGCCCTTGGGGGAAAAGATGTGTTTGGTTGGAAGAGATGAGCTGCTTGTCTGGATCACATTTGTGCGTTGTGTGTCACTGGCAAAATGCTATGTGCATGATTTGGTGTATGTGTGTGTGTCTGTGTGTGTGTGTTTGTTCGTTTGCGATTTCATCATTTTTTTTCCAAACAAGGCCAACAGAGTCAGTTCCATCTCTGTGGATCAGACCAGGCCAATTCGGCAGCTGATTACACTTCAAATTATGAAGCGCACTTCATCCACCTTAACTTGTAAAGGGATGGCCTTGACAGACAGCTGCTCTCTGGGGAAGTCTGATGAAAGACATGCACAAGCCATGTTGTTTACTCACATTTATCTCCTTCCTTCTCCTATCTACTAACACAGTGATGGACAGTGTAAGACAGACAAAACTGCATCCCTACTCATGCAATGTTCTACTGAAGATGATGAAACAAACGAAGTTTGGCAAAAAGTGTAAAATAATATGATTTTTTTAAAAACATAGACTCCATGTTGGAATACCTCTGAGTCCAAGAATAGCAGTAAAACCACACGAAGTGGGCTTTCAGCTCCCCCGTTGAAGCAAATTATTAAATTCATTCTGCTAAGTGACTATAGATTTATGGGTAGAAAATGTGACGGGAAGCAATTGGCCGCCCCTCCATCCCCCTTGTTAAACAACCCCACCAACAACTCTCCCACTGTTGGCCTCATTAGTAGTGTAATGTGAGCAGGCTAAAATGATTAGCTGTCACATTGTAAGTGGTCCTCTTGGGGGGAAACCTGGTGCTATTGTCAAATCACTCATTGAGTGGTAAGCACAAACAGAGTGTAGTTAAATGTTATTGGTTATAAAAAATGAAAAACAAGAAGAAGAAAAGGACAAGACAAATGCCTCGAACAGACCACCAGTATAATAAATGCCTGACAAGATATCGATATATACAGACAGACAAGTTTGTATGTAATAGGAACAAGTTGTTGACAGTGTGTGGCATTAATTGAAAAGAGAATGACAGGCTAATGTAAATAATTGGACAGTGATATAGAACATATTTAACAGTCAGAATTACTGCAAAATGCCAATGTTATTAGCAAGTAGGGGAAGCTTAGGCCACAAGCACTCATCGCCAACTGTTTTGTGCACATTTTAATAAACAGGCAGAAAATAACCTTGTGCAGACTGGAAAAATGGCAGGACCCCACCGAGCACATTATCTGGAGAGTGTGCAGGTGAAGAGACAACCCTTTGAAAATGGTCAGTCAAACTGACAACACAGTGCACAGTAAACGAGTGTGTGCCGCAAGGCAGCTGCATAAACTAGCATTGTGAAACATATTGCCATTGTTATTATTGTATATTGTAAACAAACAAAACATGTTCACTTCAACTGTGGCACTGTAATCTTGCACAAATTAACGGACATCAGAGCAACATCAGTTTTAACTCAGCGGACAGTTTTTTTAATGAGACTGGAGTCCAAGCTGAATATGAAATACATGTACATATGTATTTAACCTTATGTTAAAATCAGATGAAATTAGAAATTGGATCCATTTCATATATTGACATTTTTGTCCAACCCACACAATTATGACATAGTACATATGATTACATATATGTGTATTCATATAACATATATGTATGTGGATTAATGTGTATTGTACAAACATTTGTGCTTAGAATATAATGTACATATGACAAATTAATATATGTTCTTTCAATAAATGTACACATTAGTCTATGGGTATTTCATGTATGTTACTGTTATATTTGTATTATTATTATATGAATTACATGCTGTTTACATGTACAGCATACTGATACAATATGAAAAAATAATTATATAGACATATATCATATATGTCATATATACATTTTACTCATACTAATTATAAGCCTGTATGTCCATATATCCATGGCTGTATGTATGTATGTGTATCTATTATCATATATTGCCTTATAGGTAACACATATGACAGTATCACTCTTGATACAGGGGCATATATGTCATATTTTAGATTTTCGTATGGGTCTCTTTGGGCTGCACAAATACACAACATCCCAGAAATACCTATAAGGGAAGATGATGTCCTTTTTTAGCTGGATTTAAATCTAAAGAGACACTGATGTTCCTCTGTGCACACTGAAGCAATTTGTGTTTACTTAAAAAACGATTGCTTTCTTATATTATATTCTTATATTTGAGCACTTGAACACAAAAATGAACACAATCAATGCAGATATAAGAATTGATGACGTAAACTGAGAGCTTCCTATAATCACAACATTCACACAACATAAAGTATTACTTTGATTATCCAGAGAAAATGGTACTTGAGCTATTATTGCTGCTTCTTTATGGCTGCAGGTTTGCACCTTTAAAACAGAGAGAGCCTATACTAAGTTGTGGATGGTAGTTGGCAACAGTTACATTATTTTGATCTCTATCAAGGTGAAATACACAAAGCTCAATCCACAGGAAAGGTTTATGGGATTTTGTGGAGGTACGCATGTTTATCTCTGTCCACTGAAGCCACAAACAGAACTCTCTGTGTGCCTATGTGTGCAATAAAATGTCAGTCTCTCCAGTTACAAGTGCCAACATTATCACATTATAAAATGACTACACAAATTGCATTGTAAACACAACTTCATTTGCACCTCTTTACCAAATGTGTGAGAAAAAAAAATCCCACTGCGATTGCGTGAGACAGTCCTGCACAGAGCCCTAAGCCCATGTTCAGGCCAACATTAGCGCTTTGTGAAAAAACACATTTTAAAAAAAATGCAAGCCTCTCATCCATTTTAATGAGATCACTGCACTGGCATAGTGGGAGTGCCCACCCAGAGGGCTCAGACAAAAAGAAAAAAATAGAAAAAGACAACAGAATGAACTCGGCTGAACTTGTGCTGCAGCTGCAAATCAACAGCAGTCCTTGTAGATCATATTGTTAAGTCAAGGCTGTAATTCTACTGGTGTATTTCACTGTAGCCCACCTGAAGTAGCACACCCGCACCAACCCTTATCTTCAGACTGGACACCCAGCGAGAGTGTAAATGGCCGGGTAGGGCCCCCCTATGCAGTTGAAATCACTTCTACAGCTGGCATAGAAAGAGTGTTAATGACATTGGAAACAAATAACTGTCGGATATTATAATAACTGATTCAAGACAGAAAAAATAACGGTGACTGTTCCCTTCAACTGCCCACCCAGTTCCTCCACCTTTCAATATGGCATACAGTGCTGAATACTGAGATTACAGCAGAAAGTTAGCCTTGCTCTTTGCACCTAAACTTGATCAGAGGGGTTTAAGCAGACTGACTAGCACTGGCACTTTTTGAGACGTGCCCTCTCCCTAACAGGCTATAAATTCCACTAAACGCTGGTCCAAGTGATTAAACCACCACCAGTCCTTTCTAATACACTCCAACATGTGCACGAATTGTACTGACAAAAAGACATGAAAGCGCTCTCTGATTACCGCCTGCACGTTAATGTGAACCGCAACCTCATCCGACATCTATCTTAATAATACTTGAGCGTCTTCTGATAATTATTTAAAACAAGTCTCATCCTATCTGGATGACGACAGAATGACACTAGTGTGGTTTCAGATGAAGTTAAAGCGAATGTCTGGATCTCAGATTGCGAAAATGGAGCAATATTTAGCAGTATGTGGCGTTCTCTGGTGCATCTTTCTGTGGCATGTAAACTGCACAGGTTTTCAGGGGATTAGTCTCAGGTACACTGCTTTTTTGTTGTTAAACCAAGGATTGTTTTTTGCCTGTTTAAAAGTGACAAATCTAACATCTAATGCACAATAGGCATAAAAAAACCCTTTACCTATAAATCCCATTAACACAAGACAACAAGCCCAACCTTTCACTGCAACACTGTGATAAACTTAGCCTTTAGCAGACACAAAAAAAACACAACAACACTCTACTCCAGGGCTTTGTTCAGCCTGACATTTAAAAAAAACAAAACCTCACCTCTCAATACTAAACGTTACCCCTGACACTATTATTTGTGTAAGGCTTTGAATCCTCCAATAAACCAATAGGGCACTACAGAGCGCTTTATGTTTATAACACCAGCAAGACTCCGATCTCCAAATTCAGCACTCTCAGATCCCAGCCTCATATCAACCACACACAAGATAAACAGTATCAGCGTGTTCAGTGCAAAGCTGCAGATCGAAGAACCAAGGGGCCGGCCTGCTAAAACCTTAAACCTGCACAAGATTTGAATCCTTCAACAGTCCCATTTTCTCTCCTGTCTGCTGAAGGAATTGGGTTTCTGCTGAGGGAGATAAATGAAAGGCCTCTAACTCAAAGTCCCTGTGACCAAGTGGTTTCGAAACTGTTTCTAGCCTGCCCCTCTTCAGAAGCTGAACAAAGTGTATGCCCACCAGCCACCTGGCTGTTTTTATCAGACTAATGGAAAAGGATCCAAGTTGAATTTTAACCAACAAAAAGTCAGCATGATAGCATGAGCAAACACTTGTGTATTTTCATTACATGAATCTTAACTTAGTTTCACTCCATTTTTTGCGCTTGACTGGAATCTTCTACAAGGCTTGACGGATGTGGCTCAGCTATTAGTAACATATTCACCCTAGACTGGCCAAAGAGTGCAGCCAAATTTCCAAATACTAACATGTTAGCCAGACAGCAGTGAGAACTAACAATAGTTTATGTTCCTTATAATAATGTTAGGTGTTTTCTTACATGTGAATGAGACATGAGGTCGTGGGATGTGTTTATCAATGTCAATGATATGCTGTGCTCACCGCTGTGGCCTATTCTTCAGGCACTATCTAAGAGAGTTGCACAAAACATGCAGCCACCGAGCCTGTTGCTCAGCAGCTAGCTAAATCAGTAGCACAAAGCACACAGCCCCTAAGCCTGCTGATCGAGAGCTAGCTTAGTCACTAGCACAAAGCTCACAGCCACCAATCCAAAGAGCAGAGTCTCTGCGGCTGCAACAGATTCAGTTAGCACAAAGCACACACCTACACCTTCACAGACTGTGAAGGTGTAGGTGTGTGCTATGAGTTTTATAGCTCAACTAGTGCTGAGTGGTAAATCTACAGCATCCAATTATAGCTCCTCTCACCGGAGCCACCACACTGATCTCTGTCTCTCTCGCCTGCAACACAATTGACTTTTACAGGTCCGTGTATCACTAAATGTCACCCAGTTGCGCTTGCTATCCTGTTTAATTTTTAAAACGGTTATAAATATAACTGCTGCTTCCTCATTTGCATCCCAGGCTCTCAGTGCCAATTAAAGATTATTCTGCTGCCCCTGAACGAGAAGTTTAAATCACTTTCAGTGCTGCAGTATGTGCACGTATCAGACAGATGTGCTCGAATTAAAGAAAAAAAAAAAGAAAAGACAGTGCTCACAGCCAACAAAACCATCCAGTAAATTCAGCACTGTCTCATCACTTAAGTGTTATTTTTATTGTTAAGAAATGGTGCAAATATACTGAGATCAGTGCAAAAGCATCGGTACGCTGATGCAATGTCCCAAAGTAGGAGTCATCAGAGTTCATGTTTTTGGCTTCAGATTCTGAAATCACTCCATCTGATGGGATAAGGGTTGGAGGGGCTGTGGGTATTTACCGAATACACAAACCGACAACAGTGCTTTTAAACAGCTGAATGCGCCGCTTCACTGACCTTCGCAAACTGATGCTGGAACACCGAGAGCGAGATCTTTTGCCGGACAAATCCCAGTGGTGCTCACATTTCTGGCGCTCAACACTCCCCAGAAAGCAGCTTTTTTTTTTTTTTTTTTCTTTCTGAGGCTACTTCAGGCCAGTTTAGTATTCAAAGCTTTCCAGATGCCTCTCCCTGGTGTGCGACTGACAGAAATGTCAACTTTTCCAGTATGACTGACACATGAATCAATCCTCTGAATGACTCGCACACCCAAAGAGGGGACACGCTCACTCATGCAGGAGGATCGGCACGTTTCTGGCGGCCTCAAAACATTTTTTAAAAAATAGGCGTATCAATGGGAAGTAGCCCCGATCTTTCCACGAGAATCTGTTTTCTGAATATGGGTACGTGTTTGTTTCAGCCGAGCGCATCATGGGCCTCGCTGTCAAGATCTTTTCTTTCAACCATTTAAAAAGAAGGATAAGGAGTCATACAATAAACACGCACAAAAATAAACATGCACTGTGTGTACGTTGTGTCATCTATTATTCGCACTGGCGTGTTTTCTTTCCGAGGGACCAAAGGCACCTCTCAGCACAATACAGCTGCAGCTCAATACACACTGAGTAATCCTCCGCACATCCCACTCGCTGTTCTCCTTCTGTTTTCCCCTCTATTCCTCTTCTCATCCTTTTTCTCAAACTTCTCCTCCTCCTCCTCCTCCTTTTCTGTGCTCTCGCTCAAAGTCTTTGCATCTCCTCTCCTCCTCCTTTTCTTTAATCCTTGCCTTTTCCTTTCCTCCTTTATGTCCTCTTATTTATAAAGCTGATTATCTCTTGTGGCCTCTCTCTCTCTCCCCATGTCGCTCCTCTCTGTGAAGCCATGCTGGCACAATAAGTTCATCAGTGGGGTATCCAGCAGACCATGTCAACCAGCCATAAACAAGCTACATTTGAAATGTCACCTTGTCCTCCTCTTCCTGTTTCTGTTCTCCCTTGTACATTCTATTTTTAACATTTCCCCCCCATATTCACTTTATACTTACTCTCCCTGCTCTATCTAGCACCCCCCATCTCTCTTTTCTCTCCCCACTTCCTGTCTGCAATCCACGCTTCCTTCCTACTTTTGTCTTTCATCTCCCCCTCCGTTAAGGCTCACCGCAGGCATCGCTGACCTTGTCGTGCTCTTGTAGGACACTCGTCTTACATCACCACAGGTCACATGCACACATTTGCACAGTGGAGATGTGCACTCTATCTTTGCGTAGGGGCTCCGCATGTGTGCTCTCCCTTTCTTTTTTTGAGTCGTTCTCACTGACACAGCTGGAAGGCCAAGAGCGAGGAGCACAGGATCCTGCGGGGACGTGTAGTAGAACCCACGGTCATTTTAAGATATGTAAGTGCGTGTATGCATTTGTCTGTGTGTGTGTGTGTGTGTTTGAGAGTTTTTTTCAAATGCGGTAATCTATGCATGGCCACGTCTAGCTACATTACTGCCACATCAGCCGCCAGATGCGACATGCTCCTTAAATTGAAGTCATAGCATGGCCCATCAGCCGGCACGCAGGGAGCACACACTGCATCTCCTCTACTGTTAAGGTGGTAATAACAACTACAGTCGGTGTGTATCTTACTGCGCGTGTTTTAGCCTCCATAAATGAAATAAACTGAATGACTCCTACAGTGGAGTCGGTAAATGGCGCTGCGAGATGGCCACAGATGGAAGCTGCCGCATTTAAGAGGAAGATGGAACAAGTGTCATTTTAAGCATTTGATTGCATTCAAGAACTTTTATGTATGCCTTAAAGGGACTCTATGTAGCAATTTATAGCAATTTACATGAGTAACACATTTTTAATTGACTTGAAAAATGATAACTTTCCCCTTCTCCTTGTTGCCTATACAAGCTTGATCATTAATCGATGCTACTGGACTTTGGACTTCTGTGTGATTGTCCAAAAGATGTGACTTTAGACACTCACTTGCCACTCCGCCAACAGAGAGCAACAGTAGTCAGTTAAGAAGTGCAGTCCACTAACACAAACTAAAGACCAGCTTCGAAGTACAACACAGAAGTTCTACAGAGCTCCTTTAATATATGTGTGGAAAGATCTTTAAATATATAATGCAACAGTCAGCAGCTGGTTAGCTTAGCGTAGCATAAAGGCTGAAAATGGGAAAAAGTATAGTTTGGTAGTGACTTCCTGCGCCCGCCCAAAAATAGTCCTACGCCAAGCAGCCTGTAGAATAACATTTTATCTTTTTGAATCTGCATAAAGGCTTGCTGTTTTACCACTGTTTACAGTTTCATGCTAAGCTACATTAACCAGCTGCTGGCTCAAGGCTCATATTTAACAACTTGCAGTTGAAATTATTCGTCTCATGCAACAAAGACAGTCGGATCATTTGAAAAAATAAAAAAGTCAAACTTTTCATTTAAGTGTTTTTCCTTCAGAGCTGAAAGCAGAACGCACAAAAGAATCACGCTGATGAAACTTTCATGAAAATCTAATTGGTGCACATATGGCCACCTCACACTCCCCATATTTGTAATCACACAAGTTGGACATTTTTCAGTGAGGATAATAAGCTCTTAATGCGATGCTTGGGTGGCCGCTTCACTTTAGGGAGGAGGAAGCAGCAGTGAACTGTGTCAGGGAGGAGGGAACAACATGCGACAGTCATTCATCATCTTCATTATCAAGGTGTCCGCAGAGCGTTGAGCAAGCTTCATTTACTTTTATGACTGAGGGGGAACAAAAGGGAGGGGGGGGAAACTACGCCAGGATTTATTCCTGGAGGTGACAGTGCAGACTTTTTTCCCCTGCAAAGAGATCTCAATCTAAATTAGATGCATTTTCTCATGAAACCACACACAACTTAAACAGATTAACCACATCTGTCACGCTAGAGGACCAAAGGTGTAAACCAGTACAATCTATTTGGTATTGAGCTGATACTGTGCAGCCTTCAAGGGTTATTACACAATCTGCAATCATCATATGTTTCATATTTACATTTTCATCTTAGCTAATGTGGTGCCATTGATGAGTGCAACCTTTAAAACTCTCTAAAAAGTCGGACTTTGCAGTTTTGCATTGGAGCCGTATTGATTGTAACAGAGACGATCACAGCGATCAAATGTCCTTTCCACCTGCTCTCCCACTGGCACCTCATCCCTGCGGTGAAACAGGACATATCATTATATTTTGAAGATGAGTTAGAAACCGTAAATAACTACAGGCGAAAATCTATTCATCCCATCACCTTCCCGCCAGCCAATGAGCTTCACAGTCCAAAATAAATAAATAAATAAATGGAATACAGTATGTGATCCATCCAAGTGTATTATGAGAATAAAAACAGCAACAACTGCAACCAGAGAGTGAGAGACAAATCACAACTGAGGCACTTTACGAAGCCATTTTAATTCCATGTGGGATCTGTTTTTATAGAAGGCTTTTAGGTTGTGTATTTGTCTCATGTTGTCTCTCGCTCACTCTCTCTCTTGCATGTGTTTCTGTGTGTGTGTGTGTGTGTGTGTGTGTGTGTGTTTACGTGCATGTAAGAAATGGACGAAAAGGCTTAAAACAATCGCCAGCAACGACCAAGTCTGTGAGAAAAGTGTGTTTGTTAAACAGCTTCTAGTGCCTGACATCTGCAATACTGAGGTGACACACACACACCCCCACGCACATGCAGAGACACACACACACAGATATACAGTCATAGGTGTATACAGGACTAGAAAAAACAACTGACTGATTCATTGCTATTATCACTGAGTGAACAAAGTGGTTGTGTTTTATTGAAATGTTCATTAAGTTAAAGCAGGAGATAGTTGTTGAACTGCCGGCCCGGCAAATACATTGTGTCAATTACTTACTGGGGAAAATAATGCCTCAGGTTCACTGTCTCATCAAAACACAGCAGAAATCACTGTTATTTACAATATCACTATGCTTTCTGCACTTCGAATATTACAGAGTTGTTTGTTAGCAAACAAGATGTTGTGAACTGATGACTGATTTGTTACTATAAAGCAAGGAATCTTTCTTTCTTTCTTTCTTTCTTTCTTAGCAAACTTGGCAGGTTTGTTGCTGAGGATCCAGGGAACAGCAGTGTCAAATTCGGACAGACAACACTTTTAATATTAACCAACACCAGTCAAATGCTGTTCCTGTGCTATGCTGTTGAATGACTTTTTGCTAAATATTAGTATGATGTCATAGGGAAGTTGACCCTTGACCTTTGGGTATAAATTGAACCAATGACACATTTTATCCTAGTAGACATTTGTATAAAAAGTTGTTGTTATAGTCATTTAAGCTGCTGAACAATGGCCGAATATGTGTTTTGTGAGGTCATGGTGACCATTGTGACCACCTAATTTTTATTAGCTCATCCTTGAGTACTTGAGTGGGCATTTGTTCTAAATTTCCCTCGAGGCATTCTCGAGATATTTGGTTGACAAGAAATGCTTCCGGCCATGTAAAACAGCTGTAAAAACACCCTCTGCTTTGCTTTTATGGGTGTGTATTGAGACGGACTGAATTATCTTTGGCCAAACTGAAATTTACTAGACAAGAAAATCAATTGAATGTACCACTGCACAAACAATGATTCTGATTTTGTGTCTCTGAGAACTGCTGCAATTAAGGGAAACATATCCAACCATGGTGAAAGTAATTCATGATAATTATATTCTGTGCTAATTATGTACTCTGAAAAGCTTATTGCATAGCAAGTAAATAACATGGTTCTATTACTTAAATTAAGTCCAAATGGATACAGTGCAGTCTAAAGAAGCAATTCAAGTCTAGTGAGGAGCACTTTAGTCGTTCCTTGATGTATGACCTGTTGAAACAGCAGGTAAATCAGGAACATAACATGGCCATCAGGTAGATCACTGACACACAGTCTCACACTGTCCCACATTTGAAACAGAAAGGCAAAAGGGACATGCTTAGTAACGGTGGATCATTAGTTATTTAGTAAACCGCTATCCAAAATTGACAAAACAAACAAACACATTTTTTTTTTCTCAGAACTGAAGCAGAATTAATGAAAACTGCCCTAGAGCCAGCGTTATTGGAAGGTTGCTGGTTCGATTCCCTTGGTCTACATGTTGAAGTGTCCGATGTGCACAATACTGAACCCCAACTTCTCCTGATGCGCTGGTCGCCACCTTGCATGGCAGCCACCACCATAAGTGTATGAAAGTATGTATGTATGAATTACTGTAAGTTGCTTTGACAAAAGTGTCTGCTAAATACCCTAAAATGTAAATGTAAAACTGACGGTCATAACATTAACATACTGTTGAATTAGCAAAGATAATTTGTTTTCTTATTGAGAAATGCTGAGGATAGCCTCAAGGAACCCATAACTTGGCATAACCACAATAGAAAATGTTGCATTTTAGCTGTTTTCTCGCGAAACGCCTATAAACCTTCATCACCATCATAAAGATGATCAAAATAAATCAGGAATTTCTTGCTAAAGTTAGGTATTTTAGAAAATCTCTCAAAATAACGTATTTCCCACCGATAAGAGAAAGATCCGCCGTTCAAAAGACTTGACAGTCACTTGACATGGACAGGGGACCAAAAAAAAAAAAAAAATAGGTAGAATAAAAAGTGCCTGTCTCACAATTGTAGAGACATTAATGTGAAAACTGAGGCTCGTTCTGCTGTATATTGATGAAGCTGTTACATATTTTTATGTGAGACTGGGTTCACTGATAAACTGCGGCTGTTTCTTGTTCAGGTAAGAAAGGAGCAGATGATACTTCTCCTGAAGATATTGTTGAGCAGGTTTATAACCTCAGACAGTGGGGAGCTACAGTGCATTACTGAAATTTGACTTCTTAACAGAATATGCTATTGATTACCTCTAATAACTATGTCGCTTCATCTCGGTGAGAATCTCTGTGGCCTGGGGAGTTCGGCAGTGCCGCAGCATCAGACAGCAGCCTCTGTCCATAATTAAAGAGTTATTGCTGATCCCCCCCTCTTTCTACAGGCAAAGTCCATCCCTATGGCTGTATTGTTATAGCTCATAACCAAATTCCCCCTAGCATATTATATCCTCAACCGGTATTTGATCAGTTACTCGGGCAGGCAGGGGATAAAACAACAGACATCTGATGGGCTGAGAGAGGAGCAGGAGATAAGGAGTGACTCACACACAAAAAAGAGCAAGAAACCAACAGGAGGGGGGGAAATGCATTTCCTGTCGCCTGTTGTGATATTGTCAGTGGAGAGAAGTAACGAAGCGGCTCGTTTAGCCAAGGTGGCTCTCTAATTGTTGAGCTGACAGCAATTAGATGGCGCTCGTTAAAGCTCTGCCCTCATTAGGTTACAGACCACTCGCGGCAAGAGGAGACACTGCAAAGTGCGAGTGTGTCTTAAACAATGGGGCAGGACCAAGAACTGTTGGACGGCCAAGGTAACTGCCAGCGGGTTAGCATATGTCACGCTAATTAACGGGCCCTGATCTTTTAGGTGAAAGAACTTCTTCATTTGACTGCTTGTTTGGTTAAGTTCATGGGCTAATTGGAGGGTTACTCACCTGTTTAAGTGGGCCTGGAGAGATGTGAGAAGGTTGAGGTCCACAAGGTCCTCAGCAAGTCCCATCCAGTGGAGTGCAGACAGAGTGGGAAAACACAGACTGGACCAGCCGATAACAGGCCCTTCTTGTCTAGTCCGTTTTAGTCCTCATCAGATCAGTCTGAGACCTTTCAGTGTAGTCTACTCAGGCCCACTGGGTCCAGGTTTACTCAGGTTCTCTCCAGATCAAACCAGTTCACGTAAGTCCCCGTGTGTGCTTTGTGCTTTCCAGAAACAGATTTATGATTGGGAGTCCAGTCAGGATTAAAATCCAGCTCCAGTGAGTCATTACTGTCAGTATGTAAGACATGTTCGTGATCAAGACCATCCGGATGTTTTTTTTTCTGTCCGACGTTATTCCCCTTTCTGTTTGTGCAGTCTGACATGTTGTAAATCCAGGTTGAGTGTGATTATCTATGCATCCAACTTTTACTGTTTGTGTTTTTTGTTCTTTTTTTAGACCATCCACTTGGGGATCTGTCCGTGCATGCTGATGCTGCGCCAGATGGTGAAAAGTTCCTTCTTATTATCAGACACATCCATATGGCTGTCTGTGTCTCGCTGTTTCAGTTATCTACGTCCACTGTCTCCACGTGCACGCTGATAGAAAACACTTCTCAAAGTGGAACATTTGATGATGATCACGTCGACAGGCATAATCCTGCAGCAACAGACACCGGGTCTTGACACAGACGTCAGATCCAGACGCGAGAAACCAAGATTAGCAGTTAAACATAAACCAGACGGTACAGGTCCATGACCCCATGATATCCATGGAAACAAAGTAATGGGTACAGTAAACAGGAGATACTAGGGAAGGAGCTATAGGGCCTTTTTTTTTCTTCAGAGTTTTCACCAGCTCGTCCCTGGTGGTGACTCTTCACATCCGCCACTCAGACCAACAACATCAGGGTTCTAGAAAAACAGGAGAGCAAGAACACAAAAGTTTGAAAGAAGAACATTACAAACACTGCATTAGATGGAAAAGGATATTGGGTGCAAAGGCGTGACTTCTAACAACAGAACAAGGACGTTAAATAATAGGGATCTGGAGAAGAACATAAGGTCTCGAGAAGGGGATAGAAGGTTCTGGGAACACAATGTTTAAAACAAGAGGCCAAGGTCCAAGAGGCACAACTGGGCACCTGTGAGATCTGGAGAACACCAATTAGAGCTATAATAACACCAAACATTAAGACCATCGCTGTGTTTAATATATCTTGTGAAAGCACAGCTAAACTCCTTTATTGGCTTTAACTTCTGTTGTTTGGAAGCACAAGTTGAACCAGACTTGATCCGACCCACGGGCCTGATTTATGAAAAAAACCTCCAAGGGGTTCATTTGTTTTCATAACGCATGTCACGACTTGAAGTTGAAAAAATTTCTCATATTCACAGACGAAAACTTTTGTGTTTTTCAGGGAGCGTATTACCTCCTGAGGGGCGAACAAGAAGAAATGAAGCAATATGAAAGCGGAGGTTCAAATGTTATGTTTTTTTTGTTTTTTTTTCAGACTTGTCTCGGAGCCAAACAAATGAAAAGGGACACGGATCACAACTCAGTAGTTTTGTTGACTTGTTTAGTCGGGCTGTTTCTCGTTTTGCTTTTGTTTGTTTTTTAAACGTTTAAAAGATTCAATAATGCGTCTCACTTCATATCTAAATGCCACTGAAAACACGGAATTGTGCCTCAATCGGCAGAATGTCACATATTATATCCTTATGTAGAATTGCATCCAAAACACGTCACTTTTTTTTTTAAACTTGGAGAATCTGTTTTCTCTTCTTTTGTGAGGGCTGCTGTGAAGTTGGCGGATACAACAAATGCATCGGCGAGGCGTGCTGACAAGCGAAAGCAAATAAGTGCCTATAGCTCGGAGAGTGATGAAGCGGCGTCGCGGTGGTATACTGCCGCAGCTGCTATTTGTAATGTGCGTGTTTGTCAGGAGAGCGTCTCTTAAGTGTATTTGTCAGGAGGAACATTTCTTAACTGCATTTATGTACAGCCAGTGCTTATTGTGTCAGTTTAAGAATGAAGCAGAGTCTTCCTAATGCCTCAGACTGTATTCATCCATCACAACCGCTGCATATCTCCCCTGTCTTCTCCCCTCCATCCTCCTCCTCCTCTCCCCCCCTTCTCCTCCATCACTTGGCGCGCCATGCAGATGGATGAAGGAGATGGGAGAGGAGAGAGGAGAAAGGCAGTATGGGAAGAGGATAACGCGGCGTGAGAGGCAAGGAGATGGATGGAGAGGAGAGGAGAAATGAAAAATAAGTACGCAGACAAAGGTGTTATGAATAGAGAACAGACAGGGAGAGGAGAGGTATTACAGGATTAAAAATAAACAGTATATGCAAACAGAGCATTAGAACGGGGGGAAAAAAAGGATGCACCAGCAAAAAGGAGGCCGGGAAAGAGAGAAGCGTAAGGTTATATGAGTAGAGCACGACACAAGGAGGGGTATCGTATTAGAGGAAACACGAAAACAAGGGAAGAATAGAAATAAGAAAGCAGATCATGGAGAGTCCAAAATAATACAGACATAATCAATCAGGAGGGTGAAAAGCAGAGAGGGGGAAAAAAAGACAGGGAGGGTTTCAAGGACGAATGAAAAAGAGTCAGGAAGGGAAAAAGGAAAAGAAAGGGCATGAATTAATGGATCAGTTCGAACACATTACAAACACTTTACAAATAAAAAAAAGGTGGTATCTAGCCATGCAGATACATTTGTTAGGTTTCATTTGCTCTGATTCCCAACACTTCCTGTCCACATGTCGAAGTGTCCTTAGCAGTGTTGGGCACGTTACTTTAAGAAAGTAATTAGTTATAGTTACTAGTTACTTCTTCCAAAAAGTAACTGAGTTAGTAACGGAATTACTCCACTATAAAAGTAGCTAGTTACCAGGAAAAGTAACTATTGCGTTACTTTTAATTATTCCCCCTTTTGAGCTCGGCATTCATTTTAGCTACTCGGCATCCATGTATTTAGAAAATGTCTGCCTGCATGGCGGACCGGCACCTGTTCTCCCCGATATTTTTGCCAGTGAGTGCTCTGAAGGAGTCTGAGTCAGCTGTTGATAACAGGAGCATGTTCTCAACAACAAACCTGCCTATCATTGCATTCAGTTCAGTCTGTGTCAAGTTTTTGTGAAGCTGGAGCAGAAAAATCCAGCTGTAGCTGCTTGGACAGCTCTGTGTCCTTCTTTGTTAGCGGAGCTCACGTTAGCCACACCTGGACTGCTGTCATCATCAACAGTGTCAACAACAGTGTTTTTGGCCACTAGTTTTGTAGAAGCGTGTGCCGTTGAGAGACGATTCATTAGATAAGAGTTGCTTACAACGGACGTAGACAAAAGAGATTAAAGTAGTGTCTTCCACTTTGAAAACGTTAACTTTCCCTCTGGACTCACTGTTGCTGCAGCTGACCTCTGCTAGTTAGTGTGTGCGAGGCTGCTGTGTGCGTGTGGTTTGTGTGTAAACTGAACATTGCCTCTGATTGGCTTACGAACTCCCACTCAACGTTAGAGAGCCAATCACCATCACTTATGCGGTTTTCCCGCCCCTCCCTCCTCCCCCACAAGCTAAAAAAAATAAATAAAATAAAACCGCTTTGCAGCTCCGGTGGCTGAGAGCCGAGTCGGATGACAACAGCTTTAATGAGCAGCTTCAGTTTGTAACGCGCCACATTTAATAGTCGGTAATGGTAACCGCATTGTAACGGTGGAAATAGTAATTCGTTAGATTACCCGTTACTGAAAAAAAGTAACGCCGCTAGTAACGCCGTTTATTGTAACGCCATTATTCCCAAAACTGGTCCTTAGTCACGACACTGGACCCTGAACTGTGTGTGTGGGGCCTCTTGACAGGCAGTTGTCTCCTTCTGATCTCCACCCACCAAAACTCTATATAAACACCTGTTTTTCTCTAATGTTTGCACAAATGTAAACATATGACTTTCTAGTACATCTAGAAACCAATCACCATTATACAACAAGTAGTTCCGACCAAGCAATCTGATTGGTCAACAAGAAATTTAGACCGCGCTCAAATCAGCATGACAGCACGCCTGACTCATTACTCAAAATATTACTCCGCCAAGTCTGTGTATCCATCTCCATGGCAACATTGTAACTGTCAGAGCTGGAGTAGGAAACGGCGGAAAAATAGGCTTCAGTGCTGCTTGCTGACCGCATCACTGTCGTGCTCAAATGACGTTAAAGCACACCCTCAGGGTAATATTGCTTAAAGCTGCGTGTGTGTTTGTATGAGAGGCCAATGATTAAGTTCCGTTCATTTACCATTTTCAGACGCTTCTATGTCAGATTCCCGCCATACTCAAATTCACATAAATGAAATTGTTTATGCTAAGAAATTACATTCAGTGACCCTGCCACCTTTTTGTAGCTTCAAACAGTGTTCTGGGGACCTTATTTTCCTCTGAGAACAGCTTGTTTATTAAGTTATGGAATAAATAAATAATTCAAGTTCCTATAATTACCACATTAATATTACGAATATCAAAATTTGGTTCGATTTTTGATTTCTTTTTTTATTCCAAAACTACATAGTGCCCCTTTAAATCCTGAGAACATACAGTTTCCAGATGAACTTCAGTAAACAGTCTGACATTGTGTGTGCTCCAACAGTTATTTCTATCATCAATTAATAAGCTGATTACAAACATTGGATTGGTCCAACTGTTGAAAACTATACTGAAAATATTCAGTCATCCTCAACAGCATGGCAAAGAAATAGCTGGAATCAGGGAATGTTCCCCATTTTCGCTTGAATAAACAGTAATCACTTAATAATCAAAATAGATTAACTTTCTTTTGATCAACTAATTGATTAATGAATAAACTGTTGTAGCATGAACACTAACATTTCTATACCATGAGCACCACAGGTGAAATTACATTTTACTGTTATAGAATGGAGGCTGGAAAAACATGAATGGATATTCTAAAAACCTCAACACACTGTAACCACTGGAGGAATGTAACACAATGTGTATGTTTTTGTCCTTTGTGCCATCTGACCTGATCAGAAAACAAGAAACAACAAAAAGGAAGGGTCGGATGGGAGCATGCTACACAAGAGCGAGACTGCAGCTGGTGCAGACGGGTGAGGCGAAGCATCGCAGGGTGAGAGAAAAGGGAGAAACTGTAAGGAGACTGTGGGAAAAACAAATCCAGGGAGTGTGGAAGTTTTAAGTGCCAGTCATTACTCTTTGTGTGTGGTGTTGGCGCGCTGTCTTTGTGAGGCCGAGAGACCTTCAGATCTTAAAGTCTCTCCATTCGACACTATGAGGCCGCCGGACGTCTGCTGCTGGAGTCGTCCCGGAGGAAGAAAGACAGAGAGAGATAGTGGAGAAGGAGAATGAGCAGCGAGAGAGACATGGAGAGAAACAATAAGAAACTGTGAAAAAACACTGACACAGATGCAGCAAAACAGCACTGAAAAATGGAGGAAGCATATAAACTGTCAGGGCGGTCAGAAAGCCAGGGATGAGAAGAAAGACAAGGGGAAGTGACGGAGAGTGGTTGAGAGACACAGCGGGGAGGGAGGGGAGAGAGAGAGAGGGAGAGGGAGATTCCGAGAGATGAATTCAGAACAACAGACGGTGGTGAGGAATGAGGCCGGGCATACAGGATGACACTGAAAGGAGTGATGATAGATCAACACACAGAGGACAGACAGGCTACAGGGTCACAGCCGGGCTACGGGGAGAACACACGCTCACACTTCGCAGAAGGTCACACACACACACCCCCGTGTTATTCTCGGCTATTTTTTCCATCTGGCCTAACCTTGTGGGAGCGCGTGCGACGGCTCAAGGCGGTCGCACAAGACGACACACAATGGCATGCGCAGACCCAGGGGGGCTTCGTAGGGCGACCCTGAACTTGCACACAAACACTAGTATTGTGTCGCGGTGAGGACATCGTAGTAAATCACATTAAAAATGAGCCTCAATGTAATTCTTATCCCCTTAAAATGAACGAGTCTACCTGGAGGGAACCCAGCGGTGTGACATTGTAAAGAGATTTTCATCCTCCAAACCCTATTAATACGTTACACACACACACCCACACACACACACACACACACACGCACACACACACACACACACTCACGTTCAATGTTTGCCTGACTGTTCTTGAACTAATAGCACTTTACTTGACATAATCACAATATGTTTGTGTCAAGCATGTAATTACCGCTAATCCCGTTGGAAAAACTCCCCACTTAGCATTCAGGTTAAAGAGCTACTTCTGAATCTGAATCCACATGCGGCATCCTGTCACAAGCGAGATCTCGAGCTCCGGGCGACACCGTGACTCACGACATGCTCTCTGCTCGGTATTTGTTCAATGGGTTTTTCAGGTGCAGATGTTTTTTCAGTGACACTTACAATAACACTGCATATCTACACACGTGCTAGTTATCTGCTTGCTGTATCGATGCCCGATTCCCTCCCAGTGCAACTGAACTGCAGTGGACAGGGGTCAAAAGCTACAGTCCTGCATCCGTGCAAGAAAATGCATTAGGCGGTTCAGCAAGTGAACATGTCTTCGAGATTTCCCTCTTTGACTGCCGAAAATTCAATGTGGATGTGGATGTGTCTCCTATTTTGTTGCATTGATCGGAGGGAGGGAATCGCTTAGCACCATTAGGAATGATTACAGCTCCTTCAATATTAGCCCTTCTCTTAGGCTAGACTTGAAAAAAGGTTTGCATCAACCTGCCTGAGGTGAAATTCCAGTTTCCTATCATGTATCTTTAAAAGGCCTCAAGGAAAAAAAAAAGAGAAAAACCCAAGAAAATAATATTTAAGAATGGCACTTAAAAAACAACAAACTCAAACTGATGTACCCATTGTTCCGCCGGGAACAAAACCTGTCTATGAAAAGCAAACAAACAAAAAGAGAAAACTATCACCCACAACGTGCATATTTCTCATGTTGGGTCACCCTTTTGACAACTGCAGGCCTTTAATGGGGTCTCTCTGTGTAGCTGTCAGTTGCCGTGTTCCTCAGGCGCTCTGACTCACTGCGGCTCCCTCTCTCTGATCAGATCAATGTTGTCTTTCCCTGCAATGCAGCAACCAGTGAAACACATCACAGGCACAGCTACACCCTGAGAAAACCCCAACAGCCTTTGTACAAACACAGGAGTATTATCCCTCATTGCAGGTTGCCCTCGAAGTAGCAGCCATCCCAGAATCAAAGAGAGGAAACAAAGAACAGAAAGGCCAGCAGGTAAGTTTTCCCTCTATGCGTAAAGTGTCAAAACAAAAACTCTCATAATTGTCTTTGTTTGTCTGTCTCTGTGCGCTCTGAGATATTCTTTTTTAGAGGGCTCCCCTGACTGACACACTTCAATCAGTAAAGGTTATGATGAGGTAAGAGCTGCAAATTAGGCCTTTTGGGAGAACGTCAGGAGTTTGTGCATATGGTGGCACGTCAACGCCGCAACAAAATGCAAGTTCCCAATCCCAGCTCGCGAAACTCTAGCCTGTTAGAGCCCTAATGAGCAGCCGTCGACTTCTCTCCTTCCAAACTCCAATTTGCCATCATCCTCTCATCCTGCACAAACTTCCCCCCTAATTCAGAGGTGAGACAAACAACTAGAAAACAACTTGTTATCTTAATATCCGGGTTAGGAACGGCACTTGAAGCAATCGGAAATCTGTGCAACGCTCCTTTCATTCAATAATCATGGACTCTGATGTCCAGCGCATTGAATTGTTACAAATGTCAGACTGACTGCCGATGCGGCAGAGTTCACGGAGGTGAAAACTTTCCCTGAACTCATCAGCTGAGCTTGCAGCGCCGTGCACACACATCGCCCGTCTCCTCCTCGCTATCAACGTGAGGCTCAATGACACCTCATTTCAGCCCATTCAGAGAGGCCAATTGAATGACATATCAGCCGCTGATAAAGTATTTCGACTCAGCTGTTTAAGCCACTCCTGTGAAATGGTGTCTCCATTTATTCGTTCTAATGAAAGCCCAATTTCCTGAGTGGATTAGTGTTAAAGGGGAAGTGCGCTGGAGTGGGCTTAGCACAGGGAAAATCTACCCCGCAAAGAAAAATTCACATGCTCTTGTGGATTCCTGCTATCATAGCTCGACTGAGCCCGTCGAGCAGCCTTTGTGAGCATGTGCAAGTCACTTCAACAGCTCGAACTGAGAGAACTGGAGCCTGATTACATAAAAAGTAGGTTGTATTTAGTAGACTTTGCCAGCAATCACTGAGTTACATAAAAGCAATTTTCCACCAGTGTCTTGCGGGTTAAGGAAGACGTATATCATAATAACATAATCATACAGCATTGTGCTTTCACTGTCATGCTTCTTTGCAATGCTCGGATAATACTGTAAATGCACAATGACAATTTGAGACAAATTTAGTAATTTAAATTCAATTTAGTAATTGCAATTTTTAGGCGAGAAAGGTATATTTCTCTGTCATCCAGCTTTCTGACAACTATTCACTGTCAGTCAGTGGCACCATAAAAACTTTAAGGGAGGTTAGGAGATCAAGAGATACTCGATGAAAGCCTGACGCTCAAGTGTTTCTAAGTTCTGAAGCTGCAGATGAACCATACTCAATGCAGCAAATTGGTCTATGACTGTGTTAAACTTTAGCCTGTCTTTCACACCCACTGCAGATCATTAGAAGTTACTTCTTGGTAACAGCACAGGCAAGTTTTGATCAGGGATCTTGATAACACTGACCAAGGTCATCAAGACTTCTTCCGGTAAAGACTCACAAACACCATGACGCATTTACATGATAGACCTCGCTGCTCATGTTAGTAAATGTGCATTGTCCCTTCTTTATAAAAATATATTGTATTATAAAACTGTACTTAAGTCTTTTGGCTTTTTCTTAGTGCTTGTACTGTTTTGCTTGGCTCTTAGTCCGACAGACTGCTTTTACTGCTCATGTTGATTCTCCATCTACTTATCTCCTCTACTCTATGTCTTCTCCCAGTTTCTTATACTACAGTATCTACATTAATAATAGTTGTGACTGCATCCGTTGTCTTGTGCATTATGCATAGGATATTCCCTTGAAATTATATGTCTGCCTTGTTACCCCTGGAGGGCTTCAATTACACTCTGGCTGAATCTTGAGCAAGTTGCTCAGATTTATATCGAGAGCACCCGAGGGGCAGAGCGCAAACTGTCAGTGTGTATGGCTAAACATAAATATATATAAAGTTTTCAGCTGAACGAGAGTGGTGTCAGAATGTGTTCATTAGTTTTGTTTTATTTATATACATTTTATAGAGAAAGGCACAGAAATAGAATATTCACTAGAAAACTAGCTTTTATGTTTGATTTGGCTTTACAATGCGTCCTGAGCCATGTTAGTCAATTCACACCTGGGTTTAAATGTGTCGAATTGAATCTCACTTCCCCAATCTATATGCAAATACAGACCTACATCACTGGAACAAACCGATGCAACACTTGCAAAATGTTTGCTGATTTAACAAGAAGGCCCAAATAGTTAAGAATTTGGTGTAGTTTCACATAGTTAATAGAGTTTCTGCTAATGCAGCCAATTCTCCAAATTGAGCATTTTTTAAAGGAATCTGGGAAGTCAAAAAAGCCTTTATTAGTTCCTGTTTGCTGCATTTGTCAGATTTGACTTAATGCATGAGGTGTAAGCGGTGAAACCAGTCAAAAAAGTGCGTTAAAACAGCTGTTGGGAGGTGCAATGCACTTCAGACACAGACAGCAGACAGTCTGGTAGAGCGATGCCGCAACAAACTGACACTTTTTACAAGGAAAGAAACATCTTAATGTTTTGCATTTAATGCCTGATTTACAAGAGGGCATCAACTGTTAGAATTTGTTGTAGCCACTTGTTCAGTGTCTCCTATTGGACAGCTCTTAAAACCTGTGATATGGCAGGGGAGTCTGGTGATAGTGTTGTTACCAATTCAATTTTTAGTTGAAACATTGGCGAGTTAAGATACTTCATTGAAAACGGTGTTTAATCAAATCAGCCTGTTGGTGTGCCACTTCTTATTGCTATATGGAAGACGTCAGTTGAGTAGGTGGTCCTTTAGTGTGGCCATGACGCGTCTGTACACACTGCTAAACGAATGTGGTCACTTACGGCCCAGAACACCTCCACATGTGATCCGTCTAATCGGATCTCAGTATGTTGATACAAGGTCTGAACAGCTTCTGTGACACTCTGCATGTGTCGTAGAGACTGTGTGTAAAATATTTGTCGTACCAAAGAAGACACACAGATGTGGCAAAGTGTCCAAATTTTAACTTACTCAAGACATTTAAACTTTTCATAAAAGGGAAAAAAGCAGGGTCCTTGGATATCCTTCAATATGGTGTTGAATTTCAGCCGACCTTCACTAGCTTTTCTTTTGCACCAACGTAATGTTCCTTTTCCGCTCTTAAGCACTCTGCTTGTGTCATTCCTAATGGCCAACAAGCCATTTCAAGGTGCTTAAAGTGCAATAGTTTGTAGTACCCTAATGGAGGACACCCAGAGAAAGATTTCTTCTGCCCGTGACACTGCCAAACTACCAGTGCATTGGAATTACGCCCAAACAGTGCGGTGTCTGGCAACAAGGTCACAGCGCCTGGCACAACTCACTTTGAGCAACAAAATAAACTGAACAGTTCTTAAACTTCTTAAGAGCTTCAGAGTCGTTGAGTTGCCATATTGCATTGTTCTGACATTAAGCCTGGTAATTGGCAAGAGCTGAAAACAAGAATCAATAAGGTGTAGGTGTACAACAGTGTAGGGAGGTTATTTCAAGATTTAGTGTCTCACGTGAAAACAAATGCAAAGTTTCTTACAATGAGAGACACTCTGACCTGATTTGTTGACAATCACAGAGAAAAGAGTTAACTACAACTTCAGATGCTACATCGTCTCTATGCACACCCTTTGTCTCTCTTACTATCTTCCCAGTGCAAAATGATGGCGTCTCTCTTATTCATTCTCTTGTTCACACTCACTCAGTTTCTCACTGTTCCACTCTCTGTTATTGTCTTGCTCAATTTCACACCCTCAATTGCACATTGTCTATTTCTCATCCTCCATCCCTCTCTGTTTCTCGTATGTCTCCCACCCACTCTCTCTCTGTCAACTTCTTTTTGTCTTTCTTTCCACCTCTCTGAAATGCTTCCTCCTTGCTCTGCTGCTAGTCTATCGCTTCCTCCCATATCTGTCTCTCTATACCTGCCAGTTCCTTGGGAGAGGTGGGCTCTTTGGCGACAGATGGCGGCCTGCTTTTCATCTCAATGGCGACCCTGGAGGAGAAACGGGCCTTGGTGGGCGAGAGCAACTCCTCATTGGCCGAGGAGTCAGTCCTTGTCATTATGCTCCGTCCGCTGCTCTCCTCCTCGACCAATGCCACAGTGTCTCTCAGAGTGTTGCTAGGCGACATGGCCCTGGACGGTGAAAACACTTGGTCGTCCTGACTGTCAGGCATTTTTGAGGCAGAGCGAGGGAGGACTTGGACCTGCCCGCCTCCTCCTTGTCCGTTGCTCTGCGGCCTCGCCGCAGTTGCAGCAATGGCTGCTTTTCCATGGCCTGTCCCTTGGTTGCTGTAAACCTTGTATCGTATCATTAAGATGATAATAAAGACCAGCACAGAGGCGACGATAATCCCTCCAATGATGATGATCATAGTACCACCTAGGAAGTGGCTGTGCAAAGCTTGGCACTGGCTGAACTCCGTGTCCGTGGTGAATGACAGACAGCCCAAAGGGCGCGTGGCAGTCAGTGATGTGACGACATCATCAAACACGGCCAGGACACAAAGATCGTAGCTGCGTCCCGCAGCGAGGTCCCGAACCAGGAAGTCATTGCTGCTTGATGGAATCATCCTGCCAAAGGAAAGAAAAAAGAGATGAAGATATTATTGTCAGATGTAATTACTTAAAATAAATTAACAGACATCAATACAAATATATATATATATATATATATATATATATATATATATATATATATATATAAATATATATATAAATATATATATATATATATATATATATATATATATATATATATATATATATTAAATAGGAAAAAATCAAAATACACAGGAGGGGGGCTTTAATTTAGTCAACAAATACTTAAAATTCATTAATTTCACATCAGTTGCTAACATGACAAACACTGTTTGCTCTAGTCAGTGTACAAAAGGTCAGCTGAACATGCAAAAGGATGAAAACTATCAACAAGCGTGTATTCAAATCAACATACACAGAGAAAAACGTCTGACATAGAAAATTACAGTTGTACCACAAGGCAAGCTTGGGTTAGGGCTGGGTAAGGGTTATACAAATGTACCTAGATTAGTTACTTCAAGAAGTTGGTACAACCAAAACACAAATTACAAAACATTTAAACAGCTCAGTGTAATGGACCAGACAAGAAAGCAGCACCTAAACCTGGAGAGACATTTCAGTTGGCACATGATTGAAATGAAAGTTCTGATTCGGGCAACTTGTCCTTGGTAAATCACCAAAATGAAGAGACAACCTGGGTTTAAGCAGGAGGAACAGGAAGTTGAACCAATAAAAAGACAAATATGCCTGACGTTATTACACAGTATCTTACAACAGTGCTCTCAATGACATTGGCCTGTCGGGTGGTTCTCATAGAAACCAGTTGGAGTAACACTCAGAGAGCCAAAACACCTGCCAACACAAACCAACTGTGTCCAACTCTGTCTGTCTACCCACCGTTACACTGTACCAATCAAACAAGCAGGGCCATATAACAAAAACAAACCAAACCAAAAAGAAAAAAAACTGCTGGTATTGCTCCCTTGTATTCTGTTGTGTGCTATTATACGAAAAGCACAGCAGTGACACATGCACTATCATCATATATTTTCATGCGGAGCTTCTGCCCGTGGCATGACAGCCACCTCATCGCTCTTATTTCCCCACAGAGTTCGAATTCATAAGTCTGTGATCTGACGAACACTCACGCGGACCCAACTGCAGATCCACTGCTGTGGAAATTGTCGTTCTCTGATTAAACACATTCCTGATTCGCACCACTGTCGACTCCTATCTCAGTCTCTCCCAAGGTAAATACTGTACATCCAGTTTTTCCTTGTCAGAGCAGATTCCTGGGGGGAAATCCTGGGAGAGAATATCACACAGGTAAACAGGAGGCAGTGTGTCTTCTATGTTTTTGCTTTCTCTTTCTCCATCCTTGGGTATCTGCTCTCTCCAGGGGTCCTCAGGATAACAAGTGGAATTGCCAAACACCCATATGTCAAGTGCTACATTTGATCTAAATCATATTTCCCTTCTGCTTCATTCACATTTTCTCCAATGCACTTTCAGTCATTGTGCTTATGCCCATCCCTCCCCCATAAATGTATTTCCACCTCTGCACACAGACAGACAGGCTGTGCAGTAAAGTCAGAGTGAAACAGAAATTATGGGAGGTTTGTGTGCTTGTGAGAGCCAGTGGGCAGCAGGGTCTAGTCTCAGTGCCAAGCTCATCGATGGCATTGAACCTCCACCAGGAAGTATATCTTGGCAGATAGCTCCGTGTGTGTTTCAGCGTGTGTTTGTGAACTTGTGTGGTTGTGAAAAGATCCCTGGACTGAGTTCTTATTAAAAATCGAACCAGGGAACTTTAACTGCCGTGATGTCTTGCCATAGGGTTGCAGCATGATTTGAGAGCTGAGCTTGACC
Source organism: Sparus aurata (assembly GCF_900880675.1). Taxonomy (NCBI): domain Eukaryota; kingdom Metazoa; phylum Chordata; class Actinopteri; order Spariformes; family Sparidae; genus Sparus; species Sparus aurata. The sequence continues at coordinate 18,383,795 of NC_044188.1, read as the reverse complement.
GGGGTTCCCAAAAAGCAATTTCAAAAGAGGGTATTGAAAACAAAAAGTTATAGAAAACAGCACCGCTGTCAACATGATTAAACTTCACAAAACTACAAACTAGGACGTCTCCTAACTGTGTTTGAACAAAATGATGCTGTGGTTGTTTGTCTCCTCATCTTCGCAGTGTGGAAAAACTAAATCATAGTTTATTACGAGGAGAAGTCAGTGGGAGACCCAGGCTGGCAGTGTCCTTCAGTGAAATCCTCCAAGCACATGTGGGCTTCTAATCAGACATCTGCGCTCTGACACACTGCTTTCCATCTTAACAAACAACTTATTGCTCAAACTTTGCACGACATCTTTGATGTTGTTGAAAACCGTGATGAGCTGTGATTCTCATGACACACAGTGAGGTGTGTAAAAGTGTTGCTTAGGAGCTAAATAATGTGACTCAGCACACGTTACATAAAAGTCGTGACTGGTGATAATTAAATTGTCATGGAGACAGCTGGATGGAGCAACATTCATCATAACTTTTCGCAATGTGCATACAGTCGTTTGAATATGAAACAACAGTCGACGCGGAATTTGCTTTAGCGCATCATCTAATGTAAATATTGTGAAATGGCTGTTGGTGTTTAGACTGGTTCCTCATAAACCTCAATTTCAATATGCATTTTTGTCTACCACCAGGCACAAAATCTCCCAAGACTGACTGATGATCCACTTAGGCTGGCAGCCTGGCTCCATTTCTATCAGTTTCCACATGCCCATTATAGACTCAATAACTGAATAAACTCAGGTTTTGCCCTGTGTTGTTGGTAGCTGTTACTCTGAGGGAAACGGAGAGTGATCTGATTATCTTTGCGACAGTGGCGGCAACAATAACGCCACTTAGAAACGCTATAAAAGTCATCTGTTTCTACTAAAACATGCAATTTCAAAGTAAATATTGACTGCAAAATGTCATATTGTAGAATTATGACACCACTGGCATTTAGATTGGACTATTAATCTCCCTCTCACTATGCTTTTTTGTCTGCCACTGGGCACGAAATCCTCCAGGAAAATGAAGGCTGATTGGCGATGCAGTCAGACTGGCAGCCTGGCACCATTTCTACTGGCTTTTACATCTCCATTAGGGACTTAATGAATGAATGAACACAGGTTTTGTCTTGTGATGTTGCTGGGTGTTGCTCTCAAGCAAACAGGTTGTCTTTGTGACAGCGGTTCCAACAATAACACCTCTTAAAAATGCTAGAAAGTCATCTGAGAATCCACCCGAGAGACCAGTATGAGTTATTATTATACTGATATAAACTGACAGAGAATAACTAATGAAGGAAGTTTAGTGTTTACTGAAATTTATTCTTACCAGTTCTTGACATTTCCAATTCGGTGTGATTTTCTGTCAGTCAGTCAGTCTGTCTGTCAGTTTCATTTCAAGGAACTCTCTTTCTTGTTTATTTGATTTGTTTAATTGGATTTCAATAACGACACGGCTACAATTAACAAAATATTACAGTTGCAGCCTTCTGTATGCACCCAAGCATCAATCTGCAGAATAATACAAAGTCAAATAAATTGTTAAATTAAGATTAAACGATAAGTTTAATAAGGTAAACCAGGGAAGACTAAGGACATAAAGACCCAAGATGTAGTAGTTAGCTGACCTCCTAACTCACATTGGCTAGAAGAATCTGATATTGGCATCACTCTGTAAACCCCACACACCACTGGGCTTGATCAGTGCAGATGTCAGGTCATAAATATCAATTATCACTGAAGCAACTCAAATCAATCTAATCTAATCCAACCAAATTGGCTGAGACTGAATCAGTGAACCCCTTCGCGCTGGCCAGATAATCTTTGCCAACCATCAACATCGCCTCCAAACACAATCCCTCCTATGATTGTCACACAGGGCGAATCAGGTGGAAATCAGCTCGGAAATCCCCCAGTGTGCCCCCAAACAGCCGCCCACCCACTCATCAGTGTTCTCTCCTTAATAGGATTCAAACCGAAAAACTTGCACTGGCCAAAGGCTTTGCCAACAGGCAACCTCACCCAAACCGAGAAGTGAGTGGGAGGCATGACAAGGAGGAAATTCTTGGTGGGGGATGTTATTAAAACGAAATACCACCACCATCTGCCCAAGTAGTAGAACTGAGTAGAAGACTCCCTGAATGTTCTGAATGAAATGTAGCGCTTTAATGCCAACTCCTACATTTGTGTACGCATCTTTTTCTTACTGTTCTTTGGATGTTCTTCTTTCTTATTTCAACTGTACTGACTTCTAAAAGGGTTTGGTTCCAGAATAACCTTGGAGCAACAAAGGACTTAATGTCTTGCTCAAGGATACTTCAATAGATTTGTTGTTTACCCCCCTACAGCGTAGACAGATGTACAAAAATGATCGCAGCAATTTCAATTATTTCTAATGGAATCAGCATATGGTATTTGATTTGCTCATTGGCTAGCATCTGTTTGTGTTTTGTACATCGACAGTTATACATATGTGTGAGGACTAATGTCACATTAACGACATATCAATAATTTGGGGTTTGTGCACACAGAACAAGGATTGCTGGGCAAAGCAGAAGTGGTTCTGAAAGCCCATTTGACACTGCAATCGCACTGGATGATTTATTCAGTTAATGGTTTCAACCCTGGGACACACACATGCACTGACATACACTCAGGGAGAGTTAAACAGCTTGATGGATTCTTTCGCTCCACAATGCAAACAGTAAAAAATAAAACAACTCATGGTTTGTATGACACTGATGTTCTCTCGCACGCAACACACAAACGGATCAACAGTCAGTAATGTTTTGTCACTCCTCGGTTTATCCTCACACCCGCAGGAACACGTACATGAACGCACGCCCGCACACACGACTGCGAGTCTCATCCAAATACACAAACAGATAAACCATCTCTCTGTTTGAATTGAACAGATTAGCGCTCGCCATGCGATCTGGCTCTGTGTACACACGCACAGAAATACTACAAGCATGACAATAGCCTGATTAATGTGGTGGAATGACTGCATGAGCTGACAGATCCTCAAAGTTCTCCACTTTTCAACACAATTCATTTATTTCTTTAACATGAGGAAGGCTTTCTGCACATGATCACTGGCAAAATGCCCGCATTTGGTGTGAGCCGGGGTTTTTCATGTGGGAGAGCGCAATAATGGCAACCAGCGCTCAGATCTGACACCTTGCTGCTGCAGTAAAAATGCAGATTTTCAGACTTTATTCTTTTCAGACTAAAAGCTTTTGCTGCTGACCTTTAAAAAGCATGTCTCGTCGGACTGTGTTGACCAAGATGATGGATAAACAGATTTTCTTTCATTATGTCAGGGTCAGGTGTTACACCAAAAGTCACAGCCGCAAAAAGCACCAGTTCTTAACGTCCTCAGTCAAACAAGTTATAGAATATTTTAACGGACAGAACAACGAAGAACAGGATGTGCAGGTAGATGGAGTTAAGCCCAAACTATTCACAGAATAAAATAATGAAATGTTATTTGCTTTCAAGTAAGTTATGTCAGCGATATAAAAGATACAATCTGTATACACCAGTTGGGGAATACATGAGGAGCTGCCATGCAAGTGTAATGCGATATGTGTGGATATCCATTTGTGGAAGTAAGGTGAGAGAAAGAATTGCGTAAAGCAATGCAATACTGTATGAAATATGTATTGCACATGAGTAAACTGTACCGTGTAACTGCAGGTGCACACTGGACGAGGTGTGCAACATAACACATGCTCCTATTGTGTTACTGGACGCTCGGAAATGCAGCTAGCCTGTTGTCTTAGAATAGCTAAAGGAATTCAATAAAAATGAAAGGGAAAACCTTGGCCACTGCGGATATCAGTAAGAGTAACCCTGGAAATAGCAGAGGGCACACTGTTTTCTCCTCTCATATGAACATAATTCAATACATCAACTCCAAGTGTGTAAATGCCATCATGGTTGTTTCAGTCTAATTTGATTAAAAGCACAGCAGGTCACGTATCCTGTGATTGAGCCTGAGATTGAACCCTTGTTTACACTGTGTATACAAATTTTCCCTGTGTTCATATTAATTTCTACCTCAGCCAGCATCTTCACCACCTGCCACTAATGCGCTATTGCAATGCATTACTCAATTTTTTTGCGTATTTTCAACAATCAAATGCTGATCATTGGCATCAGGTGAAACCTTTGTGGGGAATGCATATGTCAGCTCATATGTGCTACGACAGCATCAGATACAACAAAACAGGGACTTTTAATGTGTTATCATGGTGTTCACATTAATCTATTTCTTACAAATCACTAGTGTTCGAAAACAAGAACTGGCTGAAGTTAAAAAAAGAAAAAAATGGTTCCAAATGGTCAGATTCTTCAGAATCATGTAACGAGCTCGCTGATTCCTATGGTGCTGGAAACTTACAACACGAAATCATGTTAAAAAGCTTGACTTCATTTTACAAAAAATGATGACAACAGTGCCAGTTGTAATGTCTGTATGACAATAATTATTTTGTTTTAAATGTTTTTATTAAACTCTCTATACACATGTAGTCGCTTCCTAACGTACAGTATAAAGAGGTTAAAGTCCATACAGGGAGGAGGTTGTTGAAGGAAGGTCAGGTTAAACAAGCACAGATCTTTCACTTTTCATGTGTGAAACCAGGATTAAAGTTGAGTTCCTAAAGCTTACTCGGATAGTGAAGTTAAATTCCATGTGTTTCGTATGTGCGCTTGTAACTGAAGTCACAGAAGTAACATAATGTTTTAAACCCAAACCAGAGTGTGCTCCTTAACCTAGTCAAAGTGTGATGGGACAACGAAGTGTGGTACGCCTGTAAGTGGCCCACTGCAATGGTCATGTAGTTTTGAGGAACTGTGATACAAGTACTTTTGGAAGTTTTTGGCAAATCGACCTGTTCAATCCTTTTGATATGAGGATGTGTTGGTTTTTCTTGGACAAAGAAAACCCAAATAAAAATGAATGCTGTAGACATATTCTCTTATCTCATCCATTTTAGATGAAGACAGACTATAAATCTATCAGTACAGGAATCAATACAGAATCAGACCGATAAGCGGAATCAATAATGGCATTGGTACCATCCTTATTCGACTTGCACATTATTATGAGCATGTCAGAGGTGGCTAAAAGATATTGTCTTATAAACAGGATGGTGAGCCATTGTCATGGAACAGTTGAGCCCGTTCTTGTACGCACTCTAAACTCTGGTGATGTATTTGCATTAATCTTCAGCACCCTCCTTTGTTTCTCCTTCTTAAGTCAACCCAACTTTAGACAAAGCAACTTTAATAGACCTATAATGCATTAAAGATCGCTGTCATTAACTAAGTTGTCTCTTTCTCTCTGCACAGTTCACTCCTCGGCCTCTGGCATTAATGACGCCTATTAAAACAAATTGCAGCCCTAATCGCAACTGACTATTTTTAACTGCGACTGAAAGCCCAATGAGGTCTCACAGGAGTCAGGTAGAGCTGGGGTGCAAGTCATCCTTCCTAGAGCAATCTGTCACAACACATGTGTTATCCTGACTGCTTAACAGCTATGGTCACGTTGCCATCTCATGTGCATGTTTTTTTTTTCGAGGTGTGATCTGGTTCTAAGAAAATTGTTGGGAGCCTTCGTGCTCCTGTCGACGCCAGGGCTATTTTCTCGTGCATATCTCTCTGCATTTGAACGGAACACACATATTGACATGTTTTCCCCCCCTTCATCAGCTCTCCTTTCTTGGCTTTTCATCTCTAACTGCTTTCAACACCACTGCAATCGAAGACTGGTAATTACTGTCATTTCCCCCAGGTTACTCCTCGCCCCTGTGCCTCAAAGCACAACTTAACGGTGTAATTCACCATTTAACTGCTTGATAACTGCAATAGAAAAATCCCAGAGAGAATTGGTCAGAATTTTCACACTTTCTTCCACAACTTAACATCACATGCATGGATGGATGGATTGAAGGATGAATGGATGGATGGATGGATGATTAGACAGACGGACGGACAGATAGATCTCCAGGGAGATAAACCACGTTGTATTACAAGCTGGTTGTTGGACATAAAGATGGCACCTCTTTAATGTAATAAAAATTCCTTGCCTGGCACATCCGAAAAAAATAAAGGTTTTAGCCTTCTGGTTTACTTTCCGGGAGTGTATGCGGTAGTTTTTGTCTCACTGGCCATGCCCATAGACTTTAAATTGTGATGATGTCGCAGATGTTTAAATCACAGACATATGAAACCTCTGTGAATCAAAAATATGAACAAAAGAGTCACGACTGACCTTGTTTGGAGTGTGTCCTGTCAACAGTTTTACAGACATTTTTTTTTTTTTTTTTATCATTGGTCTAGTATGAAAATTGCTTTTGCACCTACAATTGAAAACAAGGCTGAGCACCATATCCATCTTATCTTAGAAGCATGTAAATGACACATTATCCAAGAAAATGCTGTGTGCATATGAAAACAGTCATCGTTAGATGTTAATTTAAGGATAAACTTGTTATTTGGGCTCAGCCTTTTGCACTGGTATATAATGAGAATAAATAAAATGACGCGCACACACACACAGACATTGAATTCGATATCCAATACAGAACAGCACCAGAGCTGTCACTGGGTCTGTATAGCAGAGGTGTAGTCAGTCTGACTAAGGCCTCTGCATCTCTGGTCAAACGGCATTAATAGACACTAGTAGCGCTGTTATCAGCCGCTCTCCTTTATTAGCATGTCATTATTGTCTTGTCTCAGGCGAGAGCAGGAACAGGTTCGTTAGAGGCACTTGTTACAGAAGCGTGCTGATGAGGGGCTTGTTGTGTGTCTGCTGTCTGTGTGTGTGTGTTCCCGAGTGAGTGTGTCCAGTCTGAGTGTGGCTGACATTTCCAGGCCTGCTCTGGGTATGTACACTCACGCGCACATCTGTGCCTGTGCGTGAGCCTGACATTTCCATGCTGTCTGCATTCAGTGATGTTAACTGACAGGAGGACGTTTTGTTTGTAAATACTGTCCATCAATCAACCCTTGGGCCCTTGAAATGCACGCGCACACACACACACACACACACACACACTTGAGAGATGTCATGCAGTCACATCCAGAGCCCTGGGTTCTGACTGTTGATCTAAGCAGAACGTCAAGTGAATATTTATGATAATGTGCCCCGGCTGTTTTTAAATAATTTAATGTGCCAATTATTCTTCCAGTGCAGACAGAGCAGAACAGAGGAGGGCAAAGGGTTGACAGCAAAGTCCCTGCAGCGCACACATCCTGTCCGTCCTGCAAGACACGCTGCAAAAAATGACCCAGAGCGGGGCATAGAGTCGAGCATAAATGGACAGTTTGATGGATGGATGGACGTGCGGACCTACAATAAGCTTCAGATCAAACAGTGGGATATCTCAAACCTGCCAAAAGAGTGACATTTTTTGTTTCTTTCTTTTTTTGCAAAAGAGAACCTTTCGACAAAAAAATCACCATCGGAGCTTGTCATTTCTTGCAGAACTGAGCAGCCATTAGCTAGTCACAGGACCCAGGGGACAAAATGTGATGTTACAAGCTTTAATTATGAAAATAAGTGCCACATAATTAATAATTCTTGGTGCACTTCCACTTTGAGACCGTGTGAGCTGAGGGCCCCGTCCTGTCGCCACCTCTCAGGAGGTGAGCCATCCCCCCTCGCCTCCCTCTGGGGGAACTGAGTCAGTGTTTTTAAGCACTGTAAGATTTTAGCTCCACTGGTGTTTTGACACAGGCCCTCTCTTTTCTTTTTAATCACATCATATCTTGTCTTACGTCCTCCCCCATGGTTCCTCTTTATTCTGTCGGTTTTCCCTTTTGTAAGCCTCTGTCAGCCCTCTCCTGCTTAATTTTCTCCCATCATCTCCAATTTCCTTGCCTCTCTGTCTGTATAATTTCTATTCATTTTCTCCCTCTCTCTCTCTCTCTCTCTCTCTCTATCTCTCTCTCTCTCTCTCTCTATCTCACCCACATCCAGACAGATCAGATTTCAGAGTTGTGAGACAACCTTCTGAGAACATTTGCACTTAAATCACTTTTATAGGAGATGTAACTGGTGGTTAAATCACCAGATATTTTTTTCCTATTACCAGTGACAAAAAAAATTCATAGTCATTCAGTTTTTTAAAGATAGCACCCACACTGACAGGCATACAAATTTCAAACAACCACGGTGTTATGTGCTGCTGTACCATTTGCTTTATGAAACATTGCAATGGACTAATGTACAGTATGTCTTCCAAATAAAATCTCCTCTCACATTAATAGATCTGTTAAAGCTGCTACTATTTTTTTTTTCATTTTCTCCTTAATCCCACATAGTTACATTTTATGAATGATTACATTTAGAATGAGCAAAAACTTTTACAGCGGGCCCATGATTTATACTTATACATATAATACATAATTCATGATGTGGTTAATCGGTGAGGTCAAAATACAACAGTGAGGTACTTATCTGACGCACAGCTTAAATAATTTACGTAGTTACTACTCCTATCCAGAGGAGCAGTGATGTAAAGTGCGTAGTTTGTAGAGAAATTCACCTTGACAATGATTAATATTAATTGGACTTGATTAGTTAGAGTTATGAATAAATGACGCATATGTAAAGTTCAAGAAGTACATTGTGACAGACGTCACATCCTTTGTCTCAGGTGTTCATGTAATCATTGTTGGCTTTTATGGCTTAATAGCACAGTCCGTGTTTAATAATGGTCCTGTCATGCTCCAACCTCACTGCCCCACTTACAGATGGCCAATTTCTACTAAATGCACATAATTGTACTGTAAGTAGGTGATCAGCTAGGGGTCATTAAGCAACCTGTCAGGCTGGCAGCTTGACCACTTTTGAGATTGGTGTTTAATAAGCGTGTAAGTCCACCAGGGTTGGGCGAACTGTCCACCTGACAACTGACGATATATGCATGCATAAATATGGAGTCAGGGACTCCTCACTCCCCAAAGTAGTGACGAAAGGTTATTTTTGTTCACTGTCCACTTTAGCAGTTGGCTCATGATTCTGTATATGCTCTGAAAACAAACAACAACAACAACAACAACAAAAAAGAAAACGGTAAATACAACCGCACCCCTGAATTCATGTTTCTCTCTTCCACTGAACTAAGAATAGATGAATTCCCTTGTTAACTTATTGTTAAACACAATTCATTCAGACTACACAGAACATCATCCAAATGCACCTGGGTAAGTATTTGCACTGTTCCATCAATCACCAGCATGGTTTGCTTAAAATAAATCTAAAAATCACCCCAAAAAGTGATTAAATAAAGATGCTGATATATGCCCAATCACCCAACCACAGTTCCTTTAATTCAACCAGAAAGTATTACTGTGTCAACAAAAATCAGCTAATTTCTTCACACCAAGTCTACCACTTACAGTCTCCAACCAGAAAGAATGAACAATTGGCAATTGCAAAACTAGACATACAGCTGAACATCCTGGGTAAAACCTGAAACCAGAAAAAAAAAACATATTAATCTTTATTTTTTAAGAATGAATCAAAACTCATTCACTTAAGAGGTGATTGAATCTGTTATCATGTCGACTCTCATTATGGCTGCAACCTGTGTGTGTGTCCGCCAGCATGTCTTGAAGTTGGTAGTTATCTTGGGTGAGACTTTCCTATGGGAAAAGAGGCCGTAATGAGAAAGGAATCTAAATGGTTGTTGTCATGCTGGTTCTGAAGTACAGGCTGTATGAATCAATCAGGCCTTGACCATACTCCTTGGTGAAAAAAAAGGTGTGTTTTAAGTAGTCCATCATATTTAAGCCTACTTTTCTTTAACAGAAAAGAGAAAAAGCTGGTTGCAGCAAACTCAAAAAGACATCCAGCAACAGCCCGCTCGGCCACTCGCCATCAACTCATTCGCTTGCATTCCTTTGGCCACCGGGCTGCACAGACAAGAGCTAAAGCTTCTTTTCGAAGCATCTGAAGAACCGTATTTGCAGCAGGTGACCTCTGCCCTTGTCGATTTATCTTCATTTTGCTACACTCCATGTGGAGTGACAATGCTTTTGTTGACAGTGTTTGTCTCCACAGTCACACGCACTCCTATCCTCCCATTTCCCCCCTTTTAACGGTTCTCCTTAACCTCCCACTGCTTCCGCTTCGCCTCCCTCTGTGCTCCTGTCCTGCATGGACAAAACAGCACGTTAATACCTCAACATGTTTTTTACAAGGCCATCAATCTCTTATATGAATTTTCCAACCTGTAATGCTATTGAGGAAACAAAACTCTTGCAAGGACACAGAGAAACAGAGAGAGTGTTGGCCTTGTGGATAAATGTTTCCTTGCTTTATGTTCGTTTACTTTGTTAGTGCAGTTTGTTGAGTACGGCTACAAATCTAGAGTAATACAGAAATGTTAGCTAATGTAATTCTATTGTTAGGCACACATTCCAGGTAAACATGAAAGCAAATATGTCTTGCTTTTTTTTCCCCCCTCCATCTATCTGTTTCTTGTGCATAGAGAATGGAAGCTCCTCTCTCCCACAGAAAACACTGCTCTTGAAACGCCTCATCGGTAGTCCTGCCCTCGATTTAGTGACTTTAGTGATATCACACCACATCACCGTGTCACACATTTGTATAATTCATGCCTAGCTGCAAGTTTGGCATGTAAGAATTAATTTAGCACAATTCATTTTGCTCTGTTGCTGTTAGCGGTACTGGCTCAGGTGTGTGTGAGCTGACCATTCAGAGGAGACTTGGCGTTTGGGAGGAGAAGCCTTGAAGAGACAGGATCTAAAACAAAACGTTACAGAAATAGGTGGAATACAGAGCTGCAGCACTGGACAGTGTGAGAAAACAGTGTGTTTTTTGAGCATTAAAGCATGTAAACATACTCTGGTAGTAAACCAATATACAATTATGAAGCTGAAAATGAGCATAACATGTCTCCTTTAATCATTCTAAGTCTTATTCAGCAACATGTCATAAAGTCACTGTTTAGTTTGAAGAGAAGCGTCACAGCTCAAGATCAACTGTCGAGTTGAACATATTGGGCCTATAATGCATCAGATGTTGGATAAATACACACGTACAGGGTACTGTAGTTCAAAAGAAATAGTTTTAAATTGCAATCAGCGCAGAGCTCATATGATGCTTTGCAGGAGGCACAAGATCTAACAAGAGAGCTACACTTCATTACATCGCAGCCATTACTGAAGATGCTGCATTGACAATCGTGAACTCCAGCTGTCCCCTGGACTGGACCTATAGAGCATGAGTCAGTATAGAGCCGGATCAATTATGAAGAGCAGCGAATGATGAGAACAAAATCCAAGTTATAGATTCTACAGTGGGAAGAGGCTCGCCTATTTGTTTTGCACTTGACATGCCCTTTTTAAATCAATTTAGTATTTTCTTTATGTTGTTAGAAGATGAGTATTATCGATTAAGTCGGGGGTCGATGGAAACTAACAGAATTATTAAGAGTTCTAATTTTTGCAAATGACTCTGTGGCTAATGTAGATTTCACATCACAGAGTGTGAACAGCTTTTATGATTTCTTTATTAAAACTGAGCTGAAAAAATATTCAAGATGCAATATTTACCTATATTACATTATAATCAAATTTGGTGGAGTGTTAGGACATTTTGTGCATAGAAATTATGAGATTCCTGGGAAATCTTCATCGTTCTCCAACCAGCATATCCTTAAAAACTGGAAACAGTTGTTAGTTGTAAGATCAAATCTGTACGTACGCTAAACAGCACCAAACTGAGCACTCAAGTCACTCTCTCTTATCCCCAAAGTCAGGAACAAGCTAAGTGATTTTTCTGATTTCCCATTTGAAAGACAAGCAAAAAGCAGACAGCCGATCACAAGTCTCAGGAGCGTGTGCTGAGAGTCAATCAGAGTCTTCTGCTGAACTCAGCACTATAATTGTGACAGATAGACAACTGCTGACACACACACATACTCACTAATAAGGACGATAAAAGACAAAAAACAGCACTAACAAACTCACGGACAGTGGAGAATACTGGAGTTGCACTCATGCTGGAGAAAGTCGTATTGTTCTGACAACTTTTCCTCGTCTCACTTTTCATTCTTGTCCTCAACATACGCTGTGGTCTCTTTTCTAAACACACATGGTAATCCACCTGTTCTCATTTCTCTAATCCAAAGAGAACTTGGATACAGTTTCCAGTCCTGGATTCATTTGCAAATGCAATAACCACCTGCAGGTATAATAGGAAGTATAAAATCTCAGCCAGTTGTGTTGGAGTACATTTGCAACTTTATTTCCCCGACTTTTTTTTGCAGTGACACATTTGTTATGGATTCTTAAATGCATTTTTTGAAGGCAGATTCTTGTGATGCTCTTTCAAAGAAACTCATAACAAAGAATTCAGAAAAAAACAATTCCCCTATTTCACTTTCAGCAGCAGTAAAGAGGGTGACACTGACCCTGTTCTTGTGTGTCCTATAAGCTCTGCAGCAGTGACAGTGGGTATAGGTTTTGACAAAGCGAGTTTTAGTCCTTGTTACAAGCTGTAACATTATCGGCTGGTAAAGGTTTCACCTTGTGAGTCTCTGTGTGTGTGTGTGTGTGTGTGTGTGTGTGTGTGTGTGTGTGTGTGTGTGTGTGTGTGTGTGTGTGTGTGTATGTGTCATTGTGGCAAAATACGGTCCTGCAGACACGTTTTGCAGCAGGAACTAACACAGTGGCAGTTGTTGAGAACGTAGCCAGGTTTGTCTGAGCACGACGACATTACGGACTAAATACACAGGGAGTGACCAACTGATGGAACACAGGTGAGTGGCAGAAAGGGTTGTAAAGGTTGTGACTTTCTGTAAACAAAGGGAACAGAAAGTCAAACTTGAGACATGAGGAGATAAACTACAGAAAAAAACAGGAAGGGACAAACTAAAAAACATGACTGTTAATGCATTAGATAGTTAAGTTAACATTAAATACAATAAATGTCTGCTGTATGACACCGAGAAGAACGGCTGCACTTGCAGTTATTTGCTTTAAAGATGTTCACTGCATGTAAGCGTATTTCAATGTCAGTAACCATATATCGAATCCCGAGGACAACATTCCAACAGCAAATGGAAAAAAAAAGTTCACATGAAGTTCAGATGGTTTGCTTCAATCTCCAAATCATCACATTATCTTTGGACCTCGGCCTCTTGTTTTCTGGAGATAATGAGACAACGCCATCTGCTATCAAGGAAAAACAAGCTTTGTTTGTTACATTTATGACATGAAGTAATCAACTTGTGATCTTGAGATAACAACATTAAGAAAATAATTGCAAGCACAGCCATGCATTGCTTCTGCACGGTAGTCCTACAATTGCCTTTTCTTCACACGATGGGTTTTGTGTGAAACAGATTCATCTCCAGGTTCTACGATGTTCCGACAAGTGGAGGGATCCAATTTTAGAAATGTTGTATTTTTATGTAACTACTGTTTTGGGATTTTATATCTTTCTATGAATGACATTTCTATGATTGCCAACGTAGAAACAACCCCATTGTATCTCGGACGCTTGTTCAGATCTAACCGGGAGCTTTAATGTGAAATGCTGCAGAGTAATCCTCTTTATTGCTCTTGATCAAACTCTAATGTTCACTGATTCTGTTTAAGAGGCTTAGATGCTTTGTCCACCGTACACGTCTACAAGCCAAGTTGACATTTTATCATACATAGCTTGTATTCACATGAGAGGAGACAGAAAGAAAATATAGCATCCTTGATGAGATACTGTTAAAAGAAAATCACATGGCAGATGATCATTTTAATTTGTTCCCCTTGCTTCATTTTTAAAACCCATCAGAAGTGGGATTTATGAGAACAGTATGGTCACTTCTCTTTCATGACTCAACACATGGAATACTAATTTGTCATTTCCGGGGACTATAATGGGATGATGTTTTATCTTGCTGGCTGCCAAAGGAGATGAAGTAATTACAACATGCGGGAGGCTTCCAAGATGTGTTAGGAGTGCGTGGCAATGCAGGCCTCATGGTCTTTTTTTACATAATGCTGCTCCAGACATGGATAAGAAAAACCACGCCAAGCTAAATGTCTGAGAGTTTCCAGTTCTGTGACATTATGATGGCATTTCTGTTGACAAATGATGTTCTCCCTTTGCTCAACAGACTGTGAATCCCTGAGTGAAGTGGAGCATTTTGCTGTTGAATTTTAGACGGTATCAGACTCCAACTCTGGTCACTTTCGAAAAAAGGGCATGGGGAGATCTGCCAGTTATGAATACAGGTGCTGTATCCACTGTGACACATGGACCTTTACTCACCAGTCAGGTTTCACTCTGACCTTTACCTATGGTCAAGAGCTTTGGGTGGTCACCAAAGGGTTCCGATTATGGATTCCAGCAGCCAAAATGAGGTTTATCCACTGGGTGGACCGTAAGACAGAGAGGAGAAAGGCAGTCTGGAGGGACACCAGATTTAAGCTCTCGATCCTGTGCATTCAGAGGAGCTGGATGATGTTGTTTGGGCACCTAGTAGGGATGCCAACCCCTCATGTGTGTGTCCCTTTGAATGTACACTAGCCACGGCTGAGTGAGAGGGCAGCCCAAGGGAAGCATAGGACATGCTCAGAGGCATGTTGACAGGTGGGTTAGGGCTGAGGATGAAAAAGGAGCAGTTGATGTAGAACAGTGGTTCCCCGATGGTGTGTTGTAAGGCAGATCTAGGTGTGTTGTAGGATTTTGTTATAACCTGAGATTATAAGGTGCAATATTATATATATTCTACAAGTTATTAATTTGTTTCCAGACCTTTGTGTTCATATTCAATTCCTAATACCTAGGCAATTTGTTTACCCCCATAAAATGCTTTTAAAAAAAACAACTATATAAATGTGTACAGACTGATTACATAGCACATGCTGTAGAGGGTATTTTGCAGGGATATGAATAGGTGTGCCTTAAGATTTTGGCTTGCCCTTTGGTGCACCTTGGGCACAAAACATTTAAAATCACAGCTCTGGAGAAGCTATAAGCAATGCACATATTTGCCTATACAATTACAATCTGGCCACCTGCAGTAGCTATCGAGACACACAACAAGAAAACATTGTGATTGATCGCAGAGGGATTTTTACTTGATTAAAAAACAAATCCAATATCATTATGTTTCCTTGCTGGAACTGCTCTCCAGCATTTGCACTTGAACAAAACTCAAATTAAAGATTGTAAAATGCCTGTTGTAGTCTGGGATTAAACATCATTTACAGTAGTAAAAAATTACATGATGGAACACCGGCATTAAGCATAACCGATATTCGCGTTTGGTCCAAGTATAACCAAGAAAAGCTGTTTTTTTTCACCATGTTTGATGGTTGAATAATTTATAGTTTGTGGTTGATGCTTCCTGGTACAATGGCTGACATACAGTTTTCACAAGTGTGTCACAACATGAAAGCAGTGTCCTTTGCTCATTGAGGCATTCACTATTTCTTTTTTTTTTTTTTTTTTTTTTTTCCTCAATGTGTGCATTACTCCAAAATAAGCCTTCACCTTGGTTAATATATTCTCCCCGGCTCTTAATAATCAATCAATCTACAAATACCTGAATAACATTCAGAACTATTCATATGAATGTAAATGCCACTTCAGCCTGCAGTATTTTCACCTGAAAGGTCACAGTGGCCTTTTTTTAGTGCTGGGATCTTTGCACAAAGACAAAGCACAAAGAGCCCTAAAAATACCAGAATGATATTCAAAGAGTGAGAGCCTCGGGAAGGCATGGGCATATTAGAGAAGTTCTGATAATGACAACAAGCCACATGAGAACAGTTTTATTATTCAATCTTGTCCACGAAGGTAAATAGTATGTCTTGAATGTGGTATGCACGCTGGAGGGAAATCAAATCCCTCCCAGGTAGACAGAGGTTGAACATGACATCATGCTGCTCACTATGGAAATGGGGGAAGGTTGTTAGTGGGACACACAATGCAAAGTGAATGATGGATGGAAGGTAAGTGGTTACGTAAGTCTGGACAGGAGCTGTCTTTCGTGTGGCGGTCGGAGCTGGCTGAAGCACAGACACAGGGATGGGCACAAATGGCACTTGTGAATGACATTTAAAATGGGTCAGTTGATTTAATGGCGCCCTCCACCTGCAGTTTTATGAAGTCTCCACCAGCTGCCTGTGAAATGCTCTAACATATGACTGCAATGCACTGAACAAAGCAAATTTTTACTGTTAACATTGTGCCCTTCAAGATAGAATAAATCAATATTCTCCTCTGGTTGACATATGATTTGATAGTAAGAGGTGCACGACCTTCACTCTCACTGAGTCACAGGGCAGAGGATAACCAGAAAGAGATAAAGTCAGAGCTAATCCCCACCATTGTTACTAGTGTCTGTACCATACAGCTTAAACACTTTATTTATTGCATTCTCCTGATCGTTTTCCTTTAATGGCGGATGTCCAATACGAGATAAATATAGAAGTAATCTGTTATAATATTGCAGACATATAGGATTTACTTAAGGATTAACCCTGTGATTGAAGCGAGACAATGTCCTTTGTGACAAGATACAAAAGTAATTATCCCGAGTTAATACTCTGGAACGACCTTTGAGACAATATTACGACACATTACACTGGCGTAAGTACATTTTAAAGTTGAATGTAATACAAGAGAAATGTGTACTTCACGGTGGATACTTTTAATACATGTGATAAACAGTTCTTTTACATTTTAAGGTCAATTTTCAGTTTTCAATTTAACACAACTTTCAGTTAATTTAGATTTCCTCCTACTGATAGTTTAGTCAAGAGTCTGCATGGATCCTTAAAACCATGTATGGCTAATAATAGTGAGACATTTTATTGATCTCTGTAGTGAAATTGCCTCTCCACATGTCTTCCCCGACATACTGAGATCAGAGTTCCTGGTCAGCTATAGGCCCAGCAGGACATCTCTAGATAAAGGACACCTCAGCGGGAAGGACTGTAAACACCAACATCCTGTGGTGGTCTCTTTATCCATGCTACTCCAAATAAAATAAAAAAGCCCATTTTAATGGGGGGGTGGAAAAAAAAAAATCCCCTTTTGTTTGTAGACAGAAGATAACACCCCACGCTATGAGTACAAGTAATCTCCTCTACTACTGCTCTACCACAGTTATCTTTGACGTAACAGAAAGTGTGACCTTACCCCCATATTTGACGATAATGGCTGACCGTTACAGGATAAATGCAAGACTTCATGTCACCTTTTATAACACAATTTGATTTTGGTGTGGTCAGTGTAAACATTCTGAACCCGAACCTGTTTTAATCTCTTGAGACAAGTGCAAGAAAACTACGGTAGTAATATGTGTATTGACTGAACATGTTAAAATATATTTCAACTGAGCTAGTTTTTCTTTCCTTTCAGAACCCAATCAGGATAAGAGGTTCTAGTATTATACTATCTATGGAAATATAATAATAATAATATATAATTTAATTTTCTTATCAAAATAAATGGATTAATGGATAGCTTGAATATATTACAATATAAATAATTAATAAATAATAACAACGCGAACACAACCGAAATACTAAAATGCATATATGTGCCTCAGAAGCTTCAGAATCCCACATAAATAATAACTTTTCGAATGACACATGCGAGAGTGAGTGATTTCTAAATGTCCAGCAGCCTATTCCTACAGTGAGTCCTACCTTTTTTTTTTTTTGCTCTCAATATGCAAAGTGAGATTGATGATACATTGGTAGAAAAAACTAGCTCAGCCAATTACCGATCTATAGATCCATAAGTGTCTTAATTGCTGGCGTATGGTTTGCATACTGAAGGTAAAACAAATGAGGTCAATGTGCAACGGAAGAAATCCTGACACGGGGAAAGCACGCTTGATTGCTTTAGATTTAATTTACACTCCATGGATCCATTTTTCAGTTTGACCGATTTCATGTGCATTTATTCATCAATTTAATTGTCATTTGATTTTAAACAAGTCAGCTGTAGTATTGGATATGTCCTGGTAATGCCTGGTAGACAACATAATTAAAAATGAAAAAACATTGAAAAATAAAGAGGTAAAAGTCTGATAGCGCCATGTTTTTGTGACTGCAGCAACATACTTTTAATCTATTCTCCAAGCAGCGTGTTAATGTAATATTTATTACTCTACTTTTAGAGTTTCTATCTAAAACAGTCAGATAGCATCAACAGTGCATCAGCAAAGCAGTCTAACAATGATGACTCTTTCAAATATTGTCTTCCTGATGCAGCACAATATCCTTAGTATGTCTATATCAAAGTTAAATACCCATAATGCTCCTTTAACCAGCACTTTTAACCTTGTTTCATAAGATGTTTCTAAATACAACTGGGGAAGTTACTGAACCCATAACTCTAATCTCTATCTTCCTCCCTCCCTGCTGCCACCCATTCCATAAACCCGGCAAACAGGAAGAGATAATCTAGGGCGGAGATTATTGTGAGATTAGTTGTGTCTAGTGTATGTTGTGTGTTTACGTACTGCGTTGGGGCAGCTATGTTCCTGGTCGTCGCACAGGCAGATGGAGGGGAGGTGAGAACGGATGCAGGGATGGACTGATGATAAAGAGACTGGTGGGTGGATTCACAGTCAAACACAGAAAGACAGTCAGCACAACAGGAATGCGTAAAACAGACTGTGACATGTGACTCTGCCTGAATAAGGCTGAGAGGTTGTCACGTTGACCGACTACTATTAAAATATAAATGGTTGACATCCAAGCGACCTGGTTGGTTATTTTTGACAAATGCTGTGACCTGTGAAGTCACCACGCTTTGCAAGTCAGTTACTAACCTCCGTGCAGCAATGCATGAGCATGATGCTTGCTGACCCTTTATCTTGCTATATCTCGCATGTTGGTATTGTATAGAAAGCATCACCTCTACGGTAAACACGTTGAATGATTTATAGAGCTAGTGCTCCATACATCAGCGCAAAGTGCTGGCCGGAGTCAGCTGCCTTGAATGAGCACGATTAACACAAGAACCACAGCGAAAACACATTCCTATATCCTAAAAGTCAGACATCTAAAATAGCAGCGGTCCCAACACCGACCTTCACGTTATCTACATTACATTCCACGCCCACAGTACATACAGTTTCTTTGTCAACTCTGCTGGAAAAGTTTCTGCTGCCAGTTACATTTGTTCTTTAAACAGAACGCAATATAAATGCATTACGTCACCCATCTGACTGTTTGGCGTGTGCACTTCCCTCAAGAAATGCTGGCAAAGTCCATTTCGTCTTCAATGCTGAAACTCTGTCTTCGATATGTTGAAACTTTACATTTTCTGATGTCGTTTGTTTCAGTTGATTTATGTAGCAAAGTGAAGTTGATTGTTTTAAAGTCATTTTTCTCGCCCTCAGTTTAAAAGTAAATAAAAGAAAAGGAAAAAAACCCTCTTAGCTCTCGACCACGAAGGTGCTGAATGTCTGTGTCTCCATGATACTGATGAAGTTCTTTTTCATGCCCCAACTGTCAACTGTGTTCTCTGGATCTGCTTGTGTGTGTGTGTGTGGGTATGTGTGTGTGTGTGTGTGTGTGTGTGTGTAATTAGCCAAATATGTGTTGTTTTCTCCACTGCCAATCTCACATCGTTTGAAGGGCAGCAAAGAGGGCCTGGAATGTCTGGACTGAAGTGAACGCAATACATCAAGTGCCAATGTGTAATGAAATAAAAATGATGACGTTGCTGTTGACACTTTGGTAAAATGCTCCCCTGGCCATAATAATAGACAGCCAGACAACGTTAGACAAAGAAAGAAATACAACATATTTTCAAAAGCAGAAAAGAATTCGAGCACATCCTCATTACATATAGTTTCTTCGTCAACGTTGATGATAAAGTTTTCAGCTGACAGTTACATGTGTTTCTGTCAGTGCTAGCTGACACGGAAATCTATGGCTCCATGTCATCTCACATAAAAATGAGAGGAGTTGTATTACATGTCTCACTTACAGAGATAACAAAACAGTAATGAAACCTTAAATAACAGGTATTTCACTGTTACATGAAACCATTTAGGAAGTTGCAACTGATGCTTATAAACATTTACAATTGCAGTTTATAAAGCATGCCATTGTTTGTTTAAAGTGAATTAATTAATGAACTTTATATTTTCCCTCATTTATGATGGTTATTATAAAATGATACTCTTGAGCCTACTTGCATCTTTTGCTCATTGTAATGACATGTTTGTGATATGTTCAAATGTTGTGTGTGTGATAATATATTTTGGTTACATAGTGTTTTTATGAAAAAAATATTGTATCGAGGCTGCCGTAGCTGGCTCCCCCAAGCTGCATGTCGCAGTGTCTTTGCGCAAGACACTGAACCCCAAATTGTGTGAATGTGGCAGGTGTTGCAAAGTGCTTTGAGCAGTCAGTAGACTGGAAAAGCACTATAGAAATGCAAGTCCATTTACATTTACCATTATAACATAGAATGGGTCTGTACTAACAAACTATTTGGCCAAACGTGCCCTTCTGAATGTATAGCGTTCTTAAAATATACACACACACAGGTCCTGTAGTTCCAAGTAAATAATGTGCAAGGAGAAACACACACATACAGTCACTCTCACTGTGACAGTCATAACCAGGCAGGGGGAAATGTCAGTCTCTTTGTCAAGCAGAAGAGCCTGACAGAATCAATTAGCAGGCAGGGAGAATGGAGAATACAGGATTCAATTAAACTGACAGCTTTCCCCATAGGCACACCACTCACTGGGCCATTATTCAACCAAAATGTGTGTGTGTGCGTGCATGCGTGCATCCGTGTGTGCGCGCGCGTGTGTGTGTGTGTGTGTGTGTGTGTGTGTGTGTGTGTGTGTGTTTGCGTGTACGTGAACATGAGAGAGAAAGAAAGAGAGAGGCAGACAGAAGTGTGTGTGTGTGTGTGTGTTGGGGAGGGTATCTGTGTGTTTATCTTGAGGATGAACTCATTTCTCTCCATCCGCCCTGGGGTCAGCTAGCTCTGTTAGGGATTTAGATCCACACAAACACAGTCACAACCTAATCCCTCCTTCGGCTGTGCCCACCACGCAACACACACACAGAGTCCGCAGTTCAAAGAGCGGCCTTGGTATCAATACAGCGGATTCATAGGCCACATTAGCATTAGGAAGGAAAATGGCATTTTCCGACACTGGCTTTGAAGAGAGCTCCAGCAACGGGGAGATGTTTCTATCAGTCTTGATTATAGCCAAATGTACAGACGCTGGCAGGGGTGTTGTTGTCACTCGGCCCAGAGGCAATTTTCTGAGCCAAAACAAGGCAGGCCAGGGGCATTCACCCTGGGAGAAAAGAAGCCATATTTGGAGATCAATAAGGCGAATGTAGCTGTGAATATACATTATGTAGTTATAAATGACACTGCACAGTAGC
The DNA here is from genome assembly GCF_900880675.1 of Sparus aurata. Taxonomy (NCBI): domain Eukaryota; kingdom Metazoa; phylum Chordata; class Actinopteri; order Spariformes; family Sparidae; genus Sparus; species Sparus aurata. The sequence continues at coordinate 18,362,333 of NC_044188.1, read as the reverse complement.
TGTGTCTGGGTGGGTGTGCGGAGGTTGCACTCAATTGTTAGTGTTATTATTGTACACCGAGCACTCTGTTGAATCTGGGATGTGCGGTGCCTCGGTGAGTGTTGTTGTCAGTTGTTTACAGTAATTCATCAGTAATGGAGGAATGTCTCCCCGTTGTTTTCAATATGTTTTTTTTTTTTTTTGTCTGGCGATTTCCATAAGCACCGAAAGTAACTACTGGCGGTGCACATGGACCTGCAGTGGATTATAGTGTGCAGTCTGGTTCATCTGTCTGGAATGAATTATACAAAAAGAAAGCCTCTTGTTTCTCCCCATCTCTGTCTTCGTCTCATCTGTTATTCAGTTCAGTTTGTACCACAGACAAACCGAAAGACGTATGAATGAATATATAATGTTTGGCGGGGCGAACAATCAAAGCTGAATGGGACGATGAACCCGACTTTCTCCGTAACTATTAATCAGCGACTGGATCCACAAGAGGCGTTTTGTTTACTGTAATCCAGTTTTATGTTGACTGCAGTAAACACAAAAAAGCACAACACATCTTTTCACATATTTGATGTGAGTGTACTCTCCCTATAGGACCTTGAACTTCAGCGCACATGAATTATTTCAATGTGAGTGAATAACAGTCTGCATCAACTCTGCAATGGCATCCCAGTAGGATCAGCTAAAAGCTCTTGCAAATATTTAAGATAACTGCAGTTAGGAAACTCCTGAAAAGAATTGCCTGTTCATCCTTAAAATCCTCTCCTCCTAGTCTCTAAACCAGCAGTTAGCCGTATGTCAGATGGGCACACTTTGCTCATGGGGGCTGCAGAAGCTCAAAAAAGTAGCTCCATATGCCTCCAAAGTCACCGTCTTGCTGTTCTGTTTTATATTTTGTACTCCAAATGTTGTACTCCAAATGGTTGTTTTCAGATGGAAACTAAACATTTTCGAGGTGGGACAGTTTTCATAGGACCCCCCCTCTTTTTTTATTTTTACTACTTCATTTTTGTGCTCAAGAATGCAACGAAGACAAAGAAAGTTCAACATCACTACTCAGTTGTATTTTATGTGGAGATGCGCACAATCAGGTTTGTAGAAAGATCTGATATAATGAATCTTTACACGGCATGGAGGGAGAAGGGGATCTCTAACACATGTAGTTTGCAACTTCTGATTAAGGGTGAGCAAGCCAACACATCCTCATACCTGCACGGCTGAATAGGTCGATCATCGGAGTCTCTCGAAACGACGTATATCAGCATTCCTAAAAGAATGAGACTGTTGCCGGGTAACAGCAACATATGCGGCAGCCCTTTATCATTCAGTCGCAGTTTTGTTCGGTTATGTTCATGAAAGAAAGTGACTTGGTTAGGGTTAGGAAAACATCTTGGTTTTAGTTAATATCATTAAGTCAAGTCTGTAACTTCAGATGTACTTTACCTTAGTAACTTGCACTACGTTATGAGATATATTTCACTATTTAAGTCAGTTAAAAGAACACACCCTTGACTTCTGCATTAGTGCAGCTCATGTAACAGCTGCCCAGTTTGTTTAGGCCTTAAAACTGTTTGGTTTTGATTCTTCTTTTTCTTCTTCTTTAATGGAGTCAACCAACAGATTGTTGCATCACTAAAAATGGAGTTAAAAGACCAAAGCTGTGATAATGGTGCTCTTTCCTCCTCTCTGAGATAATTATTGAGTTCTGGGCTCCTCGGGGATAAGGGGTGTTTTCTTTTAAACATCTGTACTAATTGTACTAATGTTCATTAAGTAGGGATTCCCGAAACAGAGCCAGTGCAGTCACTTGCTCTAGCTGTTCAGGGGTAAGTCAACAGCGCTGTCCATGGTGCTGAAGAGGATCATGAATTAATTTCACTGTCTCATTAACTGGGAGCAATAGTGCGTATTCTTATAAAAAAAACAATCAATCAATATCAATATCAATATCATTGTTATTTGTCCACCATGATTAGTATTTTATCAGCAGTGTTGGCTGCCCTAATTCCTTTACTCTTTCTGATCAGAGATGAGAGTTAAAGTTTTTGTAAGTACATCACTGAAAGCTTCTACTTCTGTAGCACATACAGGCTCAACAGGAATATTCTCCGCTGCTTGGAAAATGGGCATTTACTGATCAAACCCTAACAGTCGACATTCCGTACAGATTATATTAGAACTCTGCATTCTGTTCAATACCACATATTGATCTAGAGAGTTACATTAAAAGCTGTCCTGCCCCCCCCCCCCCCCGGCCTTCAAATGAGTCACCACTTACATTCAGAAGCAATACGACCCAATGATGGACTAGTTATTCATTTTACACAGTACATATAGACATTGCACTTTTCTGTACATTGGTAATGTACGTATAAGGTGTAAACATCCAGACACCGTCAGAGTCTCTATACTTAAAACTCATGCTGATTGAAATATGTCACACAAATGATTGCGAGGCATTAAAGTGAAACTCTCGCCAAAATGCAACCAAAATGCATTTTGGCAAGAGTTTCACTTTAAGTACTTGTTTGGCAGGAAGAGACAAATAAAACCTTTGTGAAACAGGTGCTGCCTCAGTATGGAAAGAAAAAATTCTGACCCAATTTCCTTGCCGCTTAAGTCAAAGTCAACATTCTTGTCTTTTTTGGCCACATGCCCAGATCTATAACTCCAGCCATTTTACGTGTTTATTTTGGGCCCAGGTAATAAAACTACCAGACCAGAAGCCCATTATATTTGCCTGGAGTCGTCCTCTCTAATTCCTTTAGACCAAACCCTCCCCTGTCTAATACCATGTGATGTTGCTTTCATGGTTTTGGCAGTTTAGATTTATAGTGCAATAACAGAAACTGATTTCATTGTGGGTTTTGTTTTGTTTTTTATTTGTGAATGATGGTTTGAATTTTGAAGTTTGAATCTTAAATCTCCGTTGATACACGAGATAGACAACAATAAGACCGATTCTCTGGTATAACCCTGATAAAGTGGAGAAACAGTACTGTGTGATGGGTTACAGATGTGTGTATTCCAACTGTATTTAATGCCATAATTGTAACTAACAAAGAGGCAATGGTCTGTTTTCTATCCATCTAACTTTGTCTTGCCTCTCTTCCCCTGCCTGTCCAATGTACTTTGTGAGCTCTTTTTTCACCAGGCAGCCGCTACTCCTATCGCTATTTTTGTGACCTTGAAGCGCGCGAGATTGAAGAACAGAATGGGAGTTGCATGCAAATCAGGTAGCACGCTGCAAGGTGCTGGTACTTTTTGTGAAGTAATTGCAAGGGGCCAAGTCTCTCATCTTTTATAATTTGGTGATTTTGCCTGCTGGCGTGAAAAGAATGCCTGCTAGAAATGTGCAACAGCAGCACAACAATGCAAAAATAATGTGAATATACAAGAATAATCTGGCTAAAGAATAATGAAATGGCTCATTTGTACTGCTGAGCAGCGTCCACAGGGCATTGGTGTCCACTGGGAGTATGTATCATATCTCTCAACCAGCTCACAGCTGTGCCTCTGCCTGTCTCTCTGCTTCTTTTACTGTCTGTCCCTGCCAGTGTGTAAGCCAATTTCGCCATGTACACACACAGACACTCGACCGGTTGGCTCCTGAACTAGCTGTAATAGGTTAGATTTTCAAGAGCCATTGCCAGATTTCCTCCCATTTATCAAAACTATTGATCCACAAACCGCCCATGGCCCATCAACCACAGACAGAGAGAGAGTGAGAGAGATACAAAAGCTGGAGACACAGAGAGAGAGAGGAGATTAAATTCATTTAAAGCGCAGTGTTGACAGTAGGGGCCATGTACTGAATTTAGCCCATCTATCATAGAGGAAATACAGAGAGCGGGAGAAGGAATGAGAAGAAATGGAAGAGAGGAAGTGTTAGTTTGGGCTTAGAAATAGAGGGAACATAAATGTAGTGGTGAACGTGAGAGAGAGAGAGAAATGAAATATTATGGAATGAGCAGTGTTGACACTGGGGAGCATGTATTTAGTTCAGCTGGCGGATTAAAGCCTAATTTTACATCCATCTAAGTGGGCCATAGGGGGAGAGAGTGGGGCTGAGGCTGATGCTTGTTAATGGCTTAAGAGTCTTGTAAGGGCTGGGATAGACTTTGACTTCAATGACAAGTTGTACTTGACACACGCCGAGGTTTTAGGGGCTCAAGAAAAACATGTTCTCAGTTCAATACAGTGGAGCAGACGATCCCCCGGCCTGCTAAAGCCAGTCAGTCTTTAATGTGGTGCTGGTGTTGAATGAAAACCGCATTACTCCAGCACTGATCATGTTTCTGAATGCAGTGTCCCTTGTGTGCTGAGTAATGTCCCTGACTTGAGGCCTTGCAAAGCCCACTCAAAATGCAATCGACAATTAGGTAATCACTAAATGTGTTAACTCAAGCTCAGAGGCTGCCAAACCTAAATCCAAAATGATCTGGCTGTCCGTGTAGCTGCGGCCTACAGTAGCACATTCATATTTTTTGAAGTTTTTAGGACAGAAGCTTTTTGTTTTTTTTTATCACAGGGCGGCTGACAGTGACTTGAATCAGCCACATTGCTGCATGGAAAACGTTCGTTTCAAAGCTCCACACGGAAACACATATGAAGCCCTTATTGGGATTATCTATTTCCACCCTAATCCGTAATGCATACATTAAAACATAATGCATTCAGAGCCGTTGGTTTCCTGTAAGTATGCATCAGAGCGGGGGAAGAAAAAAAAAAAACATGCATAGAGCAGGGGAGATAAAAACACACTACAAAGATGTATGATGATATGAGAAACAGAGAAAGTGCGGAAACAAAAAGTAGGAAGTAAAAATGAGGCGTTTTCTGCCCAGTGGAATATTTCAAACAAAAAAAAAAACATATTAATACCGATGTTCTGCCCTGAGAGGAGCCGGCTTAGTTACATGTTTACACCCTCGCAGACACAGTCCACGCAAATGATCTACTTGGCTTATGCAAATGCACTGTCAGCAGAACCACTAACACTATCAAATCCAAATCTATCCAACGCCACAGATCCTTACACGCACACACATGCTTGTACAGCTCAAATGCAAACGCCAGCTTTTAAATAATTAATAAATATTTCATCTGATATTATATGAGCATTAACAGGCGCTCGTGCATGCTTGTGCACTGAGCGAGATCAGCCGCTATTTGTCTGCATGCTGTTCTGTGTGGACTGTGCAGCCCATACTGGCATGAAATATACACACACATACATTAGCTTGTGTTAATTATAAAACCAGGCAGTGCAGGGAGGAGTTGGTATGGTGCAGACTAATGTCTCTCTATCTCACCGTTGTTTCAACTCTTCTGTCCTTGCCCCCTCCATCTCCTTGTTTATGAACCTCGTAATAAGAGTGCGAGTGTGAGAGTTTAAGTCCCGCTCATATAACTGTGTGAGTGTGTGCGGTGATTATTTAGGAGCTGGTCATTGCAGGAACAAGCAAAGACGAAGACGAGAGGAGAGAAGGTGAGGGGCAGGAGAAAAGGTTACAAAGGGAGATCAAAACCATCACTAAGACTAATCACTAGCGTCAGTAACATATTATTGATGAGCATGCACGAGCTCGTGTGTGCACACGCTCGCTACAGCACACACCCCAGCAGAGTACAGCATAGTCAAACAGGCCAATTAAAAGAGACCGCTACTGAGATGCGGGCCAATTAGCAGTGACGGGACGCTGTTTTCAACAATTAACAGAGATTGCTCAGTGCCCATGTGAAGCCATTAGCTCAGGACACGAGAGAGACATAAACTGCTTAGCTTTGGAACAACACAATCAAAATCAACTCGAAGATTGCCCGGCCTTTTTAACTCAAACGCTTCATATCAGCAGTAATGCACAAGACAGAGGCTAGAAATAAAAATGGGCCTTTAGTTATGAATAGCTGCTCAGCACAATTACGTGATAAAACACAGCCTTTCAACTATAGAAGCTTAAACTTTTAAGGAGTCATCCTGTCAAGTCATATTAGTAGAATATGCAGATTTATCTTGGGCTGAGGAGCAGTTGTGCAAAGCGGAGACGGATATCACGCAAGTTCCCTGCTGCTTAAGTATATTTAGAGGTGCTGATGATGTTCTGATGACGTCTTGTAACGTTTTGTTACAGCACTCTGTGGGCTTCGTATCTAATGTTCATTTCCAAAAATGTAAGGTAACGGGTGGTGTGGTTTAAACAGGCGGGGATGGGCTGCATGTCCCAGCAGCAAAAAAAAAAAACGTACAGTGCAGTGTTGGCTTCCATCACGCAGACCTGCACACAACAATATGGTTGCAATAACTGCATGATGTGGTCTTCTCAGAACTCGTCTACACCCAAGGCGACCACGAAGAAAGGGCAACAAGGGTGAGAAAAAAATTCGTCTGAAGAGCATTTAGCCTGTGCTGACACAAGCGAATAAAAAGAAGCTCAAGTAAGTCAACGAAATAAATGCCAGACCAAAAAACGGCACCTATCTAGTCCAAAAAATAACTGTGTGTGCGGCCCACTATGGCAGTGTTCTCACACTCTGTCCATAGACTTCTTATTGGGATGACCTCACAGATTTTGACATCTTTTTTGGCTCTAGGAACGTTTTACAAACACAAAACCTCCATTGAGTGAAATCATAATTGACCTTGCATGCAGATCGAGTTGTCCTCTCAACAAATCTTAAAGACGTCTCTTAGATATACCGCATTTTGACCCAAGTGACGCCGCAGTAACATCGCCCTAGGGGTGCTGATATATGAAAGCTGCTGGTAACTGCAATTCCATTTGAACGAAAACATGTTCATCATCGTAATCTAGTAAAAATGCTGGAGGGTTTAATTTGGCGAGTAATGAAGCAAATTGCTGTCGTAGCTAATTGTCTCTTGGAGAAAAAAAGCGACTTTCTTTACTTCTTTTAGAATAACATCTACATTTTGCTCTGCTGGTTAACAGTCTCTCTTTTCCATCTTTGGGACAGCGGGCTCTGACCACAACTTGGCACCACATTCTTTTTGATAATTTATTCTAATTCTCCCTCCCCCCACAAAAAAAGAGAACTGTTTTCATGTTGTTCCACTCTTCTCAAAAGAAACACAAAACAAACCCAATATATTTCTAGGCACAGAGGAGCTGTTAGAGCCCCAGACAGCCAATCGTCTGGGCTTCCTTCCAAACTCAAGCAAGCCAGTTCTGTGATAGCACTGGTCACCCAGAAGTGTATCCTAGCCCCTTTGTTTACGAACACTCAGACACATCTGTCATTGACTTTCAGGGAGAGAATAGCAGGATAAAAGCAGCATATCACCACATATCCGAGAGCGCAGAAGAACAAGACGGCGATATCCAGATACCACTGAGATACACTGAAATTCAAGTGCTGAGGAGAATCCGAACACTCTGCAACCTGTCATCAACTTTTGATTATTTCCCAATGGCAGCACTCGGCCCCTTTGCACGTCTTCTGAAGTTCGATACACCTCTTGATGTGTGTGTGTAGTGCAGAGCTTTGTTTTCTCGTTCGGTTATTCATCTCTCTCAATCTGAAAGAATACAAGCTGGTGCTCGTGTGTGTTCAGGAGGTTGGCGTGGACTCGCTTCAGCAGGACCCCTGACAGGAGGTCCTCTGTGGGGAGCTGAGCCGGGGTCCTCGCTCCTAATGAGGCCTCGTTTCCTTCCTTCCACCCTCCACTTCTTATTCTCCTTTGCTCCTTTACTTCTTTTATCCCTCATCTTCCTTCCACCCCTTCATCTCCCCCCTCTTTTCATCTTGCCCCTTGCCCTTCCACAATCCTTCACTCCTTTTGTTTTCCCGCATCCGCTCGTCTCCGGTCCTTTCCCAGCCTTTCCTCTTTTTTTCTTTCATCTGTCGTCAACTCTAATCTGTAACTCCTCCCTTGTTTCTTGAACCCCCGCCCCCCCTACGGCCTTGCATTTCAATAATATGAAAATGAATGAATAAAAGTGAAATGACAATTTAATTGTGAGAGAGAGAGAACTGTGTCAAATACACAAATAATTTCCCAGTCTGGGATCATTAAAGTAATTCTATCTATCTATCTATTAATGTATCCACCTCTTTGAAGTTACTGTAAGTCACTCCTGATAGGAGCATTGAGCAAATGTGTAGAAAATGTGTATGTAAAGGACGATCAAAGAACACTGAAAGCTATATTAGCCTGACGGATGTTATATGGAGAGAAAAGAGCAGAACAAAGAGATTATGTTTGTGAGAATGTTGTATTCTTTTGATGTTGTTGTGATTTCTGAAATATTGGTGTGTTTTCTTTTGAATTCATTGTGTTTTTTAAACATTGCTGTGTTTTCTTTTGATGTCGTTGTATTTTTTTGAAATATCTTTGTATTTTCTTTTGATCTTTTTGTGTTTTTTGAAATATTATGTTTTCTGAAATGCTTTTGTGTTACCTGTCCAGTTCATATTTGATTGTTGCTGCCAGTGTTTTCTTTTTACGATCACGTGAAAATGTGTAAATCCTATGCGAAGAAGCAAATTTCACATTTTGTTTCCACATGTGAAAATTCTGATACACATTTGAAAATAAAAGCCATCACATATGAATGTATTTAATTCACAGAAGAAGATATTGCAGAACGGTACATCTGTGAGCTGGTATGCTAGGCTGTGATAATGAGTTTTAATGGGAGACTATTAAACTAAATTTTGAACGTTATGACTGATGGCTAGAATAAATCTTTGAATTATCACAGCACATTAAATAAATTAACAAGGTCATGATTCAATGTTATGGCAGTGGGAGAGTTGAAAAGGTGAATTTTATGATTGGAAAGTGCCAATAATCACGCATGAGCATTAAGTACCACAACAAAATTGCTCTTTGTAGTGTTTGTTAATTACACTTTAACATGCTGATAGAAGGTGATATCGTCAGAAACCGAACAGCTGAACACTGGTGATTACTGAGAATGTGTAAGTTTGTGGTAAAGTCACGATGCAGGATCTCCTCAGCAACAACCCCCTTCATCCACGTGTATTAAGTGCACAGGCTCCTATTGGTGGAAACAATCCACTGCCTATGGCAACCTTAATCTCCACCATGTCTTAGGCAGATGTTGATTAAGGCTCTGTAATACTGTGCAGTAATTATTCAGACATACCGATAAAACATTCATATCAGGTTGCGTGTTGATGGAGATCATTAAATGATATCTTCTTGCTAGGTATGCCTTCCATCCAGTTTCTTTTTCTGCACATGTTGTATTTGTGCAACAACAACAACAAAAAAAACCTGAATAAATAAATAAAGCTGGTGTGTCATCAAAAGCTAATTGTGACAATCTAGGATGGATACATATGTAGTTAAACAATCGTGACAGAATGTATATGATGCATGGGACTGAAACAAACTCTCAGGCTTTTGCAACACTGAGAAGATGTACATTTCTAAATGAGAACACCAGATCTGCGTTGAGCAATGCTCAAATTAAGACACAACATCAGTACAGTGTTTTCTGCTTTGTATGTCACTGTTTTTTTTTTTTTTTCCTTAATTACAAAATCTGGTTTCAACGGAACTGGAAAATTAGAACAACCAGCTGTTTATCTCAATGAACTAACTCCTAATATTCACATTATAGCCAGAGATGAAAATGCGCATTCATGTGCATACTTTTTTTTTTTACAAAGAAGCACTATATTTTGATGGAAAGCATGGCTAAAGATGCAGCTTTCTAATCTATGATTCAAGACTGTCTTATTTTAAATATGTATACATTTTGCACAGATCTTTTTTTCACTACACAAGATACAGTAGCCGTTTCGCTGGTTCTGCCTCTATTGCTACTTCTCTCTATACACATGCATTAGGCACATTCTCTTGGGGTTTTCTACTGGCTGAAAAATGCAGAAAGAAGAGAGACTGCTGATATATAGTCTAACTCCATATGAGAAGTAAAACATTTTATAAATGGGCTGACACAGACATTTTTATGGCTATTTCAAATCCATAGATTCAGCATTTTAAGATAAATGTCAATTATTCAGATCAAATAATGCATTACTGTTGAGTCTTAAATAAACTCATTCATCAGCAGCGAGTTCAAAATAAGCTTCCGGTATCTCTGGCTCAGAATGGTTATTATAGTGCTTATTCTATTGTGCTCTCATAATGTGAGGTAAGATTCACACAGCAATTATACCAATCAAAATCTATAGTACACACATGTAATTCGGCTTAACCTCTAAGAGGTTCCGTCATACAACAATTCAGCCTTAATGGGGTTAAGTGGATTAAAAAAAGCAACTGACAGAGATGGATAGAGGCTTAAAGATGGAGAAAATGCAGGGAGGAAGGAGAAAGGCTCTCCGTACACATAATGCTGCTCAGAGCCAATACTGCAGATCAACGTAACAACGTGCACCGTTTGAAAAATAGAAAAGTATGGCCAAGTACAGGATCACTTCACACACATGTGTGGATGCATGTGTCTGTTTATTTATAGAGGGAATCTGTGATTAGAGAACAGGAGGAAATAAAAGAAGACAGCGGAGAGAGGGAATAACAGGATGGATGTATGAATAATGGAGTGATCAAGCAAAGAGAATGACAGGGATGGTGAAGAAAAGAGTGAGGAAAGACCGAGCGGGTTTTATGTTTCAAGTCTATATACAAACAGGAAAAGAATGGATCTGTCGACGATATCCCCACATATCCACTGAGCTGAATATCAATACATCCACTGTAATCATGTTTCCCATGACCTGCAAACTCTCATGTTCCTCATTATGGCTTCGTATGTTGTTGTGCCCTCGTTGTATAGCAAACGCAAGCATCAGCCACACTCATATTCAAGATTCAAGATTCAAAGGTTTTATTTGTCACATACTCATACGCAGTGAAATGTTTTTGTGACATGTACTGTACTTATGTGCTTAATGCATGCATCGCATGCATGTAAAAAATAAGCACTTTAAAGTGTGAGAACACTTCCCATGTTTCTATTCTGAACTAGAACTGAATTTTTACAGAAAAATCGTTTTTAAAGGATATTTTTATTCCTTTTGTTCAGCAGGAGAAAACCTTTATAAGAAAGAGGAGGTACTGGGAGGGAGTGACTCAAGGTTGGATGGATGGAAGATGGAAGCCACTAAAAACATGAAGGAGTTTTGATAAAGAACATAGATCAAAAAAACTATTTTGGTTTAATGCATTTTTCATAGGGCTAGTTAAGTATGCGCACATTCACAAATGGGTCTTCATGTCTTCTGATATTCAACTACTTCAATCTGTTTTTCTCTTTTCTGTAGTCTAAGATTTTTTTTCTTGTCTTTTTTGGGGCAGAATAGACAATGTTTGACAGTAGGATGTTTAACCCTGAAAACTTTTAATCCTTTTTTATTTCAAAATATGTAGAAGTAAATTAAAAACCTGCACTTATCACAGCTACACAGTCATTTCTGTTTTGCTTCAGTCTTAAAATGTTACACGTTTCTACTTGTGCATTGCTCGTGCAGTTCACACTGACAAAGCGCAGTCCTGGAGGTTGTTTTTCGAATTTACAAAACCAATCTTGTTCTCTCTGTTGCTTTGCCTTATTTTAGAAAATTCCACGCTATGACTCAGGTTTTAAATAAATCTTGATGACACTGGATTGGTTTGCCACGGGCTACCAGGATCCTGTCCCTAATCTTAAACATATCCACTAATAACCCTTAACCCTTAGCCCCACCCCTAGTGGATGAATGATAACAGGATCGGACTTCAATAAGGATCGAGAGAAGTAATCAATGTACAGTAACTAAGGGGGAGAAAAATAACCAAACGGGAATAATGATTCCGGCAGCAGTGTAGCCTACCTAAGTGTACATTTCATATGCCCAAGCATTACCAGCAAGTCAGTTGAAAAGCAGTTGGACAAGGACGAAAATGCCTAATACTACGTTAATCTCATCCTGGCTTACTGCTGAAGTAAATTGGATTGAAATACATTCAATATATTGGATTGGGATCCACTGATTGGTAAGGGTTGTCTTTTTTACTATTGATCTCCCTTGATATTCTCAGGCTGGCTTTTTCCCCTGTTTGCTTCTTTTTGTCAAATGTGAGATTTTAATTTAGTTTTCCATCCGGAAATCAATTTATTGCTCACTCATTCTTTTCCCCTCCATTCAATCGTGTCCATTCATTCCTCTTCAGCAGTGAAGGGTGGCTGTATGTACGCATGGGGCAAAACAGCAGGATTTACCAGGTTAAATTATGTCTTTAATACCATATAGAATATAGTATATAGAATATAGAAGTTTTTTTCAAAGTTTTACCAGTCAAAGTATGATGGGATTTGAAAACATTATGATTTCATCACAGTTTTTATCCAGTACTTCCCAGTAGTGTGTTACCACAGTTAACCATCCCAACTGGTTTAAAGGGGCAATATGTTCAGATTTTAGTTTAAAAATACCAACAATCAACTAACAATAACTGTTTTGATGTTATGTCCATGTTGTGTTGCAGAGATATCTTTTGAAGTTAGCTAGTCCCTCACCACTTTGTACCTCTAGAGGGAATAATCTGATAGAAAACCGCACCAACACTCCGCTTGCGCTCTGGGCTCCCAGTCTGGGCTAATACGACCGGTTACTGCACAGCTAACTGGGCTATCAAGCTAGCAACAGCTACAGTTAGCAGTAGTTAGCACTTAATCTGGTGATATGCTGCCCCCTATTTGTTTGAATTCGACAAATGTACAATTCTTACATAGTACCTTTAACCAGTACTTTATGAGACAACGAGCTTCCAGGCTAATGCAGTGCTCGGTAGTGCTTCCTCTAGGCTGCAGACTTGGTTAAATACTTGCAGATACCCTGGAAAAAAGGCAGTGAAACACCCCGCTCCTCTCAAATGGCTATACAAACAGGATTTAACACCCACTCTAACCAGAAAGAGAATTTATAGTATGTCAGCTGCCCTGCATGTGCATATTTGGAACCACAGGAGGAAGCAAAAAAAGTGACAGAGACAAACATAATGTGTGATTTAAATACTTCATCGAGTTGTTTTCTCAGTCACAACAACGCTGCACACTTTGTAGGTTAACAGCCGAGGTTTTAAAATGTCATCATAGCTTTGCTCACTTCAATCATGCACAGCCCTCACCTCGCCTCTCCGTCTGAGCGCTGTGAGCAAACTGGTGCCTGTTCTTGTATTAAGTTAAGACCTGACACTGTGTTATGAGTTTCTATTGATCTGAGCGGTCATTAGAGATGATCTGAAGATGATAATGTGAATGAGTCAATACAACTAAATGAATGATGAGACACGTGAAAAGCCTTATCTTGAATATTGATGTTTGATTTTATGAACTGTGTTTTGATGTTGCGGCCCCTCTCGCAGCAGCTGTCACGTCGGCAAGTTCAATGCTACGAGATGGCTTAAAACATGGATAAACCGTGCTCAAATGTTAAGCCTTTGCAAGCACATGATGGAAACTCAATCATTAATTAAGTGCCTGTTTACTCATATTTCATTTAGCGTTGCAGGATGCAATCCATCCACCATCTCTCGTCTCTGATCCCCACTTACCATCCAAATCCACTCTCCTCCTCTCGCCTCTTCTTCTCATGTTTCTCAGCTCCTCCCCCTCCTGCCCCACAGTCCTCGTCTCACCCGCTTGCCTCTCCCCTCTCCCTTTGCTCTGCCGCCTCCTCTCATTTTACTACTTTTCTCCCTCTCCCCTCACTTCCCCTTCCCCTTACTGTGTAGCCGTGTGTCTTTTTAATTACTCTTCCCTCCATCCATGAAGATCTGAAGGCTGGGGTGTGGAGGCAGGAGAGGGGAAGAGGGTAGTGGACGGATGACGGAGAGGAAGAGAGAAGGGGGACTGTGGGATGGGGGGGTGGTGTGTGTGTGTCGCAGGATAATTAAACATCGATTTAGGACGATGATGAAAACAGCAACAAGATGCCAAACAAGGGGATTATGGGTCGTGCAGCCGGCAGCGTTCTGCTGAGCTCCGCAAATATCCAAGGAAGGAGAGGAAAAGGGAGGTGGAGCAAGGAGGAGATCGCGGAAGAAGGAAAAAGGGAGACTGAAAGTACAAACAGGAAGAAGAAAGGAAAGCGAGATAAGGGACTTGGATGGTAATGGTGGGAGCTGAACAAAGCAGCGGAAAACAGGGATAGAGCAAAGCGAGGGAGAAATTTGGTGTATTAAAAAGAGTGAAGGGAAGAAAACATTTTAAATAAGGGAGAAGGAGCAAAAAGAATGATAAAATATGGAGCCGGGGACGAGAAGCCCTGCCGAACTGGGAGAAGCCTACACGAAGAAGTGAGAGGGAGTGAAAAAGTCTGCAGATGTGAAAGAGAGGAAGAGGCAGAGATGAAACAGAGCATGTCTTCTGTGTCTTTGAACTTAACCTCTCTGATCTGACTCATTAGTTCTGCCTTTAATTGGCACAAATACAGCAGGTACCAGCGAAGCAAGGGTGTGTGTGTTTGTGTGCGTGTGTATGTGTGTGTGTGTGTGCGCGCGCAGAAGTGTGCATGCGGGGACAGTCATTTGTCATTAGGCCCTTAAGCTCATTAGTACGTATCCAGTGAATCATTCAATTAAATGACAATGACCTACGGCAAAACTGACTGCTCTTTGCCACCAGTGGGATGTGCACAGGAGCGTGCACGAACGTCTGAGTGTGGATATGATGAACGTGCAGATACATCTGTTTGGTGGTATGGGAGGCTATGATGAGGCTGAAAATCTCCTGTCCACATGAAGAGTGTCATATGTAGCTTGTTTGTTTCGAATTGACAAATCAGAAAATCAAACTCCTCAAAATTATCACTGAGTAGACGCATTACAGCGAGCTGCTGCCACACACTATGGCACAAAGCAGTGGTTTATGGGCCCCTGTGTTTTTATGAGCCATATAACATATTACTTCCCATTCCAAGGTCAAACACATGAGGCCAGGGCTCACTCATTAAATTGTAATTTAGTGCACAACGGGGCTAACCAAGACTAGCTCATTATCCATATCACTCAATTTACTACAGAAGGTTTCTGTGATTTGTTTTTTTTTCTTCTTCCTCCTGTTGTCAGCAGAGCCGATTTACCAGTTAAACTGCGGGTGTTTAAAAACTGACAGATGGTGCTCCTGAACTTAAGCTGTGAATATATTCATTCGGCAATAAGGCGTATAATCAGCGAAAAATTCAGGGTGACCTGAATGCGTCAAAGCATCTACCGTTGCTATGGTAATCAACACCCAAATCAGTATCATAACTCTTCTTGTATTGCAGAGGGGGCCAAATTTATCATCCGTCATAGCTCTGATAACGAGCGTGAAATAAAACTCCTCCATGATGCTTAATTAGTCTCAAAACCTCTTGTTATATGAGCACACGGAGCAGTATCCTCGAGCAGAAGAGCAACCCTGGGAGGGAGAATTTCTGCTGCGCATGCACAAATGTGGCCCCGTGAGCACAGGCGCTTGTTGGGGGGCTCGCAACCCTCCCTGCGCACCGGCAGCAGATTAACACTTGCCCGCTCGTCGAGTTGACTGATGAGACTTCTGAGGCTGGGGTGAAATACACATTAACTGATGTCTCCCCTCTTGTCTCAGTCTGACAGCATACTCATAGTTATAGGAAAGATAATAGGAAAGTACATACGTAGATAATGATCATAGTTTCAAATATCTGTAGCAGTTTGACTGAAGCTTCAAAGCCACAATAATGGTATTCTGGTCAGCACTTAAAAAAATCAAAATAAATGTCATCATACATAGCAAAAATTTGGCGCCATCGGTATTGGAAGTAGAGCCCACCAGTACGCATTGCTTTGGGTGCGTATGCCAATATGAATATGACGAGGTTAAACAATTCCGATATCGGTATACACCAACAATGTGATAAAATGCTGCCATCAGCTCTGGTGAAACACAGTGATTCACTCTCTGTTGGTTCACAGAGTGCAGTAAGTGTTAATATCTTATAAAATGTGGAAAAAAAAAAAAAACACTTGAAATTTAATTTAAAGTAGAAGCAACATGTCACTTCTTTTACCTGTTCCCAGGTAACCAGCTGGCTTCACTGAAACTAAAAATAAGCTTAATGTTAGCATGAGTAATGCCAAGAGGAGGCCATTTTCTGAGATGATAAACAACTGTTCCATTCTTTGTTGTCTCTCGCTTGTGTGTAACACACTGTAGCTGCTTTTTTGTGAGCCTATGCGCATGATTTTACAGTACTCTACTCATACAATAAATGTTGCCTCTTTCCTCCTACAGCTTCATATTCAAATCCTGGCTAATGTACAACCAGAAGCCTTTAAACAGAAGCCTTGTTGAAGACCTGCAAACGAGTTCCAAGCATCTAAGGTAAGTATTGACATGTGTTAGGTGTTAACTCTCTCTCCTTAACTCTCTATTTCCATAGAAGTCTGTGTAGCTGACTTTATTTTGAGCTATGAACTGTGACCTTCACTACATAATGCACATGTAACACGTTCAAAAATGAACAGATGCGCATCACACATGAACAAGCTTTTCTGTGCTCCATATACCGTACGTGTCCTAAAAAGTACATGTAAGCCGCAGCATGTGCGCCCACCTGCTCACCACACCTCAGCCCACCCAGCTCTGCTCCAGATGCTCCCATCACCTGCTCCGATGCTTTTACCTCCCGACACCATTAAAACCAACCCACCACAATACAAATGCACACATAATACACAAGCCTCCATATTTCAGTTAAATGATGCTTGACAATTTACTATTAACATCATACCCCACAGGAAAATAAACATTGCTCATCCTTCAACCCATTCTTCCCTAGCTTGGGGGGGGGGGGGGGGGGGCGGTAGCCCTGCCTATCAGAGCTAAAACTGATCTGATGATTGAGTTGGACATATAATGGCATGACAGACAACGCCTTTCAAAATGCATCAAACGATATTGTACAAACACGGCATTTGCATCTGGTAACGCCACACAATCCTCAAGTAAAGAACTGATGACAGGCACAAGAGCAGCTATCTGTTATGGATCTGTTACTGCCTCTGCCAAGGAGGCCATGTTTCTAGCTTGTTTGTATGTAGCTTGTTTGTTTCTAGCTTGTTTGTTTGTCAGGTGAAATTTGGAGAAAGCTACTGGCCAGAATTTCCCTTAGTCGAAGGGTGAAGCATGGACCAAGAGGCAGCCCATTAAATTTTGGGTCGTATCTGAATGACAGGCAGATACAAGAACTATTTCTATTTTTGGTTAACACCGCGGCAGTGCATTTAGACCTTGAGGAATACATGCTGACATGCCATACATCTTAAAATCCAGTGGCTGGAAGTAAAGTTCATTTGGGAAAAAAACATAGCCAAGTGTAGAAATACAATGGCTCCATATCAGAATTAACATTCACAGGTACCTGTAGCCCTCTGGGGTGTCTGACATATATAGTTGCTCAAACTTTATACAGAAGGTACTTGTTACTGGTAAACTAGCCCTAGTAAAGTGACTAAGGGTTGTCATGATTCTCAAAATCCAAGAATCGATGAGAATTTTTGGCTTGCGGGTCCAAACAATTCATTTCCATTTTTGCTTGAAACGTCGTTTCCAGCACTGATGGAAATGCCATTGTTGGACTATAACATCTGGATTTGAAAAGATTTGTAACGATAAAGATTCCAGAGTTAAATAAAACAAATGCAACACAAAATACATACAATTTATTTATTTTTTTTCCCTCAATTTTTTTTTTCTGTTCAAGCCCCACGTGATTGGTCAACTACATGTGTGGTGCTGTCTGTGTGTCCACACTGAGCAGGAGGGGCGGGGCTTACAGACACAGCACACAGAAAGAGAGAGAGAAAGAGAGAGAGAGAGATCAGTGCAGCTAAAAGTAAAAAGACAAGCAAGTGAACCTGCTGCTAATGAAGGTGCCAGTTTGTCTACTGCAACTGTTACTGCTGCTGTGTCCACAGTGTCTACAGTACACCACCACATCCACCTGGACCTACAATCCAGAGCTCTATGACACAGTTTGTACAAAAGGCTATGTACTTTAAAATGTATTTTTTGTAGTACTCTGTTCCATGTTGAGTATAATAAGCCATATAAATAATAATCATTTGATATAATGTATGTTTTGTACATTAGTAATTCATTTTACACATCATTTTTCAGTATTTTTGGTAATAAATTAATTTAAGCAACAAAAAAAATCTGAGGAGTCAGTTGGGAGCCGAAAGAGCCGGCTCTTTTTAGTGAGCTGAGCCATAAGAACCGGCTCTCTTAAAAGAGCTGGAATTCCCATCACTAATATCATAGAAGGCCATTGACCCTGGTGGAGCTCTGCACTCTCCAAGTACCCCTCTGGTTAATGCATGTTTCCAGTCAGTGAATCCTGAGTCTGCTGGTCTGCACATATTTTATGTGTCTGTGAGTCCATTATCCAAAGAACCACAGAACCATGTACGAGGCATGAAAGGTAAAGATGCAGGCAGCGGCGGTTATACGCGGCGTGTCTTTTTGTGGGTGTGTATGAGTTTCTGTGTGATTGAAAGTGATTCACAGTTACCTCTTTGTGCCCTCGCGTGGAGGGGAGAATGTGAAGTGAATACGATTCTTTGGATCAAGCCGGACACACCAAACACAGACGCAAAACAATCACGCAAACACACACTCACAAAAAAAAAACCTAATCCCACACACACTCAACGGTGTACTCACTCATACCTGATCCAGACAGACAAAGTGGTCTAAATGTAGAGAAGAATCAAAAGTGTGAGCTCAAAAGTAGAGTTTGAAGAGCTATCCATTTACAGGAAGTGTTTGTGTGAACTCCTGCGTGTATGACGGTGCTCCGTATCGACGGCAGGAGGTTAATGTACTCTAAATGCACCTTAAAACCCACACCGGAATTAACTGTAAGAGCGTGGAGCTGGATGGAGTTGGCTTTCTATTGTAGACCTGAAGACAAAACACACTGCCGAAAGCTCTTTATGAGTAATTAAGCATGCTGCTAATTGTTTTATTTTGTTCAGTCAAACCAAATCAGCTGCATTGTAAGATTGTTTTACCTATTTCAGCACAAATTAACACATTGCAGCACCAGCAGTTTATGTGTAATCTGAAATACAAGTGATTTAGTGGATGTGATTTTTTTTTTGCTTGTTTTTTTTGCAGTATAGTTGCAAAATAAAGTACACTTACTGTAAATGGTAGAAATGCAGCAATGACTGCTACTGTCACTGTGCAACTAAAGTTTTCACTGCTCTGATTGGCAGATCTCAATGCTGTCAGATCAGATTCCGCGCACATTGCACCACTCTGGGCTTAACCGCATCCATTAGGCGGTCGTGTCTGCATTATGATTGTGACTCTGCATACCTCTGATATCCCCGAAGTCACATGTACATACACAAACGCTCACAAACCGCATGCTGAATTCATTCACTGCAGATGAAGGTATAGCGGCCACCCATACACCAAAAGGTAGAGCTCACACATGTTCAGCAAGTTAAAACAAAAGTTTGCATTTGACAAGACAGTGGATAGCAGTGTCACAAAAGTCTTAAAGGATAAGTTCACTCAAAATTGAAAGTCCAGTCATCAGCCCCTCGCCCTCATTCAGTTGGAATGTCGGCTGTTTCCTCATACATAAAACATTTCTGGGGCTTCAAGGCAAACCGTGTTGCAGCAATCTCTTAAACAACTGAAGTAGATGGGGACTTGATGTTTTAAAGCATATAAAAGAATAACAAACAAACATAAATAGGCTCCATACAGCCGGTCCAGTGCAACTGACGTCTGCTGAAGCTCCAAGATCCCAAATTATTTGGAAAAGACATTATTTACACACGTATTTAAGCAGAAATCTCCACTGCAGCTGCTAAGGTCAAAATTAAGTGTGTGTAAATATTATCCTTTCAAATCAGTTTTGGATCTTGTGGCTTCTGCGGGTTTTAAATAAGACAGTATGGCATCATTTTGGGGTTTTTAACAACTGTTTTTTTTTTTTTTTCCCTATCTATTTCATTTTTTTGGCCTATGGTGAGTACTGTGCGTTGTTAGTTACAAACTGTGTCAGTTTATTAACACATTTACTCACACAGTTGCTTGACTCAGTGTAGTAAAAAAAAAAAAAAAAAAAAAAACTTCTCTAAAGCTACATAAGGTGCCACCTTTGTTATCGCCATGGTAACTGGCTGTACTTATGGTAATAGCAAGACTGGTGACAAAGATTGACTCGGTCTATGTGCTCATATCGCAGTGCTCATTTCATTCTGTCTGGTGTAATGCGTACAACACTCTCAATCACTCTCAGTAGCTGTAGTTTCCAACAATTGACAGAATGAATGTTGTTAAAGATAGGCAGACAGGGGGAAAAGTTGTACTGCACGTATTGAAAAATGAAAGAGCACATAATATCCAAAAGTGAACACCCAGCGATACATCACCTCCGGATCTTTCTGACAGTGCCTTAAATCATACCGAAATAAAAAGTGTAGTTTTAGGCAAATGAAGCTCTGGATTGGGCTTTACCCTGTTCAGCCAAGCTAATGCCAGGCTTGCTGGGCCGGATAATGTTCTATCCCTGGTGGGGCAGGTCGTGAAATCTAAGCTATTGATCCTTCTTGACCTCTGGGTGAACCCAAATCACCTCAATTAAACTTTTTAAAACTGTTCGAAGCTGCAGCGGTTGCGTAGCAGTTTCGTAGTGTTTTTATCATAGGTTGTGCGATATGTTTAATTACCTCTGACATGGAGGTTATGTTTTTGCCTGTGTCTGTTTGTTAATTAGTTGGTTGGTTTTCACAAAAAAAACAAAAAAAACAACAACTGCTGAACAAATTCCGGGCTAGAAAAGACCCCATTAACTTTAGGTGCAGGGTCCATTTTCTTCACACTTTCTATAACACTAATTCATGGATCTTATTCATGAAAAAAATAACTGTATTTAGATGGCTGGTATACATGTTTTATTTGGTATTGAATTAGGCTTGCCTGAATTTAAGGGGACTGTCGGTGGAGGTATGCACTCTATTCAGTGCCATCCTAGTCCTCATGTAATCTCATGTGTATTTGCAACAGTATGTGCTGCTTGTCTATATGTTGTTTGTTTTTGTTTTTTATTATTTCTAGTATGGAGGCAGCTATATGTGCAACGTTTAATTCTGAGTCAATCTTTCTAAAGGGACATTAAGGTATATTGTATTGTATCGTAATGGTATGTTTGATATAGAACTGTTCCTTGTCCCAAACGTTCAGCCGGCAGCATAATTCAACATTTTAAATGACAAAACAGCAACAAGCAACCTACTGTAATGAATTAAACATCATGGAGGAACAGCCTCTCGCTGACTGCTTCACATGGAAGGCAAAACACGGGTGAAATATATTGGTCTTTGCATTTGTCAGCTGCTCTTGGCTCCCAGTCTGTGAGCTATCCCTTATATAATCACGAGTGTAGCTTTACAGGAAAATAAAAAAATAAAAAATCCATTGCAATCAGGTAATTATTAAGTTCCACCTATAAAGCTGTCAGAACAGTTAGAATAAAGAACACAGGCAATGCCTCTCCATGAAATGGCCTGTTCATTATAAAACCACACAAACTAAATAACAGTGACACATCTTAAAGACAAAGAACACACCATTGATCGCACATGAAAGAGGAAAATGCAAAGGGTGATTAGTGAGAAAAATACATGACAGCAGACAGCTGAAATAGCGACATAATCAAGGCTGGGAAGTGATGTAGAAAAAAAAGATTAAAAGGAAGTTTAATGATAAGGCATCAAGTTGAGGAGAAATTTGTCTGTGTAAATTTATCTAAATTATACAGGCAGTAAAATGTTGAGTCAAACGATCCAGTGCACTCTTCTTTCCAGAGGCTTTATCACTTTCCACTGTCTGATGGTTGAGTCTGTCATGGACCATTAAAAAGAACCTATATATCAAACTATATTAAAAGAGAGACAAAGAAGTGGACAGAGATTATGACATCAACTGTCTGGTTCTTATATCACGATGTCAGTGTTTCTGAAACACAGTCCAGTGGACAAAACTCAAAGCTGGTGAAATTATATTTCTATACTGTTGCTTTGTTTTTCCATTTACCTTTTTTGAGCTATGTGCATTATGTTCCCTGCCAATATTTCCTCAGTGGAGGTAATGCTACATTTATGCATCGCCCCACAAGTTGTGTGAAGTTGTCCAGAGAGGATGGTGGGTGTTCAGAACAAAATGCAGAGCTTTGACTGATTCACATCCTGCTCATGTGTGGTAAGAGCACTTCTGCTGAGGTCAGGTAAGGAAGCAAAGTTATATATTGTTAAATACTGTGTGTTGAAATCACTTTTAACTGTTTCTGTATTTAACCAAGGCCAACAACCCATGGTTCTAATCAAGCCTCGGACATTATTTCTCTCTCTCTCTCTCTCTCTCTGCCTTGTTTCCCGTTATCTGTTTAATATCATCATTTTATAAGGGCAAAAATGAATGAACAAAGCATTTAAAATACTTCTTTTTTTAAATGTACTTTCTTGTTAACAACTATGCTGCACCTTTAGTTGTTGTGTTTGAGGTAGAAAAGAGGCATGAGGGTCACTGTGAAGTCTCTCTCTCTGTCTCTCTCTCATGCACGCACACACACACATACAATAACACTGTCACCAGAGACACTTAGAAAAGCCTCCTGCTGAGGTCTGTTACCATTGATGGCAGTGAAACTGACATTGGGTTTTTGGCTAATACACAACTGCCAGCTGGTCCACTGTGCACACACACACACACACACACACACACACACACACACACACACACACATAAACACTCATGGCACACGCACATGTGCACACCAGCACACCCTTGAATAGACATTGATTATATTAGTCAGGGGGTTTGAAGAGCATGTCTCAGACACAGAGTTAACTAATTCACTGCCGACCCAAGCTTTTCAAAGTACATACACACGAATGCATGCGTGCACACACTCACACACATACTTGGAGCTGTAATGGCATTGATCGTAAGTAGTCAGGGGGTTTTGTGACTGCGTCAGAGAGGCCTCTCTCTGCTCCGCACTCCTCAGAAAATCTCTGGAGTATTGGTTGTCTTTCTAAAGCGGAAATGCTTCTAAATTGAGCAGCCTACTTAAATAGAAGTTAAATAAAAAGGACACCAAGGGCAGTGTATGGATCAGAAGAGGCTGGGATCTGGATGCTCTGGCTGGTGTAATTTACTCAGTGGGGGAAAAAAAATGTAGCAGCTATTATGCGGTAAAAATAGAATTCAATGCCTTATATTTACCTGAATGACCAGAGAATGAATTCAAATGTTTTCTGATGAGATTAAAATATCATGTCACAAAGATTAAAAAAAAAGGGTCCAAAGTAAAAAGCCAGCAAAAAACTGGAACGGCAACCACTACAACAAAAATGTTGGTGCTCAGCAGTGCTTGTGTGGCAAAGCAACATTGCCATATATTCATTACAGGGAAGGAACGCACTTTGTTTTTCTTCTATCAGTTCTATTCAGCAGCACTGATGAAGCCTCAATGAGTGGGACTTGGATCAGTTTCAGACATATGCTGCTTGACAAAACAAATAACAGCAATAAACAAACAGAAACAGCCAATACAGTGTGAAATACATTTCTAAAGCTCATTGCGGCTTTAATATACTGTTTTCTCTCTTTCTATATCTCCTCTCTTCAGCACCTCCCTTCCCTTCTCCTCCCCCCACCTCTCCGCTCTTCATGGCATTGTGCCTCACCCCTCCTAATGGATATTGACCAAAGAGAGACAGAAGGGAGGAACTGTACACACATGCACACAGACACACTGGCTGTTTTTTTTGTTTTCTTTTTACTCAGCACAGAGCCGGCACATGATGATCCCTTCTAATGGATCTCTCGATGCCATGGATTTCATGTATGGTATCTCAGTCAGGATTGAGCCGCGATCTTATGTGATTAAGTAAGATTAGACCCAATAATGACATGAATATGTTCCCTTTGGAACGGTAAACAGTACTAAAGAGCTGATGTGATTCTGTTCATGTTGCAAATGAATATGAAGCAAAGCATCTGGTTTGTCTGTTTAAAGTGAAAGCAAACCAACTCACCTCGTTTTAACAAAGAAGACAACTGACATCTGATTTCATGCTCCACATGGTCAAATAGCTTTGCACATATTCCAGCTTTCTGCAGTTTAATTAGTATTGTGAACCACCAGACACTACTTTGCAAAATACAAATCTGCACACACCTATGCCTGACCGGTGTGAAGTGTATTTTGTACCTGCCGAGACACTGAGCCCTCTAACTGCTTCCAACCTTGGTCGGGCAGGTGCATGAGAACGGCTTCCATGCTCAGAATTGTAAGAAGCTGCCTGTCTCCCACAGTTAGTCTAACATGTCTGAATAAATAAGTGCCCTCTGTGGCTCCGAAATAACATCATAATCACTTTTCAGTAGAGACCGCCATTTCCATATCTCACAAGTGCCGACTTCTCACAAATTAAGAGGAACTGTCTGATTCGCCTGTCAACATGGATGGATTTGACATACTCCATCACAAGAATTAATTCTCCCCAAAGGACAATTTCAGCTGTGGATCAAGAGCAAAAAAAGGCCAAGAGGAACGAAATTGGTTATCAGAACACTCTTCCGGGCATTTTTGATTTGACAACATTTGTGATTTACTCCTGTAATCACAGAAGACAGAGTGATATATTTGGCCATTTCATTTGCACCTCTGAAATAATGAAATAAATAAACAGTCCGCAGTGCTTGTCTGTGATAGTATTAAAGCCGCCTGTCACTCATAACAGGATCGAGGTTTTCCTAACCTGTTTCCATAGCAACTCCACAACATATGAAAACTTGTGAAAATAAACAGGGTTCAACCAGGTTTTCCCAGGGATTAAGTTAATAATGTTGCCAGTGATTTTGCAGTCTCATGCACAGGTCAACATGCCCTGACTGTAGTTTGTGATTTACCACAAAATGACCTTTATACCTATTCAAATGCCATGCATACAATGAGGCTCATTACAATGATAACATTATTTGAGAAGAATTACCTTAACACCTCAAACTGATCTTCTTATCCATTGAAATTCTATGTGTGTTCATTCCAATTTTATTTACACTTAAGATGACAGCATGCCGTATGTACAGTGGCAGACTGTTTGTTCCAGGGAGTTATCAATTTAGACAATTTAGACATTCCTTTGTACTCCATTGAAGGTTCCATTGAACCATCAAACACATCACCACCATGGCTAAAAAAAAGCACAGAAAAGTCTCTTCATCTCATGGAAATGTAGGAATAATAACTTCCAGAGCCAGATTCTGATCAATTTTTACGGAGTAGCAATAGAAAGCAGCCTGACTCGAAACATCACAAACTGGCATGGTTCTTGCACGGCCCGGGATAAGAAGGCTCTACAGAGGGGCATTAAAACCACCCAGAACATCACAGGTACTTATCCACAGAGCATCGGTGACATTGGTGATGTGAGCATGTGATGTCGGCACAGAGCACAAAGGATACTAAAAGACAACACGAGAACCAGACACAGTCTGTTCATCTTGCAGCCATCCGGCAAAACTACCAAATGTTATAGCAGTTTAAACAGCGCCAGTTATATCCAGCAAAGTAATGACAAAGAGTCAAGAAATGTCCTTGTCAAGTAAAACCCAACAAAACATGGGGCAATGTTACATTTATAGAGCCATAACATAAATGCAAGCAATGAATCAATGTAGAAACAGCATCAACACATCAATTCAGCACCAAGCCAAACTGACAGACAAGCGTTAAAACCTGCTCAGCAGCTACAATCGTCACATTTGGCTGCGACTTCATGCATTCAGCAAACCCGACAATGGCTCTGCACCACTACAGATGTCTCTATCATTTCAGTTGATTAGACTTTTACGGCTGGATGACTGGCTAATCTCCACTTATATCATCTATCATCTGCTCTCATCCTCATAGCGGAGGTTGATGTCTCCTGATTAACTCACACACAACTGTGCACACACACGGCCTTAAAAGACTTGCAGAATCCACCATCTACATCTAAATCAGACAGAAAGACAGATCGTAAATCAACAGTGTGGAAAGACTGACCTGTAAACCAGTGCGTCATCCCCAGAGCTGTTGTACTGGACCTGGAACATCCTGACTCCAGATGTTGGAGTCTGACTGCTCCATCTGATGAGGGCAGAGTTTCCTGTCAGTTCCACCAATGAGACCCTCCGGTCTGCCCCTCTTGTTTCATTGTTAGGCAGAGCAACTTTCGAGGAGGTCAGGATGTCAGAGGGGGCAGGGTCAGAGGACGGATCTCGACTGCGGCTTGTGCTGTTTGCCAGATGGGGCATTGCTGTGACGACTAGTTCTACCCTTCCCGTGGATTCACCTGCTGCATTGGAGGCGATGCAGGTGAAGTTTCCTGAATCCTTCAGGGAGGTTACATTGATCTCCAGACTTCCATTAGGGAAAACCAACGTTCTGGAACAAATCGGGATATACAATATGATTGTACAGTAAATCTATAACAAACATATACAGTGGCTCCTGGGAGGAATACAGGATCCGATTGTAATCCTCACTAGTTCTGACTGCCACTTAGATCGGCATGGTTATCACTTCATACTTAAACAGGGCCAGGCCATTTAGCACCCATTCATTTTAATGAAGAAAGTAGCAAGACCCATTAACCTCGGTTTGAGAAATGATCCACCATTATTTTGTCAGTTCAAATTTATGAAGTCACTCCTTTCCCATTTATCCATCCAATCACGTGTCACCCACACAGGAGCCAGTTGCTAATCAGTGTTCCACTTATGAACCCATTTTGGTCGCATCTGTACTTTGCTGCCTCCAGCACCTGATTCTGATGCCAAGTCCCACCACCAGCATCTATCCAGACTCTAACTAGAATCAATGCAATGACTGCCGGGCTGAGGGGTTATGTTGCTAACTGACTGTGGGCTTCATCCCCATAATTATAGACATTAGCCAAAAACTCACTAATGCCTGTTTGATCAAAACAGTTAAGATGCAAACAGAACAATTGTGTCAAAAGAAAGTGTCATTAACTTTGAAAATATTTTCACTGATTTTACAGCTGATGACATTTGACCCGTTTGCCTTCTAGGTTACCAGATTGAACTATGAGAAAGGTGTGACCTCAACAAATGCCGTCTAAACCTGATTCAGAGTTGGCCCACACAAGTCCCTATGCCTTACCACCACAGCCAAGACAAGATTATGTCAGACACACTGTCTTTTTGACTTGGTTGCACATTAGCACATAGGAGGAGTACAGGGTTAACTATTCAAACAAACCCCTCTCCTGCACCTGCCAACTGGGGTGCCAGGTTTCTGACATCACTAAAAGTGGAATGGTGCTGTAAGTACACTGGTCACATCCCCTAAATTAACTCTTTTACCTTTAGTTGTTTAGATCTAACAAGAATATAAGACTATACAAAAACTCTTAGTACCTGGAGCCATTAGATATAAGCCGTCCTTCAGGGCTGATCCAGTGGACTTCAGGCTCTGGGTCACCATTCGCTTTGCACTTCAGGCTGGCGGGCTGGCCCTCCATAGCCACTGTATGAGGTGACTTGCGGGTCAGAACTGGTGGGTCACAGATAAACTCCTAAAGGACAAAAACAAATAAGGTCATACTTCACAATCTTTTTCCAAATCATAATTATTTTTCTCCAATTTTTGAATTATTAAAGGTCCAATTTGTTAGATAGTTGATTGTTGAGACTTGTTGAGCCAACTCGTCAAATACTTAGCCATCAACCTCAAGTGTCACTCTTGGACAAATTGAGATTCAACAATCAACTATTTTACAACTGGGAACTTTAAAGGTCTTTTGTTGTTTCAGGTTATGGGATAACTTCTAAAATGGGAAAACAAATGAAAAGCTCAAAATGTCACCTCTTCAGGTATTGTCCAGAAGTACTTGGCACTGAGGTCAGGGGGAGAGGCGCATGTCTCAAGGTCGTCTTCTCTGGTCAGTCTTCTCAACCACAGAAGTTCACAGTTACAGTGAAGGGGGTTGCCACCAAAACTCAACACCAGGGAGGAGAGCGGGGAGCCTTTCGACTTGGCATAAACTGGGATTCTCAGGAACAACGGGTCCGGGGGAATTTTCTTCAGCTTGTTGGATGTCATGTCTAGCCTGTGAAAAAATTTGGGATGGATTAGAGGGGGAGAAAGAAAGAGATGCAGATATTAAAACACAGAGTTGATCCTCAAACCTGTCAATACATCCCTCAGACCTTTCTCTATCGATTTACCTTGCAAGTTTGTGCAGGTTGGTGAATACCCCTTGGGGAACATTTTCTATGAGGTTATGATCCATGTTTAAGGTGTTGACATTGGTGAGGCGCCCGATTGTGTCCCAGGGCACTTGGTCGAGGTTGTTGTAACTGAGGTCGAGATCCTCTAGTGTTGACAGGAAGTCATCAAAGGCATGAGGAGATATGGAGTGCAGCTGGTTGTTGGCCAGGATCAAGTGGCGAAGGTTGGTCAGGCCTTTGAAATGTTCATCCTGGTTGGTGAAAAAGTGAAAATGCTGTGAGAAACATTACAGTAATATCATCACAAAGATACTGTATCCATCCGCTGCAGTGTTATCTATGTATTTCTATGATTGCAGCTCTGTTGTTCAATTGTGTCATTAATCAATTGAACCTTCCATCCATCAGTCTTACCTTGATCACAGTTAATCTGTTAGAGTCTAGGTGGAGTGCTCGCAGTCGCCGCAGGTCACTGAAAGCTGAGGGGAGAATCTGACTGATGGTGTTTCTGGACAGGGTCAGATGTAGCAGGCTGGTCATGTTTGCAAAGTCCTTTTTTCGGACAGCTGAGAATGAGCCAAAAAAAACACATAAAAAGACTCCATCAACTAAGTCCTAAGTGGACAGATAGAACATAGGTATTAAGGAAAAAAACAGAAGTCAGGAGACACACATGCCCAAAATAGGTTTTAAAGCCCAGATCTTTGCGTGATCACAGAAAGAGGTGTATTTACAAGAGTGGATGACTCAGATTTAGAATGTGTAGTTTTTATAAAAACATTTTCTGAGTTAGATAAGGAGAACAAGTATGTGATGCACTAGGATAAGGTACATTTACTGAAATGATGTGTGCTTTTACCTGCTGAATACACTGCTATGATCCCATTTGACAAGGGAACCATTGGATTGCTTTCCCATGAGAAGACAATCCATGCCTGATTAGCTTCTAGTGTTCAGAGCTTGAATCTTATGATATTAAGTATGCTTTGATTAATTCATGTAAAAGTTAAGTTTTGGTAACAGAGACTCAGTTGACACCAGTTCCCCCAAAATAAATCATGTATTGCCCAGGGTAGTGCTAGACTGAAACTGATTTGGAAGTTAACCGCTGTGCGATATTGTTAATGGCGCGTCAAAGTATCTTTCTCGACCCTGTGAAAGCTTTTAGCTTGTGTGTCTTTTGTTTTGGTGAAGTATTGAAGAGAAATTCTTTTAAGTGAAGCCGGGGAAGATTAGGTGGCTGCCTTGGTGGGGGCTAATGGGAATCCAGATTAAAATAAAAGGATAAAACAACACTCAGTTCTTAAAAATAAGTACATTTCAAAGTATCCGAGAGAACTCTTTGACATAAGGAGGAGATGAATTATGAATGAGATTTGTTAGACTGAACCACAAAACAAAAAAAAGTTTCAAAGTG
Organism: Sparus aurata; assembly: GCF_900880675.1. Lineage (NCBI taxonomy): Eukaryota > Metazoa > Chordata > Actinopteri > Spariformes > Sparidae > Sparus > Sparus aurata. The sequence continues at coordinate 18,332,633 of NC_044188.1, read as the reverse complement.
TGCAAGTTCAAAAGAAATACCAAGACTGTGAACTTATTGTCACAAAGAGACCAACAGAAAAGAATTATGACTTGAGCAACAATAGTTTTCAGTGCTAGCATGTGTATATACGTATTCATACATTCACACTCAACTCATTGCACGTGTCCTTTGAATTTCAGTAGTATATTTAACCTCCCAGTTCATCAGCTATTCTTTTGCTGTGATTATGCTGCTTTTTCACTGTTTAGTATCCAAACACCACTGCTAAAGCTGCTCAAAATAATCAGCACTAAGCCAGACTTTGGCGTACACCTGTTGGCACTGAATATAACTTCCCCCTTAGGGATATCACTTAAGACGATGGTTGATGACAATGGACAGACTGGACTGTGCAAAATGTTGTATTACATGTCCTTAGATGAATGTAAAATGGAATATAGGAGAGACTCGCAGGTATATTACCTGTAATAAAGTTCTCTTGAAGACGTAACTCCACGGTGCGACGGTCGATGGCAGCAGGAACAAAGAGCAAGCCTGTCTTGGAGCAGAGGATAGCAAGTGATGGAGAAAGGCTCTGGCACATACAGCGTTTCGGACACGGCTGTCCCCTGCACGCTGCTGCCAGCAACAGAAGAGAGAACCACAGCCGTTCCATTATCCTCCACTGGGAACAGGGCAACTGGAAGACAGAAGGAATGAGAAATTAATTGGAGTCAATAAAAAAAAGGTAATGCCACTCAAGTTATGGGGACTGGCATGCAAACCAGGCTGACAAACTGCCTGAACATACAGTATACACATTAAGGCCTCTGAAGACTTGACAAATGAGAGGTTCTTATTTTTATGCATGTGTCAAAACATGAGCAACACTGATGTCCCAAGTGACACAGATCATGACATCAGGCGACTTAGAAGTATACATTCAGCATTAAATGTAAAAAAAGAAAAAAGCATTAAAGAGGAATGGGAAAAGAAAACATCTTTGGGAGCATGGTAAATTGGCCAGAGTGCTAACAGCAGCACTCCTAGCTTGTTTAACTAAGCTCTGTAGTTAAGGGGACAACAACTGGCAATTCTCCAAAACAGTCTGACTTCAGCCTCGATACAAAGACATTAAATACATATTAAAAAGTAATGTGAGCTGATGTGAAGCTGTGGTGCTTGTATACACAGTTTTACAAGCTCTGTAATATAGCAAGCCATGTTTACTGCCTTCTACAGCCAAAGTGGTATTAAGCACAAAAGTTCCTTTAGAAATACCTCCATTTGTACTGCAACTTCACTATCCAGTTAGGAGAAGTGTAGCATGGCACTCCTGAGGAGCTGAACTAAATTACACAATACTGTGTGCTCATAATCGGCTCTATAGTTGTGCAGGTGCACGGTGAGCTGGCAATTTTCCTGAGGACAATGGGGATTTTCCCTTGCCCACACCTGTTTGATATTTTGGCAAGATGTAATGTAGGTGTGGAGTCTCAGTCCAGTGGTAAACTGTAATGTTGGTGTCAAGATTGCATGAGGGCAACGGCGTTCACCTTTTGGGAACGGTGCACTGCATTTTTTTGTTCTGATTACCGAAAATAATGGCAGCAAAGTAGAGCTGTAATCAAGGCTTCTAAGTTCAAATAACCCCCTATTCAGCTCACATAAGGCTGCGGGTTTGTCTTCTATCAAAAAAGTCTAATATAAAAGTGATGCACTTTGTCAAACCCAGTTATACACTGAGCTGGCAAAATAAGCACACTTGTGCTCTGCGTATGTTATTATCCGGTATCAAAAAAAACTTTTTTTTTAAGTACATTTAGTGCAAATTAACACTCGTGTTGAGCATGCTGACACTCACAGTTAAACGCACTTCCGGTTTACAACACTTGAACACCCTCAGGATCATCCCTTCTGTTTCTGACAACACCTGTCTACTTCTTTCCAACAGCTGCCATAAAAAGCAGCACCTGAAGCATCACATTTATAATTGCAATAGATGTTGACCTTTATCTGTGAGGACATTACACGGTAGAACAGAATAACGAGAAACTCGACTGTGATGGAATTTCTTTGTGGTGAGCAAACGTGTGTGTATGATGGTGGAAATATGGCTAATTATAGACCATTTATGCCTCACTGTTAATACTTAAAAAGATGTTTTACTTTCATTGTGGCAGCATTTTTTTGTTATATTTAGAGATAGCTAATTAAATTTAGCCGTACTAATAAATTGTATATCAAGTTATGTTGAGATAGCCTGCAAAATTCTAGTCTTATAGATACTTTTGCTGAACTGATTGTTGTAAAATCTAAAATGTCAAGTGTGATCATTGAGTGCATAACTGTAATTGTCACTGATAAACACATCTCATCTCACTCCCAGCTTGTCAAATTTCATACTCAAATTAAGATGCACTACCATACTCTCTAGCGCCACTTTTGCATGTGTACAGCTATGTGGTTAAGTAAGCAACAATACGTAACATACAACATCTTTACTCAGTGCAATATGTCATTCAACCTGGCATTTTCAAGTGACTTCCATGCCCCAGAAGAATATTTTAAAATCTCTCCTATGCTTTGTAATGCACATTTTATACAAATGCAGAAGAAGAGGTAATCAAGTCAGTGTTGAACCCATTAAACTAAACCATTAAATGGTTCCTCGTTCTGCAATGCAGTCAACGCCTGTTGCAAAGCCCAATCTACACGACAAGAACAGACACTTACAATTGAGTCTCTGGCCATCTTATATAAGCAACTGTCGTCTTTTTAAGAATTAGTTAAAAGAAGGTATTTTTTCTTTAGTGTCTTCAAAATGTGAGTGCGACTTTGCCTGGGCTACACAAATGCAGTTTGTGCTGTTTTTATGCCATCTGCTGTAAGTGTCACACATGTCATTGAGGATCAAATGCTACCTGTCATAGTTTGTCTTGCCAGCTATGGAACCATCTCCACTTTTGAGCCCTACAGACACAACTGAAATCTCATGGTGAGATAAGTGTGTGTACCGGTGGGCAACAGTATATTAGCCTGCACAGTTGGACTACCCAGCTAATCAGACTGGTCTTCAATAGGAGGCCTGTGTGCAGTACTTCTTCTCTATTTTGCTCCTCCATGGATATTCCCAAGACTGCCAACAGAACAGTTCTTATCCAGGGATGACAATGTACTACAGCATCACAAGAGGATAGATACCCAGCGTTGCTACTCGCTTTTCTCTCTTTATCTTAGATTTCCCTGTGTATCATCCAGTGGAGCGAATCTGCCAAATATATACAAACAAATGAAAGTGCAATCTCTTATGAGCCTGCTAAAAATAGATATGCTGTTATTCGATACTTCATGTTCTCGGTCCTCCCACAATGTAAAACACAAAGCAGAAACAACGATTAGCTATATCTTACATGCACACAGACTATGATGTTCTCATATCAGCCTTTCCATTTCACTTTCCATGTCACTGAATATATTTCTCCCCATTACTCTTGATTACCCCCTCCCCGCCATCGCTCCCCATCCTATCCCCCTCATACAACACATTATTCACCTGTACTCTGTGCTTTCTCTCCTCACTCTCTGCTCACTCCATTATCCCTGCTCTTATACCCATATGAACACGTCAAATGTTACACAAACATGTTATTTCCCTGCAATGTCTCTGTCTGTCTTCTAATCAGATTCTCAGAGCTGCTGGTCACTCCTCCCCTGGCCTCCTTTACTTCACTTTTCATGACTTAGTTTAAAGCTGTCCATTACTCTCTGTAACTAATGGATTTTCTTTCAACCCGAGTCATTTCGCTTCCAAATTTCTTCCCTCTCAGCTCTTCTTCTCTGTCCATCCACTCTTAAAGCTTTATATATACAGCATTTTTCATACCGAGGATGCCATTCTCGTTTCCATCCCCCCTTTACTCTTTCTTTCCTTTGCACTCCCTTGCTTTTCTCATGATCATCTGTCTTGCAGGTCTCAATGCTCACTCTATTTTTTTTTCCTCCATTATCCATCACTCACCCGATCTCGCTCGGTTTTGTGATGACTTTATTGTAATGTATCGTTAATGCGTTTATGTTGCAGAAATTGGCATCAGTGGTGATTCCAAACACACACATCCTTCATTCGGTTCACCCATCCTCGCTCCAGCTCGCATGTGTGCAGCACGACTCTCCGGTATGGTAGCTGCTCTATTTTAAACATTTAGACACACCTCAGTTGGTCCTCCCACACATCCAGACTATGTGTGTTTTTAAGGCTATTCAATTATGGACATATGGGTTTTTCTGTGTAATTCAGTGAGGATGATGGCGATCAGTCACCCACCATTACTCACTGCTGTGCTTGTTCAGCTACGGGGAGTTAATAAAAGAGAAAACAGATCCAAGCTGCCTGCCCTTGTTACCAATGAGATTGGGCTATTATAGTTGTTGGCGATGAACTGAATGACAATCTAATGTTGCTTGTTAAGACATCTTTGGTGCAGGGTAGAGCTTGACGGTTTAGTCCCAATTTAATAAAACTCCACCTGGTTTTAAATAAGTTGCCAGTCTCACACTGCAGGATAGTCTGAATGCTGTTCTGCTTTAAAAACATGACGCAAAATAGATTAATCATGCGGCAGACATCTTGGAAGCCCTCCAGACTTCATCTATCATCAGACTGTTGGCCACAATGCAAATCAAAAAATCCTGCATCTAACTTTCCTTCAAACCCGGCGGAATAACATTCCAAGAGATTCTCGGAACAACTACAGAAAGAAACATAGCACGGCTGTGAAGTTAGCCTTTGATGTTTATTGGTTGCTGTATTTGCCAGTGGTTTTAGTCATCTAAAAAAAAAAAAACAGGCTTGTTCCTTACCGGGCGCTCACACCAAAAGCGACTTGAGCGACCGAGGCGACCAACTGCCATTCATTTTCAATGTGCGCTGGCGACGAGGAGCGACCGGAGCCACCGGCGGCGTGAGCGACGCGATTTCAGCAACGCGAGCGACGCGATGCGAGCGACAAAAGTTGACAGACGCTCAACTTTATGCAAATGAGCAGCAACGCGACCGCGGCGACAGCCAATTGGGGGCTGATCTGGATTCCGAAGGCGGAAAAAGGCGGAAATGCCTGCTGCTTGAAAGACCCGTCCTTCAGTCGCTTTGGTCGCTTCAGTCGCTGCAGTCGCTGCCACACAGGCGACTGCAGCGACGCGATCTGAGCGACCAGAGCGACCACAGGCGATTTTATTGCCTTTGGTGTGAGCGCCCAGTTACGCTCACTTGTATTTGAAAATGTACCAGGATTTGCTTGAAATTAGCTGAATTACCTATTTGTATGTACACAACTTTAGAACATTTCAAATTCTGATGATGAACATTTTGATGACTGCCTTGATTTGAGTTGGATTAATGTCAGAGGGTTGCTGATTAAATAAAAGTTTGTGCATAAGAGGACGAGAGCATTGGTGGCCTGGTCTGGAGGGAATTGGTCTTGAACTCTGAACATTGGTGGTCCTGAGCCCTGATTAGTGAATCAGTGGCTTAGAATCAGCATACCCAGGGTCTCTTTCTACTGCATGTGTTGGTGACATATAGTACAGGTAAAAGAAAAAGTGGCATTGGGTATCATTGGAACTCAAACAATGGCAAACACAAGCCCATTACTAAGCTCAGTGCTGTGCTTAAGGTCCAGTGTTCAGGATTAAGGAGACTGTTATTAGAAATGGAATGAGGATCAAAATGTTGGCAGTTAACATTTCTGCAAACCACCATACATTTGAATTTGTATGTGTTATAGATTGCAAACCATATGAACAATTCCACAAAACCTGTCGTGTCACGTTCATATTAGATGTTTTTTACCTGACTATTGTGTCGGGAGGTGCAGTTGCAGGTGATGTGGCTGCCAGGCTGGTGACCCGGCAGTTTGATTATGTGTTTCAACATTTGTGTGCGCTAAACCAATGGATTTTTAATGTTTAATGCTTTTTCAATCAAGACGTGTTCATGGTGACCAAAATACGTAATTTAAGCCAAAAGACAATGTTAAAATAACCTTTTTTTTTGTAGATGCCACTAAATCCAACACACTCGAGCTTTAAACCCATCTTAAACCCAATAGATAAATAAATAGAACCCACTCAAGTGCCCTTATGGGTTAACACAAGCAAGACCTACAACTGGGAAACTTAGTTACAGCCCATAAATCAGCAACACTTTTAATCTAGTTGGTGTCCACATGAAAAACTGCCGACCTCTGACTGGATGTAAAGGACTTTACTAGTGGGGATTTATTGTGGTGCTGGAAAGCTGAGATGGTGGCTGCATGTTTAAGGATAAGCAGGCTCTGCCACTTTGGCGCTTTTAACTTAATTAACATATCGTTGCAGTTAGCTAAACTATGTTAAACCGTGCCGATGCCTTACAGAACATGTCATTCCAATCGCATGCAAGAGTAACTCCGGGGGTTGGAATCTGAGAACATTGTCAGACGTGACTGAGCTCTTAAGTTTGCAGGAGAGAGGAAAACGGAGCAGAATTTAAACTGTCTGCCTACCCCTTGCCAGACCACTAGAATCAAGGAACAGCAGAAGTGACCCAAAATCTATATTTCAGCACAATTTGAGACTCATTGTGCTAAATGTCAAGAAATTAAAACCAAGTATGTTATTTCGTGTCTGAAAGTCAGAGGTACCAGACGTGACGCATCCAGCGTCGTTTCGCAGTAATTACATTGGAGAGCTCGGCATTGATATTCATTCTTTACGAGTGACTGTAAAAGCTGTCAGAACAACATTGGGGACGTCTCCAGCGGTGACAAATGTTTATGTTTTTATGTTTGTGCAAAGTACGACACAAACACACACTGACAGTCTCTTTGTTTTGCTTGACAGTATGATCTCCGCTTTGCATTTGTAAATCAATCAGCTTCTTCCAGGCACTGTATTTCCCAATGTGTTTAGGCCAGATATTGTAGCAGACGGCAACGCTACATCCTTATGTGTGTTAAAAAAGCCTTGTCTGAAGAGAATGGTCATTATTTAGGGGAAGAGCATGCAATAGGCACACTTCAAGCACAGTTTCAGGTAGCATTGCTATGCGGTGAATTATTGCAGTTCTTGAAATAGCAGCTATTAGCAACAGAAACTGTCAAAACATCAACACGTCCATTTCTTTAAAAGGAAATAATCTCCTTCACAGTTCATATCGACTCTACCTGTGAAGATTAAAGACAGCCCCTTGTGCTGCTCTGCCTGCCAACTTTTCTTTTCTGTTTCACATCCAATCAATGGAAACAATGACTTATCTTTACTAATGTGTTTATTGTTAATACAGCAGACTGCAGTGCCACAGTCTTTAGTCCGATGACAAGAGGCAATGAGCTTGAGTCACCTCTTGATTGAAGCGGACATGCCCCTGATTAGCTCTTCAGTCAGAGAGAACAACATGTGATCAAAGTACTGAAAAGCCAGCTGAAGCTCCTTCATTTCATTGCATACATAATGAATTTACAGGACAACAGGAAGCAACAGACGACAACAACGTCTACAGTGTTCACATGAAAAGACGGAGAGATCAAAAAAGCCAAATTGAGCAGTGGTCAGACACACTCAAACAGATTAGCTGTTCTAACAACTAAAAGTAAGAGAACTCAAAACAAGCAGCGGTATTACAGTCCTGTCTGAAGCAATTAGCAACGCAAATCACAACAAACACACAAATAAGCCTACAAGAGAGACAGAGGAAGAGGCAGAAGAAAATCTGATTTTCCAAATCACAGTACGATATATTTACATTTGGCCTATATAAAAGTGAATAATGCATTGCCATGAATTATTATGTAGTGCCCATTTAAACTTAACATCTCTAGTCTTTATTTTCACACCACTCCCAATCATATGAACACGAGTTCCTCTTACTCAAACTGACTTCAATCCTTCCTAGAATTCAGTCAACTCATTAAAATAAGAACGCAAACTCTCCTGATACCCTTCTTCTCCACAGTTTAAAGAAATTGGAGACGGAAACTTGCTGTGTGTCTTTGTTACATCATGACAATACAGTGTATGCTGTCGCTATGATGAAATCATTGCAATCCACGATAAGGGTTCTAATTGAATTCCGACCCTCCACCCCCACACTTAAAATGTCTAAAAAATACAGGAGCAGTTTCACATATTGTCTTTGTGTCACCAACGAAACAAAGTACCTCAAACGGCAGCAGCTGCTGTTCCTTGTTTGCAATGAAGTCACTCTAAAACTCAAAAAAGAAAATCAAATTTGCTTGCAGTGTTCATCAGGAGTTGATTCAACTTAATATCTCAAGGTATTTTAACATATTTTCTGATGTTTAGTTTTTGTTTTTCACAAAAGAGAAGACTTTTGTAAAAACTATGAACTAAACATTCAGCCCGGGTTTAATCAACTCATATATGTAATACAATCCAATCTGAAACGACAGTATTATTTTGACGATATATGTTGTTTTACTCACTCAATGGACAAAATAACAAATGACAACAATAATGAGGCTCTGCATGCACCCTTTGCTGTGCAAAGATATGTCTCTCAGAGAAAATATTGGTATTTGCATATGAAATCAGATCAAACTGTGAGCGATAATTACTTTGCAGATGTTTGATTTTTAGACCCAGCAGCGTTTTGCCATACAAACACTGCTGGAATATTACAATAATGTAAATGCTTTTAAAGCCAACGATAGCTCACAATGCAGTATAAATGCTCTTAAAATCTGCATTTAACATCTGAATTTTATGTTGTGGCCATAAACAAAGATGAAGTGCCCTTCTCGGCTAAGGGATTGCTGCTAGATTGCCTTCAACCTGTTTCTGTGCGCCATCATTCATTAGATTATAATTGGAAATAATCCAGTGATGTGATCTTTGCACTGAGTACAAGCAATTCATCCATGTCGGCATGTGTGTGTGTGTGCATGGGAGTTTGTATGTGCCCCGGTGTGTGTGTGTGTGTGTGTGTGTGTGTGTGTGTGTGTGTGTGTGCATGTGCGTGTGCGTGCGTGTGTGTGTGTGTTTCTGGGCCCTCGCTTATGCTGTGTCCAGCCTGCTTACCCAGAGAACATTGCACCGATCGTGATGCAGATGGATCACCCTGTCAGCTATTTCTGCAGAGCTACTGTATGATTCACTATATCTGTGAAAAGGCATGAGCGTATTCATGTGTGCATGTGTTTACTGAGAGCTTATCATCTTTGCCTCTGTGAATCTTTGAAAAGGTGCATATGCAGCTGGGTTCATGCTACTTCAACACCGATACTTGTTTGTGATTTGACAATGCATTCATTTGCCCGTGCGTATGCATAAATCTTTGTGTGTATGTTTAAACATGTGCTTCTGTCTTTATGATATAGAAGGGGTCCACCTATAAGTGCTTACTGCTGTACATAAGTGCTTGTATGTCTATGTTTTTGAGTGTGCAAGAGTATGTATCGGTATGTGTGTGTGTGCGTGTGTTCCGTCTATTTCTGCAGAGTCTATCCTAGCGAGAACACTGGGTTATTAACGACCTCAAAAGCAGCGTCATCCATCTGCTGGGTATACACACAAACACACTGTACTGCACAAACACAGTCACTCGCAAACACACACAGTCACTTGAATTAGACGTGGTATGAGTGCATTAGTTTAGTGTGTGTCTGTGTGAATGTGTGCCCATGTGTACAAAGCTGCGCCACAGCTTAATCTTTGTATAATGCTGTGGTGATGAATGGTGAAACTAATCTGCGCAGCTTCTGCCTCACATCGACAATATGTCAACTGTCACTGAACCAACAGATCTACACAAGAACTAGTCAAAAAGTATACCTCTTTGTGTTCCACTCCTCAAATGAACGCAAGGTAAGGTAAAGGTAAAGAGCGAGTTAGTGTTGGAACACACAGAAACGAAATCAAAGCATGGAAAGGCATGAAAAAAAGTGAACGGATGGCTGAAGAGCAGGCCAAGGCGAAGCCCTGGAAAGAGATGAAGCTAAAGCAAAAACAAAGAGTTCCAACAAAATGGGGTATCTGTCAAAACCAGTGGTGAAAGCAAAAAGCTTTCATTGGCCGCAAAAAACTTGGTGGGGACCTGTAACTTAGCAACAGCCAATGACACATGGATGGTAACAGTGAGGAGGTGGGAAGAGTGTTTGTGTGAATATGTGTGTGTGTGTGTGTGTGTGTGTGTGTTGTGGGGGTGTAGTGAGAGTGTGTGTGTGGGGGCTGTGAGAAAGTGCTAGAATGGTCTGGAGATCTCGCAAGTAATGAATCTGGAGTGTTGCTGCCACAGAGGGTGAGTGTGGGGAAGAGAGAGAGAGAGAGAAAGAGAGAGAGAGAGAGAGAGAGAGAGATGGGGACTGTGCTGGAGTTGCATAAAAAGTGCAACAGTGTAGTGGTCCACGGTTGATTTTGTCCAAGATACACATTACATCAAAGTGTCCACAGTTATATCATAAAAAAACAACATGCTCTGCTTTTATTAACAAGCGCAGGGGATAAGTTTTACCATGGACCCATTATACCACATTTCAGTGACATAAATACAACTATTTGTTTAATTTTAACTTTCCCAATGGTTCTGGGAAACCCCCAAAGTGCACCAAGAGTCCCTCATCACATGGGTGAAAGCATTTTTTGCTCTCTCATCATGCCAAAACTAATATCTGTGGGAGTTGTGCAGCAGACCATTTTACAGCTCTCAAGGAGAGTACTGCATTAAGGAAATCATTTAAAAAAAAAAAAATCCAAATACGGTTTAAATGAGCTAGCAGCCCTGAAGCCTTTTCTAATGACTTAAATGGGCTCTGAGGAACTTCTACTGATTTAATACAACAACCTTTGAGATGCTGTATGGCAGTTGTTTGAATGCCAAATCAAGAAATGTCAGATTATTGTTCAAAAAGAGATCCAAAGTGGAAGCTGTGCTGTGCTTAGTGGACATCCTAGCAGCTTCAAAATATGACTAACCACAAGTGCTATTTTGCTACAATGTTTGTACACCGTGTGGGCTTACCATCTTTACACATCCGAAAAACCAAATCAGCCACCACAAGCTATCCACAGTGGATTTTGTAGATCATCGTAGCTCAGTGTTACCCGACCTGTCAATTTGTTTTAATGTGCTATTGAAAACAAATTGGATAGTGAAGTTTGACTCACAAAGTCATAGGTATATACTACTTTGGATGTACACATACATAATTTAAATAAACGTGCTAAAAACTAAAATTACCACATCGCCGTTTAATGCCTCTGAGCACCAGTTAAGTTGCTGTTCCAGAGCTTTGCCAGTAGAAAATGGCCAGAACAATGTTTGCAGAATATTATGCTGTCACAGTGCATTTAACCTCTGACCTTTTGAATATAAAATGGCATAACTTCATCATTTTATCCCATTAGACAACACTACTGTGTGAATGCTTGAGCTATGGCCAAAAATGTGTTTGTGAGGTTACAGTGACATTGACCTTTGGCATCCAAAATCAAATCAGTTCATCCATTAGTCCAAGTGAACATCTGTATCAAATTTGAAGATATTCCCTCAAGGCGTTCTTGAGATATCGTGTTCACAAAAATGGGAAGGACTGACGGACAGATGGTAAACCCCAAGACATAATGCCTCAGGCTCATGGGCATTAATGTAATGGACACCACCTTTGTACATGGATTGGACGACATTGTGGCCATCTGAACACGACCATTTTACAACAAATATACTCTCAATTCAAATCTCTTTGTATTAAAAAACCACAATGACACATATATTTTCTTTCTTTCATAGCAATAACACAATCAACATTTCCTGGTTTGGAAGAGTCTTGCGTCTATTATTGACATTACCGTCTGATAAACGTTTCGTGTAGTACCATACTCCGAAGATCCAGACACTAAGTGAGGTCAAACTAAGTTTCTCTGTACTCCTGGAGAACCTACCCGATTAATCTTTGATTTACATCTACAATTCCACCTTCAATCGCCACACACATAGACCAGACGTCGGCTGGAGGACAGGGGTACAAACCCCTTTGCCAGCAGAGATCTGCCCCGCCAAATTGTCCTCAAACAGGAAACCAAACTCCTGTTGGCTCCAAAGGTGCTGTCCTGTAGCTGACCCTGACCTTCCTGCGGAGGAGGGCGAGAAAGCAGACACTTTCTCTGTGGGGATCAGTGTTATTATTGTATGAGGCGTGCTGCTCACCTTTTGAAATGAATTGGAAAAACGTGTGGTAGATCTTCTCTTTGTGAGGGCAGCAGCAGCCTCAACTATTACCCCAGAAAAAGGAGAAATATTATACCTGCTACTGCTTGGTTAAGAACTCCTTATTCTAAGCAATGCTTTTTTTCTGAAAAGTCTTGATCTTGAAGGTGAGGGATCAAAATGTGAGGTTTTAATTTGAAAGTGAGGGTAAATCACCTCTTTCTACCATAAACTATTTTATCTAACTTTTTCTGTCCATGCATGACCACGTTGACTTTGTTTCATTGTATGAATAGACACATCAGCCAAGTAGGCCAACACAGTTTCCATGTTTCAGGTTGATATGATTGGGTCAGCTGGCCAACCTACGCTTGTGACCATTAACACAGCTCTGAAAGCTCTCTGCCTTTGCATGAAAGGTTGAATATAGATTCCCACACTTTGATATAATGACTTCATAGCTTCTATAGAGCTGACATGGCAGACTCTGAATGAATCCTTGCCCCACTAAAATGTACCTTCTGCTTCCCTCCAATCGCACAGAAAATTCAGCGCAACTGCATAATGCAAGTTGTTGCATTAACATTTTAGAAGGTGCCTAAATACAGAAATCCTATAAGGTTGACATATCTGGGCACACGCAGGAGAAAGCCAATTAATATGAGCCTTAAGGAGAAGACGAGGAAGGAGCTAACGAAGAGCTCCAAAAGCAAAAGATTTTGCACGTAGCGGGAAAGTAATGCAAACATAAGAAAGCTGGCTCCCAAGAAGTTGATAATTTCACAGCCGAATGCACCCTTTCTTTGTAGTCTTTTCAAGTCAAATTTGAGCGAAGGCTTGCACTAGTGAGTTCTGCTGTCAGCCAGAAAGAAAAGGATCCTGGCAAGCAAAGTAGATTAACACCTTGCATTAGATCGTCCCCTTTTTTCACACGAGCACCCTTCTAAAATTTCTAATTGCCACTGACTTCCTATGAAATTTGGAAAGTTAAGGCAACACCATGGACCATCGTCACACTTATTCCTCTGACATCACAGGGTGGAAAGCTCAACTGCTGCACTGCTGCGTTCAAGTTGGAAGTCCTATACATGTTGGGAATCTGACTTCACTTTATTCTTATTCTTTCACTGCTTCTGAAATGATGAGCAACTAAAAAGACAATGATAAGTGTAAATCTAATGTCAAGCCATATTTGATAAGCATCAGCTACCGTTAGGTAACAGATGGGCTTATGTCGGTGCTAGTAAGTGCTGATTTGCCGGTTAAATAAACTGGTGCCACATTTTTGTCACCTGAGAGTGCAACATTGAGGTATGGAGAGGAAGACAGAGAGCGGGACTACATCACCCCTGCAACAAGTCACAGTAAGTCATGGCAACACTTCGTGGAAATACTGTACCTGGGCAAGCACAAAATGTAAGAGCTGAAGAGTGTACCGTGTTTGACAGCTGACGTAGCAACTGCTTTTTTACAACTAATATTACATTTTTATTATCACAGAAGAAAGTACAGTTACTGAAAAAAGGTACTGTTGGGCACTGGTACCAAATTGCAGGTAATGGTATCAGTATGATATCAGTTGAAATGTCAATGGTACCCAACCCTAGTAGCAGCTATTGTGAGCTGTAAACCACTTTCTAGGTATCATTACCATTTGGTAGTGTTACACAATACGGTAGGAAAGCCATAATTAGCATTCATTTAAACATGGAAAAGAAATGCCCTGGATGTAATCAAACGTTAGTGTTAGCTGAGAAATAGTTGAATGCTAACAGATGCCAATGGATTATGAAAAATGTTGTTTTATCCTGAATGCCTGCAGATTTTCCCTCTCCATCCTCTTTTCAGTTGCTGATCAATCAGGAAGTGCAGAAAATGATAACACACAGCAGCATCACATTAGCCTAGCATCTGAGCTCCTCTCCCTGAGAGTGACCACAGAGGGAAATGGGCGCCGTGTGAATATGGTCTACGGTCACCCAAAGGTTAGAATATGTCTCTATATATTTTTAAAAAACGATTGTGGTGTTGTGATCCACTTGTTGAAAATACGAGTGACTGCTCTCGTGGCTTTCACTGCGATTCCGTGATACTGTTGTTCGAATCGGTGCATAATCATATCAACATCAGTGTTCCACTGTTGATTAGAAGGTTACTGTTTTAGTCCATCTCTGTACATTTCCTCCCCATCAGCCAAATCTCTCTCCAACTAGGCAAAGTTGACTGCCCTGCAAATACACACACACACACACACACACACACACACACAGAGGCACAAACAAATACACACATCCACAGAGGTACACAGGTGCTGATAGACACAGTTGCCCAGACAAAACCTCATCTCCAATGTGGACTTGATACACCTCTGGGATCTGAGCCACACAAACACCGACATACACTGACACACACACACACACACACACACACACACACAGTTCATGTCTTTCAGAGATCTGAGTGGGGATAGGAAACAGACATTTGCTAATGGCTCTTCTGTTACATGACTCCTTCGCTCTGCTCTCTCTCTCTGTCTCTCTTTCTGTTTGCTTCTCTATCTCACTGTTTCATGCTCCATCTCCAATTCTTTTCCTCTCAATCTATTAATCTCACTCTCCTTTTGTGTCATTGTCATCCTATTTCTTTTTTTCCTTGTCTGTGTTCTTTCTGTCCGTCCCTCTCTGTATCTTCTTTCGAACACCCTGCCCTATCTGTCGGTACAGTAGATAATGAGGTGATTGCGGCAGCTAGCACAGTGCATCATTGCTTGTCGCGCTGCACTCCTCTTGTAATACTAACCGCGGCCTCTGGTTTACTGTAATGCTAACCACACGTGCACACCGACACACATCCCCGCCACCACTTCCAGTCTCTTTTAGTCCTCGAGCAGAATGTATAACACTTACATCTATCCCTCCTTCTTTCTCTCATCATTCTCGTGTTAAATTTGGACCATCTCCGTTACATGAATCTAATTTTTTTATTCGGCTCAGAAAGAGAAATCCAGTACCTTCCTGTCACTCTTCTGTCCCTCTAGGATCTAGTGTCCCCCATCTCGCTCTCAACAGTGCTGCGAGATATAATTGTCAGCTCTACACGTCAATAATTCTATTTCTATGCCCATGTAACGTATGGCTAAGCATGTTGCTGTCTGTAGTTCAACCCTTCCAGTGGTTCTGTATGCCCGAGCATTGGTTTAGTCGATGTAACGTTCAACAGCAGACAAATAATGTTTTTTGTTTTTACTTTTATGGCTTTTACTCACTTTTGTAATCTGCTCTGATGTACCATTGTAACGTCAGTAGATGCGCTCCCCATTGCATATTTAAGGCTACATCTTTTCTTCTGCCGTGTTGATGGGGAGGGCAGGTTAACATGCAGCAAAGGCCCCTTTTTTAAACTCAAACCGGGGAGGCTGTGGTTACGTTCAACCATGACAACCTCCACTCTTTACTGATTCGAGTGGTGGCAAGTACCAGTAAACAACAGCACGGCACGTTGCTGTGTATAATCAAATATCTTTTTTTACCAGCCGTCACTTTTTCCTCTCTAAACAAGTTATGCGCAAGTTGAAAATGTGAGACCTAATTTAACAGCTGTCTCTTTCGTGTGCATGTCCGTACAATTTCTGTTACCTCAACCTACAATTTCCCTGTCAAACAGGGTTGCAGTCACTTCTGATGCCAGGACAGGAAGCAGAGATGTAATCATAGCATACAGCGGGGGTTCTTAAACTTGGTCTACATCTGATTGTTATTCAAGGGGAGTGGAAGAATTGGCGATAAACATGTAATCAATTAATCAATGTCACATATTTTGTCTTTAATGGACTAATAATTCATAAAATGAAGGATCTGTTTTGTTGTAAGATTCAGGAAATGGAAAATAATCGTATCACATATTATTAAACTGTTATACTCCGGGTTCGTACACATTTTTCAAGGTTAAATTCAAGCACTTTTCAAGCACTTTTAAGGGTCATTTACAGCATTTTACAGCACCTCATCGCTGAGGTAAAATACATATTTACAGGAATATA
Source organism: Sparus aurata (assembly GCF_900880675.1). Classification (NCBI taxonomy): domain Eukaryota; kingdom Metazoa; phylum Chordata; class Actinopteri; order Spariformes; family Sparidae; genus Sparus; species Sparus aurata. Next base: position 18,316,431 of record NC_044188.1, on the reverse strand, counting down.
TATACTCATTATTTTTTTTCACTTTTTATCACAATTATGTACATTGTATTATGCTGTAAACATCTAAAATGATGCATCATAATAGCAAAAACTTTAGAAATTAAAGGAGAACACAAAGTTTTTTCCGAAAAAGGGAAGCCACTTGGCGTTCTTCAGGCACACTTGCACCGGGACAAGGAGAGACCTGAGAACACCATGTCATTTTCTTTTTTGACATAAACTTGTATAAGCTTTTCGCTTATTCATCAAAGTTTATTAATATTGAACGTGTCATCAGTCCAAATTGCATCAAATTCACCTTCTCCTCAGCCATCCTTTTCTATTGCTACCAGGCTGCATGTGTGATGATACACACACACACAGTGATTTTATTTCCTCCTTGTTGCCAAGACACAGAGTTATAATGTCAAGCACTTTCAGAGTAGTGTTTTTTAATTATTTAATTATTTCATTTCATTGTAATTGACATCAATAAAAATGTATCGATCAAGAGCAAATCTGAGTCAATTGAAAAATACTGTGTACAGTGTACAATGTGTCGCAGTCTTCATAAAAAGAGGTATGGGGTGGGTCCAGATTGACTTGCTGTCCGGTCCAGATGCGGACCAGAGTAGCAGATTTTGGAAAAAAACCCGACATAGAGGATCTGCAAACCAGTGACACGGACTGTAACAACATCGACATGACTGCACTGTAATGTCAGCTGGGGCAGTCGAGGGAATATGAAGATCTAGAAGCTGTTTGATCGTGAGCTGTTTGATACGCTGGAACAAGCACCGTCAAGTCGACCTTGGAACAGATGATAAACTTTAAAAAAAGATGACAGCAAGACGTTAGCATGTATAATAGAGTATAATCCAATGAAGGCTCAACAAATACAATAACCCACTGGTCAAGGGATGCTTTTATTTTTCACCTCCATTTGTGTATTTTTTTGTGTGTTTGAACTCCCCCTAGATTTTCCCTATCTATCCCATCCCACGTGGCGAGATGTCTCTTAAATACTCACTGCGGTAGCTAATGGGGTTTTGACATCAAAAGCTTCCCGATCTGAAACACACTAAATATAGATTTCCCTTTATTCAGTTGGTTTCCCGACATTCTGACTCTCTTCGCCTCTCCTTAATGGTCTCTTCATTAGCCACTTCTTATTCTTTCTCCCATCCTCTCTTTGTTTCTCTTCCTTGATTACTCGTTTTCTTTCCTCCACCTATTTCCTGCCTAACTTCCCCTCCTTCTTCTGCTTTTTATTCAGGGTGTTGTGCTTGTTTAGCTGTGACAGATGCGTCTCATTTTGCAGAGAGCAGCAGCGAGCCTTTTCTGATCTTGTTGATTTGGGTGTAATAATACGAAAGAAAGAGGGACGGGATGAGTAGAGCTGATGGGACAGAAATAAGTAGAGGAGAGGAGTCGAAAAAAAAAAGGGGAGAGGACAGCAGAACCACGGGGACACAAGAAGCCATTCAGCGTACAATCACCGACGAGGGGGAAATAAAGTGGAACACAAAAGATAAGGGAACGGAGGAGAAAGGAGAGGAGAAAAGAGGTGGAGAGACGTGCGATCCACTTGGTAGTCATCACACAGAAGCTTTCTCCATTCAGGAACTCGGTGTGCAGCTGTCGCTGCAGGGAAGTGATCACACACACAGTCACAGATACAAACACATACACACGCACACATGCGTTACACACGAGCACACACTATCTTTCTCGCTCACACACACACACACACACACATGCGCACATGCTTTGGGCTGTGCTTTGAACTGATCCCTGCCACTGGAGAGAGCTGGCTGATAATAATATTATCCTATGGCCTTCATATGGTAATATGGTTTTATTGCTATGAAGAAATATGAATATTATGGCTTTCAGAGGCGGCTTAGGGAATTACATGGCTGTCATGCTCCTCAGCTTCAATAGAATATTTAGATTCTCTATTTATCCGGGGTCTCTGGGTGGGAAATCTATTAAGTTATTTACCTTTGCCGCAATATGTGCCGGCATGTTGTATATTCAAACCTGTGAGAATGTACAAAGGCAAAACAGAAGACACGCATCAAGGTGCCATTGAGTGAAGGTCACAGCACAGCGGGGCGGCCTGGCTGGCACACATCTGGTTGGAAAGGCTTGTGTAAGACAGGCTGTGGCATGAAACAGCAGAGTAAACTAACTGTGGGCTGACAAAGGAGCAGGAAAACTCAGACACCCCTGCTTACATGCAGGATAGTTTAGCCCGGAGTCTGTATCGAACATGAGCGGGGCAGAATCTAGTTATCGATACGTCAAGCTCATTTTCCCTCTCCCTACCTATGAATCATTTCTTGTGTTTCGTAAGCATGTTGAGTTCATTCTCTGTGGTCACGATCTCACTAAACTGTTTTATCCTCTACCCTGGAGCTCCAATCATCACAGCTGCTGTCCACGGTAACAAATCTGGGGCTGTCCTGGGTGTTTCCCCGACATTCACTCCAGTGGACCTCAGAAGAGAACTCGGCCAGTTGGGATTTGTGGTTTACAGGTTGCTTTGACTGATCAGCAGAGTCAGAAGATGAACCAAGATCTGCTTTCGCTTTAACTTATCATTCTGAAGTAAATACTGATTGCAAAATGTTATGACTATAGAAAATGTGTATGGATTGATTCCCTACACTTTAAGCCTCTCTGTCACTACCAGTGATGGGAATAACAGCGTTAGAATAAACGGCGTTACTAACGGCATTACTTTTTTTCGGTAACGGATAATCTAACTAATTACTATCTCCATCGTTACAACGCCGTTACTGTTACTGACAATTAAATGTGTCGCGTTACAAACTGAAGCTGCTCATTAAAGCTGTTGTCATCCGACTCGGCTCTCAGCCAGAGAAGCTGCAGCTTTGGTGAGGGAGGAGGGAGGGGCGGGACAACCGCATAAGTGATGGTGATTGGCTCTCTAAGGTAGTGTGATAGTTTGCAAGCCAATCAGAGGCAGTGTTCAGTTTACACACAACAACACACGCACACAGCAGCCTCACACACACAAACTAGCAGAGGTGAGCTGCAGCAATGGAGAGTCCGGAGGGAAAGTTAACGCTTTCTAAGTGGAAGTACAGACACTACTTTAATCTCCACGTCCGTTGTAAGCAACTCTAATCTAATGAATCATCTTGCAGCGGCACACGCTTCTACAAAACTAACACTGGCCAAAAACTCTGTTGCTGACGCTGTTGATGATGACAGCAGGCCAGGTGTGGCTAATGTGAGCTCTGCTAACAAAGAAGGACACGGAGCTGTCCAAGCAGCAACAGCTGGATTTTTCTGCTCCAGCTTCACACAAACTTGTAACACAGACTGAGCTGAATTCAATGATAGGCAGGTATGTTGTTGAGAACATGCTCCTGTTATCAACAGTTGAATCAGACTCCTTCAGAGCACTCATTGGAGAAATACCGGGGAAAGCAAGTGCCGGTCCGCCATGCAAGAAAGACATTTTCTAAATACATGGATGCCGAGTACATTAAAATGAATGCCGAGCTCTAAAGGGGGGATAATTAAAAGTAACGCAATAGTTTTTCCTGGTAACTAGTTACTTTTATAGTGGAGTAATTCCGTTACTAACTCAGTTACTTTTTGGGAGAAGTAACTAGTAACTATAACTAATTTTTTTTAAGTAAGTAACTTGCCCAACACTGGTCACTACGCTATTCTTTCTGCTACCGGTCTGGATGAAGGTTAAATTAAATAACGGCCTCGAATGAAGTATGAATACAACTGGCTTTTTACGCTGCCTGAAATTGGGGTTTCTAGGTCAAATCAGCCTTACTTACTGTTTTTTTGATTTGGAGAGTAGCCAGGCTGTTAGCGGTGGCCATGTTGCCAATGCCATCTTTGTGACAGCAGCTCCAACAAAAACACCTCAGGGAAATGCTAGGAGGAGGAAAACTAAAAAGTGTCCACGTTCAGTAAAAGAAGCAATAGAACTGTAATAATACTTGGTTACAAGTAATATATAATTAAAGGGATATTCCGGTGTAAATTTAATCCATGTTCTAACACACCGTGACACCAAGAAGGACCCCCCCTCAATATTACGAGTGCAGTAGAGTTCCGCAGCTCAATGATGATAATTACTGTGGGACTGTACTGCACTCGGTAATCGACTCACAGGGCTTCCCCACAACAAGGAAGGCTTCTCGGGTGGTGAGATTTGTTTATCTTTTCCGACAAATCCGGCAACCATATCAAATGTTTGATTCCTCGAAATATGTGCTGGGATCCTGTTTCTAATGTTGCTGAAGTTTGGTGCTGTTCTGAGCATTATTTGTGGCTTTTTGATGGCGGTTTATACTTGGACCCATTTACTGCAATGTATTGTTGTCGTGCGGTCGTTTCTGAGGATGCTAAAACTACGTAAGCTAGCTGTCTGCAAACTTTATCTCTCGTGTAGGGGTCCTACTCGGTGTCACGGTGTGTTAGAACATGGATTAAATTTACACCGGAATATCCCTTTAATATATAATATTTATAGCACTGACAAAACTGCATCAGTATCAGCATCAAAGCACCAAATAATTAGTATTTTCACAATGTATGCTGAATGGCTTATTGCAGAATAACATATATCATATTATTGGATTATAAAAGGTGCTGCATGTTGAGGAAGAACACCTTCAATGTTGTAGCTGGCTTTTGCTTACTTTTATTACTGGGTACTTTAAAGTAATCTTCAATATTACAACACCATTCTCCATTACTTGACCATCTTTTTAATCTACAACTAATTAAGCAAATACTCTACTTAATTACAAGTCCTTGAGTAAATAGACTTGTTTTCCACCACTGCTGATCAGGGAAATCACTTGCCCTCCCCGCCGACCAGTACTTTTTTTTGTTACAGCCAAGCTCCCTCTACTCTAGTTCATGCATCCTCAATATGAGTGCTGTCCAATTAGTTCAGTGCATTTGTCTGTAGTAGAGTTTATCTGCCTATTCTGGCATAAGATAAGTCTGAAATGTGTGTGTGTTTCTGTGTGTGTGGTGCGCTCTCTGCACCAACCCATGTGCAGTTAAGTGACATTACACCAATGAAATGCCCCCTTTACGTCCACTTCATTAAATACGAAGTCCCCCTCATCATTTCAGGGATATCTCGTCTTTATGATGTTGCCCCTTGAACCAGCTGTGATCCGAAGTATCCAGCTGCAGATGCAGTCTGCTTTAGGGGAATTAGCGGCTTAATAAAGACATTTTCAGCAGTGCAGCTAAAATCATAGCCTCATGGTTAATAAAGGACATTCCCGTTCACTGAACAAGCTCATTTTTGTCTCAGCGCAGAACCATTTTATTATTTAAGTTAATAACGTGACACATATTCTCAGTGACTCACTGTTGTTTCACGTCATTCAGCTATGTCCCACTTTCTTCAGAAAGCATATTTTATGGAGCCCACTGCTCTACCCCTTCATCATAATGTTCTTTTCATGTTGGAACCGTCTTGTCTGCCATTTTCCTCCATCCATTTTTTATCATGCTGTTCTTTCTGTTACTGTAATAGCCTCTCCCAAACCCTGTCGCCACACATGAACTTTAACTTTATCCAGTTTATATTCCAACACTTGGCATCTACAATATGGTCAAGATTGTGTGGTACGGTCTTTGATGGAGTGTTTGGATAATTATTATACTCAGATGGGTTTTAAGTTTTTCACATAACACAGTGAAATGACAAAAACTAAAGACACACGTTTCTCATTATGGTGTGCTTACAGTTTTACAGCAACAATGATTTACAAGGATTCGCCATTAATCTTGACTTATTCTGACATTTGCATTCGGTGAAAATTGCTTTAAGATAAACTGCACCAAATGCATCATGGTGTTCCATACTATTAGCAATAGCAACAGGGTAAGAATGATAAATGAGCAGTACCATCTACTGATGCGTACGTGTATAAGGGTCCATATGTGTTGATGTCTGGAGAAGACTTGGAGTGAATCCAAAAGACACTACAGCTGAGCAATGTCAAACCCAAGATAAGAGTATGCCACAGTGTTGCTATTGTTATAAGGAATGCTATGTATGTAGAATGCTTTTTAGTGGCATGTATCTGTCATATCATAATTATATTGTATGTATTATTGTGATTAAAACACAGGGGAGTGACTGTCTGGTGCGGTGATCTTAACAGTTGACCTGTCTGAGTTAGGTACGTCCCACAGTGGTGGTGTTCAGAGGCGTCAGAGTTACATGAATGGACACCACTGTGCACAGCCAGCCGTACACTCCAAACGGAACTGAGTCAAAAAGCAAAATGACTGATTTGTGAACAGGAAAAGCATCACATGAGAAATGCACAAATGCCTCATCTCACTGCTTGTCAATACACTGTGCACCGCCTACAACTAGTGGAAAAGCCCACACCATGGATTTTTTATCTACAGTTAACATCGACACAGTTACACAACTTTGAGTTTACGCCTTGTTTATGACGACAGTGAAGTTGTCCTCTCTCACTTGCCAAGCTCTTCCAACTCTTCCAAAGCTACTGTGTTCATTACTGTTTTGATGTATACAGTGTATACTATGATGCTAGGCTAGGAAGTTAGTACAGCTGGGAGAAATGCGAGGCTAAATTTTGTTGAGAATCAAACCAATTGCCAGAAAAAATCTTGGCAATGCAAAATTTCTGCAAAACCCTGAAACTTTTAAATGTCTTTATTTCGAAACTTTATGTTTCCGTACATTCAGTTTTCCATTGTATCCATCACAACTCGGTGCTTATGGTCTGGTAATGCTTAGAAACAAAAACTACTTGGTTGGGCTTTGGAAAAGATAACATTTCAGCTTAAAATATCTGTTTTGGTTGCTACATACATGACTTGAAATTGTCCCGAGGGCCCCTTTTATAGATCCAGTTACATCAGGTTTACAAATGTAGAAAGGCTGTGGTCCTTGTAAAAATGCAATGTAGTCCTTTGTCAAAAATATGCCCATATGGTACATATTGTACGACACCTACAAATTTAAACATATAAGTGGTCTGCAGAAATGTCAACTGCCAACATTTTGTCCTGACAACTGGGCTCTGGGAATCTAATCCAACCCCAACCCTCTCGATACATTTAAAATGACCAGGCCAATCATCACAAGAGTGTACGTGTGCATATTGGAACAAGAGAAAATACAACACACTGTTAAACCCACAGTCGGTAATTAGAAGCAGGTGTACAGGATCCCAAGATAAATAGCAATGAATCAGCTTCTTCAGCAGGGAGTCGAGCGCTTTACAATTACAGTCCTCAGTGTTTTTATGCATTATGTGTATGCTTGTGTATATGCAGAAAGGTGCAAGACCAGAAATATATATTAAATAAAACTATTGCAAACCAATCGCAAATGCTGGACATATTCACAGATATTTAAATGAATGCATCAAAGTGCAGAGACAGAACACAACAGATCTGTGCAACTTCTACACAAAAGAAAAAGTATCTGGGGACGTGGTTGACAATCGAATTCGATGTAAAAGGACCTCCCACAGGGCTAGCTTCACAGACACATCCGCCCACACACACACAAAGGAATCAGCCTGACCTATTCAAGTCTTTGCAGGGTTTGTGAACTCGTGCATCTTTAACTCAGAGAGACGTAGACTTCAAATATCCGACTCTTTCACATCAATCTCCTTCAATTTACGAGATAAGCAATCTTTGATAAGCTGAAACTTCCCAGATACCACACTGCGTACTTTCCTCGATTCAGATGTGTAATCTATGGAGATTTCACAAGGGGATAAGGCAATAAAAATAGACCGTATTGTAACAGATATCACACAGTTCAAAGTAGAAAAATCTCAAGTAATCCTAAAAAACCATTAGGCAGATAAGAAGTTGGTTGTCTGATTTGATGTCTCATTGTAAACTCTTGGAAAAAAGTTATTTTAATGTCACAAATGCCTCAGTCTATCAGTGTTAGATGAGCAGCTATTTTCGCTCTTCCGCTCGGATAAAACAAGACACGCCGAAATGTAAAATGTCTTGGATGTTTTGGCCGTTTAGTTCGCTGTAGTGAACCGCTCATGGCAGATGTTTCTCCTGGGTGCTGGCAGGGAATAAGACAGCATGAGGAAGGCAGGGGGAGTCAACAAGCAGTAAGAAAGGAGAACAGTAGTTTAATCTTTTTCCTGCAACTTTTGCAATGAGATCCTTTTTTCAAACCACACATAAAATGGAGTTCACACTGTACATTCTAACATTGGCTGGAGGAAGCATTTCTTGCTGGATTACACCTCACATAACCTCGCTTTTGTCCGCTTTTATTCAGCACAACACAGCTTATCCTCAGTGCAACTACACACACATAAAGGCTGATGTTTCGTGCTTTCATTTTGAACAGTGTAATATGGATTTACATGAGCATGGAAGCATGGGAAGAAGGCCGAAGTAACAAGCTTCAATCTATATACTGTCCTCACTGCACCCTGTTAAACAATTTAACAGTGATGACCTAAAGAACCACTGTGGGAGCACTGCATTCACACAACAATTCTTCTAACAAGGAAACCGCCGACAGTTGTTATTTATGGCACAAAATGCCAGATAGCTGACCATGTACAGTAAGACAGAGAATAATGTAAAGGAGAACCGGCACTTTGTTAAAGGTCAGATAGTGAAAGGTCTTGGACAAAGGGCTTTTTGCTTTTTCTGCAAGGTGTTAAAAAACTTTCTGCACTTGTGTAACTGTTAATACATTCCTTCAATCTGTATCACTTTATCCTCGCATACAGCACATGCATTTGGCTGCAGAGAAATCACAGAATGCTCTGACACACAGGCGAGGACCTCATATGGTACAAATGCATCTTATACAACCCTTGCAAAAGGCGATGTGAAGCAATAGCGGGGAAATACTTTTGCTCAAAATGTTGGGGAAAATTGCTCGGCTACAGTGCCAGACAGGGTTTGTATGAGTGTTACGGCTCTAACTGATTGCCTGACTTGTCTTCATGACCGCTCTTTGGGTAGCTGCCAACAGTCACACACTGATGGCGCTCCCAACAAAAAGAAAACCTGATAGAAAAAAAAAAAAAGCTCCTTACTCTCTGTGCTCCTGCAAGAAGTCAACAGCAGTAGAAACTTAAAAGGTAACCAAGCATCTGGGGATCAGGTATTCTGGTGAATGAAAAGGCAGTGCACCCAACTCGTTGCACAAATTCTGACAAAGGACAGTTGTGAGGGAAACAATTTCCACATTTCTGGGCAACCATTTCTCTTTCAAACTTGCTGGTCTCACTATCTGGAATATTTTGTTGTCCTTTACCTTTGTCCCAACTGCTGACAGACTCACTGCCAAGATGTCCAGTGCCTAGACATGAAGTGAGATTTTCATGTCTTTATTTTTATTGTAAAGCAATTCTAGTTGATACATAAATACTGTGAAAGTATTGAACTGGTCATTCTACAGCAGGTGACCACCAATATGGCCGATTAAGAGCCAACACTGATAACTGATATTTGGAGCCGATAGTCATGTGCGTTCAAAAATGAAAATCTTGGAATTAACCCACATACAGTTCCCTCAAGTACTGCCCCTGTACCATTTTGAGGTACTTTACTTAAGTATTTTCCTTTTTCTGCGACTCTACTTCCCCGCAACTACATTTATTTGATATATTTAGTCACTAGTTAATTGGCAGATCTATATATTTTTTTTAAACTGTTTATAGGCTATTAATTGTGATGTGTGACAAATCCGATATAGTTGTGGATGGGAAATATTGTGAGACGATGTTGCATCAGAGCCAAAGTATCACATTTTCAAATGAGTTTATTGGCAATCTGAGGGAAAAATCATGATATTTGGTAAAATGATGCAGAACATCAGCCCAGATTGTCAGCCAGACCTGTAATAGGTCTAGCCCAAATTTCCACCAGCTGTGTTCAAACTGTGCCTTCAAACGAACCATCAGGACTTTCACAAGGTTGTGATGTCACAACTATTTTGTTACGGTCCTCGGCCATGTCCGGAGCTTGGCAGGAGATGCAATAACACTGGCAGAGCCGAGGGTGCGGTGCCTGCTCATGCCTGTAAGAGCTGACCAATCAGAGCAGACTTGGCTTTTTGTAACAGGCCTTTAAGAGACAGGCACTAACAGAATGAATAGACGTGCAATGGACAGTATGATTCTTAACCTGCCTGTATCTACAAAACAAAAAGAGAACATGAGTAGATTATTATTGTTCCAGGCAGTGCTGAGGTCTCACCTCTATAGTAAGTACACTCTGCTGTTATATCAGAAAATGTTCCTGCACAGACAACAGCAGAGAAGAGTGACAAATTATGATTTGTGAGTGCTATACATTAACAGCTTATCCCCTTTTATGCACATCCATCTATCTATTCTCCATCTACACTTATTAATAGCAGTATTTCTGCTCTGCTTCTCTGCCTGCCTGTACACCTGTCTGCCCCCTGCACTCCTACAGACCTGCTAATACGTCTGTAACGGAGGCAGAGCGCCTCTGACCACAGCCCTGCTCTCATCAGACACACACATTCAGCAACACGGTGCGCACACACAGGAACACATTTACATTTACATATGAGTAACCGCACTCAACCTCTTATTATTATGGTACATGAGGTAGGTGGGCACATGCATACATTTTTACCTACCCACGTCTCTCACGTCTCTCACATGCAAGTGCATGCACATGCTTGAGTAAATCCAAAAGGTAACGCACAGAAAATCTTAAAAAAACTGCAGGGGTTCAGTTGTCCCCGAGAATTTATTTGTTGGGTGTAAGTAGAGAATATGTTTGAGTGCTTTCTAATCATATGAATCAAAACATAATGCCATATTCTATACTAATTTCCCAAAGGGGTTCATTAAAGTTTTATTAAACTTAATTGGCAATAACTGTATATATATATATATATGTTTCAGATGTAATTAAAAAGAAGAACAACAACACAAGCTCACGGTTCCCTGTAGAGTGTATATTGCAACCCCCAGTTAGCACAGTATTAATTCATATAGGGCAAAAAATAGCAAGGCTAAATCTGTACGTGAAACCATGCCTACCTCTAGCTGGTGTGCTCGGATTTATTTAGACTCGACATGAAGGTACATTTTGGTGACTGTCAGATGGACTGTAAAGAGAGATATGGCCCGGGGAGATGGATCCAAAGACCTGAGGGAGAGAGCAGAGAGAAAAGACAAGGGTTAGTGCATCATTGCTTATAGGAATATCTCTTTGTTTAAATGAGCATATACAGTAAAGCTCGCACATCCAGTCCTTTGAATATTGTGACCAAGTCATCCAATAGCCGTACAGATATTTCAGTTTGGACCGAAGTCGTGGACTCCATTAATTCAAAGCTGCACTAAAATGTCTGCATTTTGTTGATGCTATTAAGAAAGGCTGTCCAATCTTTGTCCAATCCCTCCTGCCACAATAGTTAAAGACTGCCACTCCTCACCCCAGGTATACAGAATCGAAAAAGTAGATTACTTTGTCTCACTTAGCTGCACAAATGAGGAAGGATTAGAGTGATGCTCAACATCTAAAGCTACTCTCCTCTAATGTTGGGATGTGCCGCTCTCAACCCTCCCACAGTTCTCCTACACAGAGTCCAAACCCGAGTATGTTCATTTATGAACCATCTCATTGGGCTGAATTAGACCTAACATCTCATTGTTATGCTGTATTTTTGACTCCATCTTGTTTTACTCATCTTGAAGGAAATCTGTGCTGAAAGCTCTCTAAAATAAGGCATCAAGACTGGAGCAACGTTCGTGGCTGGCAGAAACCTAGAAGTCAGAACAAAATAAAAAAATTCCAATGCCGACACTGAAAATAGTCTTGACACCACAAAATGTGGGCGCTGATGCAAAAATTATGTCAGTTTCTTTAACAATTCATCCAACGTGGATCAAAGTGCGATCAAATTGAAGCTGACAGTCTGTACTTTCTTGGGGTTTTTTTTTGCAAAAATGTACACATCGACGCAGGCGCACAGATCAGATAGGATGCAGACACTCCGGCAGTCGGTTTCTCCAAGCCTGCTGAGCTGATGAGCTGCAGGTTGTTAGAAAATCATTACACACATCAGAGGCCCCAAAGGCGTCGCACCGCTAAGACATGTAACGGCGATGCGACTGGACAGCGGGACAGCTGATCAGCCCGACGTGGGATTCTGCACACAGGTAAATGAACACGGATCCCCCAACAGCTATTAATGACAATAATAAAGACACTCACACCCTGACAACACGTCTCAGCGAGCGATGACAGCGGCACAAGTATGGCAGCTCTGTTCACATGCTTGTTTGCCTGGCAGTCACAGCGTGCACAAGACGGCTGTAGTATACACACACACGCAGGCTGATTTGGCATTAAAAGTTTTAATTATCTTCTCGAGAGGGACCCCGTCTCTCCCTTCAAAATTTTACATCAAACACACACACACACACACACAGCAGTGACATCACCATGGTAACTATATTTTCTTTCTTTAATTGTCTTCCCCTCTCTTTATAAGGGCCTTTTTAGCTAAACACTTTGTTCCGCAGCCTACTATCAAAACAATAATACACGAGAGGATACAACGCGGTATAATACAGCGGTGCTGCAGCTATCTTTAAGTCCCCTGCGACAAACCCTGCTGGCTTCGATGAGGTACTTAAAAATTGGAGTAAACTTTAACGGAGTGGCTTTTTATGCCCCACCAGGTTGCCATCCATTGTAAAAATACCATGTGCACCTTTTTTAATGGGCAAAATAATCCCATCTGTAATTGAACAATCTATTAAATCCCCAAATTCTTAGGGGATGAAGAAAAATAATTTGTAGTAATAATAATTTGCACTTTGTATTAATAATTTCCAACCTGGAATTACTTAATTCATCTCCTCGGCTTAATTATCAGGAGAATTGTGTGCCCATTGAATTGCTAAATTATACACTTCAGTTAATTCACTTGCCTCCCTCTTTTCTCTTTTGATCAACAGCGCATCTTCCCCACCCAACACACAGCCGTGTTTGCCTCGCTTATGAAAGCCACTGCAGTCCAGTTTAGATTCCCCCGACTTATCAAATTACAGTGTTTATTTTGCACAGAATTACTTTGTGGAGAAAGGTGGCCTGAGCCTCGAGCTAAACTGCCGCAGTAAACAAAGAAATGATGAAACAAGCACTGAACGCGTCGTCTAAACTGTTTGGAAAGGGACCAGATCAAATGGAACGAAGGTCACAACATCAGTTTAGGGAATGAATCCACACCGATGCTATAACCAGACGCTCCTCCCTTACTGACTACTTTCTAATACCTTCTAAAGTTGATGCAGTCCTCAAGAGTTAGAGCTAATTACCAGCAACACTGCACAAGAGGAGAGGATGGGCTGTGACGTTTCACATGCTGAGGAAAGAAGCTGTTCTGTAGTCTGGCGGTACAGCACAGGATATTTCTGTATCACTTGCCAGATGGCAGCTGGGTGAACAGGCTGCATCACAGCATCACAGACACTGAGAAGATACCAGTCTTGTTCTGAGCGGTCTTAATCACCCGCTGTAGAGCCTTCCTGTCCTGAGCCGTGCACAAACCATGCCGGTTCTGAATGTTTCCAGTCAGGATGCTTTCTATTGCTCTTCTGTAAAAAAAAAAAAAAAACGGCTAGAACTTGGCGCAAGAGTTTTGCTTACTTTAAAGAAAACTTCACCGAAAATTAAAAGAAAGAGCTGTTTCTCTGTGATTCTTACTGATGTTAATGCACTGATAAATAGGGAGACGTGTGTCTTTGCCTCCTTTTTCTGGAATCAACAATCAGCTCCTTGGTTTCACTTACGACGAGCAGGAGGAGTTTGTTCTCTCTGCACCGTACGACTTAACTTGTCAACCCTATCACGATTAACTGTGCTTGTAGGACACCTACGGTATCACAGGGCTGTGCTATTATTAATTACTTTGCAAATACTCATCGGCATTGCTGATGATCGCCACTGTTGGTCTGGTCACAAAATGGTATGTTTTGTTAGGGGTTCCGATTTTAACAATTTATAGTAAAAACCCAAATTAATTCAAAGCTCTTCAAAAAGTTCTTTAAACTTATTTCAAGCCTGTCATTAACCACCTTCATGCCTTAAAACACTGCCTCTACGCCCCATGTGAACCACTGCACGGCTCTCGAGTGTCGTATGATCTTGAAAGTCGTTGGTATTCCGCTCAGACCTCCTCTATATTTAGCATCTGCTCTCTCCACTCCGCTATGGTAGATTGTGGTGAAATGACCTGTCAGTGAGCTCAGTGTGTGTGTGTGTGTGTGTGTGTGTGTGTGTGTGTGTGTGTGTGTGTGTGTGTGTGTGTTCATGTGCATGAATACAAAAGAAAGAGGGAGAAAGTGAGTGCATGAGTACAAAGCAGACAGGGCGTCCGTGAACTGTGTGTGTGTGTGTGTGTGTGTGTGTGTGTGCACATGTGTGTGTGTGTGTGCACTCTATCTATCTATATCTTTTTACTGACAATCTCGCTGACACCCTCGCTTTGAACATGAAAGTAAAAGAAGAAACAAAGCAGTAATGTGTGAAGGCAACCTCAGAGGTCTAAATGATTAAAATAAACAGGGCAGAAACACCTACAGGAAAGCACACACACACACACACACACACACACACACACACACACACGCACACACACCTCCCAGTGAGAATGCAGTTTTGACCTGATGTTCTCAGTTTCTTGTGAGGACGGCAGGGAACTCCTGCCTTTTGTCTCCCCATCTTTTCCCCGAATCTCAGATCTACTCCGCCTTAAAATATGTTTGATTTCTTGACTTTTTTTTTCTCATCTGGTATATAACAGCACTAGTCAGTACATCTGTTTTACTATAGAATGAAGCTTCCCGGTTTTCTGATCTGCTCCCATTTGCCCGATTATTATTAATTATTTTGTTTCTGCAAATTTCTGACACAAACCCCTCTACTTCCTGTATCTGTTTTATATCCATCTATAAAAGCCCTCTACATTCCAACAAACACAATCCCTTCATTTCCAAAAAGGACTATTTTGGTGAATTGTATGACTCCTTATTACATTCTGCACAGGTACCCGATATACAAATACCAAACTGATTCAAACCATCTGCTCAGCGATGCACCACCACCACCACCCATTCCATCTGTGTCACACTAAAAGTAAACACCACCATACGGCATTGCAGGGAGAGGCTGTTTGATTAACATTAAACACCAGTTGGTGTAAATTCTACCTAAACAACACTCTGAAACTTTGACAAATGAGATGACTAATAGCGTAATACTCAGTACAGTCAAGCAGCGCTCTGAGGTCCATTAAATATGTTTCTTTGTTATACCTGATGGGAGGTACAATGAGAGGTAGAATTAGCAGAATTAGATTACACAATAAAGCAGTTAAAACCTGAAAGCACAGAGATATTAAGACCCTCAGATTAGGAGAAACATCCTTTGAGAAGTAAAATGATTTAGAAGACAAATACAGGAATATTACTATAAAAAAAAAATGTCATTTTGGTTAAAAATCACATTTTTTCGAATCATTCACATTTTTGGACATTTTCACAAGTTCTGCAACACAACTGTTCAACTATTGTATTGTTTGACATTTACAGCTTTTAAATATGAAGATGATAGACTCCATATATACAACATTTAGGATTCTGATACACATAGTATTTCTTTCTGTGATGATATTACACACTCAAGAATGAGTTGAACTTCAGAATGTCACCATGTTAGAAATGTAATTGACTCTGTGGGACTCTGACGCTGTTAATCCACATTAGTGCTATCTTCCCACCGTGAGGAACAGGCCATTACTGAACTTTCTCAATTTAGAATTTAACCCCAGCATCTATGTCACGTAACGCGCCTCTCTGGTGTTGAATATTTCCAGCTACGGATTGGCCGCTGCCTTCTATCCCTCTTTTCCTACATTACAAGTATTGGTATTTTCAGGGTGCTTATCTGTGCGAATGACTTACCTATGGGCTTTTGTCTTTTCAATCTTGCGCTCACTCTTGCTCGAGTACGTCATTTGCTCGTCAGGCCTTTAAGCAGACATTACTATTGAGTGTAAAAACATGGAGCAGGAGGAGTCTGTGTGAACTATCTGTAGACATCATTAATAAAAGATAGTGTATCCATTCTGAGATTCCCAACCATGTTCCAAAATAGTTCTAGTGATGTTCTTAAAGTCTATACCTAGTGCAGAATAGGTCAGCACAAAAATGAGAAATGTATTTATGGTTACGTAACTTCAAGTAAGACCTTCAGAGGCCTTGAGACTATTCCAGCACAAGATATTTAAAGATTTTTTTTTTTTTAATGGTCTGCGAGAGTCCCGCTTTCATCCCATCCTCGTCCCTCCCTATTTCTCCTGACGCACTGAATCCAACTCTTCTTAACCCCACTTTTTGTGCACACACTCCTCTGCCTCTCCTCCATTTAACTCTCTTTTTAATCCACCACACCACTGCCACCCTCCCAGCGCCTTCCTCCCTCCTTCAGATGGAGTATAATTATCTGGTCATCATTATCAGAATAATTCTGTTTCCTCATTATAAACCCATCTGCTCTGCTCTGCTACCAACACGACATAAACACACAGCCATACGGATACTGAAGCACACACACACACACACACACACACACACACACACACACACACACACACTCTCTTCTCTCTCTCTCGCACTGTCCCTTCACTGTCTCGTCGCTGGAGCCACTTGAGTGACTGAACACATCAGAGTAACTGGCGTGGGGTAATTATGTTGAGAGTCAGGTAAAGATGTTGGACTAATCTACCGAGATCCATAGAGGAATGGAAAAAAAAAAACCTTGAGCACCTCCTTTCTCTGCGGTCTTGCTGCAGCTCAGGTGAAATTACCCTCTTTTTTTTCTTTGCCATCTCGAATGGCTTCACTTGTATACTTTTATACTATATATACTTTTATACTATACTTAGCATTCAGTTACAACCACATGCCGATGTGAACCTGATTAAAACATGTGGGAAACAAGGGTAGGGATGGTGACATATTTAGTGTGGGATACTTGTTGACACTCTATGACGTTCAGAATGAGTAATTGTCAACAAAAAGACTCATACTTTCCAGTTTTGCTGCAGAGACATGGGTAAATAAAGGCTGATGTTACAGAGGGGTGTGTGTCGGTGTGTGTAAGTCCAGCTTCTGGCTGAGTGCGTGCGTGTTGACAGCTTAGTTAATAGTTGGAGCTACCTTTTTCCCGAGAAATGGACGTCTGCATTCAAAATGACCTCATTACACCTACAGCACTGGATGTTTATCAAGACGAAATTCTATTAGCAAATGTTATCTCCTTAATGAGATCATTGAAGTTTTAGCAGGGTACGTGAGGTACGTGCCAAGGGGGTCAGCTTATATAATGACGTCACTGTGAATGGTGCCCGGCATTCGTGTCTTTTTGTGTCAATTTGAACAGTCAAGGTAACTTATATCTAATTTGATTTTCCTTGGAAAATCAGTGATATATTATCATATATAGTATTATGATGTAATATAATATAAACACACACACACACACACATATATATATATATATATATATATATATATATATATATATATATATATATATATATATATATATATATATATATACATAAATAATAATGCAGCCCAGCGAGACTACGGACGATTCATAGAGGAGAGGAGAATATTTAATGAGGACTCACAGCGTCTGCTGGAAAGTTCATACGCTCGATAAATCACAGAAATATAGAGCATCTTTAGGCTCCGCGATCAAAGAACGTTTTTATATCGCGTGGACACTTTTGCTCAAATTCTGACACTTCCCCTTCCTCGCTCGTCCACACAAGTGCTCTCTCTCTCTCTCCCTCTCTGCTCAGATGTATGTTAATGCAACATTCACAGGACAGAACGGCAGCGCGAGACACATTCTGTAAGCATGAAAGCGGCGGTGAAAATAATGCATGAGTCTTTGTGGAAATGATTTTAGTGTGGAGTCCATTTGTCAAACACAAATGCAAAGTCTGAGTGAAATTTTCCAGCAAATGCATAAAAAAAAACAAATCTAATCAACTGAAAAATTATGAGGTAGATTAGTGGAGTGCAAAAATGCGTATCAAAGAGCATTTCATGCGGTTAGATGTTGCAGAGATGACCTCTAAAAGCCCCGGTGCGACAGCAAAACCTTTTAGCACTTCTCACAAAGCCTCACAGTAAGTGTCTGCAGTATGTTTGTGGGAGCATGTGTGTGTGTGTGTGTATGCATGCAGCAGTGATCAGAACACGGTGTAACATTTTGATCTCCGGCTCTAATGTTGTGTCACTGGACATGCTCACACATATGTGCCCAGTGCACTTAAGAACACCAACGCTTGTACGCAATGCTTGTAACTACTAAGTGCACACAAGCACACACAAAAACACACACCATGTTGTAAATACAGAGGCTGTCCATGACACTTTTTCTCACATAGATACACTGGGCTGTTAAAGGAGGATCACAGCTACGGCTGCAGCATGTGGACCAAAAATATATCAGCACACCGCAGATGTAACTGAGATGGAAATCTCCAAATAGTAATTGGACCAGCTAACCTCTACTTTCATAAAACCAAATATGATCTAATTACCTAAATATCAAATAGTGAATTGTGTCAAAATACATATACAGTACATTAACAGCACTAATTCATCCGACCTCCGCTATATGTGTTCAGTCACTAGGCGTTAAACAGTGCATGTATTCATCCAAAACCATCTGGTACAAGCTGTTTGGTTTGATATGAAGTGTATGAATGTTGACTTCCTTTCACACTCGGAGCAGAAATTATTGAGCGTGAGTTAGGTCAGGTTACCCAAGTGAGCCCGCTTAGCCGGGCTCATGCCAAAAGGCAAACAACCATAGCTGGAGGAACCTCTCGTAGCATTTCGATCTATATAGGAACGTCTCAGTTTCAGGGTTAGTTAGTAAAAATGAACAATGATTAATGGATCAAGCGAAAATGATATGCTAGCACTGTTCCATTGACGTTGGGTATGTTCGTGGAAACTCTTCAATCATATCCTTTTACAAAGACGAAGACAAATCCTTCTCCCTACAGCATTCAGACAGCTTCTCACTGCAGATCCGGAGCAGTGCCAAAGCAATAACTAATGCTATAGTGAGGTTAACATGCGGCTACATGATCATACTTGGTCATAGAGAATTCAGGATTTAAGTGTTTTGAGGAGTGCTACTCCATATGTGATGTCACTCAGCGTATATGTTGCATTCATTGAAGTTGACCATCTATCACCTTTACTATCTTGTTCCACTCGTTCTTTCTTCTTTTCACAAATTGACACCTACATTACAGGAGGGACCCTTCAAGCATAAGAGTGCATGAGCCCTAGTATAATGTGTCTTTGGTGAGACGTCATGCTTGCCCTGTACAAACAATTGCAAGCTGTAGTTGGTCGGGGATAATCAACATTACTGACATTGTGTATTTTGTCCTTAACTGTTACAGTAAGATTATTGCCAATAGTCCACATGACACCACTGCATCATCGCCATATCTTTGGAGTCTAACTACAGGGGGTACTTTGCTTTTGGGCCCCCACATCCACATGTTACCATTCTATTATTTGTCCAACTTTTAAAAACATTGTGCCTACAAAAGTGAATGTCTGCCGTGTTTGTGAAAAAAACATTGGCAACATAATCAAGAGCTGAATCTTTCAAGCTCCGGCTGAACCCCTCCCGCACAAATAAATGTGGTGTTTGTGTTGTTTTTCTTAAATTTTCTGTGGCGAATATACGCAGCCCAAAAGAGATGTTCCTCTGTTGTGGAAGACTGACCAGTATCACAGGATGGAGTTGCCTTGGCCAGCCTTTGGTGTGAAGTCCAAGTAGAATACATTCAAAGAATTTGGGTTGATGGGATGATGATGATGAAGTAAACTGTGGTATCATTTAATAAAAAATGACTTGGTTATTGTGCAAAGTGTCGGACATGTGGTCATATTTATACTAAAATAGCACATTTTACTGCTGCCGTTCAAAAGTCACAGTTGGCCATAGAAACCCCTGTGTGTTTCACCTTATCCTGCATCCCAATAGACACACACACACACACACACACACACACACACACACACACACACACAGAGTGCCCCAGCTGTGCGAGGGATTAGAGATTAGGAGAGAGGGAGAGGATGAATCTATCTAAACACAGTCCAGGACATTACCACACAGATACATCTCTGAACATTTATCCTACATATCAGCCCAGATAACTTGACAGTGTACATTTTAGATTTGTTCACGCCCACGTTACGGATGTGCCTCACGCTCTGTACCGACAAATAAGCTTCTTATATCTATGATATAAACAGTCGCTTCTCCAGCAGTCCGTGAGTCTGCTGATAATGCCGGCCCCATTCTGCTGATACAGTACCTCCATTCAGATCTTCTTTGTTGCCTACTTCTGTTATCTGACCGACTTTTCATTTGCTACTCTGCTTCCCTCTTTGTGCCATTGTTTAAATAGAGCCACCGTGCAGAGCCGAAGGATAAGGTGATCCGTTTGATGTTTGAATTTACTCTGCCATTCCCTGAATCTGTGGCAACGGTGTATGGTTCTGTAGATTGAAATCTATTAAAGGAAAATAAAATGATGACAAACAACAAAGTGGACGCAAATTGTTTCTGATGGACAACGCAAAGTATTTGTCTGTGAATCTAGGTGAGACCATGAATAACTATAAAGTCTACTTTTTGACTGCAGGAGGATTTGCATTAGTGTGGGATAGCTGTACTAAAACCTTGACAAGTAATTTTATTTTAATAATGAATGCAGGGGGAATGACTAATTCATGTAATGAAACCTGGCCGTCAGCCATCATGCGGCTCTGCTGCGAATACAGGTTGAATTGTGCAAAATAGAGGACAGAATTTTTTTAATTCTGTTCCTGGAGATGACTAGAAAGGGAATATAAAGGGAAAGTGATGGATGGAGGGTAGAGAGGAGGAAGTTTGGAGCTGATAAATAGACTTGGAAAACACCAAAGAGACTTTACTGCATATAAAAACCCAACATTTCTGCCTGCCTATCTGCGGGGTTTCCTGGGAGTTCAGTGTCAATCAATATGACTGCCTGTGAGTAAGTGTGATGAGAGATGCCTAACTTACTGTTATCCTGAAGAAGGAAGTGATCCCTAAAACACTTTTTGATATGAAGGCATCGCAAGTCAACACTCACTTTAAACCTTTGGCAGATAAACAGTACGGCGCACAAATTCAGAAAATGACGTTATCTAGCATAAATCTGAGGATTAACCCTCATTTATTGTAGTTTCCATCTGCAATTAATTGTCAAAGGGTTACACATTTATGTTCTGCCTGTAGGTGTGTTGACACTCTATGTGTGTGTGTGTATGTGCAGGTGATATCGGAGTGTAGTCCCGCCTCCAGGCAACATAGCTAATGATGACTGACAGCTGCCTTTGGTGTCCACTCCTCCTTATTCTTTTTTCCCCTTATCATCCCCTGTCATTCTCGCCTGCCTCCTTTTGTGCCTCGTCGAGCCTTCAGAGTCAGGGGCTTGTCTGGAAGAATATGGTATACTAGCATACTGTGGCAGGGCAGAACAGAAAAAAACTGAAAAGGGAACCTCCCCAATTTCATACCTCAAAGGTTGTCTGATAGTCATGGGGATTACAACCCAGCCTGTGACGGTTGAGTATTATCTACCGTGGCTCAGGAGGAGCTTTGTTGATGATGCCACCGCAGTTCTCTCGGGTTAGACACTATGATATTTTAAAAGAAAACTTGAAGACTCTAGAAACTGGCAATGTGGAGTTTAAAAGATAGTATCTACCAGAGAGTGTCTAACAAAAACTTGCTAGAGTTGAATTGTGGGAAATGTAGGATCAGACACTAAAGATGTTATGTTTATTGTGTCTTGCACATACCAGCGTCCATGCCAAATACACTCACAACATGCCAGAAATACCACTGTTGTGGCAATATATGTGTCATACATGAACAAAACTTACTACGCACCACTGAAGTAAGGGCTGCACAATGTATCATTTTGGCATTGAAGTCACATGTGCAATGTCAGGTAAGGCACATGATCTCAAACACATCATGCATTAGCCTTTTTGCTGCTTGATTCAAAAGTAAAACTGTCAAAGTTTTCATTTTGCACGACTAATCTACAAGAGACATCTAATACTGAATATTCCATTCTTGGCCAATACCATCAAGGGGACCAATGACTAAGATTTGGAACCAGAAAAATTCTGAATATCACTCTCAGTAATCAGCCAGGCCAATATATCTCTTCCCAGTCTAATTGAAGCGTTCTTGGTTAAATGGGAGTTTTCTGCTTGTAAGTGATATTCAGGTTGGTTATTTGGATGAATGAAAGTTTGCTCCCCTACAAAATCATCCCCATCATTAGAGAATGATTCACTTTTTTCGTTTCTTTTAAGATAATCAACCATCAGGAAGAAGTCATTAGAAAATGAAGGACAGTTGCTTCATTTGTCAGCTCATGATCAATAAAAACATGAAAAAGATCTCATCGAAACTAAATAACGAGTTAGGTGAGGATTAAACCTGCCTGTTGCTCGAATAAATGCTAATGTACCTGAAGTTGAGAACTGAGAACAGTGCACATAGAGGTATTTGACTTTTGGCAAAGACAATATGTTCATAGTGTTGGCTCGGACTTCTTATCACCGACCACTGTTGAAGTATTCGAACCTCAAACTTTAGACGCTGTATGTCAGTTTTGGAGTTGGTTTCGTTCAGTGGCAGCCAGTACATGACCTTCATCAAATCAGCCTCACGGGCACACTGTTCACAGACTGGTGTACACTTTCTCTCACTGGTGGAGTGGATTCCGTCTCCTCTATGATACACAAGAAAAGCAACCATGTGTGAAAATGTGCATGCACACACACACACACACACACACACGGGTATGATCTTGCACCAGCTTCTCTCATCTGAAACAATTTCTTCATTCGACCCCCTCTGTCTATCTCACAACCACTTACAGCACCACTATTTCTCTCTATTTGGCCTGTCCACAACATCAGGCAGGCTTTTGTGTGTGTGTGTGTGTGTGTGTGTGTGTGTGTGTGTGTGTGTTCCACCAGAATGAGTTGATAGGTTGTGATAGGTCTCGGGGAGAAAGCCAGACCACAGCAGTTAACACTGACCTCTCCACTGCTTTTCTCTCCACCTCCCACACAATACAACACCACCTGTCTGTCTCTCTCTGCATGTGTCTCTCCATCCCTCCAGCGCCTCTCACCTGTCTCTCACCTCGCTCTGTCTGTCAAAATAGCGCAGTTGTGCACCGCATCTCCTTCCCCCCTGCCCGCCTCCTCCCCCTCAATTTCCTCGTTCTCCCTCACACTCTCCGCCCCATTTTTATTTAGAACATCGTCTCTGGTCCTTCTATTTTTCTCCATTTTTATTTTATTTTTTTTTGGCTCTCGCCAGATAACAGACGTTTATTTTATATCCCCGGCTCCACACATTCTTCTCTCCTCTCCATTGTCCCTTTTCTTCCCTCCTTTCCACCTACTTTCTTTCAGCTTAAGGCCCCTTACACATCGTGCGATAAAATGTATTCCCCACGGGTTCATAGCGCGTCACGCTGTGCGAGATGGGTCTAATAAAAATCTCAGTCATGATCTGTGTCGCTGCGAATGGGCAATATTGATTCGAGGCACATCAGATGTGTCATGAATACCCGGTGAATCGTTTCCGACGCAAACACATTTTTTAGTTGAAAGTTTCTGGTGCAACTCTGACCGTGCACAGAATCACTGTGAGGTGTGGGTCATCAGATGCGTGACTGAACCCTACAGTGCTCTGATCCACTCTGGAGTAGCATCCTAGTTATAAAATTTGCCCCAAAACCTCTCATTTAAATCTATATTTTAATGAAGGCTATGTTTGCTCACCAGAGCTCTAAATCAGCCGGTCTCTCCCAGTGAGAACCAGGATTAAATCTGACTGACGACCAAATATTTCACATAATTATGAACTACTGTGCGGGACAGCCAATTGCAAAGTGTAGAGGGTCTTCGCTCGACAGTTTCAACAGTCAGCTCTTTGACCCTGAGACGTCAACGTCTGCTCTCTCCCCGCTCTGCCTCCCGTACTGTCATTCCCCTTCGCTCCATCCTGTCAACCCCTCCATTCAATATCACCGACTCTCTCTCCATTTGGTCATCTCCCCCCTCCATCTGTTTCCCCTCCTCTACATTTGTCACTCGCTCACTCCATTTCCCCTCATTTGATCCCTGCCTTCACAAATTGCCTTCCCCTCCGTTCCTCCGCTCCCTCCTCCACCCATTACCTCCTCATTTGCGCATTCCGTACTTTTCGTATCTATTCAAATTCAAACTTAATTTTAATATGCTTCATTCGCCCTCTCCCCATGCCTCCATTTCTTCATTGCCTTCTCACGTACTTTTTTTTTTTTGTAACTTTCCTCCGCTGTCCTCTCTTCCTCCCTCCATGTCCTGACTGTAATTTCTCCTTCCTCCCGCCCTCCTATCTGCTCCCCACTGTTTCCTTGCTTTCCACCCTCCCACCTGCTCCTCATTGCCTTTCCTTCACTGTGCAGTGGCCTGCTCATTCATTTATCTGTTTATCCACACCAGCCTAGTATGTGTGCGTGTATGCGTGTGTGCATGTGTGTGTGCGTGTGTGAATGGAAGTTTTTTTTTTATTAGCGAGGGTTGATTGGGTCATATTGCAAGTTTAGATCAGCCTGCCCTCTCATTATCACAGCAGACACACACACACACCATTCACACACACACACACACACACACACACACACACACACACACACACACACACACAATGCTGCAGTGAGCCATGGTCATTGTGACACACCATATATCCTGTGGACACATTCCTCAACACTTGGCTTCCCCCAAACCTCATTACTGTGCAATTTAACGGGCGGGTTTGGTCTTTGCCTGTTTCATCCGAGGTCTTCTGGTTCGTTTTTCACCATCCACACATCCCCCCCCCGTCTGTTTTATCTTCGTCAACTAGCCTTGTTTTATCTATTATGTCCTATTTTACAGATCTAATCCTCTGTATTTTTTCCATTAGTAGACACTGACTAGAATGTTTGGCAAAGGATATCGGATTTGTCAAAAATACTGCCAAGACTGCGACAGGAGACAATCAAATCTGAATACTAAAGGGTGCTACTTTTGGTTTATCATGCATCAGCTGACAGGTTACTTCAACAGTGATTAGTTATAAAGTTTGATATCTGTGACCCCGGAACGATTCAGAATATCTCTCGGATACAAACAGGAAGTGTGAAGTGGCAAGTGCTACCTGCTCGTTTGTGTCCTTTCTTCTCTCAGGCACATTTAATCCTCTGTCAAACCCTCCTCGCCGTCTCTACTTTTATAGCAGCCTGTCTCCATCGCTATTTCTTTCTCTGTTACTCTATTTTCTCTATGGCCCTTTCAACTTTTAATTAATTCACTGAATGCTCGCTGGCGTGACACGCAGATCCCCCTATTTTGCTTCAAAAAGGAAAACGAATGCATTCAGGAAAGGCTCACATTCAGGGTTGCGATAAGCACACATAATGGGGATTTATCTGCAAAATTGTGGGCGTTGGCATTCAGACATAAGCGCCTGTGAGACACCTCTGAAGCTGCTGTGCCGGGCGGAGTTTCTTCAAATGGGTGCCATGTAATGAAAAATCTCTTGCATTTACTACATGATGTCTGCTTTTGGAGACAAAAATGCCCCGAGGACAGCGGCCACTGTGTGTTTTGTGATTAGATTCCTATTCAATACCTACAATAAAGACAACAATTTCATTTAATTTATCCCCCTCTGATATTGCATCCAGCGCAAGCAACCTCTTCAGCCTCAAGCCATTTTCGAATTAGAGCAGTGGATAATGTTATCTACTTAAGAAAAAAAAGAAAAAGAAATCAGTATATTGTTGGACTAATGAATGAAGAGCACGGTAAAGGAAGCCATGCTTATATGGACACACTGAGTGGCTCTTTGGGCCACTTTAATGTGTCTTTACAGGGTCGTTCAGTTTCTTTTTAAAAAAGCTGCATACCTCAGAGGAAATGTGCCTTCTGAGTGTGCCAGCAAACATTCATTGCTGATATCAGAAGCCTGGAGGTATGACATAGGGACGGCCTGATTTAAATACTCTCAGACACATCGCCACAACTCATAGCTACAAATCAGATAGTGAATAACTTCTCTCAAGAGGTCTTTTTATTTTGGTTAAAGGCCACAGGTCCACATGGACAAACTCTGAATTGAAGCTGAGCAATTGTATCCTTCATTCAGCCCATTAGTTATAATTAACAGTGTGCTGTGACTGTTAGGGAGATCGTGTGAGTGTTGCCAGAAGGGGCGCAGAGAGAGAGTGGGTCAACCATCAATGTGATGGGTTGGTGAACGGGCCCTTGTGAGGGATTCAGATATCCACCTCAGTCATGATTAGAATTAGTGGCATCTTTTGCAAACCCACTTCCTATTGTTAGTATGTTTGTGTTTGTGAAAAAGAAAAGAAGAAATCGAAAAGATGGTCTTAAGGACGACCGTTCTCTCTCCTCTGTGTTCCTCATAAATAATACCAACTACAGCAGGATCAACCTGTCAGTTGTAGGCGTGGGTTGAGGGGATGCAGAAAAATAAAACAACTTAAGCATTTCCGGCTGAAGCATGATCAGATAAAAATCAAAATCTATTTTTATTATTGGGGTGAAGTGCAGTATTATGGTGCTCAAATCCCTCAGCATCCATAAGGCTGCTGTGTCCAGCTCTGTCAGTCGGCTGCTGTAGAAACTGTCTTTACGTGTTTGTTGTTTTGGTTCATTTCTTTTTTTAGCAGCATTTTATGTAAGAGAGCGTCAGGATTATTGTTTTCGATATTTGGGGGAGAGGATTTATTTTTTCGAAGTCAAAGGAAGGTTTCCACGGTAATATTCATGATGCTCTTGAGGGCTTCACTTTTTTAACTGAATTGAATTTGAAAATGGACCCTGTCTCCACCTCAGTTATTTCATAATGTGCCAAAGCAAATCCTTTGGACTTTACTCCCCGTGCTAGTTGAGAAAAATTACGGTTTTCTATCTATTTTGACGATTTCTACCCGGTATTCAGGCCCTGCATGTCAGATCTGATGTATGTAATCTTCAAACGTGCATTCACAGACACATAACATGATATTTACTGTACATGATACAAGCCTGGAATCAAACTAACCCTAATAATTTCCAGAAAATCGATCTTGAAACTATGTAATTTTGCGAAGAAAGAAAGAGAAAAGGCAGGGAAAGAGATTCAGGCTGCCTGATCACACTGTTTATATGGCGTAAGTTCAGTCCAGGGTCATTCCATAATGTGAAGTGAGCCCTCTGTCCTCACGTGGTCAGTGCAGTGGATCAATGCGCACACGCAGCCCTCTCTAACCTTTCTTGTGTTCACTGGAGAGCTGTGGGAACTTGAGCATACTGCAGGAAAGCCTGCTTTAAAAAGTTCTTACATTCAGCGCTCGGTTATATTGGAGATGATAAAAATCTAACTAAATAATGTACGACTTGCTAAGAGTGCGAGGGGCTGCTTAACTGGCTCATACATACCATAGTATTTCATCCATCCTTTACAGGGTTTCAGCTTCAGCCCTGATTCTACTTTTTTACCCCATATGTAAGATTAAAGGGCCGGACCCTATGAGAGCTCTTCCTGGTTGATGTTGGACTGCCACCCGCTGCCCTCTGTTTATGGCCCTGGAGGGTCGGTGGAGAGCTCAGGAAGGGAAGTTTAAGTTTAGTTTAAAGTCTGAAAGACAGACGGAGCAGACAAAAATCCCCTCGTGGAGAGAACAAGTGAGAGCTAACTCACGAAGACAAGAGTGAAAAACTAATTCATGGAGACAAGAGTGAAAAACGCATGAGAAGCGTCTCTTTAATGTGCGACAGTCTGAATTCATTATGGATTTGCTCTCTATGTCCAGATTCCGACCATGAATGTCATTTTGTTTTGCCAGCGAAAAGAGTGTGAGGGCGACGGGATCAGCCCTGATGAGAATGCACCGTTGTCTACGTGTTTTAATGCTTTGACATTGCAGGGACATGAATGTGTCCATGGATTAAAGATGATTGTAAAACGCGATGGTTCCCCTGAATTTTTAACAGCGAGTGATAAGTGGTCGCCTCGTGCCCTTCATAAATTATTGGCTGTCATTCTGGCACTTATCATATTTTGTGCCGCTTTTTCAACCAGGGCTCTCAGCGACTGTTTTATTTCATTTCTGCCCGCTGAATAGGTGAGTTCAGTTTTGATTAAATTTACCTTTTTTAAAATTTATTTATTTTCCCTATTTATTTTCAATATCAGTTTAGTTTTGGTCGGTTGTGACACTGTTGCTGTTAATCTGCTTTTGCCAGGAGGGATTCATATTATATTTTTTATTTTCAATATGGTTTGGGGATTAGCATTTTCCTGGACAGACACAGGGGCGATACATCTGATAAGTCAATTTTGTATTATTCTTTATTTGTCTCAATCCCAACGGCCCTTCAGGAGTTGCATTTTTGCTGACCTTGGTCCAAGTTAGAGCGAATACAATTCAGTTCGGGCATAATTTCTGTGGTGTTTCCGAGGATCCAGCAGTATACCTCACTGTAACACAATCTACCTTTCTACCTTACAGCAGCACACTAAACCAATCATGTTTCATTTCGCATCTCGGTTTGTGTCTCTGGCTGTCTGTTGTGTCTGTTTCTCTCTGCATCTCTGTCATTTTCCTCTTCATCTCTTTCTGTTTTCGTCTATCATTCTGCTCTCTGAGCTTCTGCGTCTCATAGAAAAGGTGGATCCCAAGGACATAATGATTTATGAAAAGTCTCCGAGAACAGGGCCTTCTCTCCCTTGAGAGACACCTGTGATTATGTGTGTGCTTCAGTGCATGTGTATGAGCT
Source organism: Sparus aurata (assembly GCF_900880675.1). Lineage (NCBI taxonomy): Eukaryota > Metazoa > Chordata > Actinopteri > Spariformes > Sparidae > Sparus > Sparus aurata. Next base: position 18,287,404 of record NC_044188.1, on the reverse strand, counting down.
TAAAGCAGTGTTACCGTAGCGGCCAATGACAACGAAATGCAGTGTGATTCACTGCTGTGTATCCTGATGTGGGCTCCTCTCTTGCACCATGCCTCACATTTTTCAAGCAGTTTTTTTTTTTTTTTTTTTTAAGTTACAACATCCTCATCTTTCAGCCAGTGTTTACCACACATATAGTTTACTTGGGAGGTCCACCCAGTCAGAGACATTTATTGCTATATGTGAAAGCGCCTCAATATCTGAGGAGTGAGCTGACGGAAAAGGTGAGAAAAGTACCTGGCACCTGGCCCGCTGATTGGTCAGATCTGGTGTCTACCACGCTGCGTTGCTATAACGACCAGTACTACTAAGCTAGGAGGGGCGAGACGAGTTGTGCTGAGCCACCGGTACCGGTCTTTCATGGCATGGCGTCAAAACGAGCGTATTCATCTGGTTCTGAAAAAAAGAAAAAAGGAAAAACAAGATGAAGAAAAACGCTCACAGGATAAAGGTAAGGCTTTTTTTCATAATGTGTGGTGGAGGGGGAGCTTTAGCTAGCTTAAGTGTTTACTTTAGGAAAGGGCTAAAATAAAACGGATATGTCACATGTGATTGCCATATGACTGATAACTGAAGTGACACTCGTTTTGGTGAATTATAGCAGGCCCAGTGCCTTGCCATTACATTTGTGAGGGAGGGTGTGTTGTTAGGCAGATGTCTATCATGTCTGCTATATCCTCATCCAGAGGGAGCTGCTGTTCCATCATAGACCTCTGCTGTTAAATATTTGCCATGTAAGATTATTTAGGATTATTTTTATGTTTCAATTATCACATTTTGTGTGTCCTCAGTTTATAGGTCTCTATGGTGAATTGTGCTAAACAACACTAATACATAAGAGGCCTACTGTGGATTATTGTTGACTATTGTGGCAGTGCTTTGAGTGGATTATTGCTAACTGTACTATATTAAACTATACTATATATGACTGTTGGACCGTATATATGCACACAGAATATGGGTTAAGACCATATCATCAGTTAGGCACAAGTTGTCCACTTTGTAATACCCTGTGAAATATGCACAAAAAATATTCCTTCAGTATCACATAAATATCACATAGTTTTCATCAGTCATTTTTTTTTGATTTATTTATTTTATTTTATAACTCTAACAAGTACAATGTGTTGAAAACTGCTTAAAAGTGACAACTTTGAAATTGGGTGCATGCTTTAAAGGACACTGTGCTGTATATTGCAATGTTTAGCTAAAAACAGATTATGAATTTCTGCATTAGTGCAACATGCTTAGGATCTATTTTCCTTGGTAACCTGAAGAGTTTTGTCTTTGCAGTTTTTGTCTTTTTGTCATTTTGGAGCACCTGCGACGGTAGCATTGGGTCTCAGTGTGATTGGCGCCTGAAGTTCCACCTTAATTGCCTTTGTTTGCTGTTAGGATACAGCTCACTTATTTTCTGGCTGACAATGTGAATAAACTCTACCCGAATGAACAAGAGACATTAATGTAAATTAGTCTGAAATTTCTGTCAAATGACAAAGTCTACATCATCCTATCATATGAGTGTGTAATATCATCAATCAAGCAAAAATAAATAACATTATCTTTCTTGCCTTCTTGGTCAAGGGTATTTTCAGTCTTCATTATAAACATTATATTGTCCTTTCTGGACTGCTGATGTTCTGCAATGTTTGTTGTAGTTTGTGTAGCATGTACACACTGTCATGAAACGTACCACCACTGATTCTCTCTACATCTATAGTCTGCATTACCAGTTTTTATCTTTGCTCTCCCTCAAATTAAACCCTTTTTTTTGGTTTTGATCATTAATGTTACATTTAGGTTAAGGAATGATAACCAGATGCACTTTCCTTGAATAAAGAATGCACAACACCAGCTCAAAATAGGAAATGTATCAGCTCATCCATCACCCTCCACCCACCACCTGTACCCATTTCTCCTTCCCACTGTGTTTTTTGCAATGTGAAACCACTGCCTTTGAATTTGACTGGGATCTGCCTCCCGTTTCACGCTAATGACGAATTATCATCCAAAAGTCACACCGTATAATTTCTCAGAGCTATAATTACAAAGTCGATAACGCGGCGAGCTGCAGTTCTATGCCGAGGACCCACTGCAGCTCTCCTCTACTCCTGTTTTAGCTGGAAACACGAGCACTGAGTCAACCCTACAAGCAGCCAGCCCGCAGACAGTCGAGTGACCACTTTCGGCAGTAATAGTTCAAGTGTGAGTGATTGAGAGTGAAGTGGTTGGTGGATGGAGATTTAACTAGTCTGTTAAGCTGCCGCAGTGGGTAACAGGCTTACTCCAGATCCTACGATCACCTTTTAACTTCAGGGCTAAGTGGTACCGCAGCCAACTCAGCAAGATAAAACCACAACCACACAACGCAATCCCTGACAGGGTTTTTTTTCTGGTGGAGGGAAGAACTAAAACTGCTAGGGTTTTCGATGGAGACTGAGAGAAGGTGAGGAAGCAATGACCAAAGAGGGTTCATATTAAGGTGGCGGAAGGAAACAGAGGCAAGGAAGAAGGAAAGACAGGGATGCTCCACACGGGGCAGCATGAAGTCGTCCTCAGGCCTCCCTGAGGGAAAACAAACACACACACACACACACACACTACCCTTTCTGTATCTCTCCATCTTCCCTTTTCTCATTTTGCAGTCACCTTTTTCAGCTTATTCCTCGTAACCTATTTTTCCTCTGTCTTCTCACTCCTAGTTTTATTTATTTATTTATTTTTTTTAACTCTTATTCTCTGTTTCATCGTTTCTTTCCCTCCCTTTCCTCTCCATCATTTGTGCACTGTGACAATGTAATCCCGCAACCAGTGGCCACACAGTGTTGGCAGCCTCAAAAAGTATGTATCAGAGAGCCAGAGACACACGGAGAGAGTGAGAGAGAGAGAGAGAGAGAGAGAGAGTGAGAATAATTGTGTGTGTGTGTGTGTGTGTGTGTGTGTGTGTATTGACTGGATGCCAGTTGGCATGTGGTGAAGCAAGCTGTCCTAATGAAGTGATCCCATGCACTTCTCCAACCAATCTGAATTTGTTTTAAAACAGCTAGCACACGGGGACCCATATTACATTTTCTTTTCTTTTTTCTGTTAACCATAATAGATAATATCATCAGAGAGATACAAAAAAACCCCTCATATTCCTAAGTTCCTCACAAAAAAACAAGAACCGCAACTCGTGCAACTAAGTTCTCAAGAGGTTCGTTCGACAAAGATCACCACACTTTTACACTTGAAAAAATACTGAAGTCGATGTGAAATCGGCGAGGCTTTGAAAACGTGCAACAATTGGTAGCAGACGAAGCCGCGTTTTTTTTCCTCCAGAGTATTTTGGGGAACATTTTCTCTCCTCATTAATAACTTTGAAACTTGACCCAGAGAGACAAAAATATATTAAAAATATGTAAAAAATAATTGGTGCTGTCGAAAATTGGCCCACAGGAGCCATTTTTAATAAAGAGACACCAGAGCAATGGATAACACTGGTGCAGTGAAGTTAGAAGATGTTTCAGACATCAGTGCAGACGTAACTGATGTCGTTGGATGCTTGCCAATAATTAGTCGCTTGATTAACACCATCACATCATTGCTTATGTTCTTCCTTGATTTCATTTCAAGTCTCATCACCCAGTGGTTACATTTGCGTGGTGATCACATGTCACAAGACAATGAATCATGACCCCTGTCGTCAAATTAAACTAAATGATTTGTTTTGGGGTTATCTGACACTCTTATCCGAAGTAATTAAATTAAACTACACTAATAAGATCCTTGCAGCATCAATACGCTAATCAGATCAGCTAATGGATAATCTAATCCTTCGTATAATCAGCTGACCTCAGACTAACCAATCCCACAATCAATACTTCTACTTTATTATGCATTATTGGAAACAGATGCCAATTGTGCCAACTACCTCAGAATTTAACATCTTTTGCTTTATCTTTAGCGGCATGGCTGGTAATATAGTTTGGTCACTCCAACACCAGACTGTTTCTCACCAACTATTGAATGGATGAAATTTGGTGCCCCATTCTGATTTGTCAAAGCAGGAAAAGCACACTTGTGACCAATAACGTTAACAATGGCTGCATTCTAGTAAGTGTTCCAGTAAGCTGTGTGAATAAATGAATTAATGCTCGCCTAATGGAATGCAGCCATAATTAATGTTCTAAATTCCACCTGAGCTTTCCCTGCCTTGACAAGTCAAAATGTCTGCCGGGAAATAGGTCTATTCTGAATTCCAATGACTTTAGCGATGCATTGATGTTCCCTCTTGCACCACCATGAAGAAGAAGAAAAAGAAGAAGAAGATTGACCATGAGGTCAATATTTCTTAGTTGGAGGGAAATGTCTCCAGTAGGACTTAAAGATATTTTCTATCTTAACTTTTTGTCACATCAGGTTCCATTCTAGAGCACAGAACCCATTTTTCATTAAAACATGACAGGCACATATCAAGGATTTAGTTTGAATATAAAGATCATCGTCTTCACAAGAAAGCTGTGACTCGGAAAACTAATGACAGATTGGGACCCCACCTGGGACTATATTACACCTGATTAAACATAAGAGTACAGAACATTAAAAACTTCAGCATTAGTGGTTTGCTGCCATCATACTTTATATGCATATTAACCATATTTCACATCACATTATAGATTTTGGATATTATTAATACAGGCTGTGAGGAAGTCCAATATCCAGTTGTGGAGTGTTTTGCAAAGTTTTAACATCTTTGTGTGTCAAATTGTAATGAATGCTAATCTGAAGTCAACAAACAGCATCCTGATGCAGCTGTTCTTCTCCATGTGCGTGAAGACTGAGTGGAGGGCAGTGTATATGGCATCCTGTTGGGATCTGTTGCCTCTGAAAGCATCCACATTACTGATGATTACATATCAGCAATCTCATGGTGTTAGTGTCAGTATTGAAACAATATTGTAAGGATGACTATTGGCTCTTCCACAAGATACTTTGGTTTTCCGTCAAGAATATTGTGACATTTGACTTTGTCACCCTGTGCTAGCATTTTTGATTTCAAAATATAGGGACAAGAAATGCATATCCTGACTTAGACTAAGAATATTGCAATTTTAAGCCCATTTTATCCAACCCTTTTTTAACATTTCATGTTCTCATGAAAATTCAACTTTTGGTAGATGTAAGCAATCCTCTTACTACAGCTCATAATTTACTTTTATCTTGTACCTCTCAAATCACATCGTAAATACATAAGAAATAAATGTAACTGATTTTCCTGTAGCATCCTGAGGTACTTACTGCTGATACTGTTGTTTGCATAATCATATATTTTCCTTTTTTTTTTAAAGAGTTAAAGTCGTAAAACACCAACCGGATCATTCTAGTGACCTGTGGATGGGTCATCGTGGCTGTGCGGATTTCTGCAGATGTTCACAGATTTAGTCATAGCAATACTCAGTTGTTGGGTTTTAAAGGTGCATGCAAACAGCTTAACAGGATCAGCTTTAACCTGAACATGGACAAACAGCTGATTTATTGGGAGCAACGTGGTCGGTGTAGCCACTACTGGCTGAGAGATACAGAGAGCGAGGAGGGTGATAGGATAGGGAGCGGGAGAAAAATCATTAGTCAGACAGTCGAACTGTCAGCACTCCTGCTGAGCAGCTATGCCTGCGTGTGTGTGTGTGTGTGTGTGTGTGTGTGTCTGTTTAGAGAGCGAATACAGCTGCATGTATGAGATGAAGCAGCTTTTGCCGGAGTGGCTTCATCTTCCACTCTGCTCAGAAAACACACATCATCACTACACTACTTAAATAATAGATGGGCTTTGCATGATATATTCCAGATAACAGCCCCCACACATACACTCTGCCACAGTGATGCACACAGACTGCTGTGCATGTAATATGTATGATATGTCTATGCAAAGCCCCTCGCATGCATTTTAAGAACTCATTCAGGTAATAGGAGTCAAAAACTGAGCTCGTTGAAGCTCCTATATATGAAGGCGGAGCTGATATGCTCACTGTGTTCCCAACAGCTTTACAGGGAAAAATAAGAGATCAATCTTCCTTCTAATGGTACTCGTCTGATCTGTAATGTACACATCTTTATCTCCGGCTCCATCTGTGGCTGCCATTTAATGGGCTCCACCAGTCAGAAGCGTTTCTCTTCCAGGAATTGCTCTATTTAAATATTACTCCCAAAGTAATTGATTTGTTGCCAAGAAAAGATATGTCAAAAGGGGGTTGGCCATTGTCCTTTGACACATCCCTCGGGATTATGCTAACACGCTAAGTATGTCTAGTTTATAGTGAGTCATAGAGTAAACAACGCGTGAATACTAAGATGTCTCCCTGGTTTCTCTCTCTCTCTCTTTTCTGTCCTCTGCCTCTCCTTTCTTCACCTCTACTTTAGGCCATCCCATACCAGAGTGGGGAATGTGAAGTAATATGAGTTTAATCTTCGTCAATTGAAAAGAAAATTACTTATTGACAAACAATTCTTCTCTTGTTACAATAAGATCATTCAAATCTTGGTTCAAGGCCTCCCCACACTTCTCCGTCAGGTGATAGGAAGTTATCTCTCTTCATTTCTACTGCAATATTGCCATACTGCCACCTGACTTTGAGCTCCTGTCCCCTTTCCACTGAGAAGTCAAAATGTGCCGGCAAAGCTGTTTTTGAGCTCTTAAGACACGTCTGGTAAAGAGAGGAACGAAAGTGAATACTTTACGACGATAGTTCTCATCGAAGAATCTGCAGCAGGAAGTGTTTCGCTGCGAGCAATATGGCCGCCGCACCGCAAGCTCAGTAAAATCCCACTGTGGCAAATGTTGCATTGCAGAGACAGCAAAAAACAAAGGTGAGCGTGCCAATGTGCTGACTGATGCAAATATCCCAAGGCTATAAAATATTAGTATAAGTGACAAAAATGATGAAAATAAAAAGGCATGAGGAGACAACATAAGAAGGCAGTGTGTGGCGACCTTTGTGTACTCTGGATGGGTGTTATGGATGAAACCCATTATTTTTGCACTATGCAGGAAAATCAAAGGAGAAACTGTCTAAGAATAAAAATAAGCAGCTAGGGAATGTTTTTTTTTTTTGTGTCACCAGCAAATTGAATACCTGACAAACTTAAGAGTAAATCACAACATCGAAACAGAAATCGCACAAAAGTCCACCGTTTCCATAAAGAAGTCCTGCTCATAGATATGTAAAACACCCCACGATGGTATAAACTACTCAGAGAGAGTGAAAGATCGGTTTAGAATGTTTTAACGCCTGTCTCGAACAATTGTCAGGTTCCCATAAGAGCACTTAAACAGGTTTTTTTTTTCTTGATATAATCATCCCTCCCTGCCTTTGGAAGCAGTTGGGGAGAAATCCACAAAAATCGTCGTTTTGTGCAAAGATATGTTCAAAGGTTTAGCTGAAGCTACTGTGAGGCTTCAGCTGTCTGAGTTAATCAAATAAAGTGGATATATTGTAAAAGTTACAGTCTTTTTAGTATAAATTCCCCTCTTTGTGTTTCCCTGGGCAGTATTTCAAGAAAGTAACAAAAAGAATGAATTTTATACAAAAGACTTAGGATACCCACTTGATTTGATTCAACCCGGCTGCTGAAGTCCCACAGCAACTTTAGATAACGTTTTCAACAGAATGAGTGCAGAGGATTGTGCTCCCATCACTTTAATTGAAAATACATTAAAAAAGGCATCTTTATAATCAGTCTAGACAGGCACAAAACCTACAAAAACCTGCTTTACGGTTGATGAGGGCACGTTGCTTTTGTTTTAAAGTCCGACTTTTTGATTTGTGGACACGTTCTTTAAATCTCTGAGGGTAGACAAACAGAGAGCCGACTTAAGATAATGGTGAATGTAACTAAGTGCATTTACTAGTACAAGTTTGTCAAAATTTTAAAAAGTAGCATATTTGGTTACTTTTTTAATTTTGACAAACTTGTACTTTACTTGAGCATTTACATGTTCACTACCTTAGACATTTGGAGGCAAAATTGCACTTCATACTCCACTACATTAATTGATAACTTTAGTTTTAGTTTACTTTATAGTTTACATAGTCAAATTAGTATTTTTATATTAATTTTAGCAAACAGATACAAATAAAACAGATCATAATAAAGAAAAATGCCTAATATTAGATCAGTTACTGAATTACTTTTGATACTTAAGTACATGTAATATCAGATAATAAATATACCTGAGTATTATCTTGACAAGATATCTTGACTTTTACTCAAACATGATTTTTGGGTAGTTTTTACAACACTAGATATACAGCAACGCATCATATTATAAAACAATTACTATGTTTTAATGAATGGTTAACCTATTGCCTACAAGATGTCCAGCTCTTATTTCCACCTAATAAAGTGTCACATCTCAGATAAAGGCAGGATCTCTAATCATGTCCAGGTAATGATAAAGATGTGGTCAAAGAAGGACAAGTCTGTCCAAACAATTAGGCAAATAATTACAGCAGAGCAACAAGCTGTATGTGAGACAATGGGCATGATTACCTGGTTGTCACATTTTTGTACTGTGTGTAACAAGGCTTAAAATGGAAAAGGAATACATCCGAGCAAGGTGCAGCCAGAGCTGGGAATCTGCCAAACAAACAATGTCCTGTTTCCAATGACAACCTGTTTTGTCGGGATAAAGAAGATAACTGGTTCCATAGTTATAACGGCACGAAAGAGGGAACTGAATAGGGTGAGATTTCAATAAAAAGGCTTTTAATCGATAAAAAGCTATTGTAGAACTTCAAAATGAAAAAGAAACAATTCCATTCTTACTTTCTTTACCCACTCCGCTCTACGGCTCCACTAACTCAAACCTCAAGTGAATCGAAGAACAGTGAAAAACCGGATAACACACTTATTTACCTTTAATCAAACTTAGGTTATTTGGGCAGTTTAATAAAAAGGTTCAATGCGTAAACAGTGGCTAATTGGCGCTGTACTCTGAGGCAGAAACTGTGACATTGCAATGAACGGGAGTGTAATAGGTTATTAGAAGCGCTGTGTAATCTTGGTTTTTGAGCAAGCGAGAAGAACAAAGGGAGAAAAAGGGAATGACATGAATAAAAAAGGCTTCAAAACGATCATCTGAGCTTTTTTTCGTCGTGTTCAGATATTCACAGCCGTTTCATCTCAGAGCAGCGCGAGAAACCAAAGTAATCTATTGGCTGTCAGAACCTAGAAATAACTCATGACTCGGCGCCATTGGCAGCCACAGACTCAAACTGCGCAACACACACACACACACACACGTGCGCGCGCAGAGCAGATCACCATCACCTCTTGCACGCTTCTAACACTTGAACTCACACACGCTTTCATGACCCTACTCAGCATGCAACGTGGGTAACTTCCTCGGTTGAAGGAAAGACACGGCTTTAATTTGAGCTCCTGCGTGTGTGTTTGTTTCTGCATGATTTGAGCTCTTTTGGTTCTTGTGCAAGATAATGTGTTTATATAGATGTTCTAGCTTGATTTTGCTCCAACCAGACCTTTTTGCACTTGACTCGAATCTGTATTTAATTAACCAATGGCCTGCACGCACACATCATATGCAAAAGGGGTTGTTTTAGGGTAAATGCTGGGGTTAAAATGAGCATTAGAATGAATGATTGGGCTCTGTGTGGCTTTGGAGAAGAAAGCGAAAGGTAATAATACAAACACAGACACATTTATATTTGATCCATAAACAAGCTTTTCTCAGAGGACAATAAGGTCCCCAGAACACTGTTTGAAGCTAAAAAGGTGGCAGAGTGCACCACAGTTTGTTTATTCAGTCATGGAAACAGAGAGACTGTTTATTTAGTTTGTTTAGGCATAAAAAAAAGAAAAAAACAGTCAGTGAAGATATTCTCTTCTGATTAAAATCTCTTGACCAAAACTACATAGTGCACCTTTAAAAGTTTGAGTCTTTTAGTATCCAGGTCTAATATTCAAAGCTGCCCTCGCAGCCTCGCTCCCTCATACATTTAATGTCTCATTACAATGATGAAGCTATTAAAATATACAGGTTTGTGTTCCAATTTTATCTTTTGCACTCGTGTCTACGCTGTCTGAGGAGAGACCTTACCAGGGCGATAGCTGACGGAGGTGCACCGGGGACTTTCACTCACATACGCTTGCTTGCAGACACAAGCGGTTTTAAAAGGACACGAGTACAAACACAGAATGTCTCTCAAAGAATAGCATTGTCGCGGCAGGTATTTTAGATCTTTCGACTGCCTTCATGAACACATAATTATGTAAGGGTTTATGTGTGAGGTTCTGTATCTGCGCCTGTGTGTTGCGTATGTATGTTAGCATGTTACACTGCAGCATCTAAGGTATGTGCCTCTCAGTTTAAGTGGCAGTAGTTAGAGCAGTGCATAAGAGCAGCCTTGGGACAAAAACACACTGAGCTTCAGTGTCTACCATTTGCAACCACTCTGTTGTACAACTCGGTGCTGGAGGGCGCCCATTTACCCGCCAATGCAATATAGCATCTCACTGTTAGCAACAATGCAAGCCATCACACTCTGGGTGAATAGAGGGAGAGAGAAGAAATCACAGGCTGGAGGAAGAATACGACAAAATGGAGGGCAAAGAGGGAGAGACGGGACACAATGAAGTGAAGTGAATTTAATGGAATAACAATGACAGAGGGAGAAGAGAAATTCGCTCTGAAGCTTCCTCCTCGGCTTCCTCCTCGGCTTCGCTCCCTCCTCCCGCCCTCCAATCCTTCCAACTCCTCATTTATATTCCTCATCTCTTGGTCTTGCTGATCAGTTTCCGCTGGATATCGATTACTGCTATAACTGCACGATACTCATCACATGCCCTCTGGAATCCACTCCCGTTCCCTCTGTTTCTCGCTGCTCTCCCTGCCCTCCACTTTCTCTGGCTATTTCTTTCTCAGCTGGCTCATCTCTCTGCGCAGGTCTCTTTATTCAGGGATAATAATCCCTCCATAGTTTGTGTCAGACAAGAAGTGATCTCCGATCTCTTTCCCCACTGAGATCCTCAGGGACATAAATCCAGTAATGGCCTCGTGCTGTATATCTTTTATTACCTACTACTAATCAGTGCTATCATTATTAGGTGCTTAGGAGGAGCACTAAGGGCCAGTCTCTGTTTACTCATTTGTTTGTGCACTCATGTTTAATGCTTTTTGCAGTGTGACTGTTTAGGGATTTATGGTTTGCACTGTTAAGGGTGCGCAGAGTTCAGGCACCTGCATTTGCAAGGGAAGTGCAGCGTGGTTTCACATCAGAGAAGTCACATAAACAGCTGGAGACTGGTGTGATGTACACTGCAGGGTTTCTCTATAGCTTGTGACAAACGCGTTTGTTAAATAATAGGTTTTCCAGTCTTGAATACAGCTTTTGTTTTTTTTTGTTTTTTTTTACATTTTGTTAATAATTTAAGTCAAATTTGGAATAAAAACTAAAATTCTTACATATTGGACGTCTTTGCAACATTATTGGTAAAGGACTAGTTGGTGAACCACTGTAGCTGGCAGGTTAACCACTAACATGTTAGTCAGCAGTTTATTCACCTAACCATTTTCATAGGGCTGCTTTTTACTCTTTTTCTCTGTTCTACTCTTTGTTTGTTTTCCATTCCCTCCGAGGTCATATTTGTCAAGACGGTTTGCTATATGGCGTGGTTGAAAATGCGCTTGAAAAGGTGTCCATAAATTGAACGCAACATAAACTAAATCAAAGTAATTCCCTTTCGAAATAAACTGATTTTGCATTCATTTCAAAATGCTGCTGCAAAATGTGGTGATCAGAGAAATAGTTTTCAATCAAAATATGCAGTTTCTCATAATTTTTTTTTTTTTCATTTTTTCTCAACCTGAAATCCCCTGTCTTGCTCTGAATTTCATCTTCCTCTCTCTCGAAAGGAATCCTGCCTGTTGTTGGTCTGATTTCCATTTCTCCGCCTGTCATTCTGTGTTTCCTATTTCTCAGCTGAGTGAGTTGACTCTTCTGTCCATCATCCCCCGAGAGCAGCTTTTATCCGTCTGTCCCATCTACAGTATGTTCCCTCTCACTGCTTCTGTCTCTCTTTTTTGTTTGTTTTCACGTGGCTGTTATCAGTTTGACAGTATTTCTTTCTGCCTGCATTGGTTCCCAACATAAATGTGTTTGAATGTACACTGATAAAATATGAAAACTGACAACACATTAGTTAAATATTGGGGTAACCCCTAACCCTACTCATACACATATTCACTTAATGCACTTATGATAGTGGCCATTTGAGGAAGATCAAGCGAAGTGAGACTAAAGATGTGAAGATAGGGGATGACGAAAAACAGGGAGCAGGGGAAAGAGGTCGAGAAGAGAGAGTTATGAGAAGAGGAGGAGCGTGAAGGACAAAGAGGAGAGGTAAAGTGTACAAGGACCCCTGCTGGTCAAACAGATTCAGTCGGTGTCAGGATGATGAAAACCCTTGTTCTCCCTAGTGTGTGTTTGCATAGATGTGAGGATGAACACCTGTCAGCGTCAAGAGGATGAAAGTTACGTGTGGGTGTTTGTGAAAACGTTACAGTATCTGTCATCTTAGCAGTCCGGAAAAACACACACACACACACACACACAGCTCCTGGATCTCCTTCAGCACGGTCTACACACAAGCACCTTTAAAATTACACCTTGCAAATTCGCACCATGATATAACATGTCGGGGAGGGGAAAAGGACTGGAAACGCTACGAACCTAGCTGTTTATGTGTTTATGCACACCATCTCCTTACATACTACAGGAAAAAGGAAGCAGCTTTTTGTGCGTGAAGGGAGATGGTGGGAGGGAAGTGTTTTCAAGCTCATCCAAGAGAGTGTGCGATGGGGGAGGAGATACCGATGAAAGAGCATGAAGGAGGCAGCATGAGAGCGTATAGAGACGGGAGAGTACAGCACTCGGGTGTTTTTTGAGCTCTGCTAACAGCGAACACAAGAGCGCAGAGCAGAGGACACGAGTGCGGGACAGGTACAATCGCACAAGCTTTATAGTTTAAGACCCACTAAGGGAACAATCTACTGAACCTTGCAATTCACAAGTCTGTCCCTCTAATCTCTGAACTCCCCTCGCTTTACTATCGGCGAATCCTTTCAGCGAAAACCAGCCACTGAGATATTGTGGAATTGCGGCAGGGCAGTATAGCTGTCCCTGTTCACATGGTCCATCAGCACCCCACGAGAAATATTATCCAAAAGAAGAATTCCGTGGGCCTCACTATGTGGAGCGGGCACACAGGGGAGTGGAGCAGGGGAGATGGAGGGGCTGGGCACACAAAGCATCCTTGCACCTGGGTCCACTGCTGCCTTGCTATGCCTGAAGCTGGCACTGAGCCTCGCAGACTGCTGAAAAAGGATCAGATTGTACTCTGAATGATGAACGAGATCCGCCAGACGGGGTGCTCTGGACACTGATCCAAGATCATCCCTGCTGCTACCAATGGCATGCTCCATAGATCACTCCAGAACCTACGTTAAAGCATTGTGAGGCTGCAGTTCCCTGTCAGAAACACATACCTTGCTGGTGATTGCTGGTTGCTTGCTTTGAGGAAAAAGAAATAGACACTTAAGGAACCGTATCGTTGTGTTACACCGGAAAGAGATCTGCCCATCAGTGCGAATGACTACAGGGAAAAAAAACACATGGTGCATATAGATCTCACACTTGAAGGCTATGATGTGTAACATGTGGGAATTTCAGCCTCGGGGATAAAAAGTCATCTTTCATTCAACCAATCTAAATGTCCATACAATACGTTGTTGATGTTTTATTTAGTGCTCCAGTATTCCAGAAGCAGAGCCTAGACATTCTTCAGCAACATCCTCCAGCTTTGGCAAGGATCGCAAATTGTTCCGAGGTTATATGAGATATTCAGTCCTTCTTTCACATTTTTCTTCTTCTGATCAAATGTGCCCATAATACAGCAGAAGAGAGGAGTTCTGGAGTCACTCTGTATTGACCGCCTCAGTTGGCTCAACATACAAAATGCAGTTCAGCAATTCATCATCCATTCTCAAGACTCTCAACCTTGTCTCTTAAGATACCACAAACTCCACAAAGCCACTTTTTATCCTTTCAGTCACCATTCAAAGCTTATGATCGTAAGATTGGACTCTTGAATACATTGATAGTTAAAGGTAGGGCTTGACCCTGACCTTCGCACCCTCTTTATTATAGTATTTCATCAAATGCAGCTGTTGCACTGGTCCACAACCTATCGCGGCCTCCACCTCACCCTCACCCTCACCACAAGTTCTTTAACGCCTTTGAGCAACTCAATTCCTACACCGAGGACCAATTTTTCTGACAACAAATAAAAAGCATGGCCTCAAAGCTCTTAGTGACTCTTACCCATCTGCGTCACACTTCATTTTAAACATCTAACTGCAGGAGAAGTGTAGTATGTCATCCAGAAAAAGGCGAAATGCAACTGGACAGTCTTTAGATTTTTTTTTTTACAACAGGAAAACTATCGGTGATGTGTATGTGGAAATTAAGAACACAACAGGAGACAAAACAAAAATAACTCAAATAGCATTTTCAAACTGTCTTACACTTGAAACATAATAGTGTTCCATAAAAACGAATAAAAATGAATGTTCTGTGGAGGGCCAGGAGCAGGGTCGACTGTGCAGCTTCTCAGAACTTGCAAGAGAGTTGGGACCCTCTAGAGAAAAAAGACCCGCTGGAGCCGTTTACCAATTGGAGGAGAGCTCAGAGATGATGTGGATTTCTCTTCACTCCTGTTTATCAAGCTGACTGCAGCAGCCATCTGGGGAGGTGACCTCCATTGTACCGTAATGTAGAGCGCTGATTGGAGCTGGGTAAATGTACTTCACTTTATGAATGCGTCATTACTAACAGGGAAGGGAATAAAACATAAAAATGTCGCTCCGGATATGGTGAATAAACCATTTAACGACCACCACTGCTGATGAAAATGTATCAGATGTGACACAAATGTTCACAGACGAGGTAATGTTTTAAGGTTTCATTCATGCCAAGTTTAGTCTCGTTCGATGTAGCGACCAAAGGAAATGCAGAGTTGCCTTGGGAAAACGGGGATTGCTCTGGGCTTGAACATTGTGGGAAACATTTGGGATAACGTAATTGCACGTAACTGTAAAATAGTATACCTTTAAATAAACTCCCGCTCTGCATCCTACAATGTCAAATTAGCATAACATTTGCGGGTTAAAGAGCATGTGGGAAAGTGTCGTTTAAGTGTTTGCTTTCTATGTTCAAAAGAGCCGCTACCATATGTCTTAAGCACTGTATGAATATTCTGTATACATGAGCTGCGGACGTCATTAGTATGGTACTGCCGTGAGTGGTATCAGAGGCAAGAGAAACGGCCTTCACACCTCCATTAGCCACCTTTGTGACTGAGTATGAACTATAGGCCTAAATCCAATTAACATAATACATGACCCATGCAATAAAAGCAGTATTCTCATTACCATATTAAGGAATATGTAGAGGTGTGTATGTGCTTGGTGTGTGTGTGTGTGTGTGTGTGTGTGTGTGTGTGTGTGTGTGTGTGTGTGTGTATGTGTGTGTGTGTGTGTGTGTGTGTGTGCGTTTAACACACTGAGTGGAAGGGAGATAATTGGAAATAACAGGCTATGCCACATGCATTTTTAAACACATTTGGTGATATCTCTGGAGACATGAGCAGCTTTCTATTATACAATCCATTAAATCATTAAAATGTAATTTACCACTTTGAATGTTTGTGAAAGACTGAAAAACAGAACATGGAATTTCCGTAGTTGAGGTGGCACAGAGGCATTGTTTTTCAAATAAAGGTGCAACAAAGTCACCGAGAGGATGTTTCCTGTGGTGAATCTCATCAATTAAAGTTTTGACGAGATCCCAATAAGTTTCATGGCTGCTACAGAAGCGGGGGGAAAAAAAATCAAGTTGTGAGGAATAAAGAGCTGTAATTCAATTACAACCTACTTCTTAAAAGAAAAAAAATATCCAGTCTAATTACAAGAACCTATTATCCTGTTTTTCACATAAAAAGAATGATTAGCTGATCTCGCTATCAGCACATTTTCTGCGGGGAATATTGAAAATAATGATCAAGACTTTACGACAGACTTCACCCACATACCCGCCCCCAATACCCTTTCTCCTAATGGCAACCCTTGGCCTCGCTGCTTTCTTGTTAAATAAAACACTGTTCAGCAGCAGATGCATTTCTCGGTCATTTAAATAGAGGGGTGAAATAACACACAAACACACACTCTTTATACCACACGGTGGTACCGTGTGCTTGGCACAAATGTATGCAGTAGATAATCACTTATGCTGCAGCCAATGGTGGAATTCAACAAATATTAAGTAACCTGACTCAGCCTGCCTGTCTACACAGTAGCCCAAGGTGCTCAAAACAGATGTAGTGATTGAAATGGATATTTGCATTTTGCTGTATCACACTTGAAACATAAAATGCAGTATACTATATACACTATAATACCTGTCTTTCCCTATCTGTAGCTTTCTGCCGCAGCTGTTGTGTCCCTGATGCTAGAATAACATTTTCTGATCTCAAACATGAGCGGCCGACCAGATAAGGCTTCCCTCCATTACCATAAAGTCCGTCGATGAACTTGCTACACTCACAAGCATCTTCCCTCACTAACGTCAGTCTGCCCAAGGACAGACAGAAGATATTGGGGTTGATCTTTGTTTGGCTTTACTTGAGGAATAGCGATGACAGGAATGAACAAAAGCAAAACATAAATCCTAACTTTGATGCAGTCTCGACAATCATTACTAACACAATCATTAGTGTGTGTCTCGTTAAGATCTGTGTTCAACCAAAACTTGATTGACAATACTGTCTCTCTAATGCATTGTGGCAGCTGCATCTTACTGGCCACTTGTTATCAGTTTAATGTTTGATCATCACTGTGAGAAATCTGTCAGGTAAGTTACATGTAAAAATAAAGGCATGGCAGAATGAAGCTCAATGAAGTGGAAAAATAGACTGAATTATTACCACTGTTTTTCCGTCCGGTCTTAAATGATTATATGCAATTGTTTTCCATCATACACAGGCTGTTTGGTGAAGCTGCTGCTTGGCTATAATTACTATTTTTTTTTTTTTTGCTGGCGAGGGGTTCCTGTCTCACCACAAACATTACAATAAATCCACAAGCAAGCTAATCTCTATGAACAGATATCTGCATATGAATGCAGAATCTGTAGGAAAGGAAATGATTGTGGTATCTGAAGCACTCTGGTTTTCGCTTGAGCGGGCTTTGGTTTCATGGAGGTCAACAGTCGGTCAACAGTTGCATTGGCCAAAATCCAATTTTGGAACCCATTGGCTATCCTGTGCTGAATAAGGCAGTCTTGGCATGGATATCAATTATTGTGATATCTTCTGGCTACACCAGAAGCCCCAAAACATTCCCTATTGCCCCTAGAGGTCAAATCGCCATCAAACATTATCGGATGGGTCCAAGATTACAGACAGTCCTGACGGCATTTCAAATAGTTACATCTTCCATCCATGCATCCATCCATCCATCCATCCATGCATCTATCCATCCATCCATCCATCCATCCATCCATGCATCCCTCCATCCATCCATCCATGCATCTATCCATCCATCCATCCATCCATTCATCCATCCATGCATCTATCCATCCATCCATCCATCCATGCGTCCATCCATCAATCTATCCATCCATCCATCCATCCATGCGTCCATCCATCCATCTATCCATCCGTTCATCCATCCATCCATCCATCCATGCATCTATCCATCCATCCATCCATCCATCCATGCGTCCATCCATCCATCCATCCATTCATTGTCCGTAACCAATTATCCTTTTCAGGGTCGGGGGAGCACCAGACATTTGAGCTGACAACAGCTGATAATGGCTGACAAGCTGGGTGAGTGGCAGGAGTTACATCTTGATAGCTTTAAATGTGGTCAATAGCTTTTAATTGCAGCCTTGCCTTAAAGGAACAATATGTGAGAACTATAGTGTACATATACTCTCAATTAACTGACAAAGATTGTGTCAAGCAAAAAAAAAATAACTGATAGCATCACTTAATGAAAGACCATTCATCAGGAAGACTCTGATTGCATATGGGTTATAATTCAAATAGCATCATCCCAGATCCCCCACAGCCATGATTGGATGAGTGTTAATAAGTGACATCAGTTTAATTATGTTTTCTTTTTTTCTTTCCCTTTCACAACTCTCTTTATCAAAGTTTGAGTTGTTAGAGTGAAGACGGCAGAGTCCCATCAGTCACAGCATCTGATGATTTACTTTCTGCCATCTTGTACATCTTCTCTGACAGGCTGACAATGCCTCTGGCACTGAAATGGAAATTTTGGGGGTCTTTTTTCAGTGAGCAATTTTGAAACTATGATTGCCATTATTTTTGTACCCAGAACAAATAAATTTGCATCAATGAACCTGCAACAACAGTACATGACTGTACGTCCGACAAAAAAACACCACTCATTTAAAGTCACCCACAAGCCCACACACATACACACTGAAGCTCTGCTGACATCACTCAGCAGCTGCCAAATGCCATTTTAGACCCCAAACTCAGCAGGGACATTAAAATGAAAAATGTTGGTATATGGAACAGATTTTATAACCACAAATAAATCACATTAGATGTCTGATCTCTCTCCACCCACCGTCACCTTCCTTCTATCTGTCAGTCCCTCTCCTCCTCCATTCCTTAACAACTTTTCCTCTCCCTTGATGTCTGCGGGCAGCTCCGAGACACACGTATCTCTTGCAAAGCTATTAATGAACCACACAAGCAAGCACACCTTTCTTATTCCCTGTCCCTTTATCCTTAACACACACGCAACACACAAACCCACGCAGTTAAACAATGCGCTATTTGTCTGTTGCACGCCCAAAAGCAGGGCGAATAAGCACACGCTCACACAGAGATGAGGCTGCCGGCTCGTCTAACAGAGGAGACCAGACCACGCCAGTCCAGTTAGCGAGTCAGAATGTGACACCACTTACATAAGCTGAGAGCTCACATCTCCCTCTCTGCTCGTCTAAGCTCCCACTGCACAAGGTCACACTGGAACTGATGGGCCACTCACTCAAGCGGACCACTTTACCCTTCATCTGTCCAAAATCTGTTAAGTACACACTAAATCCTAACTGTACATGAAGTAGACACAATTTTACTCCAGGATGAAAATGCCAGGATGATGCCAGCCTCTTGAGCATGGTGGATTCAACCATGTATTCTCCTTAAAAGTGAACTGGACACGTTTGACGCACAGGATAAGCTGCTTTTGTTTAAAAATGGGAAAAAGTCAATATATAAAAAAAAATTTTTTACCTGCTAACCAGTTCTTAAAAGCAAGTTGCTGTTAAGTTCTTGAAGTTTTAATAATGAGGAGTTGAATTTATATGTAATAATATGCACAATATGACACAAGGGTTTTGCTGAAACAGACTCACTCGGTCTGGTATCAGCAGCTTATGCTGGCAAACGTTAGCTGATGATAACAAACTTTACTAAGCTATTTATTACATAGCTACTCATTTAGCATTACTATATTCTATTCTATTCCATTCCATTCTATTATATTATATTATATCATATTATATTTTGTTATATTATTGTTTTATATACTCAAGCTGATGGACAAGCAAACACCAAAAAGAAGACTCTTTGACAAATTATATCAGGATGTGTATTACGAACACGTTATCTTCTATGTCTTAGCCCTAATGGCTTATGAAGATCCAAGAAGTTTGGATTACATTACCCTCTGTGACATTGCCACAGTGAAATAGACCATTTAAGATAGTGCAGAAGACCACAGTCATAGTGTTGCCTGCTTATTCTGCCTTATCGCAGTGCGAAAGGCTGTATGCAGCTGCTGAGGGCAGCTCATGAAAACTGCAGGGAACAAAGCCTTAACCAGGGACTCTGGCTGTTTATGTCCCAATCAAGAAGCCCGATAATGCCACCTGCATTATATTACAGCGCTTGTGTCAGGTCACATTTAATTGTATGGTCTACATTTTGGCTATCTGTGCTAAATTTGATGTATGGGTGGATGGAGGCACAAAAGGCAGGGGGGAAAGTTCATTTCAGTGTAACAATTACAGCAGCTGGTGATTCATTTATCAAATGGAGAACTTAGACTGTGTGTGTGTGTTTTCTAGGGAATTGTATTAATGCTACATGCTTTGGTTGCAACAACATTACGACAATAATGTGTATTTGTCTCAGCTTTGATTATTTTGTTATAAAACATTATCGGCATTATACTAATGGAGTCTGTGGAGAGAGCGATGACAGCTTAAAAGCCCACTCTAATACATCACTTATCAATGCCCATGTTTTGTGCATGTCTGCAACTGTCTTGATCACTTACAAAACCACTTACATTTACACAGCAGCATAACACTGGACGCTGGAAGTGTGCTTTGTGTGTGTGTGTGTGTGTGTGTGTGGGTGTGTGTGTGTGTGTGCCTATGTGTCTGTGTGTAAAAGGCTCCCTGCTAAGAGTTGCTAAGCCTGAGAGCACTGAGGGCTGACACTTTAGAATAAAATACTCAATGTAACAATATAAATGCTTAAAGAGAATTGGAGAATTGGAGAGGACCTATGGGAGGAAATCTCCCAGTTTAGGACTTCATGGAAAAACACATGTGATATTAAACATTTATAGGGGCCCATTAGGATACATTAAATTAAAGTGAGATGAGCACAGACCTTAAAACCTGCACTTGTATAAGCTGCACCTACAGTTTTTATGATGAGCCTGCTGCCGTAAAGCTTTCATCCATAGACACATCATGTTTCTTCTGAATGAGCAAGTGTTGTTTGCAACCCAGACTACACGACTTTCAGTGGTGATAACACTCATAGAGGCTAGTGTACTGAGCATATAAGTGATCAGTTTCAATATGGAGCAAAATAAGAGGCTGTGTCCAGTTGTGGTAATTACTGAAACGGCAAATGGTTGGGTTAAACGAGGACATGACTTTCATTCAGGAGAATGGAGTACAGTGTGAAACCCAAAGTCAACGGTGAGCTCTTTTAACTTGCTAACGTAGTGAGGTTACGTCATGCACATAACGTAACAGAAGATGCCCAGTCAAGGTGAGAACTGAGTAGTTTTCTCTCTTAACCTAACACATTAATTTCAGTTCTTAAATCTACATATTGTTTCAGCATAATCATAAACGAGTAGTTTTAGTGTCTAAACCTTAGAAAGTAGTTTTCTTGCCTAGACCTAACCAAGTTGTTCTAGTTCCTAAATCCAACCAACTAGTTTTAGGACCTAAACCTAACTGACTCCTTTCAGATTTAAAGCTAACTAAGTAGTTTCCTTGCCTGAAACTTACCAAACTGTGACTGTACGACTATGACTGGTAGATCTGTTGCTGTTAGGCTGCAATGGTCATGTTTTTTTTGGTAACAATATAAATATGTTGTTCGTGGAGATGCTGACAAATGTCTACTGCATATGTGTTGCAAAAACAATACCTGAGTAGACTGGCTGGCAAATCATGGCAAGTCCCCTCACTCTTTTTTATTTCATGAGGCCAAATGTGAAAATCAAACAAGCAACCAACCTGACAGACAACCACTGTACTGCTGGCAAAACACGATCAGACAAATCTTTTGTATTCTCTTGCTGTTTCAATTCATACTGCCACCAGAAAGCAGCTATTTGCTTGCACTCCAAAAGTCTGACACTGATAAATGTTCTCATCTTCTGTCCTGCCTACTTGTCTTTTGTGTTATCAAACTAACTCCCACTTATCAAAATGAAAGCATCTTGATAACCGACAGACTTGACCTGATAGAACAGCTGCTGATAGCAAAAAGACTGTTTCGGGCCTAAGGGGTTGGCCAGGTTTCATGTATCATTTCACACAACAGATTTTTAACAAACTGGTTTAACAATGAACCTCACTCAGTAGCACTTGTTTTAATTACTGCCAGTTTTTTTGTCTAATTATCTCATTTCTGTCCTCGTTTCTGGTTAGTTCCAGTAATGCCATACTGCAGGCAGTCGCACATGTAACAGTAATTAGCTGCTCTGCTAAAATATACATTGATATGTTAATGCTTTTGTTTCACAGTAATAGTTATATCATGTCACATTATCATCATCATAAAACATGTTTCACATCACTTCCTCCCTCTTTTCAAAACTTAGCATTTGAACTACAATTTATTTTTTATCTAAATGCCTTTAAAGTTATTCAACTCGTACTTGAGGAACATTTCTTTGACAAAACAGTACTTGAGTACAAAGGACTGCAGTAGCCCACTGTTTGTTTCCATTAATCATGATATGTTGAATATCTAACTTGCTCTTGGATTGAATTATTGCTGCTTTGAGCCTTTCAACTGCAGCTAGGCTAACTTTTAGCATGTGCACAGCATGTCTGTTGTCAGATGAATGTGGCACACTCTGAGAAAGGACTTTACACAAATTGATGTGTATTACTGCTCATCCACGGCAACTATGGCAGGCTCCCTGTGGGGAGCGTGTGTTAAAACTTAACACTCAGCAGTGACAGGGGCTGCCAAACCACACATTTCTGTGGTGCGGAACATCTCTTGATTCTCAAAACAACATGCAGACAAGCGGCTTCAGGCTCATTCATAATGACTACAAGTCTAGTCAAGCTTGCTGTCTCGCTCTTTCTCTGCCTACTTAGGCCTGAGATAGAAATGAAAAGCAAGGGCTTCTGCAGTACAGCTGTTAACACAGCGAGGGCTGGTTAAAATGACCCGTTTCCCTGCAGACATAAAGACATATTCATAACAGTCTCATTGCAACAACTGTCGTTTCAGAACCTTTCACAAGCTTTATAATACTACTGGAAAGGCGTTCAGGGGAGAGAGGACGGGACAGGATAGCGGGGGATGGGAGAAGTCACCATCTTGCTGCTGCAGGATAAAGGAAACCTACAGGAGAGGTGGAAGTGAAGAGAGGAAGTGTGAGAGAGACAGAGCAAGACAGAGGAGAGAGCGAGGGATCGTGAGGGGTGGAAGAGAGTTGCAGCAGGACACGCTGACAGTCGCAGCCTCTCATCGCACACCAGGGGGTTTTTGGGTTGTGCGCGTGTGTTTGTGTGTGCGCAGCGTGGAGTGATATTTGAATATGCACTGCCAGCCATCACACTGACTAAAGACACATGTGACACCTCTCTCCCTCTCCCCCTCTCTATCACTGAGACTGCTCTGAGGAGCAGGAAATGTCATTGCTGCCTAGCAACCACGTGGTAGCCTGTGGAGCTATGGCAATATGACATTTTTTTTTTCTATAGTTCTTTGCCAAATTTCACACTACTTAATTCAAATGCATGGCCGAGCCAATATGATTGGCTAGACACGGGCCTGCGAATGGCTTTCTGACAGAAAGACGCATGTGTCTGTGTGTGTTGATGCTTGCACATGTGAATGGCTAAACTTTTTGATCAGCTTCAATCGTGCCAAGACAAATGTTAATGATAGCTGCTGATTGGTATGGCTAACAGATTATGTGTGTGTGTTATGAGCAATGATACTATATATGTGTGTTCAGCCTTTTTTATCACAATGGAAAGCTGTGCCAGGATTGTGGTACCACTGCTGCTCGCCAAAAAACCTGTTACACACGTGTTTTTAGTCTTGTGTTTGCACATACACCCACTTTCATGACAATCGGGCCCCTAATGCAATGCCTTGACACAGTTTCTGTAAAGTAACACAATTCCTAGAATGCTCTGCGCCTTCACACAAATTCACAACCAAACATGTCCTGAAACTCAGGATGGCAACCGAGTCTAACAATATAAAAACTTCACAATTTTGAGTCTTGAATTTGGGTAGGAAGGGCACTCGAGAATTACCTCTGCCTGTCTCCAGCAGTTTATTCAGAGACAAACCCTGACTAAAATAAACATAAATTATGCATCACAAGTCCCTGTTCCTTCCTCAGAGTTGAATCTACAGTGTTTAAATAAATCCACCCCTTATGGAGTTTATTTTGACAGTTTATATTGTCACAATCTTTTCTAAGTCGAGGTGTAAGGTTATGATTTTTTAGTCCAAAGGCATCCAAGTCCATCCATCTGTACTTATTCAAACACACACACTCACTCAGCTCCGTCGGCACTTTATCAAGTACAACTCTCACATGTATGCACCCACCCAGCTCCTCCAGACAATGACTCGCATATACACAAATAAAACATAAGTATAAAAGCATGCGATGTGGACAGGGTCACAGGGATCAGTCGCTGTTCAACTGAATATTACAGTGGGCATGTGCGCTTGTTGGTGCCAGACCAACAGTCCCCCCGTCTGGGATTTGAATTCAACTGTAGAGTGTAGACTTCGATGAAAATAGTATATTCATATTTAAGTAAACAGGTTCAGCAGCAGTTCAAAAAAACACGCTGACCGGTGACGTGAGGCAGAAAGCTTAATACACAATCCACATCTCAAAAAGCATAGCTTGTCAAGTCATGAAGTTGCGATGAATCCCAGTTTGACTTCAGGGTTAGACCTCAGTGTGAACACCATTCATTCGCTACATTTTCAGTGCAGCGGAAAAACAGTGTTTTGAGAATGCGCTTACTCTTCTTATTTTTCAATTTGATGCAGTGAACTTTACAAAAGTCACATACTTGAGAAGGTGTCTAGAGGCTTTTGCTGGCCCAACAGCCTCGGTGCGCCTCGCACATCATTCTTCAAAGGTGTGTTGTTGGTTCAAATTCTTCCACAATGTGTTCAGCGGAGTCAAAATCAAGTGACAGAAGGCCATGACACATCTTCATACACATAATGATCTTGAATGCATTTACAGTTGAATTTTTAGACACAGATTTAATGTCTTCCTACTTGTGTTTCCAAACTTAACACAGCATGTGGTACTATGAGTTGATTTAAAAACACACAGTTAATACTAAAATACTACAGAATTTTAAATTAGAATACTTAAACTCCAATGGGATTTAAAATTGGTTTTACGTAGCAGAACTGAGGTTGCCAGTGGGGTTGGGTAGATTTCCAGTTTTGCAGGTCTGATGAACTTCAGTCAGTTTGTGCTTATTTTACAAAACAATTATTCCACTTAACTTTTCTTCTTCTAAAGTTTGACTTACAAATAATACATAAAATACGACTGCAGGTGAGTAAAAATCAATGTATCACAGTTGACCTGATGGACTGTAGTGCTGCTGCACTCATTCATGGGCTCTCATTACATTCCTCTTGGAAGCAGCTGAATCTCATGTGACATCTAGGGAACTACATGAACAAAGCGCGAGTTCTAGTGGTTCGGTAAGCAGCACCTGCAAACATTAGCAGAAAACAGTGCAAAGTAGTAAGCTGAATAAAATTGAATACTGTATTTTGCCCAATGGTGGTAGTTCTGTGAAACACTGGACAGATTTGGGCTACGCGAACAAACCGAAGAGCGCGATGGAGCCAACTAAACTGCTATGCTGATCGTCCGAAGTACTGCAATGTGGCTCTTTCTAGGGTGATGTATTTTAAATAATGCAACAGGATTCATAGCTAGCGGCATTGTGAATAAGAAGCTTGTGCTTAGAAAGAACTCTCTCTCATGCATTATTGTGTTCTAATGTTCATGAGCTATTTCAAGCCTGGCTTTCGTCTATAGGACAATTCAAAATTGAGAGAAAGGGTTGCAATTTAAATCATGGATTTGGGGCATTTAAATATGCTGCAATATTATTTTTTGGGCCAGATCGCCCACCCCCTGCATTCAAGCCACTCCTAACCTGTGTGGAAGCACTTATATTCATTATGCTCCTCCGCTCACTTATTCACTTCAGTCCCTGTAATTTGACAGAATAACAAAACTGCGGGACAAACAGCGAATACCATCAACCACAGCATCACATTGTTAATTGGATTGTGAACAAAACATGCGGTCGGTCGCTCGGTTCACCAAATGCATGAATTTAGAGCCCTGTGTTGGAGGACATGATTCGCTGCAATGTTCTGTGACACCCCTATTCACCAGATCTCAGGGCAATAGAACACCACTGGGATGAAGCAAAGTGCCATATCCACAGTATCATTGTGCTGTCAGAGCATTCTTAAAGAACAGCCTGACACTATTGAGTCAGGGTAAATAGGATCCTTTTGAAGCATCTCTGGTACCTCGTGGAATCCATGACTCAGGTTGTTTAGTAGGTACAAAGGGGCCTCGCTTGGTGCTTCTTACTCAAAGCTACAGAAATGGGTACTGAGTAGGCATAACACACACACACACACACACACACACACTCTACTTTTCGTGGATTTTTTTTTGTTGTAGAGGCCATTTTTCAGAAACAGTTCCCTTTTTTTTTTGGTAAGAACTGAATTTATTGTGTTTCGCACATTATCTCTCTTGCTAAGACATCTGAAAAGTTTTTCAGCAAAGAACCCAATTAGGAAGTTTAGTCTCTTGCCTTGAAAACAAGGTTCATTAAAGCATATTGCCTGTCTTGTCATGCGGGGAACCACGAGGGAAATGTCCGTGACCTATTTTTGGGTCTCGACCTTAAGTGAAAAATATCTAAAAATCAAGCAGTGTGTGTATGTGTGCTTGGTGGAATTCAGTCCGTCGCTGCTCACCCTCTTTTTTTTTCCTGTAGGGCTCTCAGGACAAACATAAAGCACCACAGAGATACTGAGAAATAGAGCAGAACTGGAAAAATTAGATCCTTCTCTAGGCTTTACCATAGCTGGCTCCTTCCTTGAGAGCACACATGGAGGAGAGAGTACAGAGAGTAATGCAAAGGAAATGGAAATGTGACAGACAGAGAGATAGACAGATAGACAGAAAGAGACCGGACGCATGCAGGGAGAGAAGCGGTATAGAGGCGCACAGACAGTTGTTCCCCCGTAATGAGAGAGTTTGTGTGTATTTTGCAGTGTAAAAATGTCAGCTTGACTGACGTTTTCTGGTCATCTGAGAGATTTCTGCAACTGGGCCTGTAATCCAGCCGCGGTAAATGCTTGTTTGTGAATATCTGTGACAGCATGGCGAGGCAAGAGATCATCATAGAGTAAGAGCTGGCTACCAAACCACCTTCTTTTCTCTCCTTGTCTCATCTCCGTGCCCACTGCCCTCTCTCCCTGTCTCCCTGCCTTCCCTTCCTCTCTCTCAGGCTTGTCTGACTGTCGGCCTCTCTCCACGTCCTCCTGCCCACAGCCAGCTCGTTGCGTCTCTTTCGCTTTCTTTCAAACAGTTGGTGGTGTGAGGGAGGGCCGCGAGAAGGAGATCCGTAACCCTCCTTTGTGCTTTTTCGTCTCGTGTTTTACTTTACCACTCTAAGCGCGTACTTGGGATGCAGATCATTTTTTTGCGCCGCCGCAATCAAAAGGGAAGTGGAATGAGAATGGAGTTTGAAAAATGACTATTCATTAATTCCGAGGCGAGTCTCATTGACTCGAGTGTCATGGAGATTTGGGGAGGCACACCCAATAAATTCTGCCTTTAAAAAAAAAGATTGTTGGGGGAATGGGCGGCATGGATGGATGAGCAACTGAATTAATGGACGGACGGTTGAATGGATGGATCAATGCAGAGCAAAAGGTCCAGACTGTGCCTGCTTTAATCCCGACGCACAATCCCACCATCGCTCTCCCACTCCAACCCCCTCCCATTCAGTTCATCCCTCCATCCGGTCCACCTGTTATGTCTGTTTTTTTTGTACATGTGTTTGTGTGTGCGCGAGTGTGCATGCATTAATCCCCCGCTTGTCACACTCCCTGACACGGTAACCTTAGCGCGGGCTAATCCAGGCGAACACTCTCGTTGATGCTACTACAGATCATATCGCTTTTGCCTTTAAAGTCTACAGCATGGGTACAGATTTGATCACTTTCATCGCTTCCGTGTGTTATTTTTTAAATGATTTATTTAGACAGTGACAGCTGGTGAGAAAAAAACAGAATGGCCCAGGCTGGAATTGAACTTGGTGAGGACACAGGTTTAACAACACACCCTCCTCCAGGTGAGCTACGCAGCTTCTCCCTCATGTGTTACTTTTCGATGCAGGAAAGCACAGGTTTTATTACAGCATGCAGTGGCAAATGCTGACGGGGGATTACCGAAGCAGTTACTGTACATCATGGATATTAATAATACAGCTCGATTTCCATTCCCCATTCCCTCTTGTCATTTGTTAATATTTCAAAATTAAAATATGTTTTGTTAACATGCTCTCCCTCAGTGTTATTTCACAAAAAATGTATCAACAGATCTGTGTCAGGCTCCTCTAGCTCCGGGCTAACCTTTTCTGTAAATGAAGAGAAAACACTGGAGGACTCAGGAGGTTCCCTGATGGCCTGAACGCAGAGAAAGTGCTCTCTTGGATGCCCTCATTGTTGGTAAAACCTGATAAAGTGCCCTCTAGGATGCCCCTATGATAGATAAAACATGGTAAAGTGCCCTCCCATTGGACAAAACATGGTGATATGGCCTCTAATCAAGACTTGCTGCAAGCTGATTGACCACTGCATACAACTGGTGCAACTTTCTTTTTATTTTCACCCCTGCCCCTTCACCATTGAGCCAAAAAGAACTTTATCCTTGTACGGCAGTTCTCAACCGGTTAAAGAATGGACAATGGACAATACAAGGTACCTGCAGGGTACCAGGGCAAGGCTTGTATAAAAGAGCTGCAGTAGGGCTTTTTAGAACTGCTCTAGCACTGCTGGGAGAGGCAGGTGATCCCAAATCTACGCTTGGTGCCACCAGCCAGCTGGCTTAACTCTATTGCTACTTTACAGAGGCCACAGTAATATGGTGTCTGAGCCAACAGGCTAACATAGTTCACAGCAGTCACGCTGACTAACACACACAGAGGTGAGGAGCCTTTGTGGAGCCAGATGGTGACACAGAGCAGCTATTTATAGCCTCTCTGAGAGGCAGAATGTGTAAAGAATAGGCAGCGAAAGAAAGGAGAAAGGAGCAATAAGAGCAGCGCCTCACAGCCAGTGGCATCGATGTCTACGTCTATGAGTGTGTCTATGTGATAATATCGATTTGAAAACTCTGAGACGACTGACTGACAGCATCTTCACAGCTAATAGGCAAACCAGCTGAACCTCCATCACACTCTGATCAGGTTGCTGCAGTCAGAAAAGAGCTGAACTGTGACAAAACCCAGTTCTGCAAATCTAATATGTCAAAAATGACTCCCTCAATAAGCCTATACACAATGTTTGTATTCATTCGAATGTGACTTTGAGTTTGAACCACACAGTGGCAGATAATGACTTCATATTCAACGGGCCACTTTTGTTCATAGTTCCCTATTTCAGGGTGCCAGAAGTACTTAAAAGGATTAAGATAATATTCAATAAAGCAGTCATTTTTTTACTTTGTGGTTAGACATTCTGGCCACGCAGTGACTCATCTGAAATCCATTAACAGAGCACATTAAGGCCTATCATAGTTTGTTTGTATGCCTGTTTTGCTCCCATCTATTTGCATTTGTATGGGTTATACAAGATTAGATTTTCTTTTTTCTTTTTTCTTTTTAATAAATGAAATGAGGTAAAAATGCCTTCTAAATGCTGCTGAAAGTGATCGCGTGTGCCTGGACGGATACAACATGCTGCAATTTAGGCTGCACCATTAATAAGCTACAGGCATTCACACTTTCTTTCTTTTGTACCATTTATTCCCTTTATAAATAATCCTCAAAGAGCTCTATAAGGCAAGCTATTGTCACACCGGGATATGTTTGTTCCCTTTCCCAGATATAGGCAGATGGCAAACGATACTCTTTGAAAAACATGTCTATTTTCCAAACACAACCCCTGCAAGTTCTTGGAAACATTAATCTGCTGCATATGCGTCTTGGCTGGCGGCAACGGATAGACTTTTCTCGTGAGTCACTGTTTCAAAGTTGTGCTTTATTATTTAAAAAATTACAGCTACACCATCCAACTTTTACATTAACATAACAAAATTCATAAATGATACACAGCCACATCATCGGTCTGTCTGTGACCCCGGTGAGTACTCGTCTAAGTTCCCATCTGTGCATGAAAATGGCTTTTCAGTTATGTTCGGGGTATTTTGAGAGAAGGAACGCTGCTGCAGGTGCAGCCAGTGGTGAGCCGTGGCTGAGTCACAGAGACCTAAAACAATGGTGTCAAGTGAGAGAACAGCGAGGCGTAATGTGTGACTGACAACCCCTGCTCACAAACACATGTAAACATCAATAGCGCCTTTTTGCTTTTGTGGACCGCCTGTTCCGACCATTTACTACATGTGCTGAGTGTTTGAATGTAGACAGGAGAAGCTATAATAACAGCCTGCAGTAGGTAAGTTATTCACTCTGTAAGTAAAGTAAGCTATTAGGTCTCGACCATAAGGTTGAGAGTAGACAAAAAATCTTTTAAAGATGAAAACATCAATGCTGCTGTTTCTTTACAATCAACACTACATCGATAGTCAAATACAATTCGTTCTTAAAGTCTTGTCAGTAGTCCCGCCTTTAATTGTGTGACTTTATGACATTGCACTGACTTTGTGACTGTCACCATGTCACATGTTTGCATATTTTTTGCTAAAGGGACAGTTTGCATTTGAGATTTAATTGAGAACAGCTGCTCTGTTGTTGTCATCTATGCCTTCTCTGACCTGCAGCTCTGTCTTTATTGATGACGCTACATAGAATGGCTGATGATCAATTTTCATCATTTTACTAATTTTCCAAACATGTGTGAAGCATTTGCTGGTTCCAGCCTCTTAATTTAATATTCTTAAGGATGTTTTACTGTTTATCTTTGTTATTTGTTGATAGTAAATGTAAAATGGGTTTTTACTGATTGGACAGATGTCACTG
Organism: Sparus aurata; assembly: GCF_900880675.1. NCBI lineage: Eukaryota > Metazoa > Chordata > Actinopteri > Spariformes > Sparidae > Sparus > Sparus aurata. The sequence goes on along the minus strand of NC_044188.1, from coordinate 18,256,472 downwards.
TCAGATGCCACTTTCTAAATAACTTATCAATTCACTATTAAAATAAAATTATCATTATTAGCCTGAGTAGTTAGTTACATAGTTGATCCCCTTAATGTTTTGCCATCTTCAGTGTACTCAGGAATTGTTATTTCCACTGTTTGGGTCAACCACAGTCCAGAACTGACTCTAGTCTGGCAACAAGCACAAACCAATTGAAGGCTGCTTCACTGCACGCCCTTGTCACAGTATTTACCTCAGAACTAATTCATAAGACTGACAGCATCTTTACAGCTATTGGATTAACCAGCTGAACATTCAGATCAGGTTTCCGCAGTCAAAAATATTTCAGCTAACTTCTTTTTTAATGAATTGACTTTTATTTTGAAAAATGGGCTGCCATTGATCGTTATGTTGAGTTCTACACTGCTATTCTCACTCGGGCTTTGCAACTGTATATGATTTATCTCACATATGTTTGAATGTACTCATGATCCAGTCACTAAAAAAGTATACTTCAATACAAAGTGAAATGATTTACTATTTGTTCCCTATGCCCAGTGACGGGTGCAATTTGGAATGAACAACAAAGCAATAAATTATATATGTTAAACTGCAGTGCTGCCTGTATTAGGGGTTTCTGTCAGTGAAATCCCAGCTGACACAGTGATGCTTGCAGAATATTCAATAAGCCAGCTGAGCCGGGTCCCAATGCTAGCACTCATTTCATCAGGGCTCATTCTTGTTCCCCCAAAAGCCACATCTATCTCTGAGGAATTGTTGGGGTCTTGAAGGTCTGGTGAAATGCATTAATGTAATAACCATAGAGACAGATGTGTGAGCAGTAACTGGGTCGGAAACTCTAAACAGCAAGAGAGTCAAACAGACATACATACACATATATTTGATACTTTGAAGGAAATGCTGCATGCAAACACATGAAATCACGCATGTTATAAATGCCACAGAGAAAAGATGTGTAACTAACAAACCATCAGACACATGAAGATAACGAGCCATGAATCGAGCTGAGTAGCTCAGAGTTCTTGAAAACAGGACCTCGGTGTACACTAAAACAATAGCTGCGCTCCCTGTGTGTTAGTGTTGGTTTGTCTTTAGTCTGTAGCTAAATCTATTTCTAAACACTGAAACTAGGAAGGTACAGTAAAGGAGAGATGTGTTTATTTATAATTTAAATTTAACTACAGCTTGAATAAACCTCAGAGTTATGCTGCTCAAACAAATTACTGAGTTTCCGAAACCCTAACTCTAACTCTTGAGCAAAAGAAATTACTGCATACAAAAATGACTCAAAAATTACCTCTGCTGCTGTTATGTTATAAAGTCGTTTTCCAGATTTATCTTTGCTGACGCATACATCAGGCATGAAAGAAACCTGCTGATGGGCTAAGTCCACTGCCAAACTTTCATAGACTGTTTACGCATGTGCAATATGTTCCACAGCTTTGAGCGAAGGGTTATTGAGATTCTTAATAGTGGCTTTAGGATGCATCCATAGCCAAGCTTTTTCAAAACGTCTACCCTGTGGATCTCAGAGCAGATATATTCAGCTTTTTAATGGGAGCTTTTGCTGCAATACCCACTGCTTCTGGGGGTTCTTCAGCTGTGTGTTGTTTCATTATATGATCCTCAACAAGGTGCAATATGAGAGCAAAAAAAACAGACTACATAGAGACATGCTGAGCCTTTGTCAGATCTCAGCACTGAGCCAGTAACTAACAGCCCAGTGGAGGCTGACGAGAGATGTGTTTCTTGCTTCTCTCGGCACAGTGACAGATCAAGCTACCTATCAAGTAGAAAGTAGTGATAAGCTATAACATTAGGGCCCAATGTGTATTAATACACTGGCTTACCACAAAGTATAGCTGACCACTTTGTTGTTGCAGAGAGGTCGTGTCTTTACTTTACACCAAACAACACAGTGGTATCTGTGGAAATGTAGGCATGTGGTAGATGCTAATGAGATTTACTCAAATGGATCTGTTCGACCAGCAAGATAATTCCTCTGACAGCTTTTATGATAACACATAATGAGTATTGCTATAATATAATATTCTTTATTTTATGATGAAGGTAAAATGAGATACTGGAGTAAGAAGGATTACGGACTACAGCTAGGTTACAAATGTATGGGTTGTATATTAACAGACTGATTGGAGTTAATAAGAAGCAATTCATCAGTGGCAGGTTGATAATTAATTGGCAGAGAGTCCTCCAGAGAGTCTATCTAGAATGAGAGCCCAACAAGCTGGTGTGCGGCAATGTCTTTCTTGACTGTGATACTTTTACAGTGATTTGCTATATCAGTCCATGGGGCTTACATTTTAAATCACAAATCTAGCATGTTGGTTAAGGATGGGACCAAAGGAACCACCAAGCTATTACAAAGTTTGAGTCTGGCAAGCTTTTGGAGAATGGAGCATTGTTCGATTAGCCTGGCATTGCCAAACCAACTGGACGGACCTATCAGAGCACCAAAACATGACCTACACTCAATCAGAGTAAAGCAACATATGTCATAGCACAGACCTACACATGCAAGCCGAGGCAGTGTTTGGTACACTTTCAAACAGAAAGAAAAATGTCGGCGTGGTCACAAACTTTCTCCAATTACAGCTAAGCTGTGTTTGTGAAAACATTTGAGGCCGTATAAAGGCTGCGTAATAAAATAATCTTCATTAATATTTGATCTACACTGGCTACCTTGAGAGTTTAGTCTGAGTTTCATGAAATCAAATGTGACTGGACAGCGTCTAAGACAGCCAGCACTTAAAATTCACCCGTATAAGATAAGAGGTTGTGATTGGCACAAATCAAGTCACAGGCAGAGCCACTGATAGAGGGATTCATGGCAATGGAAGGCCAAAATGCCGATCATGTGATTTACAGAGTTCAGATGGCACAAGGAATTTCTAAAAAAGGCAATTTGAATGTGTGAATACAGAGAGACAGAAGTACAATGTTTGGCTTTTTGTAATTGATATGTAACTTACTGACTGATTGATTTACAGTACAGTACAGTGGACTACTGGTATTTGCACTTAACTTCCAGGAACTATTGAGAGGCTCAATGATCCACCATTGCCTTAAGAAAAATGGTCAGTTGGAGTAAACAGAGATGATACGACTCTCATTACTGAAGGTCACAGTGATATCTAACTTGGACTGGGAAGGTGGCCAGACATCTGCCAGAGCAAATTAAACATGACCTCACAGATTAGTCTGGATTCTCGGGCTATTGTCTGATCATAATGTGACAAAGACATGCGAGACGTTTATATAATCTGAGAGTATCACTCTTAAGATTGACCAAAAAACGGTACAAAGTGCTTCATAATGGTAATATCATGACTCATGACACATGTACAAAGTCTCAAGTGATGTTTGATGACTACTGGTTTGTAGCTGGGATGTAATGTATATGTCGTTGTCGTGCAGCATGTCTTGATGCTGCTTGTCCTTGTTGTTGCACTCTTGGGTTCAGTGTTGACTTGTTGGCTGTCATGTTAAAGCCTGTAAATTTGGTGCCGTGATTGCTGTAGTTTTATTTATTCAAAGACTCACCAGGCAGCCACTCTTGTAATAAGAAATAAATTAATTGGTAAATGTCAGACGAATACATTAAAATAAACGTTAAATGCTAATTGATATGTATTCATAGTAATTCAATGTTTTTCTATTGAGAGGCTAAAGGTGCTGCGCCATGCCTAAACTTTGGGTATGTATTAAGGCCATGCCCCTGGTATTCTGATTCACTTGATTTGCATAAGAACTCAATGACAAGACTTCCTGAGCGCACCTTTAAATCTCGTTTTTTTTATGTGTAGCGTACCAGTGCATGAAAACTGACACCTGGACTGTACGGTGCATGACGTCAGTGCCACAACGGCCTACAAAGACATCACAGAATCTGCCACTATCCAGAAGCATCTGGTATCCATCTTTTATCTTAAGTGCCTTATAGCATCGTAAGTGCGTAGACAGTTAGCCTTAGGTGAGCTCGACTCCGACCGATAAAATATCACTTCTGGCACCTGCACTCAAACCTACTGGACGGACCCAATTACTCCTGACTCGAGGAGAAAAAAGAAATAACGACAGGGGAGGGAAAAGAAAAGATGAAAAAAGAACAAAGGCAAAGGACAAGAAAGAAGAAAGAAAAAGACAGAGGGCGGAGAGAAATGAGTTGTTTATGAGCTGCCCAAGGAGAGGTCAGCTGTGGCCGATAGACACTCGTTAATCTGTCATTACTCTCATCAGGCCTCTGGCACTGCCATGCTCACTTTGAGCGCGCCAGTGTGTGTGTGTGTGTGTGTGTTTGAGAGGCCTGCGAGTCTGATTGTGATTCTGGTCGCTGGCCGAGGGAAAAGCTGAGTCACCATGGAGACCTGGAACCAAGGAGGAGAGCAGAGGGGAGAGGAGCTTAGGAAGAAGAAGGGATAGCAGGATGAGAAGAGGGGGGAGCATGGAAAGAGGTGGGCAGAGGCAAAGAAAGGAAACAGCAACTCCTTCTGTGTTTTAGGCCATTATGCTCTGTTCAGCAAGTTATACAAAAGGCAGAGTGTCAAAAAAACGATGCCTCATAATGAGGACAAGTAGATTTCCTTGCCCATTCATGCATTTTTGTCCACTCATCTCTAACCCTTTAACTTTTTCTATACCTTATGCTGTCGCCCTTATTCCACACAAAAAGGTCAAATGGCTCATTAACATGTGTGCTCTTCATTGTAGCAGCAGCATAGATTGGATCTAGAACAAATTACCTTTGCCATCTCTCTTAAAAGAGTCTCTTAAGCTTCTTAGTATCGTAGGCAACTGGAGAGGCTGTCTTGACTCCCCAATGTACAAATGTGTGTAGTCCTGGCTGTATTGGAGAGCATAAACTACATTGCTCTGCTTATGCCTGGGTGTTTTGTCCTCAGCATGGACAAGTTTCTGCGTGTTGGTAGGTGTGAAGTGAACCGGGATATGATGAAAAAACAGCACCTCTATGTGATCTATATGTGTGTTCAACATCACACATATACTTTGCATTTGCCCTGAATTTATTTCTAATTATTGCGATCTGTATTCCCCCTGCACTTACCATTATGACCCATGAGAACTGATGTATAGAGCTCTAATGACTCACTTTTCAAGCGTTGATTGAGTCAACAAGACTATAATTTATAGACTATTGAGTCTATAAATGCTTTCACTGAATGTAGCACTGTGGACATTGACATATTTTTCACCAGCAAGAAGTGTTATAGTTGTATTTATCTGCACAAATGAGCAATGCACAGTATATACATTTACTTTCCTGACGAAGCAGTGTTGGCTTCAGCAACCCACAGTCACAAGCTGATTGGTCAAAGAGTTCCAGACACTTGATAGCAATCAATTATTTAAGATAAGCCAACAAATGAAGCAAATAATCAACTCAAGGAGATATGCATTGATTCGGTTCGGTGTTAATGTCGGCGTTACTTTCAATAACGCTTTCATACATCTTCTGATATAATGCAGTCCATGTCAATATAAAGTTACTATGATAAGCTTCATAAAGGCTCTTTGAATTACATCAATGCCCTTTTAATCGTTCAGATTTGAGAAAAGTTTGCGGTAAACCTGCAGCAGTTCAAAGTGAAGTAAAACTTAGTGTGACAAGGAGAAATTTGCTCCAAGTAATTTGTTTCTTACAAGCAAATTAACTTGGGGGTTTGGGGCAAACATTAAAAGCTTCTGTTGAGTAAGGGCATTCAAAACAATTTGGAGAAACACTAAAAATGCAGTGCATGATCTGAGTCACATTGGCAACAATCAGAAATAAGACGCCTTCCAGTACCATGATGCTAAAGTGAAGAACAATAGCCATTATAATTTCTAAGCGGAAAAAAAAATGAACACAGGGGAATGTGACTTCCTGAATTTATTTTTAACAAATTATGATACAGTTTGAGCCTCTGCAGCTGCAACTTAGACAACCTAAAGACATAGATACAGTATTGCTATGACATCTAAATTCCTCCAGCGTCTTTTCCACTCTTCATGCCGGCATGATCCCGACAGCACAGAGTAATAGCCCTTTGTCCCGCTGGAATCCGTCATAACCCATGGGATTCAATGGGATGTCAGTCTCTCAGAGGCGCAAAGACCAGCAGCACAAGAATAACGCTATTGGTTTGGCACTCATCTATACATTGCATTCAAGAGGCTAGTAATGGTCACTCAAGCGTTGTGCCTCCTGGGATTCTCTGTCAGTCAGTTGACTTAAATATAATATTTGATGGATTGCCACGTAATTGTGTAGAGACATGCATGGTCCTTCAGAGAGTGAAGCCCACTGACTTTCATAAAACCCCTGACTTTTCCTGTAATGCCACTATGCCACTCATGGTGCCCAGAGGATGAACTCTTATGACTTTGGCGATTAGAGACTTTTCATCTAGTACCAATAACGAGTGAAGGATTTTCTGATCTAGAGATATATCCCAACATCTCTTGGATGGAATTCATGGTGTCCAAATTGTGTATGTTAATGACTGTTCCAAAATAAAGGAAAACTCCAAATGGGAGAAATCAGAGAAAGTCTGTAAAACCCCTAATGATTTTGAGTGAAATGTATCCTCAACTATGGGAAGGACTGGCACACACAGTGATGATAAATTGCGATGCCTTTGGTGTCCCTTTCACTTTCCTCTCAGCAAAGCACTCTTCACACGGTCAGATTTTACAGATGCAATATGTACGAATTTCTAAGTGAAAAGAATCAAATATGCAGTTAAACTATTATGAATGTGAAGGATTAACAGTGCTGACATTATGAGGTCTGTGTATTAGGTCGAAGAGATATCTACTGAAGCTGATATACTAGCCAACTAGCCCTCTCGGTCCAAAACTCCCATGCTAGTGATGTAAGCACCAACACTCCCCCAGTGCCCCAAGCTCATAGTGCAGACCACTAGCTGCACGGCTAACTAGCTAACAGCAGCTATAGTTAGCAGCATTTAGTGGTTACTCTGGTGATATGCTGCCCCCTATTTGTATTTGCATTAAGTATTAATTTAAGTCGGCCAATTCTTACATATTGCACGTTAAATTTGTCCGGTGGTTAATGGTAAACTAATGACATCCAATCAGCATCTGCTCTTCTTTCCGTAAAGTGCTAATTAGCAATTTTGGCATGTTTACATGCTGTTATTGGCATTCAGCTCAAACAATGCTGTGCCATGGCTGCTTGTAAAGGCACGTTTTATTTTTTTTAAACAAAATCGAAAGAAGATTCTTTCCCACCTCATATGTGACAGGCATTTAAGACACCTGGGCAGACATTGACACAAAGCCACTCACACAGCTGTGGACAACTGGAAAACATCACAATGCTGCACACATTGACATGCCAGTCACTGGCTATAATTGATTTTCTTTTAAGGTGTAAAAAAGGTTTCAAACCCAAGTATCGATGTGACCTCTATCTAACAAGAAGAGCGAGTGAGTGGATGCACATGTGTTCAAGAGACAAATACAGAGAGACGAGTTGAGTGAAGATAAATGTCTGCGAGTCAAAGAGAAAGAGAGAAAGAGCGACCGACAGATACTGTGAATACATAAAGAGAAAACTACAATGGCAGCAGTATAATAAAGGGAGTTGATGGGGATCAATTGGTAAATTGCATGCTGTACTAATTATCAATCTATAAAGTGGCTGCTCATACAAACAGCTGAACAAAAGGAGGCCACACCAACTGCATCGGTGTGTTTGCAAAGGATCTGATGTTGTCCACACATGCATTATTTTGGTTGCGTGTGTGTAGGTGAACGATCATTTACAGTAACTTGCATTAACATTCACACACACACACACACACACACACTAGGTGTAGTGACAAATTGGTCCTGGGGAATTGCACTGTCAGCAACACTATATTAGAAGACAACCAGACCTTTTCACGCTGATATGCAATACCTGAATTGGAAATAGGTTTTCTACATTTCCCCCGTTATTCATCAACACGCTCATTTAGTTTGGACTTGATTTAATTTATGTTAGGGTTCCTGAGGCACATCTCATCCATTTCGGGGCTCCTCCAGCGTGTTGTCTGTGGTGAACTTTATCGGCTTTTTTTAATTTGGTTTATTTTATGACAACATCTAATGAGTGACACGAGAGGAGAGGCAGGAGCACAACGAGGGAGAATACTTTTTTGTCCACTCTAAAGCTTTCAGGCTTTTCAGTGAGATGTCACCCCAGCTTGACAAGGAGATGGGGAATATTGCAATGTTGTCAGGCTATCATCACATTACATCACACAAGCTGATGCAACCAGTGAGCTTTGATTCTGAGTCTCTCTTCCTGAAAGTTGTATTTTAAGTTCACAAGTGCAGTGCACACTGAGAGCACCAGTTTGTTTTAAGGATGATGACAATACTGTATTATTAAACACAACTACCAATGTGTAATGATGGCATGAGGGAGGAAACGGAAATATTACAGTAGGTCACCTCTACCCCTTGTTTTTTTCGAGTTATTGTCCATCAGAATGGAGTAACAAGGGGTAGTGGTTGAAATCACCCCCATAACATGGGACAAACCTTCAAGACACTCGTACGTAATCAGTTGTCATTGATGGCATTTATGTAAATGGTGCTCCTACCTGGCTAGCCTGCACTGGTAATAGAGGAGGTGTACCTTTTAGATTTGCCATGCAACACTTAAATAGATCAAAATGCTGGACTGTCATCCACAAAGCAGTGCTAACTGTTAGTGTTCTATAGTGTTCTAAGAAGTCCGCCTCTAATTAACCTTCGTTTGAAGGGCCATTCATCCATAACACTTCACCCTGACCCTCTATCCCAACAAGAATTGGGATGTCCTAGACATGAAGACACAAATAGAGGGGTAGGGCAGGGGTTGTATCGGGAGTGGGCTGTGATCATCATTCCATCATTCAATGATCATCCTTATCTTCCAGAGCAAGTCAAACACACTAACGGTAGCTGCAGTCGGCAGCTAGCGTCAACAAAACCCTGATAACCAACGATATTTAACACAATAACATCATTATTTAAGCTTTTCTATAGCATGAGTGTCTATTTACACTGTGGAGGTTTTAACATTAATCATGTTTTGCATGCAACACTGATAAACACTGATTAGCTAATGCATGGAAGATTATTTCATCTTCCGTAAACGATAAACAATTAAACATGTTGAACAGATTCCACGCTCTGGGTCTTTAATTAATCAACCATTATACACAACTGTCAACATACCTGGAAGATTACAAGTTGGCTAATTAGTAACATACAGCATGCGATGATAATAAGGAGTAAAAAGTATTTGTTCTATGTTGAAGCAGGAGACATCCATCATGTGACTGTGTGTATGTGCAAAAAAAAAAAAAAAAAACCCACACATATAGCCTTGCTACAACACTGACAGTCTGAATATCGCTTTATCTTTCTACCACAATAAATAAAAATCATCACCAGGTGCTGAAGATAAACCACTCTCCTTCCCTCAATGCCACGACGGGTCTGTTTATCCTTCCTGTGTCTCACCTGGAGCGAAGCTTTGGCGCTTACTTTGAGTTGAAAACAAAACAACAAAAAAAATCTAAGAGACGAGAGAGAAATATGAGAACAGGTGACAGCTCTTTCCAAAATCCTTTTCACGTTGGAAAGTGAGGGTAATTCCAGAGCCAAGGTAGAAGGTAAAACTGTGTTAATAATATGTTATATAAGATGGGACCTATAATGGTTTTATCCTCTAACACTTACAGTAAAAAACAGTATGAAATTCCTTTGATATAAACCTAAATTTCTATTAGGTTAAATGAAGTGTTTGTGGAACTGAAAAACACAGTACATATAGATATTTGCCTAAAAAAACAATCAGTAAAATAATTTTCTAGTCATGATGGCAATGTCGAACCCAGCTCCAGTAATGTTATCGGGGGGAAAAACAGTGCTTTACTGACAAAATGATCCCACAATGGTTTCACTTAGCCCATTATGTATCTCCATCTGAATTAAATGGTTCCTAAAAGGGAACTGAAATGAGGGAATAAAAAGATATTCTGATGTGTAACGATGCCTCGTTTAAATGCAAAACCAAAGTTGCCCAATTTCTGCGTGTATGAAAAGGAATGAAAGAGGAAGTGAATAAAAAGATGTTGAGTTCGCTTCAAAGTGACAATACGTTCGTAATTTAAAACCCAGGGGACCGGACCGGCATCAGAGGAAAGCCACCTTAAAGAAGATTTCATAAACACAGTCTCTGTGATCTTGAGTCATGCAGTTTATGTCTGAGAAAATTATTCCCTCAAAGCTCAGACACACACCAGTCAGTGCGGTCTGTCGGGAGGATTTTCTGTTTTAATAAAAATGTAAATCCTGAACTACTAAAACATGACAGTATTTGAAAACAATCATTTTGACAGTCCCTACAAGTGTCCGGTATGAGAGGCTCAGCAGAATTCACTCAGGAGTCAGATTTTTTTCTGTGCTCAGTCCCCTTGTCAAACTTCTTATTTAACTGCTCATAGTTTGCTATAGATGATTCTAGGTTAACCTAGTTAAAATTTTAATCCTTAGGTTTTGATGCATTGAAATCTTATTTGTGACACCTCAATAGATTTGCATTCTAATTACCTCTCTGTCTAGTGCTGTTCACTCAAATTGCACACCAACAAGGGATTTGAAGGAAGCCACTAATTTGCAAAGTGGACATGATGTGAGACAACAAATGCCAGCGCATGACTGCATTTTCGTGACTTCAGTATTACCGTGTCGGACGGAGCTGTTGACAGTCTTCTTGTAAAGCAACTTAACGTGATTAATCCTCTCAGCCCAGGGTTTGTTTAGTTGACCTTTGTCATGGTCACAGGTTTATCATTTTTGATTGTTAGCCATTCTCTAGAGGACCGGTCTTATTTAATATAAGCCTGCCAGGCAGACACTGCAGCTAGAGCTAAAAATGGAGTGCTGGGGGGGCATGTGGGGACGGCAAGAAGAGCTGCGAGAGTTTGTTCCTGCTGCCTGTGGAGAGTGTAGGTACTGAAGATAACATTAACAAAGTTTGAGGTTGAATAACTGTAAACCCAGTGCTCACTGCTCTCCGTGTATATCCAGAAAAGTTTGAAAATGATACATTTTTTATTGCATTTCTGACATACTAGCTGCTTAACGTAGCCCCCAGTGGACAGTGTGAATGTGTGTGTGTGTAAGTTCTGACTAAATTTAGGGACCTGCATTATTAAAACTCTAACAGGACTGAAGTCCTAAGGCTCATAACTAAAAGCGCCTGTTAACCAATGGAATCTCATGTCACATTTGTGTTCATGGCAGAAGTCTTATTAGTACAAGAATATTATATTGCAGAATATCATGATGTCAGAGCGAAGTTGCTCTTTGGATATAAAATCATCATCACTTTTTGTCATGCTTGCAAGATGAATGCAGTGTTTTTGCACATATACTTTATTTTGGCCCAGCTATATCAACAGCAAATTTGGTGACCCATAAGCGTTTCACTCTTACTATACTATATTTTGTATCTGTCCGAAAGACCACACTATCCTCCATCGATAACTAGTGGACAATCTGCCCTTGCTCTTCCCCTCCCATCTGCTGTCAATCACACTCTGCAGAGAGACTCTCTGGTGTAACAACCCTTCTGTAAATGAACCGATTGTGGAGCAACCTGTCCTTTTTACTGTAGGCCTACTGCCATTGTTTTGTGCAAACTCGCAGTGCACCCAGTTGTTGCAATGTCAGTCAGTGTAAGTTGGTTTTGATCCCAAAAAATCCTCAAAGTTCTCGTTCTAAGGTCATCATTTGGCTCAGATTTGGGGCAGTTATACTTTATTCTGTTCTGTGAGCCATGTCTGGTACAATTTTGCCATCTGGGAAGGATGAGACGCCATGCGGTCACAGAGACCTTATCCTTTCATTTTTCACCACTGAAATCTAATCAGTTCATCCTTGAGCCCAAGAAGACATTTGTGACAAATTTGAGGAAATTCCCTCGAGGTGTTTTTGAGATATCTGTTCACAAGAATGGGATGGATGGAGGGACGGTCAACCCGAAAACACAATGCGTCCAGCTGTGGCTATCGCGGGCACGGATGCATAAAAATACATGACACCTGAACACAGTCTACTTAGCTGGTGCAACAATGCAAACTGCACTACACAATCCCACCATGACATAAACAGGCATGTGTTTGCATTGCTGTAGTTTCTCCCAGAAGCATGAATCAAACACAAACATTTAGAAAAATGTACAGTTTTGCTGCACTCGAGCAGACAGTTTCCCAAAGGCTTAGAATTGTTTACCAGCGGGGTCGATACAGATTCATCATCAGAGCCTGGCAGCTCATTTTCACTACTTGATCCTTTGATGTCTTGATGAGGCCACAGCAACAGAGGCAAACTTTTGATTGCCGCCAAAAAACATTGGACCATATAGGCTATCTAATAAATAAAACAACACTATTTAACATGAGGGATGTGCTTATGTAAGGCCGGCACATTAAAAACCTTCCCTGGATTCGTTTGAATCGCGTTCTAACAGGCTGCAAACAGACAGCAGCAGTTAACAAGTGGCAACAGTTGTTTGACAGCTGCCTGGTAGCTAAAGTTAAGTTCAGACACCTGGCAGAACGAGCCCAGAGCTGGGTTGTGTGTAATTTCCACATTATACTGTCAGAGGAGCAGCTCTCACATTCAGCAAGTCAACTTTTCATGTTGTGCTTGAAATGTGCACTTCCTGTTGAACGGATAAGTGATGCAGAGTTTTTGGAATCTGCTCAACACACTTCAAATCACAAACGCTGTGACTATTACCTGCACAATAATGGTTACGGAGCCAATTATTGTGTATGATCATACTTATCATATGAATGCAAATACGTAAATTGTTCCGAATTTTTATCCTATTGTCGACTCTGGCATTAATTTTTAATTCGGATGACACTTGCTTCATTCTGTGACAGAAAAGGTCAGAATAAGTGTTGCTTGTTTGATCAGTTGATAAGGCCTCAGTGTGATAAAAAGGGTATGCGAGAACTGATTTGTTCAGCATATTTGGTCGAAATGTAGATTTGGGCTCTATCTTGCACTCAGCGCAATTGACTTTGTACACTGGCGCTTGTATAATTCCTATTTTGCATTCGGCGCACATTGGAATTTTCCCTCCGCAGACGCACATCCTTAAATTAGGGAATGACTTTGCGCTCCGGGGGCGGTTCAGCGAAAAGAGGAGGCGTGTTCCGGCGCACACGTTCACTGGTGCTATTTTGCCGTTTCAGAAAACACTTGCGCCGCAGACCAGGAAAAACCTAGTCTAAAGTCAGTGGCGCTTATTCAGATGCTATTTTAAGGGCGCATGCTTGGCCATAATGTAGCGTGTGCTTAACGTGCATACACTTTGCTTTTCTCATCTACAAGGAAGCAGCTCCCGTTTTTGCAACCCATACAAAAAAAAGTTGAAAAGATTTAAACAGAAGAACTAATTATTTTCCCCTCTGATATGCGACGCGCCCGCCGTAGCCGTGATGGTCCGGGAGTGGCAATGCGCGATGTGCTCCTAGTGGAGCGGGTGGATGGAGATGAGTTGGGGGAGGAAGGGGCACAACAGGAGCAGGTGGTGCGTTTGGAGACTTGAGGCGATGCGCCTGAGAGGCCGCAGCAACATCGCCACCCGGTCAAGACGGGCATTAATACCTTGCCGCATCCCGGACAGTGCGGTCCGGTCTGACAATGCTGCCACGGCGTGTAGTGGGTCCGGATCCTCTGCACCTTGGTGTTTGCGCTGCTCCCTCATCAGCTGGCCGTTGCGCACTGCTCGGCCCGTGCGCACTGCTCTCGAGGCCAGGTGCGATGTCCTGGGGATGCCAGCCTTAGAAACAATTGTGGCAATTTCCTCCCACGCCCGTTTAACCAAAGCTAATTTGGATGGATTTCTCTTATCCCCATACAAGGCCTCTTCTCGGTCTTTTACTGCCCTGACGAGAACGTCGGTCTCCTCGGCTGTGAAGCGCTTCTGGCGTGCGCCTGGCAAATTCGCCATTATAATAGCGATGCGCCATGGAACAAGCGCGCCTGCTTTTAAAGGGAATGTGAGATGACGCTCTGATTGGTTTATTGCACGTTACGCCCAAACCACACCTATGAATATTGTAGCTACTTCAGACCAACCCATTTTAGATTTGCGCTGGGCGCAAGAGTCATTTATCCCGCCGGCATAATAGCAACAGCGCCTGAGATCCGCCCACAAAGCTACTTGCGCTTTGCGTTTGATACTTGCGTTTCAGATCGTTAAGATAGGGCCCATTAAGAGTAAGTGGCCAGAAAAAGACTGCTAATGCCTTGTGTGTTTCCCACTTTCCCATTTATTTTTACTTGGACGGTTTGCCCTAGATACATATGTTTTGATCGGCTACATACTCAACAAATAGCTTCCTCAGGTGGCTCGCCTGATGTTATGACTACAAAATTGAGGGGTGTGTTTTCTGGGCATAATGTATAAAGCTGATGAAGAAAAAAGATAACGTTGCTGTTACAGAGAAAAAGAGAGAATAGTAGAAATGCACAAGAAAAAGTGACACTCATCTCTGCTTGCTCATTCGTGTCTTGCTGGTGCTGCTTTCTCCGACATGAGTGAATGTAACTCAGAGGGCAACGTGAGTCTTATTGCCTTGCTGATACGGCTCCTCCGAACAGCACTTTGTTTTCCGAAATTGTGACCTATTTATCTGTTATATAATGCGCTTAGTTCATTACTCATTCTCCTTCGGGGGAAGAGCCAATTAAATCATTATTTGTGAGACAACAATTATCATCACAAAAGCCTCATCATCGCCTCACGACAATCCCCAAAATGGACGAGCAAGGTGTGCACCCAACAGCAGCAATAAATGTCAATCCGGAGTGATTCGAATGGCTGCAAATTTCACAGGATTACCACGGGATGCATGGAGACGACACACTACAACTTTATTGTAACAGCTGCCAGCTCAATGAGTTGGCATCAAAGCACAACAGCTGGGACGGGGACTTATACAGCTGCTACACACACACACACACACACACACACACGCACACACACACAGTGTGCCAGTAAATGCTGGACACCATTAAACTGAAGCTATAAACATCATGTAAGTGAAGATAATACTGAGAATACTTTCAAACCCAAACCATACCCGAATGGGAAAACCACATGAATCGGACCAACCAGAGTTTGTGTGGACACTCCAGCTTTTAATAGCGGCCATCTGATTTATGGAGTGCTTGGCAAATCAGCACCAAACAGCTCCCAGTTCTAGAGAGGGGGCATCTTCATGGATCTATGTGAAACAGAGCAGGCTGAGTAGGCTGCCAGGTGTCTGACCTCATCCAGCCTCTGCTGGTTCCTTTGATCCAATTGATGAACCTGGGTGTCATTTGTCAGTGTTTCATGCACACAGTGACACTGACTTTATCTAGAGATAATGGACAGGTGGATTTTCACCAGCCCTCTGATGGCCAGTTTAGGCTGAGTGATATAAACATTTAGAACACAAGTGTGTAATGATATTTACTTCCAATCAGTTCCCCAAACAAACAAGCTCCAAAGAGCACTTAACATTAGATCATTTGATTAAATACAGTTTTTAACTGGCAAGAGTGAAGTCTGTACCTTCTGTAAATGAACTGCATGTCCATGCTTTCAAGATCTGCTTCAGGCCTTTCTCTATTTACGATTACAACATAACAGCATAACATAACATGTTGAAATGTGTTTGATACTTCTCAACAATTACCACAAAAATTGCCTCAAAAATTATTTGAAAATTATCCCAGCATGATTTAGAATAATATTCTGATCTTTTCCAAATAGCAGTTAAAGGTAAAAGATCTTGCCACCTGTCAACTTCATACTGACAACAAATAGGGGGCTGCATACTACCAGAGTAACCTCTTACTGCTGCTAACTGTATCTGCAATTAGCTAGTTAGCTCAGTTAGCCATGCAGCTAGCGGTTCAGACTGGGAGCTCGGGAATCAGGGGAGTGTTAGTGCTCACACTGCTAGCACAGTAGCTTTGGACCGGGCCAGGCCTGGGCTAGCTGGTTAGCATGCTATCTTCAGTAAATTGCTCTTCACGTTATACACAGAAAGCATGATGTCAATAAAGCTAAATATTCACATTCTGTAGATAATCTTATTTCGTTTTTTAACAATTTCAACTAATAGTCTTGCATATTGCCCCTTTTATAAATAGCAGGTGCTTTCTTTAACGCGTTTCCAGTAAACTGGTTGCCAACTGGTTTCTGACTAACATCTGCTGATCAAGCCAGCTAAACTTCTGACTCTACTACATGAAAGGGAGTTATCTCAGCTTAATGTCCATCTACTTTATGACTAACATCTTCTGATCATATTCAATTCAGTGGCCTGTTGAGTGGCATTTTCCTAGCAGGAAATTAGTCCGTAACAACTCACTTCAATTATGTGGCTTGTTGAGAGAAAGTTAAACGGAAAATGCTTTGACATTAAATGTGCGATTAGGAGAAGTTAAGCATAAACTAGTTCC
Organism: Sparus aurata; assembly: GCF_900880675.1. Lineage (NCBI taxonomy): Eukaryota > Metazoa > Chordata > Actinopteri > Spariformes > Sparidae > Sparus > Sparus aurata. The sequence goes on along the minus strand of NC_044188.1, from coordinate 18,239,909 downwards.
CTGAAATTGTCACAAAGTATTCACCAGCTATGTAGTAACTGCTTGCTAGAAAATTGCAGAATGTTATTATCAAATTATGTTGGATAATGTTCGATTAAATTTGAGATAAGTACATCGGATAGGTTTATTGGTAATTACCACCTACCATAACATTTCCAGACCTGTGAAATTAAGTTTTACTGAAATCTGAAAATACACCTTTTTGAATGTTTATATTTCAATCATGGGCCAATAACATTCACAAATTAAAAAACATGAAGTTATGTTTGAAATCATAATTACAAAATGTTTTATTTTGATGCTTTTTAAATCCCTTTCTAATGGAGCCAAAGGTTGTTTGCAGTCTGCATCTAGCTGCGATCAGTGGTACTCCACCATCAGGCACTTTGCATAATCGTCAGCCCTTCTCCATATGAGTTACTGCTGGGTCGCTATCACACACACACACACACACACACACACAGTCCTCCGCCACTGTCAATCAAACCATCATCAAATATGCATCAGGAGCCTCACAGGCGCCTGTAAAGTAGAAAAAAATTAGTGTGTGAAAGAGACCCTGCATATCCGAGTGTGAGTGCAAACTTGCCTGTGCGCTTCGACTGTTTGTGAGAGAATGAGAGAATGATGAAATATGTTCCTGTGTGAGCGCATGTGTGTGTGCGTGTGCTTGTGTGACACATGTCTTCTTGCGCATGTTCTATAATCTGTGTGCTAAACAGCATCTGCAGAGTGAGCCACCACTGTGCCACCCTCAAATCCATATTCAAAGGAAATCTAACCCACATTCTGCTTTTGAAAAAGCACCCAGCCCCCCATATTGACTGTGGGATTGCTGAACCCCACTGTTTTGGTAGGAAAACTAGAAAGTCGCTCGGAAAAAAACGATAAAAACAAAAAGAAAAAAGGATTCTTCACCCAGATTTTCAAAACCCAACATATTTATACATTAATATTGTTGCAGCATTGACAGTAAATATGGTCCTAGTAGTGATTTATGTCAGTAATAGCACATTGCTGTTAGTGGCTTTATCACTGATTATATAATGGTCAATTGAATATTGAGATTTTGCAGACAGCTACCTCTTTTAGAGGGAGCTGTAAATGTAATGTAATGTAATGTAATGTTTTTGATGTGAAACTCTGATATTAAACCACTGACAAGCTTCTCGAAGAGCTACAGTGGTATAACTTCCCCAGTGTCTCATGAGGGAAATACTAGCTAAGCACTTGAAACAGTGATAGCACAGTCAATACTAGCATGTCCAGTTGCAAGGCTCCAGTGTTATTTAGACAATTCAGAGCACAGGCAAAAGCCATGTTGATCAAAGAAATAGATTAAAGCTATGCATTATGTTTGTCCAGATTAGAATCTGAGCTAAACTACCAACATAGACACCCAATGATTTTTCCTGGTTCACCACCGTCCTCTAGACCAACTATTACTGAGCTCTGAGAACCTACTCCAGAGCACCATTATCTGTGGTAGATTGCCCTCTCAAGTCTAATTATTTCTCCCGACTATCTTGCAGACTATCTGGCTCATGGTGTGTCAAGTGGACCATTTCAGCCCAGCAGGGTCTCTCCTTTTAGCCCATGTTAATAAACACTAATACTGTGAACTGCTGAGCGGGCTGCAAGCTGAGGGGTCGACTGTTCCTGCAGCATGCCTTTTCTAAATCGATGACAAGGTTAGAATGTATTACTTGTAATTCTGTGAAGTGCACTCTGCTAGAAATGATTTAAGGGTGACATGCCGTCCTTTGTATGGAGCATACATCACATCCTATGTACTAGGAAATGTCCCCCGTCTTTAAGATCAAAAGACATGCGCAGGTTTTTAAGTAGCATACTTAAAAAAGTCTGTTACAGTAGAGTTCATTAATTTGTTTGTTTACATGTACGGGTTAGGAAAATCAAGTCTACACTCAGCGGCCCAGAGGCCTCACACATGAGAAGCACAGTGTGCATTATGATTGAAGGGTTGTACATTCTAGCACAAGGTGTTAAATCCCTAAATATTTTTCTCCCAGTGGTTGCCTGACAGTAATTTGTTATACACTGAGTTTTACAAGACAACCTAGTTTCACTTACTGACCCTGAAAACAACTGCTTGACAAAATATTCTTAACTCAGGGTCCAGTTATTGGCTTTTTCTAGAGCTTTTAAACACATCTCTGTATCTCTTTCAGCAGTAGAAGTGTTACCAGGGCTGATGAAGACTGTGAGGTAGTGCAGCAGGGTGGTTGGATAGGTCATACATTACATTTTTGCCAAAGACTACAGATCCCAAGCATGACTAAGAGTCAAAATTGTTTTTTTGAAGGTACTTCACGTACTTTTACATCTTTTTCACAATGTTTATAACAGTCCAAAAGTCACAATATAACATAATATGTAAACAGTTTGTCAGCAAGCTTTTTTTTTCAAGTCTAACGAAGCATTGCATATGTATTCTAGTATTTCTGACTTGACCGCAGAGCCCTTTACATACAAAACTGATACAATTATAATACCCAGATACAGTGTTGGAAGCTGCCATATTTGAAGAAAGTTGGGAGCTAGAATGTGTTGAAGCTGTAAGTTATGTACAACTAAAGACAAATAATCATATTAAAGAATAATTTGGAATTTTGTGAATTTCTGCTTCATCACTGTTTTGTCTCCAGTACAACCTCACTGCAACAGCTCTTGGCAATAGAAATGTCTTGCTCAAGTTCCACATAAATATTTTATGTATGTTTCATAAAATGAACTCATAATATTATGCTTAGTCCTAATGTGGTCATAATAGTAGGGTGTCCCTGAGAATTCAGTAATTAGGTCATCTGTCATGCAAATGTCTTGACACCCTGTACAGCAATGTGTGCCAAGCTACATAAAAGGTCTGTCCTGCCAGTACAAAAGCATGCCCGTTTTGGTTTCAGTCACGACGACAATTACATTTTAAATTTGGCATTTACAGTGGTCAATCTTCCCAAATGAAACCTTCATACATGTCCCTGTACACACACACATGAGTGCACTCACACAAGGGGCAGACTTGAGAAAGGATGAGCTATATACCGACACACAAAGAGACAGACGAGATTACATCGGGTGTATAATTGATAGTGATCAACCTTCAAACTGGGGGGGGTTAATGCATTTCTTTCAGACTCTCATCTTTCCATCAGAAATTTAAGGAACCATCAACAAAGTCAGTTCATCACTCCATTCACATTTACCAATTTTGACCAAGGGCACTTTCTATTATATTCATTCTAGTACAGTAATACAGTTTTCCCTCACCAACACATTAATTGCCAGCATTTCTTCTTGGGGTTTCATCTTGTACCCGTCTCCAAAAAAACTGTACTATGACTATGTTAGATCTGTAATGTGTGCACAACAACTGGGGATGTTCTGAGCCAATATGCAGGAGTGGCACTGCAGGGATTTGTCTCAATAGGTTTTACATCCTGACCCATTTCCAGCCATTCAATCATCATTGCAAATGATTGTATAAGATATGGAGGGAGCTTCCAATTTTGAAAAATAAATAAATAAATTGTGGAAGTGTCCTAAACTGGCATGCCCCACCGGTTTCAAAATTCTGATTGAAGCTTATGAGAAAATGCCACTTCCCACTTGACTTATTACCTCAGTAAACAGTTTCCTGATGTGTTTATGGTCTCACTCACTATATTCAAGTCTTTTTTAACACAGCAGGATGTTTATTTTGAAAATCATGGTCCTATTTAGGCTAAAATGGACACTAAAGCAGTGTATTAATTAAGGCTACCTTGGGATTGACAAATTGCTACCACAAGGTTTCCTTGGATTATCAGTCAGATCCAATGAAGTTATCCTCCCCAGCTCCACTCTATTGTCCATACTGTATAGTCATGGCCGTATCGCCAAACCTGAGGCTTCAAAGCGGAAGATCACAAACCAATGGGAGGCATCACCTTGGGTCTATACTTGACTGTTGTCCATCACATTCGATTTAAACATCTTTTCAGTACTGCTGGCTAGGCCATCACTAGACTTTCGCAACTGGATTTGTAAAGATCAACAGATCATTTCTCAATGCCCTGACAACTTCCTTCACAATTCTAAATTCTTCTTTATGACCGGTATTTTACCATAACAGTTTGACTAGGGTGAGACAATTTCAAATGTCAACAGAAATATCCCCCAAAAATGCCACCATTCAACCAAAAAAAATAAAAAATAGATAGACATTCAGTTTGTTGCTAAGTTTGGTTTGGAACCACAGACTAGAATGAAGAAATGAATAACAGACAGTGGTTTTAATGAAAGACATCCACACTGACAGTGTCGACAAGTGAAGCAACCACAGCTGCTCTGGGTTCAATTCTATCTCGGGGAACATTTTAAGTGCTGCTGGCTGGAGACGATGAACTTCAGTATTTCACTAAAGTTGGAAATGAAGCGCGGCTGTCCAAATCCCATCCCAGTGCTGTTGGCTCCTGCCATCCCAATTACAGACTGGTACTCCAGTGTCCTTGGATATATTAACATCTGGCAGTGACAGCGTATGAAAATGATCCCTTTGGTTAACTGTGGCCTATTTTACATTTTCTTTCTGTTGATCAATGTGCATCAACTGTTCAAACAAACTAAATAGGGCAGAGCATAAAACATTATGAGAAGCCATTAAGGGAAATTTTACTGCGGGGTGTTTTTCTTCACAGAGAACGACTCAAACATATCTTACAAATGACATCAGCTTCACTATTTTTTTTAATTTAGGTTTGTTTTGGGCTAAGCTTGCCCTGCTCTTTTTTTGTGATCATTTACAGGCAAAAAGTCAAGCTACTCTGCCTGCAGCGCTAAGTGTAGAGAACCGAATGCAAGCACAGATAGTTTTACTCATGCCTGTGAGACACGGCAGACTGATAAATGGCAACAAACACAGTATGATTGATCACTCTGCCCCAGTAATTCAAAACTCTGGGTTTGTGCAGATCTCTGTAACACATACACATCCTACCTTAACCATGCTATCAACGAATGTAAAGTCAGAGGGAGAAAGACAGAAAAAAAAACAATAGAAACTCAGAGAGACAACATAGAGACAAATTATGAAGAGATGGAGGTAGCAAGTGATGGGCAGATGAAGAGAGACCGAGTGGAGAAAAAATTAGTGAGTGAGAGCGAGGCAAAGTGAACAGAGTGAGAAGTGGATGGAGACGGAGCGGGGCATCCATCCATCATGCAGCGCTGCCTCTGTCAGACACGAGTAATAGATGAGGAGAGATAGAGAGGAGAGCAGACACTCCTCTTCAATCTATCCCCACTCGGTATCTGGGTTCGCTTGTCAGGTCTGCTCCGTCACCCCAGACCAAGACAATTACAGGGGAGAGGGGAGAGGGGTACAGTTACACACAAACAACACAGGCGCAAACAGAGACGCCGACACACGGCCAGACACAACAGCTGTTAAACTGAGGAGAAGAGAGGAGGAGGGGGGCGGGGAAGGAGGGACTGTGATCAATCATCAGTGTGACTGTCGAAGAGATGATACACTTCAAATATTGTTCATGTCACCTGGTACAGAATTCACAACACAATGCTATGATTCAAGGGTAGCACAGTGGGTAACAGTACATTATGGCTGGACAATGTATTAATTATCTCGTTATCATAATGTGAGATTATATATAATCTTAGATTCTGGACATCGTTATAGTTAAAGGCTACATTAAAGTGGTGTCATTTTCAAAAGTCCCCACAATCCTGTCACATTTCGACATTGCGGCGTTTGCTCCAAATTACTGTGATGCTTGATTTTGTTGCCCTGTTGTAGCATTTATGAGGTGCTTTTGAGGAGATTTCAAAACACTCAGATACTACCACGTATCTCGATATACACCCTAAAAAGAGAAAATTATTATTTTGAGGCCATATCAAACCACGCCTAGACAAAGTAGTTATAAAATAATGAAGGATTACTTAGTAATATCCCAGCATGATGTTTTGCTTTGCATGGGGTGCACAAAAAGAGTAAATAATGGATAAGTAATAAGTAATGGATGAGTCCTTACTAGTTTGTGCCACTCAGCAGCTGACTGAGAGTTAATCAAGAACTGCTCATCAAGAAATGGGTCATTACTTTGATTCAAACATAATCATTACCTGATGATTTATTAATATAGCACCTACCAGTCTGTTCTCTAGTAAGTCATCATTATGCACAATAAACAATCAGAATTATTCAGGTAAGAGTTATTAAGCAGCCATGCAAGACCATTATTTTCCTATCGTACAACATGCCAGGCATGCAGATGTTGAGATCTTTTCAACCTTACAGTGCAAGGAGCAGAAGTGGATCACATGTTCCTTTAATTACAAGTACTTGGTCATGCATGCAGAAGTGCTCAACACACTGTGCATATAGCACCAAGCCTCCGTGTGATGGGCCATAACAACTTATTGATTATCAGGTTCCTGATTCGTTACTCAACATGCAAATATTTGTGTAACTGACACAAAACAAGATCAAACAAAATTCTAGAAAAATCCAACATGTTAAAGAAATTATGAATTGATTAATTGATGTCATTAAAACAAATCACTGCAGTAGCAAAATGTTAAATAAAGATTATCCCCATGACTATTAATTTGCTTGTGTCATTATGTCTTTGATATCTACACAGTAATCATTACATTCAGGACACATTGTCTAACCAAACTGCAACGCCATTTTCAGGCTGTTAATGGGAAACACGGTAAGAGCTACACTCACAAACTCTCAGCTTCAGTAAAGATGATTGATCAACACTTTTATTCTTCAGTAATTCTTCAGTAATGGTTGTAGTGTTTAACTGGGGTTAGCCGCTCATTTCTACATGTAGACTTATTTTTTTTTCTGTGGATTAGTTCTACACTATGAACTAATTAGAAGAGCAGAAGGTGCTTACTGCAATTTGGGAGAACCATAAATCTCCATATACCACAGTGACAGTGCCATTGCCCTTTCTGCCCACGCCCCCGTGCACAAATATTATCAACAGAAAGTATCAGTGGGCCTATGTGGTCGTAAAATATGCTTATTTAATACAGCAATTATGATGTTTAATGCAACACTTTTTTCACATGCTTAAATGTGAACAGACATGCTGTTATAAAAGGGGCAGTATAAGAACTAATGTGCTTACATGTCGTAGACAATCAAATCAGCTCATCTCATCACACTTTAAAGCAGTTTGCTCCCCAGCGTCAGACTTTGAAGATGGTCAAAGCCTGAGAAAGCTTCGCTGGATGAGTCTTTTGCAATTGCAAATACATATGCTGCAGATTAAACACAGTCTAAACAACAATTCTGGTGTGACTCAAATGAACACATGGACAGCTCGACTTCATTTAAAAAAAAGAAGAAAAAAAAGGTGACATGTCGCAATTGAGATGTAATAATTCAAATAAAAATGAAATATTCTACTAGAATTCAAGGTGAAGTGTATAAAAATGCTCCCGGCTGTGACGAACGCTTCGCCTTGATCTGCTGCAGCTTGGCTTGTACCTCATTTGCACGTCGCCTCGGACAAAAGCCTCTGCCAAATGAGTAAATGTAAATTTGAGGAATACATATGTTAGGTCATGACTTTGCAGATGTCAATATGCATGCACCTCCCTCCGCCAGATTAAACCAAGACATTTCTCTTGGTTTTGTGAGTAACAAGAAACTAAAGCAGAGAACTGCTGCTGCCCACCAATACATTTCACACAGTGAAAGATGGGTCAACGGATGATAAAGATAGATCCCAGTATTACTTCTGACAAAACTGAGGTATACCTAAATGTAAATTACAGATAATTATTACATTATCATGTTGTAATTAAACACCAAAATACAGTATTGTTACAGAAATGTTGTGTCTGGGTTACCATAGAAACACAATACATCCCTGTAATTTTCATATATATTACTATAAAATGATTACAGTATACTACGGGGAATGTAAGGCAGTTAGTAACCAGTCATTAACAGTGAGGTTACAATGATCATTTTCTAAGTGTATAGTACAACCTGTGCTATATAATGTTGCAGCTAATGAATAATTATCGATTACTATGTGGAATATTTTCACGACTGTTTAGTCTGTAAATTGTAAAGACATAAAATGTGAAAAATGCTCATCCTATGCTTTGGGCTCTTGTTTCAAGAGCCCAAAGCGACATCTTCAAATTGCTTCTTTTATCTGAACCCCAAGAACGCTTCATTTATTGTTGTAAACTAAGAAAAGCACAAAATCTTTAGGGAAATAGAACCAACAAATGTTTGTTTGATACATTTACATTTTGGCAATTAATTTTCTTTTGATTGACTAGTCAATTCATCAACTGTTGATTGCAGCTCTATGCAGAACACTACATAAAACAGGGGTCACCAATGAGGTGCCCACAATGAGCATATGAGTCGCCCACAGGGCACCTTAAACCTAGATTGCCTTCTAGTACATGTGACCTATTAATGTAGTGTTTCCCACACATATACTTTACTTGGATGAGCCCAGGTATCTTTGGTTTTGGTTTATCCTTTTATGAAACAACTGGCCCTCTATAATACTCTCTTACTCCTTTGAGGTAGCCCTCAGTCTCAAAAGGGCTGGTGACCCTGTGTACATCTATAATTTTGGATTAGGGCAACAACAAAGAAAACATAACTCTGCAATAAAAAGTGGAGTCTGAAATCAGCTGAATCTGTTCACGGATGAAGAAAAACAACAGTTAAAAAAACAAGATCGTAAAACTGTCATCCCCAGAGGTGAAGTTTTGGAAACTTATAGGACACTGTGGTGTACCAGAGAGGTGTTTTTTCCTCTGCCTGCCTGCTCCACACAGCACCATTCTAATACCAGGCTGCTTGGCATTCAGCATGTCGCTCTCTCCCTCTTTCTCTCTCTCTTTCTCCTGGCACCATCCCTCCCTCCTTCTCCTCTCTCTCTCTCTCTCTCTTTCTCTCTCTCGCTCTCTCTCTCTTTGGGCAGCATCTCTCGCCCGCTCTTCCCTGGTGAGGTGGGATTGCACCACTGAACCAGCATCTGTTGCCACGCGCAAGCACGCCCATGCACACACACACACACACACACGTAAATCGTGGGCAAACTGTGTGGACATTTAAACCCCCACTGTAGTGGGCAGCATGTCGCTGTGTTGAGAACATCATGATGACATATTTTGGACGTTCAAACTATAACGCAGCATGCTGTCTTAACACCTAGAGCTCCGTGGCGAAATATTCTGTCCTCGTGCTCCTCCTCCTTACTCTTCCTCTCCTTTCTCCTTCCTCTTTTCTTCCACCCTCATGGAGCATCCCATCCCTTGTATCCTCTCATCAACCCCTTCTTCCCTCTCCCTCCTTCTCCTTTTCCGTGCATTCCCCAAATACAACATTTGCTCTTAATTGACATGCCTCTTTGAGTAAAGGTCAATTTCCCCCAAAAGCCTCTCATGTTCCACTTTTTTCTTCCCTCCCTTTACCTCTAGCCTTTCCTCCTTTCTATCTTCCCTTCCTTTCATCCATCGTCTCTGCAGCCTGTCCTATCTTTCATCACTCCCTTTTATCCGCTTGCAAACGTTGCCGCAGCCATCCCGCCTCCGTGCATCGCAGTATCCATTGGCCGGTGGGTACGTAAATGTAAAGCTTCAGTCGACACTGAGTTAGAACACCACCGCAGGAGCTGCACTTGTACCTGCGGACCTATACATCACTTCCCCACAGAGATGAAACTGTATTTTCCGTCTTCCTCTAAAACTCATTGAGTTTCTCTGTGTGAGTTCCATTTCTTTTCTGCTCTGTCTCCCTCGCCCATGCAGACACATCAATCAATTAGACTTGCACTCCTCCGGAATTTACACGTCTCCCCGGCTTCATTTTTCAATCTCATGTTGACATGATGAAAGGTATTTTACATGGCGCCAAAAATAGAAGCCATTGTTGTTCGGAGTCGGTTTCAAAATGTTGCCCCGATTTCTTTTTCTGGCTAATTGGGCATTAAGAGGAATCATGGCCGCTGAGGAGTCAGAACCACCGTGACAGCACAAACCTATGCCACTCAGCAGCCACTCACGGCTTGTAATTGTTTAATCCATTATATGACTTCATTAACAGAGCCGGTCCCACATTATGTTACTGTAATAAGCGACTAGACTGATTGTTTTCCAAAATCGTAATACCCTCCTTCCCCTCAGACTCCAGGCTTCTGCTTCCCTCCTTTGACTCAAATCAGTTGATCAAACTGTAAACACGACAAAGCACCTCGCATCGTCAGCTCTCGCAGAAGTAGAGGAAGTGTTGAGGGACTCTTCCATCGCTACATGTCATCTCTGATCAGGCTCCCACATCTGCTCAGATAAAAATAACCGAACCATTTGCTGATCTGAGTTACAGCCACCTGAGCGATAGGAGAGCTGTAATGCTCCCATATGACTGAAGGGTTCAAAATGATCAGAAAGTTTGACAGCAGTTTTTCACTCGCTTTCCGGCCCCAGTTATCCCTCTGGTATGTTTCTTGAATCCTTCAGCACAAACCCCAGTAAACCGAAGGGATCATGAAGCGCCACTTTCACGCCCTGTTTTCATATTGGAAATCAGGGTCAAATGAGTCTCTGGCCTTCAACTCTGCAGGAAATCTCCGCCTTCCCTGCGCTCGCCTTGCAACTCGTACAGTATGCGAGCCCATTCCGTCCGTCCATACTGGATCAATTCTGACATCTGATGTCTAAAAGCTGCTGGAGGTGTTATGTTCTCAATGAAACGAGTGTTAAATGGCTCTGTGTTCCAACATTAATCACCGTTATGATTAGTGTTTGGTCACGCGTTAAAAGCAAAGAGAGAACTGTTCTGGTATCCCTGCCCACTTTATCCAAGAACACGCCATGAAGAGGCGGTCCTGTCTGCTTGGTGACTAAGAGTAGAGCAGGATCCTGAATGAAAGATGTGACTGTCACATTCGTAAATACAGTAGGCTAGCCGGTGACAGGGTCCGGTTAGCTTAGCTTAGCATAAAGACTGGAAACAAAGGGACAAAGCAAAAAACTCAAGTAGAGTGTCTGTTCTTACCTGCCCAGGGACTACAGGCAAAAACTAGCAAAATTGCTATAACCTGGCTCAATAAATGTTTTCTTGTTTTACGAGATTAATGTTCTTTTGTGCATTGTCCCTGTTTTAAATAAATAAACTCCTCCTCCTCCTAGAAAGAAGGACACAACTGGGGTTTATCTGGGATTGTGCGTCAGCAGCCTGGGCACAGTAACTTCTTGCAGGCTTGTCTATGACCGTGAGGTTGGCAGGCGTCCAGCTGAGACTCCAGGAAGTCACTGCCCCGAGCCAAGAAATTGTCCAGCTAATAGCCAGCACCATAAGGTATTATTTTTACACTAAACAAACAAGATATAAGATGATAATTAGGGAAGTCGAGAGGTGCTGCTAGGTGGATTCTGTCACCTTTGGACCAAGCCATGCTAGCTGTATCCCACCGATACCAGCCTGCTAAACTAAACTGCGCTAACCTGCTGCTGGTGGCAGCTTCACATTTGTCGTATGGACATGAAAGTAGTGTATTGGCCTTAACGCTTATGGTCATTCTGCCTTAAATCACTTGTCCACTATACTGTGAGATTAATATGCTCATCAGGTTGTAGTACTGTTCTGATGCAACATCGTAATCTTTTTATTAAAACAAAAACAATGACTCATTTGAATAAATTACCGAACAAAAGCGGTGCTATTCTCCGATAGCGAGCACAAATAGCTGCTCTCACATAAATAAATAGAATACTCAGAGTAGAGTCATGGATTCCATGGCTTCATAAATTGGGCTATTTACCATCATTAAAGAGCTGATGGGCAATTTTATGTCTCACCTCACAGTGACATCCCCGAAAGTGCTCGGAGTCACTGCTTTTGAAAAACACTGCTCCTGTTTATTATCTTGTGTTTGCATGCACAGATATGTCCAATTATTCTGAGGATCATCAAGTATTCTGTTTATGACTTGCTGCATGTGAGTGTCACATGAGTTCAGAAAAAAAAACACATTGAGATAACTGGCTGCAGCACACAATGCCCCCCTGAGGCTCTTTATCCAATTTTTATTCTTTAACTCAGTTTCCATGGCAGTGTGAGAACCTTCTGTTTATTCATGTATAGTGGTATTCATGAGTGGGATATGAAGACGCATCTCCAAAAAAGCAGGAGCTTTAGCACAACATGAGCGATAACTCTCGAGTCCTGCGTGCGTGTTGGCACTGTGACAGAGATGTCGGCAAGCAGGATGATTTAGAGAATTGAGGCCTCGCTCGTTACAGCACCACTCAGGCACTACATCAACTACTAATTATACACAAGCATGATTGAAATGTGTTTTTTCTTTTTTTCGTGTTGGTTTGGAGAGGGAAAAAAGTCAGGCTGCAATCTTCTCCGGGCATATTTACCATGGTCGAGGCTCTAAACTCAATCTTACTCAAATCTCCTGACTGCCTATGAGTTTCACTATTTTTTTTTTTTTTTTCAAATGTCACGGTGTAAACGGGGTCACGATCAAAGACGCACACTGACAGCAAGTGCTCTTTACCATTCTATTTGCTTCCCCTCGCGAGCACAGCCTGCTCGCCTCGCCGTACACCGTGATTACATGCGCACGCGATTGTAATCTGAAATGCATTAAGGTCTCGCTCAAATGCTCTTACACATGACGGGTGAGATGAGACGTGGGCAGGTTTGGAGACGAGAAACAGGGAAAACCCGGTTTCATCCCGCATGTGTGTTTACATGTGTTTTGTTTGTTTGTTTTTTTTTTTTTTTACAGCGGCTTGGAGACGCCGCAGAGCCCCATCACGATGCAAACGGGGCAGTTAGGGGACGATAAAAAAGCTAAAGAGGAGCGGATGAGCTGACAGGGCAGACTAAACAGTTGTGGCTGTGTGTGCAGCTTTTCGTCGACTCCCCTCTCTGTCCGTCTCCATGGTGCAGCGAAGACCATTATGGAGCAATCCACCGGATAATACCATAAGGTTGCCACATCATAGCACTGCGAGAGTCTTCTACACTTGGCCTCCAGCATGCTATTGTTAGAGCTTTTCTTCAGGGATCATTTCAATGCCAGCTGCAACACCTGCTCTCTCTCTCTCTCTCTCTCTCCGTCCTATCTCACTCCTCTCCAGCATCTTCTCGGTCGCCTTCCCCCCTCCCCCGATCCACTCCGTTCCATTACCTCCTACTGTCCTCCCCTATTTTCTCCGCTCGCCTCTCCGAGCAAAGTCCTGCCTCACTCACCTGCCATCACCTCCTCTCCCCTTAACACCTCCCTCCCATCACCCGGGTCATCTCATCTCCTATGGGCTCCTTTCTCTCTATTCCACCTCAGCAGCAAACTCTCTCCCCCCCGACAACTCCTTTTAACCCCCAACCACCACCACCCACCCCTGTCTGCGCTCCCCACAATTTAATCAAATCCTCCTCTTCTCGGGTCTTCTCCTCCATCCTTCCCTCCATTCTCCTCCAAACTCTCAGGGCTCCTCTTCAGCCTCCTCTCCTCCCATGTGCCTGGCTTTCCATCCCCTCCCTGCACATATCTCACCCCCGCCCCTTATTCAAATCTATTTCTTCACACTCCCCATGCTTAGCTAGCAGCTTCCGCCTCCAACCCCCCTCAGCATCTCCACCTCCACCCCTCTCTCCTCCTTCCCTCATGGCGTTAATTTAGAAAAAGGATATCACCATCCCTAAATCGTATGAGAGAAAAGAAAAATAAAAAACACCAACGCCATTATCTCCCCATCTGCCTTCTTCTCCCCCCCTCTCTCTCTCTCTCTCTCTATCTCTTTATCTCTGTGTGTACTCAACTCCTCCAAAAATCACAAACCAGCCACTCCAAACAGCACGGCACAAATATCCGAGAGGACGAAGGGGAGCAGGAGGTGATGGAGGGGGTGAGAGGAGGGAAGAAATGGTGCGATAATCGGACAGACGAGAAAAGTAGATAAAGAGAGTGTCATACCTGCGCGTCTCCCTCTCCTCCTCCTCCTCCTCTTCCTCCACCTCCTCCTCTACGGGGTAGATGAAGGCTATTTTTCTCCTATGGTTATCTCCCCCACCTTGTCGAGCCAGGTGGAGAACTCCACTCGGCGAACAATATGTTAAATAATCCTCCTCCTGGTCGGATAAAACTGTCAGACTGAACAAGAAATCATATCCACTTTTTTTTTTTTTTTTTTTAATGGTCTTGCACCTGCAAGGCTGGCCGCGCCGCGGGGCTCCAGGAGTGGTGGCAGGGCAAAGCGAGGCGTTTCACTTGAGTTCCCGTTGAGTTTGCATGGAGAGTCCTGGAGCGGGTGCTCGACCGGTGGCAGCCCGTCACCTACAGCGATCCGGTGTCCGCCGCTGATCCACCGGGGCAGAGCTGTGAGCGTGGAAAACGCGCCGTCAAACCGGCGCACCGCCGCGTTGCGCACTCATCTGGTCTCCACATGAGCTCCCCGCGTTTCCGCCAAGACTCCGTTAATATGTCGTTTAAAGAAAAAAAAAAAAAAAAAAACAACAAAAAAAGATAACCAGCCGTCGGGAGGTTAATGTCGCTGGGATACTGGGAGATGCGGACAGGGAGAGTGAGGACGCGCCTGTGTGCTCGGCGAGACGCGGGCACGGTCGTCGGTTTGAGGCTACTCAAGCCGGTCTCCACGTAAGCTCCCCTATAGGTGCTCTCTGCTCCCCCATTCAGCAGCTGTCATGCCTGCACCCAGCATCACATCTCACTCATCCGCGGCTCCCGCGCGCTCGATCCGAGCTTGCTTACGGAATAATAATCCTCTCTTGTGGGTGATTATCCGCCTCAAGGTAAGAGACGGAAGAGTGAGAGTACAAAAGAAGCTGCAGAGGCAGATGAGGAGCTCGGTCAGATGCTCGTGCCCCCCCTCCCCTTCTTTCCAGCCACAGAAGTGACTTTGTCTTGACCTCCCTCTTCTCTCCAAGGAGAGACACCGGACATTAGTGCGCGCTGCCCGGAGGGTGGCAGCTATACAGATACAGACAAAGGCGTCAGGATATATAGGTTAGGAAAAGAAGAAAAGGAAAAAAATAAATAAATAAAAAGGCAAGCTTCAGACAGAAGAAATGATGATTAATCCCGCTGGGAAAGCTGTCTCAAACCGCGTCCTTTCTTCCCTCCTGTCGTTAAAACGCGCTCTGATGCGCCGCGGTGAGCATCTCCGTCCCCTCCCGCAGTTACTTTCACACTGTGCGGCGGTTTGTCCCGGGAGTCTGATCCGCCTACCAGCTCCTCTCCTGTCTGCCTCCTTCCCTCTCTGGATCCGTGTCCCCGCTCGGACTATGGACAAGTCGTATGCTCCGGGATTACAAACCGGTAATAACGGATGGATGCGTTATGACGACTGTGCGTGATGGCATCGCCGGGCGTTTGCCTGGGAGAAGTAGCTCATGTAGTTTGGGTCGGTCATGAGACGCACCAGACGCCGACACGGGCAGGGGTTCTCAAACTACGGGATGGGGACCTCAAGGGTCCATAGGAATGCCGATGTGTTTCTGAGTACAATTACACAAGTTAATGATGCAAAATGCACACACACACACATTTTTTTTCAACATGTTTTTAACATGTTGTGATGGAATGCAAGACAAAAGGTTTTTTTAAAAAAAATATTTCTGTCTCTCCTTTATGCAGAGATGGACTCAGGATGTGTGAGGGGCAGCAGGGAAAAAAAGTTTATAGTGAACTGGAAGGGTACCATGCAGGGCTTTTATTTTATGATGACAACACATCCTCATCCTCATAAACAGCTGAATAGGTGGATTGTCAGCTTCTCCCACAATATCACCGTCCCCTAAACAACTTTGCAGCGTAATACAAGACACATGTACCGGACCTCCATGGTACAGTTTGGTTAACCACCTGAACTGCTTGGTTAGGTTTAGTAAGACATCACGGTTTGGGCTGAAAAATCTCTGCTTCTCTTCTGCAACCTCCAATACAAATGTACCTATAACTTGGTGACGTGTTGCATTATGAAGGTGAAGTTTCTTCACTACGCTAGTTAGTTTAAAGAACTCACCATTGACTTTCGTTCCTTGTTTAACCGCACAATTTATCCTCAACATCCTCCTTACAGACTTTTCACCTATTATACTACTTCTCCTCACATCCTCCTTCGCTGTTGTAATAGTTGCTACGGCCACTAGAGGTCGCCGTCTCACACTCAAATTATGATACATACAGTAAGAAGATGATTTCATTGTTTGACCTTTGTGGTCGTTTTTCTGATGGGGAAGGCTAAAAATTGAGAAGATAGAGATGTACCTATTCACACAGTGGCCAGTGCAGTTGACTTGACAGCTACTTCTTGTCTTGTTTTGAAATACTTTCGTGAAATAGGCTCACTTTCTTGCAGAGAAACCACTCTGTGTATGGAGCCTCCACCATCAGTCTGAAAGCACATCGCAACAGGATGTCACTGCTGCTGGCCAATGACGGCACATGATGTCACCCGGTCAAACCACCACAACATATTGTTTGTACAGTATTTTGCAGGAAGTTTTAGAGCTACTGGTACACTGGTTTTGTTTGCTTTTTGACAGAACCAGGCTAGCTGTTGCCCGCTCTTTACAGTCTTTATGCTAAGCTGAGATAACCAGCTAGTGGGGGGAGCTCAGCAGTATGGTTCTCCCATCTGATGTCTTAAATTAACAGTAAACAACATAAAATGAGTGACATTTGTTTTGTAGACCCTTCGCTGATATAGATCTGTATGTGACTTCCTCTCTGACTGAAGCATCTCACGGTGAGGGTTTCTCAGTAGCTGCGGTGATGAATGCCACCATCACAAACGGGGGGGAAACAGTCGACGCAGGAGGCAGATTAGCGCGCTCACTTGACAGATTCTGCCGGATTTCATGGATTATTGAGTGTGAGTGTTCTGCAATTATCTGATTAGTAAACGATGGGGTAGATTTGATGGCCCGCTGCTGGCACAACACAAAATAGTTCAGGGTCGTGGCCGTTGTTGGTGGTGGTGGTAGCGGGGCCGGGAGGGCAGGGGATAATAAGACAGACAGAGGAAGGCAGAAATAACCAGAGAAACAGATTCAAAGAATGGCCAGAGATCAGCCAGCAGGCCGGGAAAATGCAAACTGTGACGTTTTTGCTTCCTGTTCTGTAACCTCAATCGAAATAGAAACACCTCCGGGCTACAGAGGCTAAAGGTCAGTCTAATAAAAAAAGAAAAACAAATATGTGTGCATGTGTGAGAGAGGGACAGAGGGAGTGAGAGACAAATGCGAGGTGTGGAGGGCCTGGAAGTTTATTTTGGGACACAACAAGCATGAAAGTCACTTCTGGTGGCATTTGAAGGCTTAATGTGATGAGATTTAAAGAAGCTCACAGCAGAATTTTCCTCAACCGTTGGTCAGAAACAAGGAAAATGGGTCAGAGAGTCTCGTTTCTGATGGTTCCAATCCACAGTGGCAGCGTTTTAATTAGACACGATGTCCCCTGGGGGAATCCAAATTTACTCGGTTTTGGATCCTCAAATGCAAAATAATCACTGACCTAAAGGATCCTGTCGAGCCGCGTTATCAGAGCTGTATAAATATCGCTGAAAATTTGAACCAAACAACTTTTTTTGTTGCACACAAATTAAGTCATGACATTGACATCGTGACCAAGGGCAGTGCGTTGTTATAATGCAAGGAATCATTCGCTCAACGCTCAAACTGTCAGGGTGAGGTTGTAATTTAGGAGCCAAGATGCAGGCCAAACACAGGAGGCAGGAAATGGGGGAAACAAAAGGCGGGCTTTTATTAGAAAAAAAAAAAAAAGCCTAGATATACAAAAACCAGGAGAACAAACGAAAATGCGTGGTTGCAAGTTCAAATCAACATAGAAAAAACAGAAGCCAAAGATCAGGAACAGGTGAGGAGAGTGAGGAGGGAGGAGGACAGGTGAGGTAACGAAGGGAAACACAGAGGAAGAAGCACAAAGGGAAACAACACAGAGGAGACACTAAAAAGGCAGAAGAGACACAAAAAGGGCATGAAGTCGAAACATAACACACCACAAGACGACACAACAAAAACCCTTACGCAAACTGAAAACACATCCATCCCTAAATAGACAGGAGGCCTACATGATGGCAGACTACCAGGCCAGTGTGACTAAGTAACCCTGAAGGAAAATGTAGAAAAATACAGAGTCACTGAGCACAGGACAGGCTGTGATCATACTGCTCCCCGGGAGAGGTGGGGGGGGGAGCCAAAGATGTTTACCTCCATGTAATACAAGTCAAGTGTGTCGCCAGAGATGATTATTAGAAATTAGTCGATGACAATGTAATAGGCCCTTAGTCATTGCTTTCCAAAGCATCACATGTGATTTGACTCTGGTAGGAAAAAGACACATACAGTAGTTTGGTCACGTTATTCACTATAATGTCCTCTGGCCGGCATTTTAACGTGCCCCTTAGGAGAACAGCAACCACTCTAAGTCTTTCATTTCTTCCTCTATCAAGCTACTGAACACAGTCACTTTGAGAGCACTGTTACACGTTTACATTATGTCAAACTCAATTATTGATAAGAACTGTTACTAAAATGTGTTTTTGTTATTGCTGCTTTTTGCCACTCTTGTGCCCATTCGTGTACGAATGTATTGCGCCTGTGACATTTGTACATGTATGTATTGGGAGTTGTGTGTGTGCACTGATGCAAATGAATGGCCCTTCTTTGGATCAATAGTTATCTGAACACAATGTCCATTTACATGATCCTCCAGGATAGTCATCCCACAGTGTCTTTTTGCTCTGTGTCATTTCTCATTCCTCTAAAATGCGCGTACGTTTGATGCTTCCATTTCTCACTGAAAACACCGCTTTGACTGTTGTTGTGTCTAGGACCTAATTCACTGAAAAGGACAGCGTGAGTTTAATTTAAACTAGCAATTAGTCCGACATGTTGCTTGATGGTGGATATGAAATGCATTAGCATAGCAATACAGTGTATAAAGTAAGCACAGTAGGAACATCAGGCAGGTCAGAGTGCAGCATTTAACTATATATCTTTAAATGGCACAGATGAACTTGAACAAGTTTACTGTTTTTATATATATTGTCACAATGCAAGTCAGCTGTGAGTTGTCTACCAAGAAGTGACTATTGTTGTGCGTCACTGGGATTCGGTTTAAAGTCAGATGTGTTTCTCAACCATTCATTAAGAGAATAGACAGGGAAAAAAGACAGGAAACAGACGAAAGAGACACAAGGCATCCCTATGAGGTTAACAGAGCAGTTTCTTAACATATTTTGGTGCCAACCTTTGAATAAATGACCGATGTGATCATGTTTGATTTAGTCGCCGCCCTAGATGTCGGAAAGTGAGACAATTCCAAGTCAAAAAAACACATGACTCAACACTGAAGCCGTTTTCTTCTTGTTGTTTCCTGACTGACTAACTCTCATATCTCATTTTTTGTGTATTAATTGTGTATTTGTCGATGCCGCATGGTAAAGTTTGGCTTACTGTCATTTCACTGTTTGTTGACATTGCTGTGGCAACACGCTGTGTTTCATAACAATAAAGCGTCTGTGAAGTTGAGAGGGAGAGACAGAGAGGACAATGAGAGGGCACAAGAGATAAAGACAGAGAGAGAGACTGTATGAGAGGGAGAGAGGAAAGGAGGGAGGGAGGGAGATAAAGAGAGACGGAAGACCCTCCAGCCGATTCAGCACCATGGACAGTGCTGCAGCGGGATCCAGCAGCACAAGGCCGGAACAAGCTTTATCCTCAGAAAGAAAAGCCAAAAGCTCTTCTCAACATGCTCTGATCTCTCTCACTCTAACTCCCTTGCTCTCTCACACACACACACACACATACACACACACACACTTACCAGTATGTCCATGTATTTCCTCCCTCTCTCTATTTTCTGCACCCACGCACACACACACACACACACACACACACTCACTTTCTCCTAACTCTATCCTCTTCCTGCCACCCTCCCAAAACCCTCCACAGTTTGTTTCTTGTCATTTCTCCGCATGACTGCTCTCTTTGTGGATCAACATCCGAAAATAGTTGACAATAAGTCAAGTGTGTGTGTGTGTGTGTGTGTGTATGTGTGTGTCTGTGTGTGTCACTCAGGCTAGTAAACTGCTATATTTTCACCAAGTCACCAAATATGGAGAGGAAGCACAAGTGTAGGAGGAGTTCCGAAGGACACCACGCATTAAATCAGATGAGTGATTTATAAACAGGGCAGTGTGTTTGAATTGGAAAGATTCGTGGAAATAAAGAAGTTGAGATAAACATAAGACTTATAGGAAAAAGGGATTTAATGAACATTAAAAAAAAGACCATGTTATTGGCGCAAGGGGGATTTTCGCTGAAAATGTTGCAAACCAGTGAACAGAAACATAACGAGTCAATACACATGATCTACCAGAACAGGATACAGGAGTAAGATATTGCCGACTAAGTCACGTAGCAAGTCTCTACATGCTGTCGGCTGTTACCTGCTCGAGAAATCTGGAAGTAAAAGCAAATCTTGAGCACTACAATTACAGTTAATCTGCGATGTTCTAACGTGTGAAGCTACTTACGGTTTGCAATATGGACCGAAGTGGTGATTAAAAATAAGAAATTCAAAAATCCAAGGCATCATTAGAAAACAACATATGTGAGATTCATCAGTTTCTGCTGTAGCTTCTGCTCCTTTCATTACTGTGTTGAAGTTAATGCCCTCCCAAAGGTAGATGAAATGAAGGTGTACTTCCAGTGGACAGATCTCATGTTACCTCAAAATTTGTTGGCCTTTAAGTGCCCATAAATGGTTAAATAGCGAGTAGTTCCTCATGTGATTTTTATCTGAGTCACACAATAAAAGTTTACACTTAATCCAGGTTTGGAAATGTTCCACCACTTGCCTTCTTTTCCATACCTTTACCCTTTTTACCTTTTAACATTTTTAATTCTACCCTGCTTTAAAAAATGCATTCTACCTTTGATTTTAACTGTATCTGATTTATTGTACCTCGATGAATGAAGCGTAGTCCGCCACTAGTGGGAGGAGTTCCACATTCCTGTTGTCGTCACATCCGGGAAAGTTTTGATGGGAGGACATTACAGAACGTTTTTGCATGTCCCTTCCAATCATGCAGTCTGGCAGGCACATTCGCACATGTTTTTTTCAAGTGACAATTGGACTTCAACACCCTATCCCCAGCTGCCCTGCCCTTGTCAGTTCAAGGATGGCAATCAGTCTTTAAACCAATCAATCAATCGGCCGATCATGAGATCAGTGCCTCAGGCTGACAGATGATCCATCGGCCAATCAAGTCATTGATTGGCATTGATTAGCTAATGCAGCAGCTAAGTGTTTGATTAAGAAGCCTGTTTCACGGAGAGGATTAGGGATGGAGCAGAAGCCTGTTCATCGACTTTGCAGTTGAAGAACACACTTATCTTTGTTATCTATGTGAAGTTGGTCCATACACCACAGTCCTGTTTATGTAGAACGGTTTCTACAATATGGAGGTGCTACAACAGTTACTGTTGTAAATAGAGACAAATCAACCAGCAGGTGTAGAATAGAGGAAAACACGAGGCTCTCAAAGCAATGAATTTTGATATTTCATCTCACAGATACTCAGTTGGTACTCAGTCTTTTTCTCCTGGTAGAATACAATTTGAACCAACACGATCAAAACAAATATCACTTCAATCTGATTCAAAGAATGTCTCGCTGCCACCTTCTATTTTCAAACGGTGCTGATGGATGGTGCAGTCTGATTGTTTTTTTGTTTTTTTTTAACCATCTCCTCACCACATCTTGTCCTATCTTGTCCAATTCAATTCCGAGTCCCATATCAGCGATATAGAGAACAAAGGCAACTAACCAGCAACTGAGACAACATCCATCAGCCTTCACGTTTGAAGGTTCATGAAAAAAAATGAAAGTACATTGAATTGACCTACCACTTCACCCGGCCCTCTCTCCAACAGAATTACATTTAGGTCAGACCAAATGGGTAAAGGAGAATACCTGCTACCGGAAGGAAAGCCAGTACACATCCAGTCTTTGAATTACAGGATGATATTTGGTCTCACATGGTTTCAGGGAGGTTTGAGCTTTGTTGGCTCAGTGGCACCCTGAGTAATTTAGGGAAGCAGCACCTGGAAAAAGAGCCAATGGTGTTTAACTGGAATTTCTGTTATGTAATTATGTGGACGGTGTTGGGCAGTGGTACATTACTGAATAACAATAATGTCTCTGGTTGTTACAATAATAAGTAATCCTCTTATTAACCTGCTTTGATATTTTGCGGGGGACTAGTCTCAGGTATCCATTTTCTTCCATTTTATGTGGTGCCAAAATGTGTGTGACCTACATACCTGAACCACTGATTGCTAAAATAGTGGACAGAACCACTAGGACACCACTCATATGTTTCTAAAGAGTCAAAAAGGATCTCAATGTGGGTGGTACCGGCCGTCGCCATCTTGGCAGTGCCTGTCTAACTCCCTGCAAGTCAAAAACTGGCAAAGAGGTTGATCGTGGGTAGAGCTGAAACAAGCCCAGCTACAGAGCAAGCTTAGGCTAACAAGCTGTCTGTGTTCACACATTAAGATGAGCAATTCTGCCGAATGTAATTCACTTCAGTTTGATTGCAGGACCATTTGTGTTTATTCACGTTAGTCACGCGAGTTTGAAAGCAGGTTTATCTGCCTGAAACCAAGTCAGTAAAGTAGCACTCACCAGTTACTCCTTTCTTTTTTCCATCTCTTGTCTGTACTTTCATGAAGTATAGTTATGGCAGAAGAGAGTCAACATAAATCTAATTTTTAATCCCAATTTGCATTTTCCAACATTTGCATTACGAATTCTCCAAAGGGCATCACAAACAAGGCCAAGAGGTGACGATGCCCAAATTTATAACAGAAATGAAAATGTTTACAGTAACTGGAATTAGCTGAGGTGAAGCAATGCCCTTATCTATCTAACTCTAAGGGAATCATAAGAAGAAGAAGCAGGGTTGGCGGTTTGGGAAAAACCCTGGACTGAAAAGCTAAAAAGGAAATGGAGAAAGGACTTATGAATGGCAAATTCACTTTCAAAACACTGCCAGATGGTTCGGTCGATAGGACAAAAGTTAAGTTATCTGCACGTACTGTCGACATGAAATAAGCTATCACTGAAGTACGTCGAGTCTCAAGTATCATTTGCAAGCCAAACACATGGCAGATGCAGAGAGCCCACCCCCCCTCGCCAAAAGCAGACATCACCATGTTTTTTTTGCATGAGAAACATGAAAAAATACATTAAGGTACATTTAGAACAGAAAAAAATGTGCCAAAAAACTTGCGAGTTAACTATGGACAAAATGCAATTAATCGCGATTGACAGCCCTAATATATGTGTGTGTATATATATATATATATATATATATATATATATATATATATATGTATATATATATATATACACATATAGCGCCTTAGTGGACATTCGAGGAAGTGCAGTTTTTGGTACTTCTATGCTGGCTTCATTTTCAGCCCTGGAGGTTGCTGCTTGGCCTGAAAGCATCCTGTACAACATGCTGCTAACACCCTCATAAACGCCTTTCAGTGACTCCATAGTTGCGTTTTCTTTTTTTAATGGTGTCTCTTTTTCGCTCGCTAGTTAGCCCCTGGGAAGCCTACAGTTAGGAATTAGCTACATTTTGTTCAGAGCTGGAGGTTTTATGACCCATACTGCTTGAGGACCAGACATCTGAAACCCTAGGCAAGGCATTTAGCTAGCTGCTGACGGTCTGTGAATACCTTCAAACCACAGGCTTGTTGCTCGTGAAACCAAAATGTCTCTCTTCTTCAAAAAATGTTTGCGTTAACACAGAGAATGTGACATGTTAATGCAGCAACTTTAAACTAGCTTGGATTTCACTTTTGAAGAAACTGTGTTGAGAAAAAGAGAAACGTAATAAAACTAGTGACGCCTGATAGTTAGAAATGTCATAAGACAACCCTGTTTAATTAGACAAGCATTGCATTTCCCAGTTCCCAGGGATTTTTCTTTTTTTTTTATCTATAATAAAATAAATGCAGCTCTCAGGGTGCCTGTTTATTTCCATGAGTGAGGGGAAGAGAGACAGAGATGTTATGGCATTGTCCTTCAGAGTATCAAGGTTACAGTTTAATGGAGCCAACACCAATGCCTCTCCTGACACGTCCACCCCACCATGGCCATCTATTAGTAGGGGGGCCAGCAGAGAGAGAGAGAGAGCGAGAGAGAGGGGGAAGGACAAAGCGAAAAAGAGCGACCTAGACTGACGGAGAGAAAGAGAGAGAGACAGACTGCCAAATGATGGCCTTCTATCACCACGCTGATGCAGGGAGGGAGATGGAGAGGGAGTGCGGCGACGGAGAGAGGTAGAGACCCTGACACCAGAACAACACGGTCATCCATTACTCGTGAAAGCAGGGAGAGGGATAGAGCCAAGGCAGACAGAGCGAGAGAGAGGGGGGAGTAAAAGTAATAAATGTAAAAAGTAAAGCATTAAGAATCCTTACATTTCAAGCCTTGTAGCTACGTTGGATTTCTAGAAAGAGGAGGACTGAGATATTGTGGGAGGTGAGGTGGGCATTGGATGTAGCGAAAGACCGAAGGATATCAGTAAATGGAGGGCAGGAGAGATGTTGAAAGGAGATAGAGAGTTGGTGAATGTCTATCTCCCGGGGCTCAGGCTAGGAAAAGAGTGATGGGAAGAAGATAAGGTGGAGAGGAAAAGTCAATAAAGAGAGCATGACTGAGTGACAGGTGGAGAAAAGACCATCAGAGAGAGGAGGGGAGAGAGACCATACACCTTTTTTTCCCTCCTGTATTCTGAACTCTGGAGGTTGTTAGGCGTAGGTCACTGTCCTCTCGGTTACTGTGGATGTGTTGTTGTGCTCTCTACTTGGAAAGAGGTTATTAAACTCAGGCTGTTCTTTGCTGTACACACTGCCAGTGAGTGACTAGTCTATTCTCAGCTCGAGCTGCTTTTTTTCTGAGAGCAAAGTAACCCTAAAGGGAAAATGTGCGACACCAGAAATAAGATGCCTTTTGTGAATCAAAGTTTCTCTTTCTAAAAATAAAAAAAACAGTGCACAGTATGTGGACTTCAAAAAAAAAAGCTGCCAAGAGGGAATCCTGCATAAATCATTTGTCATAGAGTAGCCATGACCAGGTAGATGCACTAAACCTGCATCATATATTCATGCATACAGGAAAATGTTATAAAATATATGATAGCAAAGAATGTGGAGAGATACAGCTCCAATTGAAACACGAAAGGTCACACAGTGCTCTCACTTGTGTTGTCAGGAAAGCAAAATTTCTAACTGTGATACCTTGAAAATATGGATATTTGATACCGTCTTCAATACCACAGGAAAAAAAAT
The DNA here is from genome assembly GCF_900880675.1 of Sparus aurata. Taxonomy (NCBI): domain Eukaryota; kingdom Metazoa; phylum Chordata; class Actinopteri; order Spariformes; family Sparidae; genus Sparus; species Sparus aurata. The sequence goes on along the minus strand of NC_044188.1, from coordinate 18,214,456 downwards.
GGCAGTTAAAGTTTCCATGAAGACAAAATATCTGTTGAAGTGATTTTATTCCATATGTCTTGCTCCATATATCGACTGTGCACCAGTATCAGGTCAAACAGTGGCAAAAAAAACTGTTTTGCAGGTATTTTCAATGGCATTTGATTCATTTCATCCAACAAACGCTTCCTTTATTTTATGATGCTGCCATGGTTGTAGAAAAAGCTCCAGACGGAGGGTGCACATGGCGTCCAAAAATATAAACAGAGGCCAGTTACAGTACAGAGGTGATTTATAGAGTTTTGTGGTGGACAGAAGACGGGAGCTTTGAGTTTGACAATTAACTTTTGATTTCCATTCAAAGTGAACTCAAACCAGGGTTGCATCACAACTTAGTCTTACAGCTTTTTAACATCCTTCACTTGACATCTCTGTGTGCTGTGTTGGAGAAATTAGACATTCAAAATGCATGCATAGTCACTGTGGATAAAATAAAGAGAATGAGAGGATAATATAAGACGTACAAAACAGGAAGAGAAAAACAATTTCTCTGGACCAAAAAAATAAATAAATGTACACTGTGAAATAAACATTTTAATCTTGTGGTAATATCCTGAAAGAACAATGCTCAAGAATCGGCTGTGTACATTTGTGTGGAGGGGCTCCTGACATTTTATCTTGTGCATTATCTTGTGTGCGTGTAGAGAGAAGGTATATATTTACAATGTGAGCGACGGTATGCTCCGCGTAAAGCTGTTAAAGCACTCAGCCAGATAACAAGGTGTGCATGACGTCGTTCTTTCCGGGGTGTTTGCGTATGTGTTGAGATTAAGCGCTCAGCTTCAAGACAAAATGTATGTGTGTGTGCGTGTGTGCGTTTGTGTGTGTCAGATAAGAAAATATTGAACACGGGCACAAGCAAACACCAGGCAGAGAGACGCAGCAGCAAAACCGAGTTCATATGCGGGAGTGTGTGTTCATTAAAAACCACTAATGAAGTGGACAGTGAGTTGATGGAGGTGAGTCTGGGAGTCTGTAAGAAAGAGTGAGGGGAGTTGTGTGTTGCTGAGAGCTGATAAAGTGATCGTGTATTTCGTGCTGCTGAGGCTAAATAAAGCATCTCCTTCAGAGTTATTCCTTGTCTCGGACGTATCAGTGAAACGTTACACTGGTGTCAGAAGTGACTTCGGACAGAAGACGGCATCCTGTACGGCTGGTTCGGCATCGCTATCGAGTTAGCCTGTTAGCTGGCGCTAGCCGACGCGAGTCATGGATGGCAGACGGGGAAAGAAAGTGAAGGACGAGGTGAGGACGGACGAGGGGGACGGCGGTGCTTGCGGGTGGTCGGAGGACATGACCAGTGAGTTCGCAAGAGCTGCTCACGCAGCGAGGGATCGGCTGAGAGGCGCCGCGGTGAAAATGGCTAACGAGGCCGGCCTGACCCCTTCATCGGCGATTCGCGCCACTCCTCGCCGCACCGGAAGTGACCAACGGGCGGAGGTTGGCAGCAGACGTGATGGTGCTCTACACCCAGTTGTGGTCTCAGCCATCAAGACCCCCAAGTACTCCGGTAAATCAGACTGGGAGGCTTTCCTCGCCCAGTTTGAGTTGTTAGCACATGCAGAAGGATGGTCAATGGACAATAAGGCGCTGCAGCTGGCTCTGTGCCTAACGGATGATGCACTGTCCTGTCTTCTGCTGCTGAGCCCCAGGGATAGACAAGACTATGGTGCTTTAGTGGGAGCTTTACAGAGGCGATTTGGACAGTGTGTACAGCCTGAGCTCCTGCGAAATGAACTGAATAACCGGGGCAGAAAGACCGGGGAGCCGCTGCGGGTGTTGGCCAACGACATAGAGAGCCTGACGCGGCGGGCGTATGCTCATATGCCCCCAGGAGTACAGAGTGAGCTGGCACGGGATCAGTTTATCAGGGCCCTCTTCCCCACTGAGTTGCGTGTCCAGGTGCAGTTACAGCACCCCCAGACCTTGCAGGCAGCCTTGGAGATGGCTGTGGAGAGGGAGAATGTGTGGGGTGTGGCTGGGGCGAGCTGTCAAGAGAAGAACTCACCTGCTGTAAGGGCTGCAGTGGGGAGCCCCCCCCTAGAAGAGAGGCCGGCGTGGGTTGATGAAGTAACGGGACTGCTAAGGGCTGTGTCACTACAGACAGCACGCAGAACACGCCCAGGGCCCAGGGTCTGTTGGGGGTGTGGCCAACCGGGACATTTGGTCAGAGAGTGCCCCAAGTCACGCCAGGCTCAGGGAAACGGCTCAGGGCCCGCATAGTGGGGGGTATGCGGACCCAAACATCAGCCCCATCTGTAACACAGCTGCCACATCCCGCACCACAGTCGGAAGGTGCCCAACATCACAGCCGGGGGAGCCAGGCACCACTTCCCCCAGAAACGGATGACTCTAACAACTCAGACTGGGAGCCAGTTGTCACGGTGGGACGAGCCTCTGCAGGTGACTCTTGTTACATTCCTGTCACAGTGGAGGGAGTGCCCTGCTTGGCGCTATTGGCTACAGGGTCAACGGTGACTGTGGTGAGACCCAATGTGGTACCAGAGGGGACACGGCTCGAGCCCACCTCGGTGCGACTGCGCACAGTCACAGGTGAGCTTGCTCCTATGAAGGGCAGGGGCGTGCTGTCTGTGACTGTGGGGGGAAGAACACTGCATCACCCAGCATGGATAGCTGCAGTGCAGGACCCATGTATCCTGGGTCTCGACTTCTTAAGGGCTGCAGGCTGCCAGCTGGATCTCCTAAGAGGGAGCGTACGTTTTCAAGAGGGGCCAGTTATCTCCTTGTCCCCCAGGCTTCTTCCCGACACGCCCCCTGGTCGTCATGCAGCTAATGCAGTAGAGACTGTCGTTGTACATTCCCTTCCCTGGGCCCTGTCTCCGGTGTCTCACCCCCAAATGGAGAATTGCTCCATCAGCTCAAGCAGGGATCTCTCCGTGGCAGCCCCACCCTCGTTACCACAGACAGGAGAGGAGAGGGTGTTGGCTGCAGTGAGAAAGATATGGGAGAGGAACTGTAGCAGCCTGGACCCACAGCAGCAGGAACAGCTGTTACAGGTGCTGCTGGAGTTTCGAGACTGTTTTGCTCTGAGTGATGGAGAGGTGGGGAGAACTCATCTTTTGCAGCACGAGGTCGACACAGGGGATGCACAGCCTATCAAGTGTCGCCCTCGACGCCTCCCCCTGGCTCGCCAGCAGGCTTGTGATGAAGCTGTGGAAAAAATGCTGCAGGCAGACCTCATTGAGCCTTCAGATAGTCCATGGGCAGCAGCCGTTGTCATGGTCCCTAAGAAAGTCGGCTGGCGGCTCTGCTCGGATTACAGACCAGTGAATGGAGTAACCAAGAAGGATTCATACCCCCTGCCTCGCATTGATGAGTCACTGGATCTGGTCTTAGGGTCCTCCTGGTTCTCATCCCTGGACCTCCGCAGCGGATATTACCAGGTACCCCTCGCGGCTGAGTCCAGGCCCAAGACCGCCTTCTGCACCGGGCGGGGGCTGTGGCAGTTCAAAGTTCTCTGTTTTGGACTGTGTAATGCTCCTGCCACTTTTGCCAGGTTGATGGATAAGGTGCTGGCTGGTGTACCCCGTCAGCAGTGCCTGGTCTATCTTGATGACATCCTGGTGCATGGCAGCTCCTTCGAGGCTGCCCTGGGTTCCCTGCAGCTGGTGTTGACAAAAATCAGAGCAGCTGGCCTGAGGCTGCACCCAGATAAGTGTCACTTCATGCAGCGGGAGGTGTACTTTCTGGGGCACAAGGTGGGAGGGGAGGGCATCGGCACCATGAAGGAAAAGGTGCAGGCTGTCACTGATTGGCCCAACCCCATCAACCAGAAGCAGCTGAAAAGTTTCTTGGGCTTGGCTTCTTACTATCGGAGGTTTGTACGGGGTTTTGCCTGCACCGCCGCACCCCTGTTCCAGCTCCTGCAAAAAGACAGAGACTTTGTATGGACTGAGAAATGTCAGGAGGCGTTCAGTAGCCTCCAGCGTGCCCTGAGTGAGGCTCCAGTGCTGGCCCCAGCTAACCCCACCTTGCCTTTCATCCTGGATACAGACGCGAGCGGCGTCGGTGTGGGAGGTGTGCTGTCCCAGGTGGGGCAGAAAGGAGAGCGGGTGGTCGCTTACTTCAGCCGAGCATTCAACAAGCATGAGAGGCGATACTGCGTCACCCGCAGGGAGCTCTTGGCGGTGGTACTGGCAATCAGACACTTCAAATATTACCTGTGTGGTTTGTTGTTCAAGGTGCGGACTGACCATTCTGCTCTTCAGTGGCTCATGACATTCAAGGAGCCGGAGGGGCAAGTGGCCCGGTGGTTAGAGGAACTCCAGGCTTTCAACTTCAATGTGGAGCACCGGGCTGGGGCACGCCACGCAAACGCAGATGCTCTCTCGCGCCGACCATGTGCAGCGGACGGGTGTCGCTACTGCGAGAAGAAAGAGGTGAGAGAGGGAGAGCTGCGGGGAGAGGAGGAAGACGGCTCCACCGAGCAGCAAGGGGAGGAGATCATATGTCGGGAGTTACAGACTGTGGACATGGCAGAGTGGAGACAACAGCAGGTACAAGATGTGGACCTTAAGCCCGTTCTGCAGTGGGTGGAGGCACAGCAGCGACCACCATGGGAAGAAGTGGCAGCCTTCTCCACAACGACCAAGGGACTGTGGTCCAAGTTCGATGCTCTGCGCCTGCATTATGGAGTGCTGCAGCGGGCATGGAAGGAGCCTGCAACCGGGGAGGAGCGTTGGCAGGTGGTGGTCCCCAAGGGCCTGCGTGAACGGGTGCTCAAGGCCGTGCATGGAGCTGCAGGATCCGGGCATTTTGGAGTTACAAAGACTCTCCGCCGCCTCCGCCAGGGCTTCTACTGGGGTCAATGCAGGAGGGACGTGGAGGATTTTTGCCGCTGCTGTGACCCCTACACAGCCCGTAAGGGTCCCTCTGGCCGCTCTCATGCACCACTCCAACAGTTTCTGGTGGGGGGCCCGATGGAGAGAGTGGCGGTGGATGTAGTGGGCCCTTTACCCCGCTCAGACAAAGGGAACCGCTACGTTCTCTCCGCCATAGACTACTTCACAAAGTGGCCCGAGGCCTACGCTCTGCCAGATCAGGAAGCAGAGACCGTGGTGGATGCCCTGGTGGAGGGCATGTTCAGCCGTTTTGGAGTGCCTGAGACCATACACTCCGACCAGGGGAGAAATTTTGAGTCCCGGGTGTTTGCCACCATGTGTGAACGGCTGGGAGCACACAAGACTCGCACCACTCCTTTGCGGCCCCAGAGTGACGGGTTGGTGGAGAGATTTCACCGCACCTTGGGACAGCAACTGGCCATTCTCACAGCACAACACCAGCGGGACTGGGATGACCATCTGCCCCTGGTGCTCTTGGCGTGTCGTTCTGCAGTTCAAGAGACCACATCCTGCACCCCTGCTCTCCTCATGCTGGGGAGAGAGCTCCGCACCCCGGCAGTGGTGGCATTTGGCCGGCCCCCAGATGTTCTGGACACACTCTCTGGTCCTGAGTATGCCAGGAAGCTTCAGGACCGCCTGGAGTCAGCACACAGTTTTGCTAGGGAGCAGCAGCAGAGTGCTGGTGTGAGACAAAAACGGAACTATGATGTGAGGGCTAAAGGGAGACACTTTCTGCCTGGAGAGCTGGTTTGGGTGTACAGCCCTCAGCGTAAGAAGGGCCGGTGTCCTAAGCTGGACAGCCAGTGGGTGGGCCCATGTAGAGTGCTGGAGCGGCTGGGGGAAGTTGTCTACAGGGTGCAGTTGCCTGCTAAGGGAAGGAAGGTAGCACTTCATAGAGACAGACTGGCTCTTTATAGAGGGTGCTCTTCCTCACCGGCGCAGCGGACATCAGAGGCCCCTGAGCAGCCTGTTTCCATTCGCTCACACCAGGCTCCTTTTCCCCCTTCCCCAATGGCAGTGGCACCAGTTCCTGAATACCCAGCTCCCCAAGCAGCTCGGCCGCAAAGGCAGAGGAGAGCTCCCAACCGGTTCAGAGACTTTGTTGGTCCCCTGAGTGGAGGAAGTAGTTAGGAGTGAGACCACACGTTCTGGAGAGGGCTAGAATGCGCCCTGGTCTCACTGGAGGGTCCGGTAGTCTACCCGGACCTTCCTAGAGTTAGAAAAAATAAAGTAAATGGGGTCCAAGGACTTTAATCCCTTGTTATCTGTTTTAAAAAAAAAAAAAAAAAAGGGAAAGGGTGGATAGTGTTGGCTGTTTGCCCAGTAATGTTGCTTATGCATTTTCCTTAATGCATATGGTTGCTGAAATGTCTGTAGGTTCTCGCTATAACTTGTTCTGTGTCTCCCTCGAGGGCGAGGGACTTTGTGGTGGGGGGGTAGTGTAGCGTTCCTGGTTAAAATCTATTAGCTGTCAACCTGTTACCCTCCGGTCTCTCTGTCAATCACTGGACGGCAGGTCAGATCAATCGACGTGCGGGACGGTGGTTGGTGAAGAGGGGGAGGGGGGGCGTGAGTCTGGGAGTCTGTAAGAAAGAGTGAGGGGAGTTGTGTGTTGCTGAGAGCTGATAAAGTGATCGTGTATTTCGTGCTGCTGAGGCTAAATAAAGCATCTCCTTCAGAGTTATTCCTTGTCTCGGACGTATCAGTGAAACGTTACAATATTCTAACAATTCTTTGCACAGCAAGCAAAAGAAAAATAATAATTGTGCGTAATTGTAAATAATTGTAAGCAGCTTTGTGCATTAAAGTTTAGCCTAAACTCACTCTACTAAAAAATATAAAACTTGGTGTCACAACAAGATTTTTTTAACAAGAGTATAAAGTTGGTCTCAGTGTTAACTGCCAAAAGACAAAAAAAAGTGCTAGGCGCCATTCTTAGCTTCAGCCAATGGTATTTTGCATTGCATAAAGTAGCCTAGCGACTAGCTAGTATTTTCCTCTTCTCATAGCTGAACAAATCACACATACTTTTTCTTACTCACTGCTGGTTTAAGTCGCTGCATCTCCTGATAGAATATCACAGTTTCATTTCGTTCAGCGTGCATGCACGCCAAATATTGTTGAACCAGAGCAGCTACTGTAGCCATAACAAGAGAAAGTTAGCAGACTGCTAACTGAGATGCTCTGTTTGTCTTTTCTCCAAAATCCACAACTGCTGATTTTTTTTCTGATCGGGGAGTGCAAATCCTCATTGTCTTGTTAACTGCTTGGTGATAGCTCTGTTTGAGAGTTGAGGAAGCAGGTGGGAATGGACAGACATGGTGACACGGACATGCCAGGGGATCTCGACATAAAATGGAATTATCAATATGGATTGATGGATCGGTGCGCTCGTACTGCATGGGACCACTGGGTGAGTCAAAGCACAGAACATTCATATCATTAATAAAGTATATTAAGGTCACAGACATCGAAAGGAAAAAAAAACACATTTGTTTCCCTCAACCAGAGTGTCTAATCTTGTTCTGAAGTTATCATGTGTCAGTCTGTGCATGTGCTTGTGGGTCTGCCTGTAAAAGCCCAGATTCAATCTGTCCTGTTAATTAGTAGCAGATGCGATGCTTTCCAAATTAGAAAGTGATGATTCGGTGAAAGCTTCGCAGCACTCTGCTGTATTCCTCGAGTCCATTAGGAGCACAAAAAAGGCAAAAAGAAATGCCTGGATAAAAAAATAAAGAAAAGTGTTCAAAAGCACTTTTCTACTTCTTTTCCTCAAAATGCGTACATCAAGTAAGATAGATATATCTTTTCTTTTTTGTATTATGATAAATGTAGGTAGGAGGTGGACAGCAGTCGGACAGGAATACAGAATTATAGCATGCTTCCTCAACTCACCAATCGTGTGACACATTATCAAGGCACTCTCCGGCCATGTTGGAGGAGGTCGGGTCAGCAGCCGTCACTGAAAGCTCTGGTGCTCATTAAATTGCACTGCATGCACATAGAACCACTTGCTGTATTGCAATCAAAGCTAAGATGTTAAACAAACAGTCCAACAGCATTAGTGTATTAATGTTGCCCCGGCAGTCGTCTGCTCCTCTCCTATTGAATCCTTGCAGAGAGCTGGGACTGGGCTAAAATACTGTAATTATTGCATTTGTTACACATTTTCAACAGGTTATATGACAGTTGGACACAGCTCTTATTTTCCCCAAGACAGGCTATTATACAACCTTCTCAACACTTTGCCACGGATTGCATATTTCCAACGCTGTGGACGGTTCACTGAGTCAGAGTTGCTGTTAAACAGTTTTCAGGACTCTCAAATGGTTGTGGCTCAGCTCCAAACTGCTCATTAAAATGTTTTATAGTCATGATCAACGAAGCGCGCAGAGCTGAATGCTGCGGCAACACCACCATCCTCTGTTCTCCCGGAGAGAGCCTCATGGGACAGCGCAGCACAGCAAAAGGTGTGGCGCAGCACTACATGGGAAATCACATTTAATCCCAGTACGACATGGCGCTATAGAGCAGAGCATGAATGACCACGGCGCAGTAAAGCGCAGCAAGGCATGGCATAGGATACTGGGCAGGCATGGCTCTAGATTAAGTCAGCAAAAGAGCACAGATCAGAGGCCCATTTGGCTCTTTGCGTGAAAAAGCAGCGTGTTACTGTTTGACAACTGTACAATCATGTGAGGTTGTGCTGAAAATAATGACACCAAACAAGGTAAGGTAAATAGTTTTTAAGGTGAAAAATAACGGTAAGATCAAAAGTAGTCAAAAATTTCCAATTATACCCTGGACTCAAGAGGGTTACGAAAACTAACCCCTGCCACTCAAATTCTCGGTGAAACTGAAACCAATTACAACATTCAAAATCAGTAGAACTCTTTACACAGTGTATTGTAAACAATTATGTCACAATCAGAATAGTACCACTCAATGTACCACTCATTTGGAGGTGCTGACACTTCAAAATAACTGTATCTTGCGGTTGCCGTGTTTGCTGCTAAACAACCTTACAAACTCATTCATATCCAAGGCCTTGGCTCTTTCGGAGTCCACACTTAGCACACCAAGATTACTCAGTCTGTCATTGTTCATGGTGGTGCGCAAGTAATTTTTTATCAGTTTCAGTGCAGAAAAACTGTGTTCACAGGCTGCCGTGCGTACAGGTAGGGCCAAAGCAGTTTTGCACAACCTGAACAGTTCATAGAAGACCTCTTTAAATGGCTCCAGGAACTCTGTAAACTCAAGCCAACTGGTGAGATTCTTCATTCCAGCTGCCTCCTTTCTCTGCACGATCCGCCTGGCTTGATGGAGCTCATGCTTCAGATCCTCCATGTTTGTGTCGTAAATGGCTCCAAACAAAAACAAAGGAGCCTCCTCTAAAAAGCTGTTGCTTTTAGGATTAAGTGCCTGAATCCCTCTCATGATATCACAATTGGTTTTTGAAAACCGCCTCTCTAGCTCAGCATTTACACGGTCTAGGATCGGTTAGTAAACAGTCTTACAAAAATCATCCTTGCATCCATCCTTGTCACAGTATTGCTGACCAACTGTGGACATGACAACAGTGTCGTTAAGAGTAGAGCTTGTTTTAGGTTGCCTTTTAGACATCCTCTCTGTGCTGATGTTGCACTGCTGAGCGATGCTTAGCACTTCTGTCCACAGCTGGTCAAAAGGTGATTCATCTCTATATTTTACTATTGAGTCCTGCAGCGCCTCAATGAGGTCAATTGCTCTGGCGAGGTCCACTGATGAGGACTGCAGCATGTCACTCAAAAACTTTGTATCTCCAAGTACTCTTCTAAAGGTTGCTAGAAGACCAATGAAATCTAGGTTTAGCTGCCCTCGCAGTCCACGTGCCTCTACACTGTCTCCATTATTCTCCTCATCAATGTCATGAAGGTCATGTAGCACAGCTGGAAGCCGGTCCATTAGGTTTCGACAGGCATAATACCTGCAAGCCCACCTAATATCACTGAGTCTGGGCAACTCTCGAGGGTGATCATCCGGATACATTGAGCGCTGTATGTCCTGCCACTTCTGGTGGACATAGGATCCTGACAGAAACACATAAAGGCGCTGCAGCAAAGAAAAAAAGCATGATGCTTCTGGTACTGCTCTGACTGTGTCCACAATAACCACATTTAGGCAATGTGCATTGCAGTGCACATAAAAGGCATGCTTAGCCAGGGACTGTATCCTTGCAGACACACCACTGTGTTTGCCACTCATAACTGAGCCCTGCATAGCCCTGCCCAACCAGCTGTTCTCTGTATTCTAAACCATACTTTTGCAGGCTATTAACAATTTTTTCAGTTAGCCCAGCAGCATCAAGTTTGTCTGCATGCTCAAAATGCATGAAGCTTTCATGCACTGTACCTCTGTAGTAATACCTGACTACTAATGAAATTTGTTCCTGTTTTTTAAGTCTTTTGTTTCATCAGCTAGAATGCTGAACACCCCACTTTCTTTTACCTCTTCAATAACGTCCTTTCTCACCATGTCTGCTAAAACCTCCAAAATCTCATTTTGAATATGGTTGCTTGTGTACTTGGCATTGCTATGTCCCATTTTCTGTTTTATTAAGGGGTCATAGCTCCAAAATGGCCAAAAAGTTTCCTTTGTTTCCTGAGTCTTCTGACTCCCGATGACCACACTGTGCTATGAGTGGCTGTGCATAGCAAAACATCAGCAACTGTTTTGATATACTTCCTATTTTCCTCCACCTTTTTTTGGTACTGTTTGTCCATTGCCTGGAGTAAAGACGTATTGTTCTCAACACCCCTCTGATACTCTGTCCATGCCAACATGGCATTAAGATGGTGCTCTGCTTTAGCATGTAAGCGGAATCCTCCATCTTTGTACATGGCCTTTTTCCAGTTTGAAAAGCCAGTAGCTGAGTTAAATGTTGTCTCTGGAACTGAGGGCAGCGAAAAATGTCTACATGCAAAACAAAAAGCACTGTCTTGGCACTGAGAGTATTCCACCCAGGTGTACGCTTTATACCAGGAAGCGCTGAAGGCTCTGGTCCTACCCTGTCCGTGCTGAGTGCGAGGGAAGGTCTTTAAAGTGGGTTGTGCAGGGCCTGCAGCTCTGGTTTGAGAAATGTCTGGAAATATTAAAAATAAATACAAAATGAGTCTGTGGAAATTAATACTCATGATCAAAACTAACATTTAAAGACAAAAATATGCTTTTGTTCCTGTTCCCACAGCCAATGTCTGAAAAATATATGCATACATGTAGATTCTGGAATTTCTAAATTAGGAAGAAAAATTAAGTTCATTCTTTAAGATGTTTAACATTTTATTTAACTTTTTAAAAGTTGAGTAGGATCATTAAGCAATGACAATTCCAAAGTAACATTATTTTGTCAAGCTTTACCCTTTTAAATGCATTAAGGGACAAGTACATCTCAGCAGGCAAGTAATACAAAAGAGTAATTCACATATTGCTGGTGATAGGTTAATAGCATTTTTTAATAAATATTCTACCTCTACCTTGGGGACCTTTCGGTGTGGCAAAAGTATGAACTGGGAGGTTCCTGTTGATGCTGCTGGTGCTGCTGGAGCTGCTGTACCTCTCATCTGACTCATCACCAGGGTCAGTCCTCTCCTTTTGTGCATCTGAAAGTATCGATTGACACAGTCAACACTTCAATTATTCTATTTTTAATTGAACATACATGATTTAATTTTATTTAAGTGTACATGTTTTGTTTTGTTAGTTTTTTTGTTTTTTTTACAATATATAGAATGAATTGAAAATATTTAACAAATACACAATTTTTAGTGCATAGTGCCTGTTCAGTACTGTGATTAAAAGGAGGTATATAAATTGCTTCACTCACTGAATAACTGTAAAATCGTGCAAAACACCACACCACACATTTAAAAGCATTTCCCTAATACCTGCTTTTTCACATGGAGGTTCATGATGGCTGGTCTGGCCCTGGACATTTTGGCCTGCGTTATCTGCCTGGCTGCAATCGGCCTGACTACTCTCACACTCCTGTTCATCTGCTCTCTCCCTGCTAATTTTCTTCTTTGCGAAGAAATCTGAGATATCCCCCTGCCTCCGTTTCATACTGTAGTCCACATTCAAAACGTGTCCACAAACACAATGAAAAGCAACATGTTATTTGTACTATATCAACATCACAGTGGCAACAATGATATGATACTCTGTTGTTGACTGTTAATTCATGTCACAAAACGCCAAATATACAATGGATGCTAACGCTAACATTACTGAAACAGTGGAGAGATGTTTACGTTTATCCTGATGGAGAGCTAACTAAAGTAAAACACATAAGAACAGTTTCCCATGCTAACTGAACCAAATTAGACCCAAATGGAACAGAAGTTGGCAAAACATTGTTGTGACATTGTTGTGTTAAAGAACCTGAAGAGTTCTGTTCTTACCTTCACTCAGTGCGCCTGGGGGCATCACATTGCAAAAAAAGTCCGTGACTGGTGAAGTTAAGAGTTCATTAGCGCAGCCGCGGAACCACTTCCTTTGTCTTTTTTCCAAAATAAAAGCCTTCATGAGTTCTTAACACAGTCTACTCACACAAGGTTTCGGCTTTGCTTCCGTTTAAACATGCAGCGTCGGTAAAGAGCTTTTGCGCAATGACTGACATTACCCCGAGTCAATGACCATTGGGGGGGCACACAGGGTGGCCAATCAGATTACAGGGGTGGCGGGTGCCCCCCCGTGCCACGATGGAAGCCCCACCTCTGCCCTCTTGTGCCCTCTTTCAGTGTCCTCTGTGTTCTTCCCTGTTTTTCCCTTCCTTCTTGTTGCATGTTTGTCTCCCTCTGTCTGTGTTGTGTTAGGCTGACCAGTGTGCTGCTCATCAGCCAGCCAGACTGTTCTCACTTGCTGCTCCACCTCACCTGTTCCTCCTCTTGTCGTTGGTGTCTGTGTATATAGTCTTTGTCTTCCCTCTGGTATTTGTCAGTTCGTTTTGTGTGCTTGGTGTGAAGTCCATGAAGTTCCTTGTGTTTCCGTCCTCGAAGTTCCTTGTGTCTCTGGTCTCCCGTTTGGAATGTTTTTGGATTTTGACTTTTGGTTTTTCAATGTTTGATTTAGACTTTGCTTTTGGTTGTACTTTGCTTGGCTGTCTCTGTTGCTACTTTGCTTTTTGTCCCTTTTTTGTCTAGTTTTTGGTCTTGCTCCCTTTGTACTTTGTACACTTTTTCTACTTGTTCAGCTTTGGTTAAATTAAAGCTCCCCTTTTGTCCCCCCTTATCCTGTCTCCTGAGTCTGATCTGCATTTGGGTCCTCCATTACAACCTCAAACTGTGACATGTTCGAGAGCTGCTTTTGAAGGAGATGGACGGAAAACTATTCACACGATAACATCTTGAATGAGACGTGTCACATAATCGTGTCGAAGAAAGGGCAACAATTAGCACGTCTACCCAGGTGTCATGTTTTCCATGATTTGACCTGGAAATGAATGAATGAATTAATCAATTTTAACCTTTCCCACTAAAGGTTTTTTGTCCAGTGTGAAAGGGGCATTGGGCATGTTTGCATGCTAACATTTGCTAATGAACACTAAACTCAAAAGACATCTCTAAATATAACACCAATCCGTCCAATAGTTAAGATGTTTTTACTTACAGTAAGACCATCAGTCGGTCAGGACTTAAGTGTTGGATGCACAAACTGATCCATCAAGCCACACTGCTTACAATATTGATTTAATTTTTAAAGGGGAATTGTAAGAATTCTTACCTGAATTTCTAATCTGATATTGTTAAAAATATACACTGAAACGATCATAGTGTGGAAAATAATATTATTGTGCTAGTGGAGTAAATGCCATTACTCCACTGGTGCGCCAAGCTCCCAGTCCAGACTGCTTAATGCACAACTGAGCTAACTAGCTAACAGCACCTACAGTTGGCAGTAACTCTAGCGATGTACTGTCCCCTTGATTGCATGATGCATTTAACATCAATTGATTTTCCTCTCATTATTTCACATTTACACATAGTTGTGTGGCATAAGTTCTCAGTAAAGGCTGAAAATGAAACAGGTGTGTGAGAGTTCGAACAACGCGCGGCAACAGGTGATACTCTGGACTCGCAACGTGACAAGTATCTAAGATGCCCCTGCTGCTCTTCAGAGCCCTCAGCCCTGCTGTGCTCTGTTCTTTTCCGTGCTCAGGCGTTCTGTTTCATGCCAAGCAGGCTACACTATGCTTCGCTGGTGCAGAACGTCAACTGCATCTGCTCCAATGCCCGGTATGCTTGCGTGTGTGAGAGAGAATGAATAAGTATGAGGATAAAATAAGTGAGTGAGATAGAGGTAAGAGAGCTGAGAGGTGAGAGAGCGTTAAAAAGGAGAAAAAGAAAACAAGAAAAATAAACAAAAGGAAAGTCAACAAGCTCACAGTTCAGAGGAGGAAAAAAAACTATTTGTGAAGAAATGAGTAATATATAAAAGCAGATGGAGATAGAAGTTAGAGAACAGATCACTGCTCAGACCCATCCACTCCAATCTGCTGTGTTTTTTGCCTGATGAAACTATAACTATGTGGTTTGGAGAGCTGAGGCTGGGGCTAATTTCCAAATTCCACTGATATGGCTCTCATCACTGTCAACCATCTGTTGCTGTTTCGATACAAAAAAACAGGTTTATTTCCCATTTTTAGAATTAAGCACGATTGCGTTTTTGATCCTCTTTTTCCCTCCGGCTCCTTTTGTTAACACACAAACAGTCTTCTGATCCACTGATGCTCTCGTGTCTCCATGTGTCTCACATGAGCTCCATGACAGGCTGCAGTGTTGCTCCTGAGGGGTTTTGCTCATTCTTTAGTCCAGCAAAGTGAAACTGGGTGTAAGAGTCTTATGGGTACTCAAAGTCATGCAACGGAGAGAGAAAAACAAACAGAATCCCCTGCTAACCATCACAAGTAGCCTACTTTTGTCTGCCTCTGAAACAATTATCACTTTTGAGAGAAGGAAACTGACAGGAACAGATGCCTTTATGAACATATAATAATAAAAGAAACACTCCACATGTACATAAAAAAAACTGTTTTATAAATGTTCTTCAAAGTGTGGTGAGCAGCAGTGCAGTCCCTGCCATATCTGAGAGTCTGTTGAATCCTGTCCCTGGGTCTGTTTTTATTGGCTTTTTCAAATAGCTGTCTGAACCGTCCTGACAGGATGTTTTACGGAGACTTGAGCAAGTTTCCTGCTGACATATTTCAAAACACAGCAACAGTGTAAGGAAGATGGATGGCGATAGAAAGACAGACAGGGAGATGGACAGCAAAAAGAAAAGCATACAGTGTCACAAATAAGGCTACAAAAAAGTGGCATTAACAATCGGAGCATCTGTAAAAAGGAAACACTTGAGAGGTACTCTGCAGTTACCCCTGGCTCTTCGATGCAGTTTAACATGGGCAATAGGCTTGTGTGACAGCAGGGGATGCCAACATTAATGGTGTCCTCCTCGGGTATCTGCAACAATGGCTAGCATAGTTAGCTTGGCATGTGCCACTCCTTTTGTCTGGTGAAACGGTTGGCGGGTGTTGTTTGATACAAAGAAAATCCCTAAATGAGACTAGTCAGTGGTCTGCAGATTATCTTGAGTAACCAGGTCGTGATTTCTGACAAAGACATTGCTTTTGATTTTTTTAAAAAGCCTGAAGCGCCCCTCCCCAAAATTGTGATGCAGCTATGGAGGTGGGGACTGTGGTTGGCAGAATTGGCGGCATCACATTTTACGGCTTCTCCTCTGTTGATTATCGCTGCTAATTTAGCGGCCATCCAAATACAGGAGATAAAGTATACAGTAACCTGTAGTTTCCTCAGTAAACACACCGACCTCTTCAGCTGCTGCAGTCCCTCCTGCTGAACGACAATTTGTGTCTCTGGGCAAGAGAGCACAAAGAGGCCAGATGTAAAAAAAAAAAATGGCGGTCTGTAACTCCACAAGCAGCTCTGTGGCAAACATCGCTTTGGCGAAACCAAGTATCCCTACCCGCTAACTTGATGTGTATGGAGGGGTAGGGCTCCATGTGGACACTCTGCCTGTCTGCCTGGCTTGGTGTCGTAAGGGTCAAAGTTTTTACTGGGGAAAGCTGGTTTGCTTTGATTGCCAGCCACCGCCGCCAGCAACATATGCATACCAGCACACATGTACATATGATCACAGCAGCATAGTAAAACTTAATACAAAAAGTGAAACTTCTTTGTTGAAAGGTTTATTCATGCAAATCACAAAAACTCCAGGGCTGTAGCCATGCATATCCTTTTTGCAGATGTCAAGCATTTAAATATATAATGGCACATTAAACACATATATGAATAGCTATAGCACTGAGTGGTTTTTGACTTTGTAACAAAAACCTCAACAAAAAAAGAGTCCTTTTGTTTTCCACCTACGAACTGGCACAGTTCAATTTGATGGTCTCCTAATTACTGTATGAGAAGGTTTCAACAGTGAAGAAACCCAGTGTGAGTAATTCATCAATAAGCAGTTACTTAGAACAAGACAGTGACATGCACTGTCACTGTGTGTATATTTATTCAGATGCTGTTATATTATTATTTAGGCAGCTGTGAGTTCCTGTACATGTGCAAAAAAGAAAACATCCAACGTATCTCTTTCTTACTGAGCCAGGGAACATATTAAGTCAGCAGGCACTCAAACTCTCTTAAGTCGGGTTTATAATTTATTCACACTTTCATGGCACACACACACACTTTCTTTCTCATCACACTGCCTCCCTATTTTCTAAGTCCCAGCCATCCATCTGTCCATCTGTCCTATCTTCCTGCTCTAATGCATCCCAAGGGACAACCCAGTGCAATCACACACACAATAAGCAACTAGTTACCTACTGTAAACAAACATCACTCCATCTGATGGGCATGTCTACACATGTGTATATGTTTTCATCCAATGTTGAAGTGAATTTCCTAAAAGGTTACCATTAAGTGGAATATGCTCAAGAGGAGGTAAAAGTATTACAGAACTAACAGTCATAGCAACGCTGCTGTAACATAACTGCACTCCGTCTTTGGCTTCTCCTGTTCACTAACTGCAGTAGGTTCACACTGCGACATTGTTATGGTAACAGAGCAAAGCTACATGTACAGTTTCAACTGTTACATCCTTGATACATTTCCCTTTTTTCTTGATTCTCATATAGTAAAATAAAGCTGTCCTCAACATCAGTAAAGCAGCAGCATCAGTGATAACTGTGTCGAATGGAAAAAGCAATTTCTAATCATATCGTGTAACAATTTGTCATCTAAATGTCCACAGTCTACTTACTCATCAGTCCTTTAAATTACAACGCACTTTACATTCAGTTGCATTCTGGTCCTTTGGTGTGTTCGTGAAGTAGATTGTACCTGGTACTTTAGTTCAACTGCAACTAATATAGCTGCATTTTTGTGGACTACAAAGTAATTTATTGTGTTCTTTTCTCATGCAGAAATAACTGAAACACAAACTGCACTGACACTAATCTCACATCCAGTGAAAATAAAAGTTCAGTTCATGAAACTGTTCACTTTTAAACAGGGGATGTTTATACCAGGTATGTTGCCTGGGAGAGAATCATAGTTACAAAAATATCTTGCCCACCCTCATCCATCCATAAAAGATACAGCTGGCATCTCCCCATCTGGAACAGCTTTCCACAGGGAAGAGGTGGAGAGGTGAACACACACAGAAACACACAGAGACAGACACAAATGAGAATACAGAGAAAGTCTGAAGTATTATTCCAAGGACCCAGAGCTGACAAGAGCCCTCAGAAATACTCCATGGACATACAATATTCATTATCGGTGGAAATTATATAAGGTGGCCAATATGGTATTCACATTAAAGGAGTATTTGTCCATTACTTTTTTTGTTAAAATCATCCAGGTAGTCAGCTATTTCACACCCCTCAGCACAAACATTGAATGTTTCAGTCCTTCCTGCACCAGGAACAGTGGAAACTCGCTGGCAGTCTGTCTTGGTCTGTGTGTAGAGCACCTTCCCTGGCAAATTCAAGGTGCCAGAATATATGAATAATACATATATACATATATATATATGACCTTTGGTGCCGCTCACATTCAGTAAAGTGTAAGAACTGTGACCCCAACGCAAACATGCTGGGGGACCTGAACCAGTGCCACTTGGAGATTGTGCTACCAGGGTTTGAACAGTATGTTAAGGACAAAACAAGAAAGGATGTCAAAGTCAAAGACGCTTATGTTTCCAACTGTAAGAACCCCTTTTTCAATTCTGATCACAATGTTTTGATTTGATTCCAGTATATAAGACCAAACTCAAGAGAAGTAAACCAGAGAGGAAAGTGATTAGGACATGGCCAAATGAGAATTGGGAATAACTCAAGGCCTGTTGTGATTGGACAGACTGGGAAGTCTTTCAGGAGGGTTCGCTTGATGAAATGAATACAGTAACAAAATATTATCTTAATCTTTGAGTGAAGCTGGTAGTCCGCACAACGGAGATTAAAAAAGGAGATGAAAATCGATCCCAATAATAAAACATATGTAACTAAGGACATTAACGATGTTATGAATAAAAGAAAAGTGGCTTTCAAAAACAAAGGTTCTGGAGCACTTAAACTGGCAGAAAAAGACGTGAAAATCGGACTGAAATAAGCAGAATTGGCCCACAGACAGTTCCTGGTAGATGCTTTTGAAGGGCACAACCCTAAAAAGGTGTGGGACACAATCGCCCTCATTTATCAATCTTGCGTGAAAACGGGTGGAGATCTGAGCGCAGAATTGGTCTTACGACAGTACACACGTGTGATTTATGAAACATTCGTATCTGACCTATCCCAGCGTACGATTGATCGGGTCTTGATGAATGTGGCGGCTGAATTCGATCGTTATTAACAGGTTACGCCCTTAAATATTCCTGGTTCGGAGGCCTCGCCCACTGAGGTCAAACATGGAGAGAAGAAACACTGGCAAGAAGAGAAACTTTTCCGAGATGGAGATCGGCATCCTGGCAGCACCGGCACATCAAAGGCAGTCCGTTCACTAATGCAATGTTGTGCGAAACTGAACAGGCCAAAATAATATCGCACACTTTCTCTGGTGTATACAGCAGTGTTTCCCCCTGCTGCTCCGAGACGGAGCCACCTGCCCTTCCTTCAGCAACCCGAAGCAGCGCTCCACTGTGACCCGTGTGCGCACTATTGAATGTGCGTTCCTGCTCTGTGGCAGGGTTGCCAGCGGGGTTATTAGGTATTCCGGTAATTAGTTGTCATATTTTATTTTACAAAAAAGTGGTATCAGTAAAAACGTGGGATTTTTTTTAATTACATTTTTAGCTGAGGTTTGTTTAATAATTATTTTCAGACTCAGCCAGATTTTGCTGTGCTGCACTGCAAATCCACAGACTCAGATTTACGTACACAAGCTCAGACCTGACGTGAGATCTGATCGTAGATTCCGCTCATGTCCTAATTGATAAATGCCGAAGTTTGCGTGGAAATGGTCGTACGCACGGTTTTCTGCCGTACGTTCGTTTGATAAATGAGGGCCAATAAAACCTATCACAGGTTAGAGAGTTGTAGACCTACAATCTTTGAACATTTGCAGAGCAATTTAGATCATAGGGTAGAAGACACACACATATACCATGTAGTGCTACAATACTGTTGTACACTCATAACAGTAGTAAAGAAACAGAAGAAGAATTTGTTTGCTTGCCGAGTTGTGGTGGTGAGTAAAACAAATTTGTAGTTTTGTCCTTTGACCAACGTGGTCTTTCCAAGAAAACAGATGAACTGTTGTTAATCCGTAGTGCTTAAACGAAAATACCTGCTTGATTTCATCATTATGAATAACAACAGAATTCCTGTGGGAGTCGGATTGAGAGCCTAACACAATCTCTTCAATTTTCTTTGTATTGATCTCAAGAGCATTGTTATCACTCCATTCAACCACTTTGTTTATGTCGAGTTGGTGTAACCCAGGGTTGTTTGAGTTATTCAACAGATACATGGACTGTGTCCTCAGGATTCTTAAGTCCTGATTTGGTGTATCTGTAACACATGAAAAGCACGGCTGAACTCAGAAAAACCTGGGGGGCCCACAACATTGGCCCTAATGGCAGATGACAGGATTTTATTCACCCTTACGATCTGTACTCTTTTTGTAAGGAACAAGGTGTACCGATGAATCAGATACGGATTCAGTTCCTGCTGGACCATTTTTGACACCAAAATGTCAGCTTTGTATCGTGTTGAAAGCTGATGGAAAATCTGTTACATATGCATGAGGTTTGTCTAGATGTTTAAAAATGATATGAACCAAAGGCGCTACAGCGTCGTCTGTACCACAACACTGCTTTTCTCGTACTGACAAAATGCTGGAGAGCTATTGGTCTACAGTCCTTGTTTCACATGTTTATTTGGTTAGTGGTTTTTAAATGGGAGGTTTTCCATGACAGAGGAGTTCAGTTGAGTTGCGAAGTTCTTCAACAGGAAAGTGCTGCATCCATCCGGCTTCAACAGTGATGACAATTCTTCTCTGAGGTAGCAGATTCATTCATTTGAAAAACTCATTATCAGTCACTTTAGGTTTAGTTGAAGAAGACATCCCTCTATGACTCAGCAACATGTTAAGGTTGGCACCCAAACCACGTACTGCACAGGGAATGTTATAATACCATCAAACCGAATATATGGAAAGATACATCCATCTATCCATCTATCCATCAATCTATCTATCTATCTATCTATCTATCGTTGACTGTGTAAACAGTGAATAGCAGATCCCCTGCTACTGAAGCCCTGCTCCAAGGACAGCGAGCCTAACAGCAATAAAGCTGAAGCACGTACACACTGCCGTACACACACTTACAAGCTGGTACACACACGAACAAGTACACAAAGTCATTCTCAGAGCTGTCTTGCACGCTTAGATATCCGTCCGCTCACACACACCTCCACAGTGCCAAAACACTCCTGAACTAACATCCTCACCCGAGCCGTATCATACATGATGAATAGACACGTTATTCATATTAATCATGTTATGTTTACTGAGCTAAATCATTACTGATTCTCAGACAAGCTCTGCTGTTTCCCGGATTGAACGACAAGCGATGAAGAAGATAAGGGGACGCCAGAGGAGTACCTTTTGTGTGTCTGTGTGCACACAAACAGCATGTGTGTTTGTTTATGTGTGCGGACTCCTATAATAGGAGGCTGTTATCCTTGTTAGAACAACTAAATGAAAGAGGTAAACAATAAACTGAAAACAAACGGGTGATATGCTAATCGGCAGTAACACCCAGTAGCTGGAGCAAACCAGCTGCTGGCAAAACAAACATGATATCTGGGTTAATCATAGTATCACATGTAAGTGGACAATTTAGTCTCATATCAAGGGACAATCCTTGCTAAAAATGCTACTATGTATGTAGCTGCTCTGCTTTAGATCATTTCAATCTATACGCGCAATCCAATTGCCAGATTAAATGTTGGCAAGTGCATTTCTGCCAACCACTAATATTTTCAAACTGTTAAGTCTGATAAGATTACCTTTGTGTTTGATATAGTGAAACTTTACATTTCTTAATGTTGTAGCTTTACATCTCTTTTAGAACAATTTTCAATTTTATGTTGTTAAGTTGCTGTGCTTATAGTAACAGTCGACTGGGGTTAAAATATATATATTATTTTTTTTGATTCTGGCAACTGGGCTGGCATGTGTGAATAAATGCCTCTAAAAAACAAACAATTCCGCCTGATCTCATTAGTGTCATTTTTAAATTTGATTTGTTTCCAATCTAAGATAGGGATCACAAATTTCAATTCACAGCTGTTAGACAGAAAGATTGTCATAATAAAAACACAGCAACATGCACAAAAAATACTCACATAACAAACTTGCTGATGGGCAGTATATTATATTCAACAAGGTGGTAGACGGTTGATTGTTTTCCTTTCCCCAAATATATTAGAAAAAAATCAAAAACAATTTCTTGTTTTTAGACGTGATCTTCTTAACTGACACAAAGACACTGCCACATTGACTACTCTTCACCGCCATATAAAAGGCAATTTTAGGATAAAATCCGAGCAGCGAGCACAGTCGATGTTGATTTGTTCAAATTCAATAACAGGCCACAATACTTTCTTCAGGGGAATACATGCCTGTTATATAACTAACCTAATACAAAGGATGTCATCCTCCTTCACACACTGGCCCCTTTCCTGTTTATAGCTCTGCCACCTTTACCTCGAAAACTTAACACAGCATTTAACTTTATAATCAATGATTTACATCTTTGTTTTCCCCAACTAATTATGAAGGTTACAAAATGCATCCCTGGGCTTGTCTGTTAGTTTATTCTCCAGCCATAATACGAGAGAGTGAAATCATCAAGGTATACACTCCTGTGCAGTAACCCTCACGCTTGTGCATCGGTTTTTGGAATTGCTAATGGGGATTTAAGTATCTTTGAACGATGCCAATGTGTGCTCATGTTTATCTTGCAGGGATAGAAGTATTTTGTCTCTTCCCTCTTGGCAACAACAATGTATCCACACAGTCGATCACCTCTTAATACACTAAGCGTGGGATCGCATGGGGTGAAACATGCAAATGCAAAGCCTTAGACACAACAACGTATGAAAAGTCTGATGACAAGCTCAGAGTTTATTAAAAGCCCTTTCCAATGAGGAATGTGCAATAGTCTCTCAAACCACACGGCATTCGAACTAGAGTGAGGAACTTTTGAACTTTGCCTGACCTCAGACAAAAATATATATTTCATTTATGAGAATAAACAGACTAATGCATTGAAATGTGCAACAGCTCACAATAAATATTGAAATAAAAGAAAAATAAGACCTCATTACCATGGTTGTATTGAAATCCTACCTATGGGAGATGAACATTTTTACCTTGTAATCATACAGATGTCAAATGTGGTCCAACAGGTAAAATAGCTATGATGATACAATCCAAAGGATGATAAGATGACATAAAATAAGATAATACATAAACATATTTCCTCTAACTTCTTGTGCTATTTATCCATTCTTTTGCGGTGATTTGCTGAGTTTTGAAGATTTTGGGGGTAGGGATGTCTGCTTTCTCGTGAAAATAGGACTTGGCTTGTGCCATGGCCCTGTATGCTCAATATGCTTGGGAGACCTTTGGTGGCCACCTCAACATTTGCAGTGGCCCATTTTGCCCTTCAGACATTGGGCATCTCTACAGATATCATTTCAAATACGTGTCAGCTCACACTAAAACAATCTAGATGGATTAATTCCACTTTGTTTAACAGGAAAAAAAAAATCACATTTTGTATTTGTGGGTGAACTGTCCCTTTAAGCTGTGGCCACATCAGCCCTACATGACATGGCGTAGAAGCACTGCAGTAAAAAATTATAAACAGATATATCCCATTTCCAAAGATAACATTTGCTGTGCATGACATAATCCTGTTTTGACTTGTTCAGTAACAAATTGCTGCAGCGCCCGGCCTCTGCGAGGCTCTCCGGTCAGGGAGCTAAATGAAATCTCAGCTAACAGGACAGAGGACATTTGGGGACACATCAACTGCTTATCCCAAACCAATGTAGTGAGGACAAGATCAAAGTAATGAATGTCTCCTCGATGGCCCGAGCCCTTCTGTCTAACCCTAAACTTGTATGCTCTCTCAAGAACTGATTGCATCTCAAGAGATCTGTCATTAGAGCCGCTGAGACAAAGCTTAGGCTAAGTGCAATATTAGCCTCTACCAAATGAAATGTACTTAGGTTTTTAAATTGGATTAACTGCCACTGTGCATGAGAACATGGAAATAAGTATCAAGTTTCACTTCGTTTTGTGGTATATTCTCTCATTTTGGTCTTGATGGGGCTTTTTTTCCTAATTATTATTGACCATAGGACCATTCATTTGGAACAACTGATTAAACATTTCCTTTTCTTTATAATGGTCCCTGAGCATTTGAGGTTTTTGTCAGAGGTAGTTTCTACACTTGTTGCTCAGAACACTGGAGAGAATTTCTCTTTCTCCTTCACACCCCAATGTCTCCAATTAGTGCTGGGAGCTGAGCCAGCAAACCCCTATTTACAAGTTTGCTCCTCTCACCATTAGAATACTGCCACCACTGCACACTGACATTTACTGAACGGCAACACTTAAACTTTTACTGCGCTCCTTTTACCTTGATGGACCTTTGATTGACTCACTCTGTTTTCAACTCTCTCTTTTGTAGGCTTACAGTGTAAACCCTTCTTTAACATTTAGTTTCTCTTTTGGCCTTTACTTTAGCACAGATGGAAGAGCAGACGGACGGGCAGATGGAGGAGTGAGGAGTTTAGATACACACTGCCTATATTGTGTGAAAGTACATGTGAGAAGATGATCCTTTATTGATCCCACAAAGGCAACAGAGCAGAGGGAGAAGTTGCTCAAAGTTCATATGTGAAATTGATGGTTGCCACATCATGGAATCATGTTCTGTTCATGGTCTGAAAAATAAAACCAATGAGGAAGTGCCTTAAACCTGCATTCTGTCTTGGCAACTCCACTGGTTGCAAAAAAATGTCCACTTGTATGTAAGCTTATGAAAAAATGACTCTAGTTCTCACTTGATTTATTACCTCAGTACGCAGTTTCTAGATGAGTTTATTTCTTAATCTCTAAATCCAAGTGTTCTTCAGTAGAGCATGATGATCTTTTTGTAAATCATCATCCCATTTAGAATAACATTGACAAGAAAGCAGGGTATGCTTTTGTCCATGGCTAACGTGTCACTGACAAGTAGCAAGTCCGTGGGTTCTCAGTGAGATACACAAAGCTTCTTGTCGGCATATGGTTTCTTCTGCTGCCAAACTTAAAAAATGAAAGGCTTCAAGATGGCGATGGCTGGCATCAAGGTAGTTTACACATGGTTCGTTGTCAATGGAAATAGAAAAGAGAAATGCACAGCTAGTGAAGCAATAGCAAACAGACCAGGCTTGGTGAGCCTTTCTTCACTGGTTCTCTGTTCATTTTAGAATTCAATTTAAGGCTGTAACGATTGCATTCAAGACTCTTAATGGTCAGGCCCCATCTTTTAGCTCAGACCTTATTCAGACCTATTTCTGAACAAGGAGTAATTAACCCTTAATCGACCCCCAATACATACTAAGACTGCAACGAAATGTCAGGACTTCACTACACTTGAAGCCCTGAGGGCTGTGCAAGCTCCCAATTAGAAAAGTCCACGAGGGCCTTCCAGCAGACCTCCAGAGAGTCTGCTTGAGGTACAGACTTAACCAGACTTCACTGATTCAAATACCCACGATTTCTTGCAATACGGACATGACATGGTCGATTTTATAAACGTGTCATACACTTACTTTATTAAAACACTACTTGAATCATGTAAGCTATTGCACAAAATCATGATACAGATATGCAACTGCAAACACGCTATAGTACTTATGAATAAAGACCTCAAGGGCTCAGTTTAAGTCCAGAGGGTGGAGATTTGAATGCAGCCTTAGTGTCCAAATAAAGTTAATTTTCACTCATCTATACGCATGTAAGAACTGTAATGGCTATTGGCATCCAAACAAGAAAGTATATTTACCTTTGTTATCCTACTTCAAGTTGTGTAACATGTAAGTCTGGAGAATGAGGCTCTGTACATCAGAGTGCATCTACATTGGATAAATATAAGTGGTGTTATCAAGCAGGCTGCCCTAAACAGTCACCCAGTCAGCAGTGTACTAGCTCAGAGAGAGATTGAGACATTCAACCTTAAGTTATGAGACGGAAAAAAAATCCATTGACTATTAAAGCATACTATGAGTCCTTCCTACAGCTGATTGTTGAGGTGTGTATTGTAAGTCATATTGTATTATAAGACCCATCAGTCAACCCTGTCAGAGTTTATAGAAGCTACAGTGTCTTAAGACAGTGGTTAAGCAAGCATTTTATGTTGAGTCATAATGCACTATGAATGCCTCCACGATACACTTTACACATTGTCTTCATAAGAAGTGCTACCAAATGTTTTATCCGCCTCTTTACCTACAATAAAGTTTCTTCATTAAAATGTTCTCCCGAGCTGCTTTGTTGCTGTCCCTGTGTGTGAGAGAAAGGCAAGTCAAGTCAAATAAACTAATGATTTTTTTGGTTTATAATTTATTGGTAAAGGCATAAATGGCTACTGGGTAATTGTGATTCAGAAAAGGTTAGTGCTTACTCATTGGATACGCACAAACTATATGAAAATATACATTTAGAAAAATACATAATATGCGCACAGTGCATATATCTCTACCAGCCAAGATTTTCTCTTCATATGTATTCTAATTCACAATAAAGCCATTTTCCTTCTAGAATGGTACACAAAAAGTCTGTATCCAGTGTTTGTATTGAATACAATATACTGTATGGTATGTGTTAATACCTTTTGCATCATGTAAAAGTGGCATTAAGGATAAAGTACATTCTGTTGTATGTTGTAGCAATGATATATATTTCACGGTTAAACATGCTTTATATTGAACATTTAAGCATATGTTACATCTCATACATGGAAAATCCATTGCATTACGGACCGCTTAGCCAAATGCCTCCTGACCTCCTGAGCTCTGCCTTCTGAGCAAACAGGGTGGTGGCTCAGTGCTTAACCCCCTTGCCACAGCAGCTAGCCGTTTAAGTATGCAGCAAAAGGCTGTTGCTGTAAAGATATACTATACCCGCTAGCTGCTGACGATAAGTGCTAAAGCTGCTCGTCTTTTTGAATAACCGGCAGTGTAGAAGGCTTTTGTCGCTTGAGCTCAGGGCTAGGTGTTAGCTGTTTAATATGCAGGCCAGTGGCATTACGGGGTACGGCTGCCGGCGCTATTATTAATATAGAGCATAAGGCTGGTGATGCAGAGTGCTAAAGCTGCTAGCTGTGATGCCCAGGGAAATCCCTGCTGCTGACCTTTCACTGACAGGATGAAACCTGACGCACACACATACACACACACACATGGTAATGAGGGCTGGGAGGGAGGAGATGGCAGGGAGGAGGAAAGGAGGGAGCTGGAGATGAGCAGGAAGACGAGAGAGCGACACTGATAGGGGAATTAGGGAATAAGAGGAGATGGACTTGGAGAAGGAGAGCAGCCACGAAACATGTGATCGCTTTGAAAGAGAAATGAGAAGATGCCGACCCTCTCTGTAAAATTAACAAAGGGACGACGTCAGTAAGGGGGCCAGATAAGATAATGTGGACAAGATAATAGGTGCGACGCCAAGCGGCCCAAGACGACAGGTGGGTCGCACATCAGACGAGGTGCAGCAGGTGAATGAAGAGAAGACTCACAGTGATTGAAAACGCAAACAGGAACAAAGTCGCAAGTGGAAAACAACAGGTGAGAAGAGAGCTCACTCAGAGTTGAGAGGAAGATCTGCAAAGATAGAGAAGAAAGAAAAGAGGCAGAGGAGGAGAGGATAAGAGATGGCGAGCGGAGCACACAGCAATTCCCTCACAGCAGTGTTGGTGAGGCTGTAATTTAACGCTCCGTCAGGTCGCAATCAGAGCCTGTGTGTGCATGCATGTGTGTGTGCGTATGCATGTATGTGTGTGTGTGTGTGTGCGTAGGTGTGTGTGTGTGTGTGTGTGTGTGTGTGTGTGTGTGTTGGCAAGCGAGCCGGGGGGGACAGTTAGACACACACCAGAGTCTGAGAGAGAGAGATGGGAGGGACGGGGAACACAAACAAATGAATAGATGAGCAGACGGAAGGGACCGGCAGGGCAGATCCCTGGGCTTTGTCGAGATTTTGTTTCTCCACTTCTCCGTTTAGGGACGTCGCTTTGGGACAGGAGGCTGAGTCAGACGAGAGAAGTGGAGAAGTAAAAGGTCGAGAGGGGAGGAAGTGTGTGTGTGTGTGTGTGTGTGTGTGTGTGTTGGGGGGGGGAGAGGGAAAATATGAACAGCCGCGGAGGCGTGCGGGTGTAGCGGATGGAGCGGAATTCAGTAGCAGGGCAGAAGAGGAGATATGAGGAGAGAGATGGATGAGCTAGGCAGGGGAGTGAAGGAAGAGCAAAGACTGGAGAAGACTGCTGTGGGGATCAAAGCAAAAAATGGGAGAGGGGAGCGGAGAGGGGGAGATGAGGAAAGAGGACATTTGGAGAGGGGAGGGGGAGTCAAGGAGAAAAGGGGATAAGAAGGTAGGTGAGGATTGGGGAAAGTAGAGAAAGAGATGGGACAGTAATGGAGAAGTGAAGAAAAGAGAAAAAAAAAAAAGAAACGCAGAGGAGAGGAGAGGGAGAGACGATGGGATTAGCAGAGAGGGCTGGAAAGAGAAGAGGAGAGGGAGAGCCATAAGGGAGGAGAGAGGGGACAAAAATGAGTTTCTTTTTTCATCCAGAGTAGAATAATCCCCACAAACTGCAGAGATAAATGGAGTTCAAAGGACTAGTTAGAATGTGGAGAAAAAAAAGGAATAGAGGCATTTTCTTGCATCTGAGCTCAGAAAAGAGTGTGAATGTAGTGTGAGATAACTGTTAGCTCGCAGATAGCAACAGCAACAAGAGGATAGCTAGCCATGGTATCAGGCTTTCTAATTAATGAATAACCAATGGATTTCTCATATTACTTAAAGTGTAAGATGACTAAAAACCCGGAGTGAAATTGAGCACATCAAAGTGAGCTAAATGTTACTGATGAGGATTAATCCAGACACTTCGGAACAACTATGAAATGCACTGTGTCCCTGTGAATGAAAGTAACTACTGATATGTAATACACCACATTTTGAATTTACCTTGCCAGGGTGAACGTAAACAGCTGATTCTCCCGATTCTCTCCCTATTTCTGCCAAAGGCAAGATGTGTTTCAGGATAGATAGATAGATAGATAGATAGATAGATGCAACAGTGGCTGTTCTCACCACAGATATACACTCACACATTTATATTTCTACTTCCAAGGACAGCCCAGCCACCTTGTATTCAATGCTGAACTCCCATAACACAAATCCATTCATTGTATGAACTTAACTTTTCATTTGTAGAACATCTTTTCAGGTTTCAATGACATTCAACACATCCGCCACACTAAAGCTGCTGAACAGGAGAAAAACAAACACACGCACATTGTCATCAAAATTATTTATTTATATCCACATCCTGACCAGAATCTGGGGAACACATTAATATTACAGATGCAATCACAACTCTTGTTTTGTTAAAACAGCATTCACAAAAGCTTTGCACGGCTGCCATCGAAAAGTTGACTTTGAAAAGTACCTTACCAGCTTTTTCATTTTTTTTCAAACCAATAATTGGATGCATGATTAAGTCGATGGATAAATCTGCAAATAACTGTAGACAGAGAACATCTGGCCAGCTGGAGAGAACAGGCAGCCAGGCAGGGAGACAGACAAACAGAAAGGCTTCATAGCACTGAGTCCATTTTTTGGCCTTGTTTCTCCAGTCTGAGCTATGTAAGCTGAGGGCTGTTTGCTAGCCTGAAAACACCACGCTTAATTCCACACCACATTTAGGCAGAGACATAAAACTGCCAAGCACAGATACTGATTGCTGGGAAATGTCACATAAAGTGATATTATGAATAAGGGAAGCAAACACTTTGTGCTGCGGGCCTCGTCCTAAATTGCTTTTAGTTGGAGGAAAACACTTAAGACCTCATTCCATTCAATTTGCTTGATACACTCCACAGCATATAAATAAAAATCAAAGTAAAGCAAATTCCACTATTTGTCTGAGATAAGGGTTATTAAGGATTATGGAGTTGAACATTTCAAATTTCATTTGGCCATTTTGTCTTGTCACAATATTTTTTTTTCCTGTCCTCTTGTTCTATTCTTTTCCTATTTCTTATAGCGTGGCATGTTGGTTATGCCTCTTCGTGCCTCTCAAATGGTTTTCTTGCCAGCTTCGGGGGTGCTCGCATATTATCTTTTTCCCTGAGGCACACGTTGGTGTGTGTGGTGAAGTTATCATTGTTGTATTATATAATGTGTGAAAGGTGTGTATATATATACTATTAATAATAATAATAATAATAATAACAATAATAGATTTAATTTATATAGCGCCTTTCAGGGCACCCAAGGACACTTAACAAAGTCAATACCGCCGTCTGCACCGCAGGGAACAGCACCCTCCGTCTAGATGTGAACTTGCGTCTGGAGGCTCCGTGCACACAGCAGGGGGCGACGCAGGAGACCCAGAGATCCAGTCCCAGCAATGGAGACCGGGGCGAAGCGACAGCAGAAGTCCAGGAGCTCCCGTGCTGAACACCCGCAGACCCCACCAGCAACGGCGGAGCAGCGACCATCCAACATTGCTGCGAGCCGGGAGAGACCACAGCAGCAGAGGAGAGCGACAACGGAGTCAAATGGTGAACAACCCCATGTGTGGGGAGGGAGGACCAGCAGAGCAGCGATGGACAGCCCACAGAACATCGAGTACGCCTGCTTAAAGGTTAGCGTTGTTATGCTAACAGCTGATCGGTGAGGCTAACAGCTGATCAGCGGAGAAAGTGAGTCCATGGAGCCAATTCTTCAGGTGTGCAGGCTTCGAAGGTAGTAGCAAAGCCTCAGAGCTTGTAAAGACAACTTCGCTTTCTTCTTTTAACAGAAAGAAGGCGTTTTGTCACGGATCGAGAAGCGGCGATATTCATGCCAGCGTCCTCTCGCATCCGGGTTGCCATGGAGTAATGAATTAAGTAATACGGAAGGTGGTTTATAGTTCATCAGTTGCAAAAAATGAAGAATGTGATCAGTATGTTGATTCACAGACATTAATGAACTAAGTGTTACCGAATGATTAATTAATATAGTATCTCCTAGCCAGTTCCCCAGTTACTCATCATCATCTAGTTTATGGTCCTTGGATCATAGTTATTAAGGAACTACTCATTAGCGATTCATTAACTTTCAAGTCGTTACTGATTCATTCCTTGCTCACATCTTAGTAACAACTCACATTTTTGTGAATCTTATTGAAAAGTATTATCATAGCTTTCCTCTATGTTTCCTCTTTCTCATTACCAGTAATGGAGAAAATGTATTAATCCATACTGCACAGAACTGATCATTTATCATACATACCGCATAATGAACAATATTTGCAGCCTGTTAAATATCATGCACACAAGGAAAAGATTAAGGATGTAAAATGCACACAGACACACACTCAAATGGCCACAACAAAAAACAAATGTATACGAGTGCCTAACAGCATATTAATCATCATGGCATGTAGCTGTGGTACACACAGACCGGCCTGTCCCAGCCTCAAAAACCCAGTGACTAATCACACCCTGGCTTTTCATACAGCTCATTTTTCATGCTAAAGAGAGACTCAGCAGTGTGATACTGGAGTCCAAGTAAACAGCACGCTCACAGAAAACAGGGAAGAACCCACTGAAATATCCTCACCGACACACACACACACACACACACACACATACACACACAGTCAACAGTCAGTAACAACAATGATGTGATTTAGTCTTTGGGATTTTGCAGAAAGTGATACTGTTGAGTTCTACTGGGTGTTAGAATTTTTTATGCTCCTTTTCTTGTTTGTTTTGTTCTGCTACTTTGTTTTATTGTCCCCACGATGACAGAAGCAAACTTAACATGTAACATCAACATGGGGGAGATGTCACAGTTTTGAAGTACTCCCCCTGCTTTCACACTAAAAGGAGGTGTTTAATTAGCCTTTAAAGCAGCTTGGTCCATAGAAAGTCATTACTAAGTGAGCTCCTAACCCTACTGGTATACTTCATAGTACAGCAGATGGTATTTTGGATGTGAGTGGGAAGACAAGAGGTGAGTTAAACGAGAGGAGGGGACGTGCTGTGTCAGATACAGCAGCTCTAACATGGCCAAGAGGAAAACCCTAGAGGAGGGTGGAGGAATCATCAAGGAAGAGGAAAGAAAGAGGTTTTGTTTATTGCTGTCTTTCTAGCAGACTATGCCATAATATAACCTGTAACCATAAAAACTTGGAACACACGCAATAAAGTGGAAATAGAGGCCAAAACTCTACAGGACTCTGGCTCGTCCTCCCACCCTGCCCTCCAGGTTCTGCTGCAAGATACTCCTGCTCCGCTGATGCTGTGAGGAGGGGGCTCAGTGTGGGCTCCTCAGACAGACAGGGCAGAGAGTGCAGACCCCCAGGAGGTTTGAAGAAAACTGTCTGACTCACTGCTGGAGCACACACACTCACAAAAAAAAGACACACTCGAGGAAATAGTGGAGTGGCAGGAAGAGATAACAATCACAGCAGGAGACAGTAGTCGCAGGAGAGGGTTTTAATCAATAAAAGGGTGCATTAGCAGAGTGCTAACATGCGCACCAAAGTAATAGTCCCTGTTAATCACTGGTTAACAGGAGTCTATAAAAGGTGAGGTGCCAAGTTAAATTAGTCATAGCGACATCTACTGAGGTGGGAATTACTGTACAAGCAAGCCGGAGCTTTAGGGACTACAAACATATCAATTACAGGGAGCCGGCGTAAAAAGCTAAGTAGTTCGAGTGTTCCAATAACAATGAAAAACAGGCTGACAAAGTGGAATAGCCCGTTTAAACCTGCTCCATATAAATAAGTAGCAGAATAGAACTTTGTAATACAGAACATTTCAAGAATAAAACTAGATCATGAACAGTGATATAGTTACAGTGTGCTGTCGTCAGAGCAGGCATGACACTAGCCTACCTGTGAGGTGCTGGTCCATGTCTGTCAATGCAAATGCATCAGCTTCCTCAACTATGTATGGCCAGCCAAACAACATCTCTGCAAGCATTAAACATAATCTGAGCATCCGGATGGAAAAAAACAAATCTCGTAATACCAAGAAATGAACTGTGCAGCCCAATTTGTGTTGACTCTACCCTCTAGCGCAATATCACAGAGCGCCATCGGAATTACAAAACGGGCACAGGCAGGACCGAATCTGCTTCTGCCCAGAAAATTACCTCGTTACCCAGCCCCAAGGTCACTGGGCCCGATCGGCACACTGGGCAAAATCTTCCAAATCTTTCAATCAAAAATTAGGCCCGTGGTGTGAAAAGAGCGAGCGTGCACAATCACCAAAGAGGCAAACAGAGGCATCACAATACACTTGGACTTCTGGTGTATATTTTACTTCATATTTCTATTCTGGGCATTTATGCAAAGTAGCACCACACTGATATGAGTAATCAGACGTGGAAGTTTCAGATTAAGTCTTTACATTTGTTACCATATCAACCATTGTTGTCGAAAAGTGAACAGAATTTTCTTTAATATACGTTCTATATTTGATAGATATATTTCTATATTGTCTATATCTAATAGGTTTGTTCATATATAACATTTATTTCCCCAAATTATATTTTTGTTGACATTGTCAGATGTACAGAATGAGATTACATTGAGTTTATAAATATATGTACTTTATAAACTGACAAAAGAATCACATAGAACACATAGCAGACCACACCATTAAAACAAAACACAGATATACAGCATACACTAGTTAAAATGTCAGCCAATAGCAGCAAATAGGTTATATAAATATACCAGAGGTAGTAGCAAGTTGTTCCTGATGCAGTCATTCTGTGTCCAGTGCCTGTATGGTACAAGGAATAAAAGACTTCTTAGATAGAGTATGTTCTGGCTGGCCTTTTGGACCCTGAGTCAACGGCCAGATGGGAGCGAATAAAATTCTGAGAACTCTGTGTGTGAGATATCAGGCGCTTATCTGGTTTGCCCTTCTACATTCAGCACTGTCAAATATATTGCAAATTCGTTTTTCGTGACACGCCAGTCGCCTTCCCTGCAGTATCGACAATTCGGGGGCAGCTTGTTTTTGCCCTTTGCACTCAAGTTGCTCTGGCAAGCTGTTACATTAAATGATAAACTACTTTCAACCAGGCTCCTGTATACCATTTCAAGTATATGTTGGCTAGCACCAAAGCTTCCCTTATTCCAAACTGAAAATAGTTGCTGATTGCTCTCTGATTAAAAGTTATGGTCTGATCAGTTATGGTGCTCAGGTACTTTGTCCAATGTTCAGACTTTCTGTTCTGGCAGTGTGTGCAAATCAATGCGTTTGTGATAGTGCAAGACATTAGGCCTAAGAAAAAGGGGGTAACATCTTACATGGTTAGAATATAAGTTAGTGTCCCCTCATGCTGAAAAAAATGTGTCACCATTTTCCCAAGATGACATTTCACTGACTCCGACAACAGGCGGCTGATGCATCATCACTTACTGCTCGGGACACCGAGGCTGTACGCTGAGGTAAGAACTGATGAGGAGCAGGCTTCAGTTAGAGCTCACAACTTTGGTTTTTCTGATTTGAAAACATTTCATAGGACTCTGGACTTCAGTCTTCAGTCAGGCACTCTGCTCTGTTCATGCAGTAAATTCACCAGCCCCTGAATTTTAGCAGCAGAGCAACACATTGTGTGTGCAGAAACACATTTTATCGTGAGTACGTGTGCAGGAATATAAATGTGCATTCCGGTGATCCATCTTCACTAGTGCTCCAGGTAGTGTGAGAGGGGAAGAGGAGAGGAGAGAAAATGCTGTTACTCATCACTGATACCATTGTTACTGAAACATATTACAGACATTATATACTGTAAACTGGACTCTAAATCATAACTTGTAAGTTCTGCTTTAGTGGGGTGTTATTATACCCAACAGGTATAATAGTGCAAACAATTTAGGCATCTGAACTCAAAAACTTGAATCATTACACCAGGCTGGTGGGCGGATGTTCACTAATAGCATTTTGTTACACTGATCCAACCCTAAAGACACAACAAAACAACTGGAGCGTGTCATTAAACAGGTCTAGGTGCAACAGGTTATACAAAGGTCAAAGTCAAACAAACAGATGAGTCGGAGCAAATGATCGATCACGTGTTCAGTATCGGGGAGGGTTCAGAATCAGCAACCCAGTGGCTGAATTTGATGATTAAGAAGTGGAATCGCTACACCTTTATGCACCGCTGTTGGCAGCCTGGTTGCAAT
Organism: Sparus aurata; assembly: GCF_900880675.1. NCBI lineage: Eukaryota > Metazoa > Chordata > Actinopteri > Spariformes > Sparidae > Sparus > Sparus aurata. The sequence goes on along the minus strand of NC_044188.1, from coordinate 18,179,519 downwards.
GTGGGCGGTCCAACACTCACTCTCAGTCTCCCACTGAGACTCGCTGCAGGGTGAAGGATGTAAAAATATTACTTATTTGCATCCACAATGGCAAGTGCTATTAATAAATGCAGCGGTATTCTTATCTAAACCCAGAATTGAGCCCACATTCACGTATATAAAAGCCTACCTGCTGGCGTCCATTCACCGACGAATATAGAAGGTAAAATGTACTTGTGCATGCACAACGAGCACACCTACAATACATCCATCCTGTCAGTGACAGAGGCATGATTTAAGCCGCCTGCCTTCTTTTTTATAATAGACATTAGGAATATGTTGCTACATTGCATGGAGGGATTTCATGGCTTGGATATGACATTAACATGACAGAGGGAGAGGTGACAGGACATTAGAGGAAGAAAGAGAGGCAAGAGCATGGGACACAAAGGCAGTAGCAATTAAAAGAGACGTTGTTAGACATGTTTATTCTAATTAGACACAGCCAATCAATCTTCCTCCACCTGATAGATATTAGCGTCATAAACATCTTGGAAACAATATGAATGCTCAGCAGCACTGTGTGAAAGCCATCCATCTTTCTTAAAGACCCATCGATCTCCGTCTTCCGCAGCCTGCTGCACAGCAGCCATGGCTACATAGTTGTGGGCAAAGGAAGTGAATGGGTTGAAGGGGCATTCCCATTATAATCCCCTTGCTTGGCTGGTCCTTTGGCAGGTGCACTGAAAATAGCTGGCGCTGAGATGTTTCCTGAAAATCCATGAGCGTTTTTGAATGGAATGGAGTTTCTGCTTTAAGGGGCACCATTAGCGGCGTGAGTCACACCTAGGCCGTTTGTGTTTTCACGAACAGCGAATGTGGCCAGACCACTATTTAGTCCAGTAAGCTTCTTTTCCCTGAGAGTGGCTTCTGTTGAGTGTTTTAGGAGAAAAAACAAACAAAATATGCAGCATGTTTTCTACCAAATTAACTTCATTTGTCATAGTTGGCTGTGACAGTGGTCCTAATGGGTGGTGGTTGGCGGAGCCTTCTGTCCTCGTCTTTTAATTAGAAATTAAAGATGTAGAAAGAAAGATTTACATCATTTAATAAGTCTCTGTTGGTCTATTGTACATTATCTCCTGTTACCTTGCCCTGTTATATTAAACAGGTCAATATGCAATCTGAATATAAGCAACAGGTATGGCCCTCTCAGCTCATTCAAACTCATTTCCAGGGATCAGCATCGTTACGAGAACAGTGATATACTGTATTTCTTTTTGGCATTCACTGGCTGTAGACCTTCTCAGTTGTTTAGGTATGAGGATGTGTTGCGTATTCTATGAAATAGATGGTTGCTTAAAGAAATTTCTTATAGATGGTGAAGGATTCCTGCAAGGAATGTTTTTGCCTCTAAGTTGCGCATTTTTACCAGGACTTTAGTGATCCCCTAACTTTACCGTTAACTCCACCATTAAGCCGACATTTTTCCTGCTGGTCAAAATGTGTTGAAAGCTATTATATGGCTTGCAGGCAAACTTTGTACAATCAAGATGAGTTGTAACAGCTTTAGTATTCCCTTGACTTTGACACATCACCATCCTCAGGCCTCAGCTGCACGAAGTTTAAGGTAAAAATGTTAGCCTGCTAACACGCTAAAGTGGTGAACTTGGGTTACATCATATCTGCTTACAATAAGCATGTAAGAACTGGTGTTACCATGTGGCTCACATAGACCTCACAGAGCCTGTATAGTCTTAGCCTTGTTTAACACAGAGAAATATCAGACAGAAAACGGTGCCAAACAAAACATGTAATGTTGATGTTTCATCTTATGTCAGACTCTTTAACTACATATTTAATACTTGTATTTCTTTAGCACCGTGAATCACAGTGGGTGTACAGTTTATTGGGATCAAATTGATCAAAATTGAGTAAAAATTAAAAATTGAAAAGTCTCAGTTGAGTATTGGCACTTTTATAGGTGCTGTGACAACCTTGGTGAAACATTCAGGGCCGTAAATAAAACATAATGACCAGGCGCGTTGTATTAATATTCAGTGTTTTACAAACTAGAAACAGCATGTGCCATCTTGCTGAACAATATGTAGTGCCTGATTTAAAACACAGCTATCAACTCCAGCTTTGCACCCCTTTTATTCGAGTGTAAGTTTTCACAGAACTCCCCGCCTGTTATCAGAGCTATTCTCTGAAAAGAATAAGGAACCTTTTTAAAATGAACAACCTCAATTACTAATGACAGATTATGTTTTTTTCGTGTACGTGGATAGTTGTCAGTGGGATGTGGGATGGAGTTTCAAATAGACTGTCATGCTTTAAGGTTTGGAGAAGTGATGATTTTGAATCTAAGAATGGTTCTGCACCGATGAGTCTGTGGATGTCAGAGGAAGCAGCAGGTCCCAGTTGTTTCTGTGCACTCAATAGACAATTCAATATAGTTGAATCCCAGGCCTCCTAATGTAAAACAAAAACAGGACATTGGGAAGGTCAGATAGAGCCACTCTGTGGAGTGAAGTGAATGGAAATGAGCAAGTGAGCACAACTGATGTTGTCAGAGCAAAGTGGCCCGTGGATGAGGTTGTCATGCCTGACAACATACTGCCCCTTTTCAAAAAAAATAAATGCTTTGCCAAAAGGACGAAGGTCTCTCAGGGCAGCATTGTGTTTGTTGGCATTTACCATACCCTGTCTGAACCGTGGAACCATCCATGCGCACAGTGGTGTACAGTGTCCCCTCCTCTATCTCTCTTCGGCCTTAAAAGAATGATAGGTGCTTTAAAGAGCGAGAATTCACAACGGCTACATGTTCAGTGATGCGGGAGCAGATAATTGTACAAGTGACATGGGCGCCGTTAGTTCTGAAAGGGTAGATTAGAGCACAGGCTGCCCTATAGATGACATTACACCGTCATTAAACAGACAGTGGTTACATCCTCTCTCACAGAGAGTGGGAAGGAAGCTGTTTTCTTTTTTTTTTACTTACATGGTCTTTTTATCCAGCACTGAAGAGGGAACAAGACCTGAAATAGAAGTGTGCCATTATCAGATTCATTGTGTCATTATAGAAGTTATATTGACATATCTCTGCTTTCTATGCTTCCCACAAAATTCTCACATCAGAAGTGTTGAATGAAGAATGTGCCTGCTGTTTTCTGTTTTTTTAGATCTGGACTGTGGAGCTCCTATAGACGCTCTACTGTAAAGTTCTATTTTTAACCCCAGTGATTCGTTTTTTTTTTTTTCAATTCAGCACAAGGCAATTTATATCATCTGCCAAGGCTGCCTGTGCGATGTTAAAGCAGCTGCCAGGACCTTTTACATTTCTCTGTGGACAAATGAGCAGATCTAAATGTGACTAGCGCGTTCATTCGTTTTGAGGCATTATTTTTCATATTATTTTTCTTTTTTTTATCACAACTGTTTGCAGGATGCATAAGCTCAAGTACGTCACTTCAATATTCATATAAACAACAGAGGAATAAAACTTGATCGTTCATTGATTAAATGTTGTATATGAATAAGAACAAGCTGTACAGTGTGCTGTAAGGAATCAGCGTTCGCCCTCAGTCTTGCTCTGTTTGTATTCTACTGAGTTCTCTTAAAAATGTCGGTCTTGAATGAGCTCGTCCTTGTAGCCCTTTTGTTTTGATTACAGCAATTTAACCAACCATTATTGATCAATTAAGGACCACAACATTTTACTATGGGGGTGGACACCTGTCTGATCTAATGTAATGCAATCCAACACAACAAGCCCAGAAGAGATACTTTGTGAAGCTTATTATGTGAAATTGTTGTTGACACTGTGTCAGAGAGATGTTTGCTCAGCTCTATGGTAATTTCTGAGGCTGCAGTTTGGAAAGCTGTATTGGATCACTTTACACTGCGAGACATTAGGAAGTGTTTGTGCTACTTTCTGTCACAGACCAAGGCTTCTTACCTAGCAGGAACGATGGAGAGTGTTTCTCAGCTGCTTAGAGGACAAAGACAATGGATTCCATATTTTGTTTCCCCCTTAAAAAGGAGGGGGGGGCACTCAAGCAAGGACTGTTTAGGCCCAGGACAGAGGGGACGGGGCACCACATACTTGCCACCACACTCGTCACATTACTGCTCTGGTCTCTGGAGACTACTAGATGCACTTCCATCACTGCGGCTGTCTCGACAAAGCCTGGCAGTCAGCGCACTGTCGCGGGTCTGAAGTCCCAGTGGTAATGCACTCATGGCTGACGACGAGCTGATGCGGATCGTTGGCTGCAACCAGTAGGCGGCAATTCAATATAGGCCAGCATTGACTTGTTGTCTCAGAGTTGAAGAAATATGGCTGAGGAGCAAAGATGTTGGCTGTTTTGCTTGTTGACAAAAGAAAAAGTTCATAATTTTCAGCTACTTAATCACATCCAACACAAAGGACGTCTGTATGCATGATGGTCTGTTCATTCCAGCATCATTAATAATCACAGTTTCCCCGTAGTTACTCCCGTTGATTGCCAAAGAATGGTTTTAATATAAATATCATGGTAATCTGTGATTAATCACTGTGAGAACCCTGTTTCCATTAAACCAAGATGAAGAAAAATAACCACATGTTTTTATATCAGTGAGGAAGTGGTGATGAGGCAAAGCCAAAATGCTCATCCGGAGCCCAGCGGTAGGAGAGGCTCTTCAGCTCCGATCAACATGCTAATAAACCAATCAGGTTCCCATTTGGTGCTAATCAGCCAATCAGAGTATTTGTTCCTGTCTCCTATTTCATGCTGGGATCATTCGTGGAAGAAAGATGACTGATGGGCTCACACACACACACACACACACACACACACACACACAGAGAACTTAAATAGGCAGATGATGTTCAGACATATCATTGAAATAACTATGGGTAACCATAAATCATCTGTCTCTCAGGTGAACAAACCACAGAAGAGTATAATGGCAAATTTAAAGATTCAATACCGACTACATTTACACTATTTCTGTTATCAGACCATCAGGGCAGCACGGTCGAGGCTGTAGCCACCACTGAGGACTGAGGCCACATCCTTATTATTGTTTCGAGTTTGGGAGTGGGGCCTTAACCATCCTTAGCCTTTTCAAAAATATTTTGTTGATCATCAGAGATAGCAATGTACAACTATTTTGGGGCAGGATAATCGTTACCTGACATTTTCATACTGTCCCAAAGATTAAAAGAGACACACAGTGTATTTTGCATCTCTCTGGAGGTCATTATGTGTCTCTGTGATAATTTAACAAGAGGTGGCCAATTGCATTCCAGGGCCCTGCTACCTCCGGCACCTCTGTCACACAGGCCTTGTCCATCATTATCAACTTTCCCACCAGAGTTGTTAGTGATCCATTTCAGTCCCCCAGCACCGGGAGGCAGAGTCCCTGATGCTCCCTCATCAGCCACCAATCACGCCCTGCTGGTTCCTCTAAGTGCTTCCCCTAAAACTATTGTTCATTGGAAGCTGAGATTCATACTCTGTGATCTTGGCACGGCGGTTCTACTAGCAGTCCCAAGGTGATGCCATCCCCGGCAGTTACATCCAGCTGCAGCCCCTGGGGCAGTCGGTCTCCAAGTGTGGGACGGAAACAGGCTGCATGTAAATTACATTTCGGATCCTCACCATTGAGAGTAACCATGTTGATGCTTTAGTGTCTATTCTTCAAAAAGGGATAGCCTCTTCTGGCCCTACATGGGTGGTTGCTCAGTAAGTCAACATGTATGACCCCTGCACTCCTAATGACCTTCCAACTTTTAGGTCACTCTTTAGATCTCTGAAATCTTTGGATCATGGCCAACAGTCTTTAAAAGTCCTCCATGAGCGCGGGTGTAGAGACCCAGTCAAAACTCTCTCCTGTAATGAAACGAAAAAAGCGTGAAGGCCAGCCAATCTAGACACCCAGCAAATTACAAAAGAGGGATGTATTTGCCTAGCAGGTCTCTTAGGCCGCCTGCTTTGGAAAGGATTCTGTAATTGGTGCACAAAAAGGCCACAGAACTTGAGTTCTTAATAAGGTAGAGGAAAATAGAGCTGAGCAATGTTTTGATTAAATCGTTAATCAAGTACACACCCAGCGATGTCTATCAGGCAGGTAATGAGGTTTTTAGCTGCATTATATATACTGAGGAAGTCAAAGAAAGGGCCCGTTGTTGTTTATTGTATTGACTTCGAAGCAAACACACACACATAGACCTAAAAACAGCATTATTTTCGTACCTCTGACAAAAGACACTAAATATTTGCTTTTTATCACCTTGGACGTTAAACTGCTCGGCTGTGGCACATCATATACCACCAGCTTGAGATAAAGCCCACACTCGGCTGGACTGACAGGTTGAAACACTGAGTTGTGCGCACCCATCATCTGTATCCCTCTCTTCACCAGTTTCTTCACTTTATCAGTCCAGTCTAAATAGAGCACCGGCCGTCATATTCCATATGGCGGAATTATCTCACAGCCTTCAACTTCCCCCGTCAGTCAATCCGCACTCGTTTACCGAGCAGGTCCCAGCAGTCGCCAAGCCACACGCTCCTGTCATGCAGCATAAATAGAAAGTGTGAGAGAGAGAAACTAGGAGGGAAGACTGGAAGAGCGTGGTGAGTGTTATGCTTGCACACAGCTGAGCTGACTGCCTCATGCGATCCATCTCCGTCACACCATTTCCAGCACACTGACAGAAGATATACTGATGGCAAAGATACATTTATATGTCTCTTATTCTGCTCCATTACGTAAAAAAAAACAAAAAAACTTTGATCTCCAGGACTGGCCGAGTGTCTGGACAGAAATTTAAAAAGACTAGATGGAGCAAAAATCTGAAAATAAAACAGTATAGAAGAGTGCTGTACGGATGAGCACTGATAGAAGTCCATATTCATGTGCTAGTGCTGTGTAGCCACCTACTTCATCATGGTACCTGTGATGCCTGTTGCTATGGGCACCAATCAATTGATAGAAGTTCTCTCTCTCTCTCTCTCTCTCTCTCTCTCTCTGTCTCTCGCTCTCTCTCTGTATGGTATGTCATTAATTTGAAAGGAAGCTGCTGTGAAATGTAAATAGCTACAGCTACAGTCAGTCAAAGTCTCAAGGTTAATGGCGACAGGTGTTTTTTTTGTTGTTTTTTTTTCAAATTCATGTATATAATCCCCCTGTGTTTTTCTCATTTTATACTGCAGTACTTTTAAGTTGAAATAAAACTAAATGGAAAAGGAGTGTGAGAACCTCAACTTTTACACCAAGGACGAAAAGCGTTCAAGTCAAATGAACATTTTTAAACCTACCGAAATCTATGACAACAGCCAGGATTGAGAAATCACGAAATTATATTAGTTTGTTTGAACCATCATTTCAAAACTGGACAAATGTGTTGTGCTGCTATGCTTGAATACCACTGACCCAATTACATCTAAACAAAATGTCATTCTTTATCCTAAATTAAAGTATATCTGTAAGAATAAATGTAAGATACTTCTGGATAACGGCATCCAAACCATGCATCGTCACATTTACACCTCTACTTGAAATACATTCTTGCAACCTTGTTTGTGATCGGATTTCAATATACAGATTAACTTTGGCATAGCTGGCAAACTCATCATCAATAGAAATGGGGTGCCCCAGGGCAAGGAAAGCAATGCCTTTTTTAATCACTTTTCGCCAAGACTTTCTGGCTTCTGCTGCTCCTGGTAGCTTTGGCTAGGCTTGCTTAAGCTAGCAGGGCGAGGCGGAGTTTGGTGATCCCTGAATTTACTGGCTGCGACATCTTTCTCACAGTTGGGGTCTCGCTGTACAGATTTACACCCGGCTAAGATCTGATCACACTGAGCCTCCGAATAAATGAAACCAGTCCAACTCCATCTCCTTATGAGGATCATGTGACATTATTGAAATCCCAACAGCTTCTAAATGGACCCAGATGTGAGAGTCTCAGATAAACTGCTGTATCCGGGGCCAAGGACGAAATTTTGATTTCAGAGGTGGGGGACACACAAGTATTTTTAATAAAACTCTAACTCTTTCAGTGCTTTGTAATTGATGAGGAGGATCTTGAAGTGCATATGCTGCTTTATTGGGAGCCAGTGAAGGTGTTGCAGGATGGGTGTAACACATTTCTTTGAGTACCGTAAATTTCCAAATAATAGCCGGATTTCAATTAACCGCAGGGTCCCCTTTAAACACCGGGTGCAGGTGTATATTTTGATAAATAACCGCCGGTTCCAAATCTAATTCTAATTATTATTTTTTTTTAAGTCAAGGAAGAAGACGTGACCACTGACACTGCACGTTTTTCTTCTTCGCCTTCTTCACGAGTTGTGCTGCTTTCTGTCAGTCAGTATCACACTGATGATCGCCATGGCTCCGGTACAGCAAAAAAATAAAAAGTACGACTCGAAATTTAAATTTTCTGTCGTAAAATATGCAGAGGAAAACTCAGGATAAGCAGCCGCAAGACTTTCTCCGTCGACCCCAAGAGAGTGAGAGAAACTGAGCTTCAGCGTCTGTCCGAGGAGGACAGCAACAGGGCCAGGCTGCCTGCTGGAGGGAGGAAGAAGGCGAGCGAGGAGCCTGAGATAAACATTATCATATTATAATATTATCAGCAAACGGGCATGCCACGAGAGAGTGTCCCTCAAAATGATCAGGGCGATGGAGAAACAAAAGTACGCCACCGTCAGTGACAGATGAGGAGTTTGCTACGAGTGCTGGTTGGCTGAATCATTTCCTCCGCCGCAACAACTTCACTTGCAGAAGACGCACAACTATTGAATTAAACGCCTGTCCCAAATTGCCATCTGGTCCCAAATAAACGCCTGGACTGTTAAGTGATTGAAACAAATAAACGCCCCGGCTATTATTTGGTAATTTACATCCTGGCTGCACCTAATTACCAAACACACATACACACACGCGCGCAATAACACACGCACATATGCACATGGACACCGATTCAAACGTTAATGTAAATGAAACCTCTGATATCACAATCCCTCTAGCGGACGTGACCCAGGCAGAACAGACGCCCAACTTACAGTGGCAGATTAATAAGGAGTCCTGGGCAACAAGCAGACCGGTGTGCAAGGTAGTGTTGTGTCGGTCGCGAACGTGTCGTTCAAAAGAACGAATCTTTTCAGTGAACGAAGTGAACGAAATCACTTCCTGAACTGATTCGTTCCTTTCTCAGTTCAGTTGAGCTCAGCAGCGAGCATGCCGGCTGGGAGTGGAACTGCCACGACTCACACAGAGAACTGTGAGGATACGATTCACGTTTGCGCTGATTCGTTCATGATTCATGAACCTACTGCATACAGAGAACTGTCGCTGATGAGGTGATTCTCGTTCACGTACTGTGCTGAAAGTGGCGCTGTGTCACTCACTCACTCACTCAGGGCAGAGGAGTTGATTCACGTCCAGTAACCTACTGCTACAATTAGCGTTGTGTTGCTAACATCTGTGTAGCTTCACGTTAAGTGATTTTACTGCACAGTAAAACTCACTAACGTTCGCGAACGTGATTCTCAGCAGGTAACGTAATTCACGTCCTCAGCAGGTCGTTCGCGAACGACGTACTGGTGTCCCTCCCTCGTTCGCGAACGACCTGCAGAGGAGGTGATTCATGTTTCATGTTACATGAATCACCTCCGCAGCAGGTCGTTCGCGAACGAGGGAGGGACGCCAGTACGTGAATCTCGTTCACGTACTGTGCTGAAAGTGGCGCTGTGTCACTCACTCAGGGCAGAGGAGTTGAATCACGTTCAGTAACCGTGCTGCTAAAACTAGCGCGGTGTTGCTAACATCCGTGTAGCCTCATGTTGAGTGATTTTACTGTGCACAGAGGACACTTTCACTGTGTAATAATTTTAGTGCATGTATACCACTCAAAGCAGCGCTGCGTCTCCAGCAAATGATTGTGTACTATAGTCTGTGAACGCACCGTCTCTCAGTAAGTGAACGGGAACCTCAGGGCTGATTAATGAACTGAATGACGGATCGTTTGGCTGCTTATCAGTTCAGGGAGTTGGAGAGCACTGAACGATTCGGTGAATGAATCTTTTGAACAAATCATTTTAATGAATGGATTCTAGAGATTCAGTTCAGTAAAAGGAACTGCCGTTCCCATCACTAGTGCAAGGAGTGACAGCAGGGACGGCCAATCACACAGGAAACGGCAGAGCCAATCAAGGAGCTCTCGAGGAAGTTACTAAACACATTCACTGCTATACACAAAAGAGGCAGTTCAGAGAACAAATAATAATAAGATGCTTGGTCTAAACTGATGCCAAAAGGTGTAAAAGTAAATCCTTTACAGCACAAATCCTGGCCTGAATAATTCAGACTGATCTGTGCTGCCCTAATTGCATCACACGTGTGTGATATTTATGACAGAACACACCAGCGTGAATCTGACAGAAGTGTGTCTATGGGGACAAGCAGATACTGCTAATAGCCAAAGCAGTGAATTTAAAATGAGGTATGTATGGACATCCGCCACAACTGTTGTTTTGATTAGTGTCATATATAGGAAAGCACCGGTTCCTGTGAGACTACAGGTCCTGCATCACTGGATGTGTATCTATTTTTCAAGCTTAGTGTACGGAACAAAACTATGAGGCACTTTTGGAGAGTTTTTCAGATGTGAGAGAACATTTTCTAACAACCTCAGGTACCGAGATCAGCTTTGAGCTGCCATTTCATCAATTCATACACCCTGACATTTTCAGCCATTACTTATAACAAATGCTGCAATTTCATAAAAGCACTGTTCTAGACTGTTGCTACGTTTGCTTTTATATGTGATAAGTCAAATCACATAGCATTAAGGAGTGGGTTGTTTGTCAGCCACTCAAGGTTTTGCCTGGCTTTGTCTGTCGGGCCTTAAAGCTCTGTTTTTGTAACTCAAAGCACAGCACTAAGCCGAGGTTGTGGCACAGGTCAAGGAAGCAAAGACTTTCTTTAATAATTGTTCTGATAATGTTTAAAGCTGAGATGAAAATGATTGTAGCTGACTCTTGGTGAAAGCCTAACAACAATGTACTTTTTCCTCTTGTTAGTACTTTTTAACTATTGATATGCGATTACAGCCGCACTATGTACTTACAGCTACCAGCAGAATTTCCTGCATTTTGAACTATATGTCAAATGAAAACAACTGTTTGCCTCCTGGATCATTTCTAATTAAAAGGACATAATACTGTGCTTTCTTATTGTTTTCTAACATTTTCAACTGACTAATACAATCATTTTCCAGTTATATTTGAAGCCCAAAACACAGTATTGATCAAGCTGAATCGAATTTAGCCCCAGCATGTCTGGACAAATATGTTGCACTATTCTGCTCTAACACCAGTGAACCAATTGCACCTAAACTGAGAGTATGTATACGCAAATAAATAAATTGCCCCAGGTCAAGGAAAGCAATGTAATTTCTAAATAATGTAATAATCTCATTATTTCTAATAATAATGAGACAAGACTTCTTAGTTACTGCTACCACTTGTAGCTTTTGCCCAGCTTGCTTTAGTGAGCAGGAAAAGACTGAGTTACGTGACCTTTCAACCTGCTGGGCAGAGGATTTGCTTGAGAAAAGCCGACAGCAGTGGTCAAAGACACCATGTGTTCAGGTTGTCTGTCCCATTCCTGTGAATGCGATATCTCAATAAATTTGTCAAGGATGTTGTAGGAATGTCTACTATGACTTTTAGGAGGAACTGATTGGAATTTGCTGGCCAAAGGTCAGAGGTCAAGGTCACTTACAAAGTACATGTTTGCTCTGAATTAATATGATCATTACAATAAATGCACTGTGACATATTCTGTCTGTAGTCCCAAACCAGGTGTAAAGTTGGCACCCTTAAAATCGGTACTCAGACTGCACACATCCTCCAATCCAGCCTCATTTTGATCTGAACTACACACCTGTCAAAGTCCCATGATAGTGCATATTGCACTACTGTGATGCTATTGTGTTGACAAAATCTGTATATGGAGAGAAATATAAACACCTGGCAGCGCTTAATACTGCTTCTGTGGTAGTTTCAGCAGCAACAGTTGTCTCCAGGACCTAATTTTGCCATGATGACAAACACACACACACACACACACACACACACACACACACAGATTCTCAAGGCAAAAATACAGAACGTGACAGCAAGACTTGGTAACCACTTCCAAATGTCCTGCGGCTGATCAGTCACATTTAGATGCTCCGTGTGCATTTATAGCTTCTTTATCCAGATACTGATTTCATTGTAATATGAGGTGTTAACAGGGCATGGAAGACCAGTGTCCTCTTCTTGATCTGCATGTACAGTATTGATTTCTTTTCTTTTTTTTCTCTCTAGCATCTGTTGGGACGTGTCAGAACAGAAGTATTTCCTGGCTTCTGTACGAAGTAAAGTTGAGTGGTGATTTCACACCCTAAGGCAAGGACACAAGACAGGAAAGCAAAATAAAATTTAACAGAGAGTTTTCTACGGACCAGACTTGTGTCTCTTCGAGTGGGTGTCTCCTCTCAGATGTTTGCGTTTGAGTGTGAGAGAGTTGATTCTGTCGGGCCCACGGAGTCCATTAAAGGGATTATGAAGATGTGTGTAGCCTCGCTGACAGTCGTTCAGTGCTTGGGAGTCAAGAATATTATGGCTGCCATTATCAGATCACCAAGCCAACGGGACACGTCACACATCATCCCACACAAACAGGACATAGTAAACAGCATTTGATACCATGTCTCACAGCACACCACTGCCCATTAGGAGGGATACGGACAACTGCTAATGGACTGTCGCTCATCATAAAAGTACTAAGCTAAATGTCGCGAAAATATTACACATGCAGAAGCTGCCAAACGCTAACGAAACATCACACACTGGGAAGTATAGGCCAAACACAAATGTCATGTTACTCATGAAGACGAGTGCCAAGAACTAACAAAACACTGCATGGAATGTGCGGGGCAGACGTGAGCGGTGCAGAAGAGATTAGAAAGAAAAGGACAAACAGCGACCGCGCATTATGAATACAAAACAGAGCATCCGCACTTACGCAATACCGTAGAATTGAATGGGGCTAATGGGAGTATAGGATCACATATTAGACACAATAGGCCAAATGCTAAAAGAGCGCATCATGAATACGCCTCAGAGGGAGAACTCAAATGGAAAAGATGGACTAATGCTAATATATCACACATGAAAAACACATGAAAACTTTAAAATGCACATAATAAACGACACATCTAATAATAGCAGTTACTATCACACTCGATGTATATGCATTATACTTTATTAGAACAGCCTGGACAGTGTAACACGGCCTGAGGGAAGCAAACAAGTCAGAACACATTCTAAAGCCTTGACATAATGCATCTTCGGGTGAGCAGTGGCAATAAACTAGGAGCAGAAACTTTATTCATGCCCCTCTTCATCACACATTATAACAGGACATTGCACATAAACAACACAGCCTAGCGCTGAGTAGATGCCACGCATTATGCTAAGCTACGGCTGAAAACCAAATGCATCATCGTATCAGAGACAATTTGCTCACCCTGGCAGCCAAAGCAGCCGCATGTTGGCTCATTTTTCAGAGGAGGGAGCATTTGGATGGTGAAGAGAAGCCGAGTTGAAGCGTCAGACACTAATGTCAGGATATCAGAATGGCTCGACGGCCTCCCTCGTCAAGTGTGTTTGGGTAACAAGACAGAGCAGCACCTCTTAATGAGAATCAGGCAAAAAACCTTGCTAATGCGATCCCATATACTGCGCTGAACATCGTTAAGACAAAGTGGATGGAAAGTGACTTGAAAGAGGTAAATGGCTCGTATGAAAGGAGTCCTATAAGAGATGGAGTTACGTAAAAACATAAATGGATGTACTCAGAGCTCAGCCGCACTGAAGAGAATTCTCTTTGTCCCTATTCTGCTGCCGTGGCCCTCAGCTGAGGCGGGAAAAACAGATGATGGAGAAAAGAACGGAGAGCAGGAAGAGGAGGGACGCGACTGATTGTGGAGGTGCAGGCACAGCTGGAGTGGTTAAATTGGTTTCAGAGTTATTGTTTGTCTGCTTAACATTTTAATTCATGATGTAATTATTTGATTACGCCAACTACAAATGTTATCAGATCACTGACGGCGGCTATTGTCCCACACACAATGGGAAATTAAGTTAGAATGGACTCGACTTTAGGTTGTCATCAGTTTCTATAAGAGCAGATCAGGCGAAAAGAGGGTAAAATAAAGAGAAGCAGGGATGAGGGGGTTGCATGTGGAGTATGTAAATTCATTTGATTTCATGCTGCATGCCTCTGTTCCATTTCCAGCACCAACCTACCTCTCCCCCCCACCTTCCCGAAGTCGAGCTGCTTAGAATTTGTGCTTAACGTGATTCATGTTCCATCTAAATGAATTAACTCGAGCACATTGTTTAACAAGTTGCACCCAGTCGGATTTCCAGCCTGACAACGGAACCGAAGGCATGTTCTGTCCCGAAACAAATACGGCGACGTGGCCCAAGATAGAATCTGCTGAAAACATTCCTCGACGCATTAGCATATTTTAATAACTTGAGTTAAATCGTTAATTCCCGTGAAAAAAACATAATTTGCACTCGCTGATAATCTCACTGATCTACAATTTGTGTACGATGGTAAATACAAATGTACGATTCAATATCAGTATGTGACACGCCGCAGTAAGATTGTTCCTTCAGAGCTTCAGTAATTTGCCTTCTGTTGAACAACATGCTCATGTCACTCATTTTACATTGCAGTCGGTACAGCAGTGTGCTTACTTTTACCCCCAATTTCCACTGGATACGTGTCCGCTGCGTTGCAGCTCCGATCCGGTTTTGCTCCGCCGTCCGCCCTCCGGCAATCCCCACCGGTTGCGGTTTGAGTCCGCTGCGGCGCAGTACGGTAGACAGCTGGCTCACGAGGCAGAGGAGTTCCCGCGATAATCACATGATCACTCACGACCACAGTTATAGGTCTGTGTTATTAAAAACAATAACACGAAGTGTTCCCGACCAAAGGATCAGCAGAAGACCTTGTGTTTGTCTCTTTTTTGAGATTTGTGTGCTGGTGTCAACACGAAGTGTTTTATTTTGAAAGGTAACCGGATGCTGTTTGTTATTTTAGCGCTTGACTTCCTGTCTGCTCGGTGCTAAATTCAGCTGAATTGCTGCGTCGTGCTCCGGCATCCGACAGATATAGGAGTCCTGTGTATCTGTGCCGGAGGGCTCCAGACTGCCGGAGCTGGGACGGAGCAGATACGCAGCGCAGCGGACCTGGTGGGGATTGACACATTGACTAAAGTGAAACGTATCTGCTCCGCTGGCGTGGCGGAGACGCAACGCAGCGGAGACGTATCCAGTGGAAATTGGGGGTTATTCTTTTGCATCCTCACGTTTGTTCTACTGCTTAATCACTCTCATGTGATCTCATGGGGAAGTAGACGTAAACAAAATGGACACACGCGTACACATCCACACACACGTACACGCAGACTCACAAGGTGAAAACAGTACAAGCCATACCTGTTAAAATTACAGTCCCCCGAATGCGGTCTGGCAGCATTTTAATAAAATCATCTATGATCTTGGGAGTGCCTGTGATATGAACTCACTCGTAGAATATTAAGTTGCGATTTTTACATTCTGTACTTAAGGAAGCATCTCAGGATGAATATGTGATTATTTCAGAGTGCGAAGGCCCCCGTAAACACCAATTCATATGTCACCAAACGGCTGTTGTCCGTCTTTGAAATACTTACGTTAAAATCTAGCGTCCTGGTTGGTCCTGTGAAATGATGATGGAATCCTTTGTGATGCTTTTCATGTTCAGGGTTCATTTATTTATCATTCACAACAGCATGGTCCAGTTATTCTACATCACAGAAACAACAAAAACAAAACAAACAGTTTTGTAGGATGTAGTGTTGAGGATGAGTCGAGGCGTCTCACATCCTGAGGAGAGAAGCTGCTCTGTGGTCTGGTCATACAGCGGTGGATACATATGTATCTTTTGCCAGATGCTGGCTGGGTGCACAGACTGTGGCTGGGGTGGGCGTTGTCTTTTAGCATCCTTAGTATCACCGACAGATATCACTTAGATATCACTGATGCTCGGTAGATGGGTGCCAGTGATGTTCTGGGCCGTTTCAGTTATGCACTGTGCAGCCTTACTGTCCTGGGCTGTGCAGAACCATGCCAGTTTGTGATGTTTTCAGTCAGATATCTTGTTGTTCTCTACATGTTTCAGCTTTGAGCAAAATATGCCTTCCCAAACTCTAAACTCCTGCAAGACACAGGGCCCAATTTCTAGTTGGTGATTTAGAGCATTACATCTATGTCTATTGATTCAACTGCTAATTAGAAGAGATACTAGTATTGTCTATCGGTACAGCAGCTATCCCGCTCTTTATGAACTGTTATCATCGAGATAACTGCCTCGAAATGATGCGCACCTTCTAAACTGCCTTTTATTCCTAAAACTAATGATGCAAAAGTCTCCAAATAGCCTCCACCTGCTGTGAAAAGTAACAGCAGCTTGGATAAAAGTTTCAAATGGGTTGACTGAGACTGCCCTGAAGTCCTGAACAACCTTTTAATGCTGAAGGAGATATTTGCGTTATTACAGCCTTTAACACAATCCTGTCTTTTAAGACAGACTGAGGTACTGACTGAATCCTCCACCCACGCACAGTCTTTGTCAAATTGTAAATTTGGTGTCTCCATTAGCAAAATGTGTTGTGTCTCATGAAGTATGGTGTCCATTTATTCTCCCTTTTTACGTTTCCTGTCTGTCGTCAATGTGATGAGATTCTTCGATGATAAAAAACTGGATGAAAAAAGGGGGTGAAAATATCCTTCATCTGAGCCGTCCTTGTCCTGCATATCTCAAGAAGAAATCATCAATTTAGTGGTTTCCTGTCACAACACATCAATCTGTGCTTAATGTTTTTCATCTTCTCAGAAAAAAATGTGAAAAACTTAACGCCTTTATGTCTGTCTTGATTATTGCAGCAGCATTTTCATTTGTCAAATTACATTAGCTGAAAAACAAGAGTAATTGCATCTACTTTGACTCAAATACACTGGCTCCACGTCTATCGGGATCTATTTATTTATGGTTTGGATTGCCTGTAAGGCCCATCACGGCCTGGGTCTCAGCTATGTTTGACCTTTTTGCTCCATATCAGCTTTTGCACATAGGTTAAGGTCCTCCGGCAGAGGTCTTTTTTGTCTGTTCCAGAGTCCAAGCTTAAATCTGAGCATTTGCCATCAGGGTCCCTGAGGCTCTGCAGTGACCTTCCACATGAAATAAATTTGGCTGTGTCACTGTCAACTTTTCAATTTCTTCTTTTTCATTTTTTGGTCTGGATAGCACTTGAGATGTCCTTATTGAATTTTGCTGTGTTACCCATCAGCTTCTGCTGTGTCAAGCCCATCACCAGAATAAATGTTAGCCAAGTACATTTCTGCAAGACAACAGAAAAGTTAAAAGTTAGTGTTTAATGTTGCAACTTTACACGTGGTACATAGGTCAAATTCTCTATTTCTACTATTCTATTTTATATTTATATTTGTCACAACACTGTCACGTGTCTAAGCACACAAAAAACCTGGGTCTGGTTAGGAAGAAATACAAACACACCTGGTATTGATGCCACACAACAGCCATAAATGTCTCCTGGTCTCCTGAACAAACATCCGGTTTATACCCCACATAAACAGCTGGACGTGTCCCCAGGTCTCCTTAAAGATACGTGGTGGTGTGACTCGAATTGCGATCGTTCTTGTCGTCTGGATTAACGTCACCACCATCCCCTCTAGACTTTCTAATGTGAAAGGTGGCTAATAAGCATATAATGTGGATGTGATATGCCACATTTGGTCCAAATGTCAACATCAGACATATCTGTGCTTTGCAGAAGCATTAACTCCTAACTCCTGGTGACTGGGCTGTCTACCTACTCTTGTTCGTCCGAAGCATTTATTAGCATTGGTATATTATTAGTAATGCATTGATCCGATGCCTCCCTCTGTAAACTTGAGATTATTGACATGCTTGTATGTGTGAGAATATGTGTGTTGCAATAGGAACAAGATGAGACTGCTGACCCAAGCTCAGAAACACCAAGTTTATATTTGGTAAAGCAACCCCTATGTACTGTAACCTCCAACTTGCCCTGCAACCACCTACACACATTCATACACACTTGTATTTTTTCACTCTTATTTTCAGTCCACACCAGCCCACACAAACACACACTCCTCAGTCATCCTGCCCACAGTCTACTGTTCTTTAATTGCAAATTAGTTCCGCTAGATTTAGGAGTAACACACTGCTGGTATAAACTGAATCGTACGTCGGTACCCATGTTTTTCTATTTGGCATGTATCTTTCTCTGCAGCCTGTGTATGTTTGTGTGTGTGTGTGTGTTTGTATATGCGTGTGTTTTTGTGTGTAAGAGACAGACAGGTCTAGTGCCGCAGGCGATCACAGTCCTGAAACATTTATATCTCATTACCCTGAGAGAGAGGGAGAGAGGGCTGGAGAAGGAGAGAGGGGAGGAGGTAGAGAGAGAGGGGGGGAGAGGAGATGGGCAGATCAAAAGGACAGACAGGGGCAGAGACAAAAGAGGAAAACAAAGACAGAGAGAGAAAAAAAGGGGTGAGGGTTGTCGAGAGTTGAAGAAACTGTGAGGTTTTTGATGAAATGTGGCTCGTTTTTCAACAGAGGCTGGAAGCACTTATTGAGAGTGGCTTTGGACAAGCATTTTCCAAATTAATGAAATCAAATATAATATAATGACATCAGCAGTGTGTGTGTGTGCGTGTGTGTTTATTTGTGCATCCTCAATGATGACTCTGCTCAAACCAAGTGTCCTGGTGCGCCCCGACAGTGTGACAGTGATCTAGCATGCGCTATCCTAGGACCCTGAAACTGAAGCAGCAAAATGGAATTCAGCTGTGATACATTTTGTCATTTACACGCAGGCTCTTCCAACAGCAACATGTCTGAATGTCCTCTGTGGGATACAATGCATGCTGGACGGCTGTATTGCAGGCGCAGCTACATCTGTCATAACTGATGTCATTAGTTTCACATGTGCTAAATATATTGAAAAAGGTCTGCCTCGCTGTGTTGCCAGATGACACAACGATGCAACATTGCCAACAACAATGATCTTTACTAACAGAACAAGAATATAATGAAAGATATTATGTAACAGATTTCAAAAAGAGTCCATATATGGTATATCAGACGATAGGAAATCCAAAATATGTTGTGATTTTGCTTCAAGAATGTTACAATAAATGATGTGTTGGTAATACATATCAATATCTATTTAAAGACCATTTACATGAAAGTGCAATATGTAAGAAATGTCCACCTGTCCAATTCTTACTCAAAATAGGGGTAGCATATTATCGCTAACTGACGCTAAAAGTAGCTGCTCGGGCTAGTTAGCTCAGTTAGTCATGCAACTAGCGGTTCTAACTGGGAGCTCGAGCTACTGGTACATGAAGTTTGGACCAGGATGGGCCAGAGCTAGCTCACTAGCATGCTAACATCAGTGATATCTCTGCAACACAGTACATTCACGTCATTATATAAAAAATGATTTGAGATATTCTATAAAACACTGCAAGTTCATGATTTTATATATCTTACCCTGTAACAATGCTGTTTAATTGACAGAAATCATGAAAAATAAATACAGAATCTTAATATATGAGGTGTAGGCTTCATGTTTCTGTTGAAAAGGGGTTGCCTGTTTATTACATCATGTTTTCTGTGTTGACTGAAACTTTAATAAATACCTTCATCTGTTTTGCGAAACGTAGCTTTGTGAACTGTTCATTGATTTCATGAAATGTGTTCTCCCTCCACTTGATGTGTTTTCAGTATATTATTAGTCTTCGGTTTATTGTTTCCTGAACTGTTGTGGTAAATTGCGTGTTCTGTTTTGTAAATGTATTTTTTATGAAATAATGTGATTTGCACCTTCTGGTCACAGCTGAATTTTTCAGCAGTCAGGTACATGGCTCAGAGACTTGCTACATGCTCAGTCAAGTATTTGATTCAGGCTGCGCTTCAGGGTTAGAAAATACCTCTTACAGCCGGTTCATGAAACATTTATGCGGCCCAAAATATTTACTTCATACCTGACGACTTCACAGTTGTGCTCCAGCTGTTTACTTATCGGAAAACATCCTTTTACGGTACCAGTCCTCATATAGAAATTCATGTAAACAACAGATTTTGGGGGGGGGGAACTGAGAGCAGAAAAACATATACATCAATATATCAAATCCCCACGAAGCTACTGTGTTCTGTTATTTTCCCACAGACACATGAATCAGTATGCACATGATTAAAGATGTCTGCCTCACACACTCGCATGGTCCAACAACAAACAGCCAGAGAGAAAATGTGTGGATGAACAGGAGACCTTACTGCATAAATGCAGGACTCCTCCAGGTCTTGAGAGTCCCAGTCGAGGGGTTTGTCTTTTTAAACGCTGCAGGAAGGTGCATGTAAGAGTTGACCTTTGAGCGCCTCAGGCGAAATGATAAAAATAATAACTGCGGTTATGATTGTGGTTGTAGTTCCCCATGCTATATAATTTAGAAAGACCCACATAAAACCTCAGAGAGGCTATTTAATGTGTGTGGGCACATGTTTGCGGGAGAGTCAATGTCTGTTCATCAGTGGGCAATTAAAAACACTGAACGGCCTTTGTGCCTCAAAGCCATGAAATCCAAATGTTACAGTGAGGCCGTGCTGTGGTCGTTTTATTTTCGTTTACCCTAGTTATCCTCTCTGGTTTAGTTACCCCTCGTTATGCTGCTTAACTGAGGTGATCAGCGGTAAGTGTTTCCACCGGTGTTGCTGGAACATTATTTTTTCACCATCGCTAAGGTGATACTTCATCAAAAGTCATGATTTGTTTTGCATCAAATACTCAGCCCTGTAGTCTCGAAACATGACCTCTTTAAAGCTGCTGTGTGGAGCGGCTCACCAGTACAAGCAGACATAATCTTTGGGGACAAATTAAATCAATGTAGTCGCACAGATTGTACACAAACAGCTACTGAAGTCATATTTTATCATATTTTAGACATATACACACAAAGGCTAGTTGGTTGATGGCGCAACACAGCTAAAAGGCTATGATAGCCCTTTCATTTTGGAGTCTATGTTTTCTCAAAGGTCAGCACTGCCAAGACCGCTCACGATATAAGTCAATGGCACAAATTGACTTTACCCCCATGGGCGGATACATGAATCACAGCAATTTGATACCGGTGTGACCAGTGCTGTGTTCCGATATTCATACTTCCATGAGTACACTTAAACATAGTACACTATCCACACTTACTAAGTACGCAGATTTCAGTCGGTGAGTGTTGTTCCAAATCTAATACTCCGTGGTGCACTTACCGGAAATTACGATTGCGACAGCCGCCGCGGCTCGTCGCCCGCCAAAAACCTCCTGCTTTGAATGGTGAACAAAAGACATCTACGACTTTACTTTTTAACAATTACAATCCTACAATCCTGTAATATGGCTCTGCTGCAGGCGCTGTTGTCTCGGTAGCTATTTAAAAAAAAATCCGAGCTGAGCGCCTCTGCCTGGCTCCGCTTCTTCAGCTACGTAGACAAGATGGCGGCCGTTGAGTGCATAAAGTGTACATCCTTGCACACTCAACGTTTTTGCCATTATGAGGGCAACATCCGGGTCCTTTAGGTACACTTCTTTTCGCCGCGATCAATATCGGAACACCCTCAAACTAGTACTAGTATAGTACTCAAACTAAATATAGTAAGTACGGGAAGTATGGATATTGGAACACGGCACAGGCCTACATGCTTTGGGACAATTTTGAGATCATTTTATCTTTAGCAGTTCTTCAAGGTCGCGTTGATAACATTTTTCAGTAGACAATAAAGAATAAAAATATCTGCTTCATTAAAAACGATTGCGAATCAATCAAATGTTTGTCGGTCCAAAATGATTGCTTTGTCAGTCTCTGTGGAAGAATCCTGTTGGTGTCGGTTCCAGCTTCTACCAAGGTTTCTGAGCCAATAGTATAACTCATTGGTAGCACGTGGTATCTGTGGTTGCCAGTTTGTGGAAGAAAAGGTAAGTGTGGCTGAGTTCTACAGTAGCCTGCACGCCCATCATACTGAACTGCCGAATTTTAAGCTAGCTGACAGGTTGTAGCTTACGTTTTCTAGAGAGTGTTAGCAATGTTAGCTAGTGCACAATTGGGCAAACAACTGAGAAGGGCGGATGATTCAAACTACAGCGGTGCTGTAAAATAAATGCCATGGAAGGGGAGAGATGGAATAATGAATAGCATCAATTACACCTTTACAATTGAGTTCAAGCTACCAGGAGTGGGTGTCGTATCACTTTTAAAGCTGATGAAGCTCCTCTCTTCAGCTCAATTAAAAGTCATTAAAAGCAGTGCAAGCCTCACAGGTGATTTCAGTCAGGTTTTCAGGCCTCTGATCTCGTTGAACTCTGGCTGGGAATTACGTGACGTCTCCTGACTACATGGGCTTATAAAATGATGAAGCTGAAATTTGTTTCACCACAACACTTGCTCTCATAGTAGTGAGAGGAGGCGTTATCAGCTTAAAGAAGTGAAACGTGTGGAGTATGTCCCTTGTGTGCAGAGCCTTCAGCTATTGTAGAGCTGAAACCTGTGTGGTATATAATAATACAGTGTTTCTACCTTTAATAACTGTGCAGGAAGGTTATTCAGTTTCTGTTCAGTCGCTGTGGAAATGAAGGTTTTCCACATTTGAAACTTCAATCTGCCTCTCCCTGACGCTCTGTGTCTGACTGCTCCCTCCACTATTGTACCATTAAGTTTGATCGTGTTTTCATAGACTGGCATACACTACCTTTTAACATTTTGCGGGTAATGTTCCTGTTAATTTGTGTAATGGCTCTGAAATGAAATCAGTCACAGACCATCAGTAAGATTAAAGCTTTAAGTCCCTGCAACATATACACATTTGTGCTTTATGTTATTATATGGAAACATTCTAATATATCGCAATTCATTTTGTGACATAGAATTAATATTCTGTAACTAATGTTGTATTTTGGCTTGTCTTAGCAAAAACATTAGTAATGGTGTAAGTAAGATCATTAACAATGCACTATGTAGTTTTGGGGACATAGGAGAGCAAGATCTTCCTTTACTGATTTTTTGACTAATTAAATAAACAAACTCTCTGCATTTTCACAACTGAATAAACAAACTGATCATAAAGGACAACAAAACGATTTCAGACTGTTTTACTTTTTTGGCAGACAACGGCACCTTTCTAGCTTCATACTGTGTTCAGGGGACCTTATTTTCCTCTGAGAGCAGCTTGTTTTTTCAGTTATGGAAAAAATAAATATTTCTAATATTTTTACCTCATTAATGTTGTAAATAGTGCAATTCTGAGTTCAAATTTCTTCTCCAAAATGACATACTGCTCCTTTAATCATGGATTTACTGTCTCCTTTCTCTGAATTCCACCAGCAATCAATCAATTCATGACTTCATTCCAAAATAGATTTGAGTTTTGTCTCATCAAAATGTTGTGCTGGTTGTTTGAGTTAGGTCGGTAGCCCAGTGTACCCAGCGTCAAAGACACACTGTATGCTGCACCTGTATGCTACTTGCAATATTTGCACGACTGCATGAGCTGGTATATCAGGGTTGTTTTATGTGTTTTTTTAGGCAGCCCAGCATTGCTGAGGACTGTGTTTCATGAAGCATGGTCTAAATTACAACACATTTTCAATCACAAGCTTTGAATTTGATGCGATGATATGATTGCAGGCTTTACTTCCACGCTGATGCGGGCAATTGACTACCGGGCTGCAGACCCTGGCTTTGCTGATTAAGCTACAGTGCCTTTGTCAGTTGTTTCCTAATTCAAATTATCATCAAACTTGATTATAAGTTGTTGTTATCTGACTGTCGGGGAATGTTTTCTGTTTTCTGCCTTTAACAGATTTTAAAAAGTAAAACCTGGAAGACAGAGAGCCTTTGAAGTCGGGTTCAGTCGGGTTCAGGTGGAGGTTTCCAAAACCCATACCTCTCAAAAGAGGCAGCAGCAATTTAAAACTAAACGTAGTAAACAAGATGAAGCATGCCAAAAAGAAAAAAAAAGAAAAGGAAAAAACACCTGTGTGAGCCTTGAACATTGTTCAGAATGATCAAGCCCAAGTATGTTGGAGCAGCTCACGACAAACACTGAGGGCACCTCCTGTCCTCTAATTATTTCTGCTGGAATCTGTTGGAAACAGTTTACCAAGACGGTGCACACAAAGTGTTCCAAGCGTTGTGTACTTATTTTGCTGCAGCCCCGTGCCACGCTGGAAGATTTAATTAACTCACCCACACCTAAGTGAGCGTAATTGCACAGTGCTTTGGAGATGCACAGCACATCCTTCAAATTAGAGGCTGCACACTGATCTAAACTGATGCATACAGATGCAGGAGCGTGTTGCAATACAGCAGACCAGGTCTGTTGGGTCGGCCCAGTCCTCTAGGAACATCACGTTAACAGTTAATGTTTCGGTGAACCGCAGTAATGTCCGAGGTTGACGTGCATCAAATGTGGCATATTACGTTGACATTGTGTACTTATAAGGCATCATTCAGGCCAACAAGGCTGCCAAGTGGCTGACCGGGGTCACACTGCTGGATATTTTTAAGAGCTGTGGAGACACTGTGGAAACTGTGGGTGTGTTTTAAGGCAATGCCATCTCCATCCATGACAGGTATTTTCCATCCGAAACAGGTATTCAAAGCCAAACCATGGTGGTTTCCTGACGCTAACCGATTGGTTTTTGTGCCTAGTATAAGCACGGCATTCAACCTAACAAATTGACAGTTTTGCAGAAGTGCACTTGGCTAACACTTAGTTTGCCGATTGCATTTGTTCGGCGGCAGTCTAAGCTGTAACTGCAGTAGAAATTATAGCCTTTACATGGGTTTTTCTGATTTAACACAATTCAAATGGATCCATCAGAGTTTGTTGCGTTTTTGTTGCTTTAAACATGCCTGACATTAATGTGAATTCCCCTGACAGGTCACTGTGGGATTCATCTTCAGTACGTTCGTCTGATTAAGGGGCTTTATTAGCGTCAAATGCCATGAATGGGTGCTTTACCTGAAAACCACAAAAGGACCATGATGAAATGTGGCTGCACCAAGGCCGTTCCATTCCCACCTCTCTTCTTCCTCCCTCTCCTCTTCCTGACAGTAACCTTCTGGCAGTATTTTATGGCTGTATTAGAATGTTGATCTCACCTACACCTCTCTCTGGCTCGCTGTCTGTCTCCTCTCTCCCTCTCGTCACTATTTTATAGCTGATATCTCTCTCTCTCTCTACCCCTTCCTGTCTTTCTCAGTCTCTTCAGTATTTTATAGATGTTGTAACAGCCACCTGACCTTTCCCTCTGGTGATTACTTTATAATGAGACCACAACTCCCTCCATCTCTCCCTGCTACCTGCCCACCACCTTTCCTGTCCCCTCTCATCGCTGTACATGTGTCACTTCTCCTCCTCGAGATTACTTCCATAACTTCTGTTACAAGAGAGAGCGCAGTGTAGAGTGGCATGAGAGAGGAGAGGAGGAAATCAAGATTTTCAATGTGCTTTTTATTGTGCCGGAACAGGATTCATTTTTTATTTTTATTTTTTCTAAACCATTTCTGAAATGAACCTTACTATACTAAAACCTTGATCCGCCGTCGTCTTTAAAATCAGAGACTTTTCATCATTTTCCTCCCACGAAACGCAAAAAACATCATCAGCTTCCCCCCGAGGAATTATACCTCAAATCACAGGACTAAAAACATGTAATCTAATTTAAAAATTCAATCATCCTAGCCACGGAGCGTGTTAAGGTGCGAAGCCTGTGTGAAGAGGAACTGCCATTCATTTACACATTGTACGAGGTGCTTAACAATTAACTCTGAAAATAACGAAGGGAACCTGCACATACACTAGATAAGGCTGTTGCGTGGAATTAGCATGTTGTTAATCACTTATTTTGTGTGCATGGGCTTGCACAAAAAGGGCTGCTCAACCATCCGGCTCAATAATTGGTTTTGATGAAGATAAATAGTAAGTTCTATCCGCTACTATGGCAACCATTCCCCAATAACATAATTACCCAAATCAACAGAGCCCTTGATGCTAGTATGGTGGAGCTCTGTGTCTTCCTTGACCACGGAGTACCATCCTGTGATTAACCTGTCACAACAGAAGCACAACAGGAAACATGTGAGCTCCAGTATATAAGTAGACGCTAAAATGAGCAATAAACAACAAGAGCAACAGAGGCTGAACGTGCCACTCTCCTGTGACTACCCTCTTTGGCTTTGTAATCCATCACATTGACTTCGAGAAGTCTTTAGTCCAACTGGGTTGGACCTATCCACAACCACTGTGCTGCAGGAAAGATCCAGTTTGTGACTCAATCGGCAAGATCACCATATATTCAAATCCTCTTGGCCACCTTTCTTTAAATGACTCGAGGTTTATCTTGATTCGCAAAAATTAAGCCACAGGAGCAGGATCAGGCAAACAAAACAGAACATCAGGAATGGGAAAACACATCGGGGCTAATGCTTGACACTAACCAACGAAGAGTGAGGGAACAACGCAGGCTTAAATACAAAGCAAATTATCGAGGGGATGCAGGTGGAGAGACACTTGGACCAGGGCAGTGCTAACGTGGCTGATATGAGACAGGTGTGGAGGGTGGATCAGGCTGGGGACGAGCACAGGAAGACAGGAAGGAAGGAAGTAGAAAGTGGCAGCAAGACACGTCTGGATATATCTGCAACAATACAGGCTTTCCATTCCAGCGTGGCACCGAAAGCAGTTAACAGTGGTGACACACGAGGCAGACAGAGCATTGTCTCAGTCTCATTTTTCTAACCAGCAACTTTTGATGTGGACTGCGTGAAAAGTAGTGATAGTAGTGAAAAATAATGGCCACATGTTTTTACGCGTCTTTGGCCTCAACACATTGGAGGAGCGTGTCGGTCTGACTGACAGAAGCTTGGAAGCAAACAAATGTACGCTGTAGCCTCCATGTTATGGGCAGCGGCACAGCAATTTGTGTAAAAAAAACAAGGACCCCCCTGACACATGGGCCAATCCAACCGAAGTGACATTTGCAAGTACGTTTCAATTCTGTTTAATGTGCTGCAGCTGAGCAGCTAATTAATTAGCTAGTCTGGCAAGTGACATTAGAAGTGCACTTTTCCCCAGTGAATGTTTGTCTGGTCGCTTGTTCGACAAGCCAGAGTGCAGGACAAAATGCGAGTTCACGCTCGAAAATTAGGTAAGAAGTAGATGAGCAGGGAAGCTAACCTGGGTTGCTGCTGTGGCTCTTGCTCAGTGTGACCATGTTACTGCTTTAAGCACAATTTGATTGGGTGTCTCACAGTCTCCGTCTAGGTAGACAGATACTGGTAGAGTGTTCTGTTTAACGATTCAGTTATGTACTTTTTTCGTGCAATATTAGCATGACAAGCTAAATAAGGTAGGTAAAATTAAGGCAGTTTGGGCAGGATCTGCTTACTTCCATCCCTTCTTGGTGTGTACAAACTGTTGCTTTTAAAAAAAAACACACACTTGATGATTAAGTGCACCAACGGGTAGCAAATCTTAGACTTAAAAAAAAAAAACCTCCAGAAAACAGCGTGTGGAAATCAAGAGGCAGGCGCAAACACAATCAGCAGATTTGTGATGTGTCAAAAAAAAAATCATTGAAAGACAGTTTTTTTCCTTGTTTTGACTCCCACTCAGCCAGCCCTGACAAACACCACCCGGGGAGAAGAAATCAGAAGAGAGCAATCAAGCAGAGAGGATATGTCTCCACAGGAGGGACGGACAGAGAGAGACAGGAATGAGAGAGAGAGAGAGAGAGAGAGAGAGAGAGAAAAGAAGAAGAAGAAGAAGAAGAAGAAGAGGAGGAGACAAAGACAAACAAAACGAGAGGGTTGAGGGATGGATTAAGAAACACATAGGCAGAAATAAAACAGATGAATATCTGGTGGTCTGAAATTCTGATCATGTTTCTGAGATTATTGATCTTGGTCTGGTTTGCAAAAGAACTTGAATATGCTTCTTCTATTTTGTGTTTGTTTATCTCTATAGTTCAAGTTTTTATAACTGAACTGATCATAGCAGTATATATATATATATATATATATATATATATATATTATGTGCAGCACTTTTTCCCCATTTCCACCCAGACTCATTTTGGGAAATGTTTTCAAGCTGCTTATGAAATCTCTCACCATCTCAATGAAACCATCTCTCTCGCTGCCACATTCTGTATATTCATGCATTGTTTTTCAGCCTCTCTAAAAAGTCACACTTGGGGGATATAAAAGCGGAATTTTTTAGCAGGCTGATGACAGTTTTGTTTTTGTATTCTCTCCCGGCTTTGTTCTGTTGCTGCATTTTCTTTTCAGCGTGCACACAACAGCTGCCCCCTCGTCGAACACCGCCACTCACTCGTCATCATGATGAAGTCTAAAATATGTGGGTTTTTTTAAAAGCTCAGAAACATCCGTAAGTGGCTTGTGAGAAATTGTTTTTGCAGTTTTATGTATTAATCAATCTATGTATTATTGATTGGAAGTTGAGAGGGAGGGTTGAAGGGAAATCTCCTCCAGGCAGCTACGGCTGTAGGTTGAGTGCTCCAACTGATATATTGCACCTTACAGGAATACCACTTTAATGTGTTTTCATGTAGCCCACAGCCTCTTCCTCGATCAGCTGGGCGAGCGTTGGCGGGGGGACGGGAACAGCGATGTAGCTACAAGTGCATCGGGTCAAGAGCAGATTGATGCATGCGACTGCAGAGCTTATTCTCTTGATTTGAAATGTCTCCCTTAACATTCCCTCCATGACCCCAGGCCTCCGCTGTGAAACTTCAACAGCATAATGTATTAATCAATGGCACTGACGACGTAAAAAAGTAAGAGGCCTCTTCACTTTTTTTGATCAAGGATCTGAATGGGAAATTTCGCCCGTCGCCATGGGACACACTATTAAACCGCAGGCTGTCTCATGTACAAAGGAAAGGCAGGAACAGACACACACGGAGGGAAAAAAACAAGAGTTTCAGCACTGATCAAACTATATATGAAATTATGAAGTATTCCTGCCAACAGTGGCTACACTTCTAAAAACATTTGATCCAGAAGCAAACACTTCTATGGAGAACTTTCAACGACAATGGTATAAAGGAAACTCGAGCTGTTGGAAAAGGATTTCAGGACTCACAATCAAGACTTACTATTTGGATAGTATATAACTAAATACTAATACAAATTCAATGCTGAAATTACTATGCAAGTATGTTTTTTTGTTGTTTGTTTTTTTTTGGCAGGGCGCCGAGGAGCGCTGGGATTAAGCCCTTGTGGTTGAAGAACAAAATGCTAAATGTGGGGTTTGACTGACATTAGCCAGGTAGCTATCTTGACGCTGTTTGATTCGTGGAGGTTTCAAAACTTTCTACAAGCCAAACTAAGCAAATGAAAAACCCTGAAGTCATCAAGCCAGCAGGAGAAACTCCTCTTTGTATATTCAGAGGGCCCCGTAACCAGGAAGTAAACCCAAATGCTAGCCCCCTCCAATGGAGAAAACATGGTGGAATGCCTTCTCTGCACTTTATAAGTATCACAACTTTCCATGCACTGGTGCCCCAGACCATACAGCAGGTGCCCTTTTTATTTTTCTTTTATTGCCCCTGTCATCCTGAGTCTTCCACTACTTCTATATAAATCTGTGGTTACAGTATCAGAAAAGCTATCAATCTTTATTGATAACGTCCGGATGCTCTCAAGTGGACAGAGGGTAATAACAATCACACTCTGATTGGGGCACAGTTTAAAATTCAAATAGAGGAAGATCGAAAGCACTGACAGAGACCGGTAGCAGATAATGTATAACAGCGGTATAGCGTCACACTTGAAAACCCTGACCCGTCATTTGATTCATATTTGCTGACACCACTCAGAAACATCTCCATCACAAGCACACATAATGAGCATATATTTATCCACTAAATACACTGCAGCCTGTAATTATCTTAATTAAAAAGTGCTCTCAGTGTAATGACAAGGGTACACTGGTGGAGGAGGGAGAGGGAAGAGAGGGGGAAAAAGTTGAAAATGGAATGGAAAAGTAGGGGATGATGGAGATAAAAGGACGTTTAGAGAAGAAATAAAATGCATAGGGGGCAACGCAAAGAAAAATCACCAGGAGGCAAAGCTGTTTTCACAGCGGGGGAGCATTCAGCTGTCAGTGGTTGGAAAATGCAATGATTTACTCCTTGATGGCTTTGTAGCATTGTCATTATGTTGTCTTTACTTCTTCATCTACAGGGACCTGGGGAATTAGATTTTAATGATATGATGGTTAGTTTAACACGACTCCATGCATGTCTCCAGTGGTGCCTGGTGTTTGCCTAATGTGCGTGGATCTTAATTGCAGACGGGGAGGAAACGGAAAGACTGAAGACAAATGAGACGGAAGATGACGGTTAGAGAGACAGTAAATCAGGTGTAAGGATTCAAAAAAACAGACGCAGTGTAATAAATGACAAAGTATTTTTACCCTTCATTTCCGACAAAGACTGCCTGCGGGTACCTGCACACGTTCAGTTTCCCTGCAGTTTTGTGTGAAATTCGAGGCGTTTCAAAAATGTACATGCACTTGAACGAAAGAGGCGGACAGCGTTTCAAGCTAACTTATGCCAAAACACAATAGTTTGGGCCGATTTAGAATTGCATAACATAAGAATGTGGGTGGCGGGTAGAGCCAGGGTCTTGTTATCTGAAGGTCACTGGTTCAGTTCCCCTGGTCTGCGTGACAAACTGTCCATGGGCAACATACTGAACCCCAAACTGATCCTGATGTGCTGGTCGGCGCCTTGCATGGCGGCCAGCGCTATCCGTGTATGAATGTATGTACAAAAGACAAAAGCGTCTGCTAAATGTGAACTTAATCAAGAAAAGTCTTTGGTACTAACTTCTGATAAGAACAAGATAAAGAGTATGAGGTAGTAGGACGGGTGTGGTGGGGCTGAGACATTGATGCTGACAAATGTGCTCGTACACTGACAGGCTGCATGTAACACGGGAGAGAGAAGGCATTGACAGGAAAGAGCACAGCAGAGTGGGAAGAAGTGGGGAGAGAGGAGAGCTACAGAAAAGGAAAGAAAGAGACGTCCACATGTGCGCCGGGAGTAACGATCGGCTCATGTCGAATTCCGCCCTTTGCCCGACGGACGCGGTCACGACTGGCGCTGTGCACAATAATCACACACGTGCAGGGGAGACCTGTCTGCCCACTGGAGACCTTTAGGAACCACAACAACCCCTGAAAATGTCTCCTAGCAACAGAGAGGTGATTGCACGAGATAATTTAAATGAGGATGGGGATACAAGAGAGAGTCGAAAAAGTAAATGTGAGAGTCCTCTTTGGGCAATTAATCGCTGGGTCACTCTGCCGGTCAGTCAGTGCGAATGTAAGTTTGGTGATCGTCCACTCTCTGTCACTAAATCAAACACTTTCAGCGAGTCAGTCGACCAACAGGTTAGTCGAGATGTACACGATTGCACTTCGCAATTTAATTACCCGCATACAATTAATGAATCGCTCGTCCGGCCGGATAATTAGCGAAACCAATCAGCGATTCGGGGCGCCTCGCTCCATGGTGTGATGCTAACTTTCATCACAAACAACATCATTCACACGCTAATTAAATTGCAATCCCATTGTCAATAAAATGAAATTCAAATCCTTTTGTCTGGCTGACGGCATGTTACGGGAGCAGAATGGTAATGCGTTAAACCGGAGATATGCAGCTAAACATTGATATTGAAGGGTTGGAATCATTTGATGCCTCATTACACAAATATCTCATTCAAGCAGAAGAATACTGAAAATACTGAGAATACTTTCACTTCATTCTGTGTCGGCGCATATTATCAATGAACATTTCAGTATGCAGGCTCAAGCATAACAGGGCATTACTGATGTAATTCGCCACCGCTCAATAATGTATTTTTGTGTCTTGTTCATAATTCAAAACAATGGTTAA
This sequence comes from Sparus aurata, assembly GCF_900880675.1. Lineage (NCBI taxonomy): Eukaryota > Metazoa > Chordata > Actinopteri > Spariformes > Sparidae > Sparus > Sparus aurata. Next base: position 18,147,346 of record NC_044188.1, on the reverse strand, counting down.
TAATGAAATAAATTCATTATAAGGAAAAGAAAAGCATTTATTCTCTTTTCTTACTTTTCCCTGGAGACGTACAACATGCAGCTCTTTTCACATAGTAAAGAGAGTCTCTGGTGGTAAATTAGGTATGTGTGCCTGCATGCCTGAAATAATTCAGCCCTTTTAATGAAGTTTGCGGCATAATGGTTAGCCAGCAGTTCGAGAGGATCAACTCATCGATGACAATTCGACGGGTGGGGGATTACCGACAACGAGGCCAGAAGTTAAATGAGTAAAAGACTAGCACCTCTTAACTCAGACCTCGAGGCCATCTGTCCTGATGGTTTTGGCTTCAGTTTTCAGCAGCTGCTCCTTGAGCGCTGAGTCCTAAATAAGACTTCTTAAAATGGAAAGGCCAGAGTGACATGAACTAGAGGGGTGATCCCGAGACAACACGTGAAAAAGGGAATATGATAATTAATGATTGATCATACAGAACAGATCAAAGACATGTATTCACAAACCGATAAGCAAATAAGTTGGACAGAAAGTTAATTACAGTGAGGGTAGTTTGTTCTACTGCATAAACCCATTTAGGTATACAAGAACCTCAGCATCCAGCTTTAACTGCACCACTTGATCTTAAATGACTTTTACAAGTTCTTCCTACAGCTTCTGTCAGCTCTGTACTGATGGTTCAGATTTCTGCTTACTACATTGTAGTTATGCAAATCCCTGCACTCCATCCTGCCAAATGTGCACAATTTCATAATTGCATCATAGTCAAAGGCAAAAGTTGCAAAATGGTAATCTCAGTAAAAAATAAAAATAAAATGAAAATGCTGTTATTTGCACAAAATGTGGCTGAATATAACAAAACGGATTTGTAAAGCGATATCAGAACCATGGCCCTGTTGGCCTCCTGGTATAGTCATTGGCCACCTCACTGTGCCTGTCCCCACATCACGAGTGCTCTGCCCCCTCCATGAGCACCAACCCCTTTCCCAGTGAGTTGAATATGCACAACATGCGTCTTGGTAATGAGTAATGCAATTATGTATGCATGAGCCTCTATCTGATATTTAACATGATGCACTTTTCATCAAGAAGTCCCCTCAAGAAATATTACTCTAAAAAAGTCAACATTCTGGAAAACACCTGTACTTCAGAGTTGTTCTTCAGAATAATCCCGTGCCAGGGACTGCTTCCAGTTTAGAAAATGCAATGTGGTGCCGTATAAGGAGGTTGCCCTTACGTGCCAGAAAATTTGCTGGCCTGGTTTACCAAAAATGCATCACAACTCTCTATGTGCTGGTGCCCTTTTTATTTTCTCGCCAGTCCGAGTCCGCCACTACAACTGTTTCCTCATAACCCCCTGGACATATGTATGAGAAAGAAGAAAACATACACAAGAGGTGCATCACATCGCAGCTATAGATCTACTCATTATTAAATATGGAACATCAGGTAACAAGCTGCAGTGAAAACTGAGATTTCTTTTAGGGATAGAGGTGGCTATAGAGGAGGCCAATATACTATGACAGGTGTGGCGCTGCGGGCGGAGAGGGCAGGTTTAATGGTGAACTGAGTCAAAAGGCACACACAACACAACTCTGACTCAAGTGTGTTTCTCTTAGGCTAAAGTGGTACCATTTAGGCCAGTCTCTCTTTAAAAAAAAAAAAAAAAGCAGCCATAGTGAGAGAGGGAAAATAAAGTGTGGTGATTTACATTTGAAAGGGGCACTCTTGCATCCAAGACATAAAAGGTCAGGGATGACATGCTGTTGGCTATGATCCCTGTGAAGCTGGATTCATTTTGCAGCCTGATGTTGTTTCATGTACTACAGCTGCCCTAGAAAACAAATACAGAAAATCTGACAGGTGTAATAATTGGCAGAATCAGATTGTAATATTTGATATCTCGAGGCTGTTTTGACTGAACTGTAGTATTAAAGTATAATGTTCGCCGTGTTATTAAAAGGAACACCCTAGTTTGTGTCTTAAAGAGCTCAACCCTCTCCCTTTTCGCACGCAAGGTCACGTTCCCTCTCCGGATACCACACAGATGGCTCTAAATTGGAGAAAACAACATCAGTTCCCGTTTTTCTTGTGCTTCGTTTGCCGTAACCTTACCTACGTGCCGCCATCCTCTGAGGTTCGACTTGACTCAACACAGAATCACAGCAGCCCTCTTGACAACTAGGAAAATACTTGGTAATTTGTAACTTAGTTGTAGATTATCACAACATGAGACCCCTGTTGGCACCAGATCCCAGTTATCAGTTATCAGCAATCTTGACCTTCTTCACTCCTCCCTTTACGACCATGCACCGTTCAAATTGTGTTTCAAGTCATTAACAGTGACTTTGCGCTGTAAACAGATGGCTTTCGGTGAAGCTGTGCAGTGCAACTGAGGAGAAGATTTTTAATAAAGTATCCTGTTAAATGTTTTTTTTCAGCCAGATGGTTGGTTGGGAGGTTGACATGTGGCCACATTTTGCCTGTTCAGTGTTCCCATGTTGGCTCACTGTCATCATTATACCAACATGGAGACTCTGGCAACTTTCCCCAGCCTTGACCAAGTCATTTAAACTGCCTACACTTACTGAACCTAAAAAGTCAAATTCAGGGTGTAAAAATAGTCTTTACCAATCACTTTGGGATCTCAGGGCTTCCAGAGACTTCCAGAGGATCATGCCATATGAGCTATATGGTTGTTGGGGACTTTCAAATGTGGTGAAAGATAAGTAAACAAAGTGGTTTGTTTACTTATAGATAAGTAAACAAAGTGGTTTGTTTACTTATCTTTCACCGCATTTGAAAGTCCCCAACAACCGTAGTTGTTGAATAGAATGCTGCCCCCGTGTTTTGCTCTGAAGCACCTGAAATCAACCAACTTTCCATCTGCATGTGGATGAGAAGACAACCACTGAGATTTCATTTTTGGGCCAACTTATCCTCTAACAATTTATAAAAACAAGCATTTGGTCACTTGAGGACTTGGTGAAAAAGCTCAGTTCTTTTACCTGAGTAGTATTACGGTGGGGTTTTGTTAGGACCCAAAATGCTGCGACCAGAGTCTGGAAATCTGGATAAAGGTATTTATTTTGAAACAGCATGAGGGCGTAGCTGACGATGGGGGCAGACAGGCAGGCTAAGGTCGTGTGGTGGTGGCGTGGAGGGATCTCAGGTGAGCCAGTGGAGCAGGTCGCAGAGGCAGAGAGGTGGTGGAGGTTCTGCACAAAACAACAAAAAACCCGGACTGACTGCCATAGTGGAACCGGGACAAGTAGCTTCCTATAATGTGAACTCTTAAGAACCTGCCAAGCCTGGGTTTTGTATTTTTCAGTGTTTTCCACTCACATTTACAATGTTAACATGGGATGACTTTTTATTAGAGGAGCCCCACCCACAGCAGGAGCAGAATGGAGTAAAAAAAAAAGAGAAAAGAGCTCTCCTGGCGCTGACCAGCTCTCCAGAGACGACGGTGTCCCTCAGGACAAGTTGGCCGCCCAGAAGGACACACAAGCAGCTGCTGGTCCCACTGCTCATTTCTCTCACAAATCCTGAGACATGAGTCGACGGTGAAGAACCTTTTGAAAAAACCTGTTTGCTGGATACAGCATTTGGTTGCACTGCCTGGCCACAGCTTATCAAAACATGTCCTCCATTACTAATTACTGTGTTTGCCACGTTGCGAAGCAGTTGTTCCTTTTCTTTCGCGTAAAATATCTGGAACTTTGATTTGGAACCACCTAGCAAAAACAGTGATATCTTTTGTGGCACGCTTGTTTGTTTTCGCTAATTGGGAGTATCGAATGTCGCAGATAGCACAACCCAGCAGTAACCGTCCTCCTTTCTTCTAATGAGACGCAGTGAAGTTTTATGTGTTATTTCACTGAAGACTCCTCTGATTGTTATTCCACTCTGGATTTTCTCTTCAGTGAACGTTCGCCTTCAACATCAATGTTTAATCACCGCTTCTTATTCTGCTCAGACCGAGCCTTGACCAATAAAGTGATGTAATTTAATTTTCCCACGAATTAATAATTGATTAAATTCAATATGCCTTTGAAATATGGTGATTTTAATAAAAAGTTACAGGTCGTCACAGTGTGCTGGAGATGGTTCAGCACAGCGTTTTTATCCTCAGGGTGGCCTGACAGCCTCGTGGTTATAGAGACCATCCAAGTGTAAAACAAGGGTCATTATTCCCTTGTTTTATGATGAAACAATATTGCCTTCAGTTTTTAGTTCCTGGGCCCATGCTGTTGACTCAAGAGGCCAGGGCACGTATATGACTTGCTTAAATCCCTTCTGTCCCATATCATCCTGTCTCTCACTTTGACTACAACACAAGCAGTTGGATAGTGTTATTGTATTTGGGTTGCACAAGCACTGTTTCCCTTGTAATTGCATCTTTAATTTAGTTTTTGGTCGTCGTGACTCAAACTAGCTCTGTCTGTTGCAACGATTTCATAACATTAACTAATGGTCTCACCCTTTCAACTCCCCTGCCCTTGTTGTGCTTCACTCGGAGAAGCTCATTTCAGCCCCCGGACAATAAATTAAACTTAACTCACTGAAAGCTGCTGAAGGATGATTTTTTTTCACTGCATGTGAGAATTTCCGCATGCACGCAAAATAATGATTACTCAGATTCAGGTGTGGCATATCAAGGTGCTGATTAAACAACGTGATTAGAGCACAGGTGTGCTTTGGGATCTAAAATGTGCAATCTATGCGACATAAGGTGATGGCAGTGGATGAGTGGAACAATGTGCCTCAGGATCTCATCAGGGCATCTCTGTGCATTCAGTTTGCCATCAATAAATTCACTCATCCTCATCAACCATACCACATGCCTCTCCATACCATAATCCCGCCTTCGATGGCGAGCATTTGCCCACTGGAGTTGGTTACAAGTTGGTTCAGCCCTGTTCCCAGTGTTCTTCTCCTTCCCTGCTCTCTTGTATCCCATACTCATTTGTTTCACCTGTGTCTCTCCACTTCTCTCTACCCACAACTCACCCCCTTGTTGGTTTGGTTTGTATTTAAGTCCAGTCTTTACTTCAGTCTTTGTCAAGTCAACTGTTGTATTTCTCATTCGCATTCCTGATGTTTCATTGTGTTTTGGAATAATGTTCTGCGATAGATGTCCCTGCCGTCTCTTGCATTTGGGTCCGCCTCGTCTGCTCTCACCGTGACAGTCTGTAGCATTGTGTTTGTGTGATGAAACTGCACATTTTAGAGTGGCGTTTTATTGTGACAAGTCCAAAACACACCTGTGCACTAGTCACATTGTTTTATCAGCATATTGCTATGTCACACCTGTCAGGTTGGATTATCTCCTTCGCTTGCATAAAAAAGTTTTGAAGCTTTGACTTCAAATTGTGAAAAATGGTTGCAAAAACAGGAGTTGTGTATACATTTTCTGGTGTGTTTGTTTGCATGCAAGTATCAGTCAGCCACAATAATATAAAACTGAGATCATTTAAACTGTAGTCAGTCGTGAAATTTTACTTCACACCATACTGACTGCAAAAACACACACTGTAGTTAAAAACAATACATTTAATGCATTTTCTTTTTAAGTTCTTTACTCTCTAAAGGCATTTGCTATGGTTGTTCGTAATCACCAACAGACTGGAAAAACAAGGACTGGTAGGAAGCATATCTTAGACTTCATCAGACTACATCTTTAAGAGATTAAACTGGCCTTCATAAAAAAAAATAAAAAAAAAACTCAACATTCCAGATTTGACACATAGGACTCTATCGTATGCTCTATGCAAGACGGCGCACAGTGCAGGGCAAGTATTATTGCTTGTTTGGGACCGCAAGGTTTTTAAATTGTAAGTATTTGTTTATGTAAATAGCAAATGCACTTGCCCCTGGGCATGTTGGTCTTAAAATGAGGTGTGGTAAGACGCACTGATGGCAGATTTCTATCTTGATGCAGCAGAAAGCAACAACGCCACAGACCAACAACAAACTGGTCTAAAGTCAAAGGCGCAGTCTGTTCTCGCTATTTAAAGAGCGCATCATTCAGACAGTAAGATGTGCCTACACAAGTGGGTTCACACTGTGCATATGCTCTGATTTAATGATTTGAGAGGCTGTTTTCAGTTATTTTAAACATTTCCACAAACACAGTAATGTACCGTAACAAATATCATGGCTCATTTAATCGACAAAATAATAAGCTGGAGAGGAAAATTTCTAGAGAAATCAGAATTAAACTTATAGCTTCTTAAATACATTTTTTTAGACAGGCGCTGCTTCACTCCAAACTATTTTACTGTTTGAATCTGGACTGTGTGTGTGACCTTTTGATGTGTAGAAGAACACTGAACATAAATGAACATGATGTACTAAACGTTCCTGTCAGCACGTCAGGAGTTTAAAACAGTCAATAAAAAGACAGATGATTGTGAAACAGTGGGGCAGAGAGTCCAGCAGTCGAGGACCACATACATGTCCCTCACTGAAGACGAGCTGCTGTTTAATATGTACCAGGCACTGATGCACCTGGCTCTTAAAGGGAATGGGAGACGACACCCAGGTTTAATTAATGCTCTGCCCCAAACCCACCCATGACTAATTCAATACAACCCTTTTACACTTCGTGCTGCACGTTGCACCCACATCATCCACTGTTTAACTAGTAAAATGGACTTGGACACACCCGAAACGCCAGAGATGTACTTAAGTAGATTTTTCAGGTATCCGTACTTAACTTGAATATTTATTTTTCTGACGACTTTTTACTTTTACTCCCTACATTCACAAACATTTTTTTGTACCTTCTCCTTACACTGTCAAAACAGGCTCATTACTTTTACAACCTCCGCGGATGATGACACGACGTATGAAGAGTAACTACCTAGAGAGGGACAGTCAACAGTGGAGGGAGGGCGCAGAGTGAGTGTACATGTTATGTAAGAGAGAAAACTTGCAGCAGCGACATGGAGGATGAAAGTGAACCAGGGAACGACGACGCATCCGATTCGGAGAAGCAAGACGATCACCATCCATGACCTTATTCAAGAGAGCTGTTTGAGGTTGTCGGGTCCAAGAATGATTCATGGTGAATGCGTTGTGTCCTGTGCCAACCTAAAAACCACGAGCTTCTGGCGTTGAAGAACTTTCCGTCAAATCTGAATAAACACATACAAGTAAGGTGTATTTTCAGTTGTTATCATTAGCTCATTTAGCATTTCTTGTAAGCCAGTTTACAACGTTAGCAATGCTATGGGAATACATTGTTTTAAAAGTATAGAGCTAACACTAGCTACCGCTCGGTTTAAAAAAACAGCACCAATCCAATTATCCTCAATTTATTGCCGTTCTGCCACTGTTGTGCCACTGTTTCTGCCAGAAAGCCCCTCTTGGGTAGGTTTAGGGGTTGAATGGTGATTTTGGTTAAAATAAAAACATTTTCTGTCAGAAAAGGCTTTTAAGCCGAAAGGTCTGAAGGCCAACATCCCCTGTGTGCCAGTAGAAGTTAGTCATCTACATCATCTCCCCACAAAGACAACGTTAAACATTTATATAACAATTCTGTCAGGTGAACCACTTTTCTCTCATCTTTCTGTACGTCTGTGTCTTATATGTGTGTGTTGTCACTCCTAGAGAAAACACGTGAGTCACTTGGAGATACAAAATCCTCACTGCACCTACTTTGAAGAGGAAGTCAACCTCAGATGAAGGCCCATCCAAGCAGCATAAACTGTGGGAAACCAAGTCCTACCTGGCCTGCCCGGATGATACCATGGATGTCCTGAAATCTTTCCCAGCATTCTGCAACTTGTTACTGTAGCTCAACACACCTCTACCTGCCTCAGGTAGTAAGCCTGTCAAAAGTTGGCTGTTTTTTCCATATAAAGTGTTAAAAGATACAAATTCTATTAAAAGTATGTTAAGTATAGTATTGAGAGTACCAAAGCTGTTATAAAGCTGAATTATCTAGGTGCTCATGCAGGCCCTCTGATCAATTCAGTCTTAATTATTCTGTCTGAAATTTAACTTGCAGCAAACAGACTGTGTCCAGTGATTTAATTTTTTTTCTCTGTACCAGAACTGTGCAGGTTGTTAATAAAAGAAAAAACGATCCTATTTTGTGTGCCGAGAAGGTTTCGTTTTGTCGAATTATCAAAACAGGTATTATGTATCATTGACAGCAAAAATTCTTTTTACATTTTTGCATTTGTATTTAAAGTGAAACTCTCGCCCAAAATACAACCTATGGTCTTTTTGTGAATGTACCTGAGGTAAACGTTTGTTTAAAAGCATAATTACGACGAAAGCGCCACTTTTAAGATTTTTGTTTTACTATGACAGCATCACAATATTTTTATGCTGTCATTTTATTCTATTTTTAAAACACTAAGAAGGCTCGACACAACATGAAACTTTGCTTGTAATGTCACCAGGGTCTCTACACATGAACACGGGTATTGAGAACATTGTTTAGAAGTATCTATACTTCAACTTAAGTACCAAATGTGAGTACTTTTGTCACCCCTGCTAAACACAATAGCATGCTCCGCTTTAGACCGTCTAAACCATTTTCCAGAGCTGATGATGGAATTGGCTACGGAGTGAGACACTTCTTCTTCATCTTTGTTATGAGCTGCACACGTGCAGTACTCAACGAGCAGCTAGCAATTTAATAGTGGTTACTGTATACATATCTTCTACTCCAGTCTCTCTTTCAAATTTAGTGCAGATGGAACAATGTTCAAACACGGTTGTTGTAAATGCTGAATGAACACCACTGAAATTAAAGACAAGAGACAGATGTTAGTGGGTGTTGGTGGGTTTTTTGTTCACTGCGGGTGTAAGGTGGATCTAAACCATGTAAAACACAAGAGCCTGAAGTCTATAGGAAGGCACATAATTACAGAAATGTAAGGACTTCCAGGTAACTCCTTTTTCTGTTGATTAAACATAATGAGTGAATGATTAGTAGATACATCGACACATACAAGCACAGATGCTGCATCAACTCGTCAAGTACCATCTGTGTGTGGGTGTGGTTTGTGCATCTGTGAGTACGACAAAGAGGACACGGCGAAGAGAAAAGGGGTCAGAGGAGAGAGAGACAATGCACGTGTGTGTGTGTGTGTGTGTGTGTGTGTGTGTGTGTGTGTGTGTGTGTGTGTGTGTGTGTCTTCGCTCACAGCACCATAGCAGAAGGAAAAGTTATGTAAAAATTCAACTGGAACAAAGCACAACTGAAATGAATGGACACACACACACACACACACACAATGTCCTTTCACCAGCACATTCACACACAGACGGACCTCATACAAAATGCAATCACACTCACACGTCCTCAGCCTGCCTCATCGTATCGACCACATGCTTTCTTAGGCCGTGTGTTTATGACACATCCGCCCTCATTAGGACAGACACTGCATGACACTGACAGCAGCAACACCAAGGAGAGAAAAATGTAGCAAACATCTAGTGCCACAAAAATGAAAAAGGAAATGAACATGACTGAGCCAAAGGGGGGACTGTTGGCCTGTGACTCTCTGTTTTTGAAAATAAAACGTTCAAAACAGTTACATATTGGGAAACAGGAACATATTTTTATACAGATTTGTTGTCCCGAAAAAGTTTAGATCTGATTCTGAAGAAAAATGCGTTGTTGTCATAAGTGAAGACTCTGTGCTGTCACTGTAGTTTTCCTGATGACTTAATTAGCCCACATTACTTAGCTCAGATGTTTAACGTCAACATATTATTCTGCTGCCCAAACGATGAAAGAAACATCATGAAAGTCTTTGGCACAAGAGTTACTCAGATTAACTACATTTTTAATACAAGAAATGAATTGTAACTGTGGATGACATTATTTTCTTTGATGATTAATGAACAAATGAACAATTGTAAACTGTAGGTATCAAAATACCCAGAATGTTTTCAGAGACATATCTTAGCGTACTGTTTAGCTGTAATATGATTTTGTAAGTTACCAGTTGGATGCCATACAAGCTAAAACCAACCATCTAGCAATGCATCGTCCATCAGCAGAGTGTTTATTGGTCCGTTGCGGAACAGTACATGCTGGTTTTTGCAGGTTTTTCTAACTTCTGAGCAAAATACCCTCGTGAGCATGGGGCCTTTTAAACTTTTACTAACAGCTACACAAAACATCAAAATGAGTTGAGAAGAATGACGGCAAAGATCACTGAGGCCACGTGTTAAGCTGCCTATTACTGTATGAATACTTTATTTTGTAATCTTCCTTCATAGTTAAGTATTTGGCTTTTTAAAGCCTTTTTGGCACCATGCATCCAAACTGTGCAGCCTGTCAATGAATGCAACAAGAGAGGAGAGCACACGCTGTGTACCTCCTCTGTGGCCTCAGATAGGCTTTGTCTGAGCCTGGCTTCTTTATGCTGAAGAAACAAGACCAGCTGCTTCACTGAACCTACTGTACAGCGGTTGTCATCCGGCTGTCACCCCGACGTCAGATCACCAAGTCTGCCTTGTCATGCTTTGCACTTTCTGGGAAGTTCGTCCAATCATCAGCCCGTCCGTCACCACAGCAGAGTAATAGCATACCATCTTCTCTGTGTTGAAGAGTTGAGGCAGACTTTGTTGTGTTCTTGAATCATTTCCAGTAATTCATCCGTTCATTCAATGAAACATGCTTTCTAGAATGACAAAAAAACACTGAAAATTCAGGAGATCGTGATTTGCAGCAGTTAAATGATTCCAGAACATAAACTACACAATTCGTCAAAACTACACACATTTCTGCTTTCTCTTTCTTTTTAGAATCATTTTGAACATGATTTTTATCATTGAGGATGAAAAGTGCTATATTCTTCTATTTCTTCAGTAATAAAACTGATTAAAAATAACTTTTCCTCTGTTGAGAGAAGATGACTACTTACTTGAAGGTCACCGTTTCAATCCCCAGACTCAAAGGATCAATCTGTGTCGGGAAGTGAACTTATCTCCCCCTCATTACGATTGAAGCTGTGCACCTGAAAAATAATTTTACCAAAGTTCATAGTGTGAAGGCTTGACATGAAGAGATTTTGTCACTCACTGAAGAGATGCAAAATAATTGTACTAAGAAAAGTTTTGATGCGTATGAAACCAGGAGGGACGCTTGGTGGAAGGTGCAGGAGACTATGAGATGAGCTGCACATGGGAATGAGGAAAAGAGCCAGTTTACAAATGGAGTAGACTGATTGGATGAATGAAATGAATTGAGAGGTTGGAGGAGATGTTGGACCAGAATCAGGAATAAAGATTTGAATTAATGAATTTGCCTGAAAGTCCATCCCAAGGCCCAATTTAGTCAGGCCCAAGTGGCTCACAGAAAACCCTGAACCACACCAAGGCCCAAAGCCAAAGTTCTTGTAATGACGTTATAACCAAACCAAATCAGTCAAGCCGTCACCCATCACACCCACACAGAAAAAAATCTTTAAACCTCAAGCATATTGAACATCTTGAAACAGTCATAACAAGTATACTCACTTGTGGTTGTGGCATGCACATGACTGTCATCTGACACTGAGCTGCTGGTCTGCCTCAGTGATGCCATGGACTGTGGTCATGGACAGGGCAGGTGGCCCCGTGTGACGTAGCCCAAACCACAGTCGTGTTTGGCCCTTCACCAATATGTGAATGTTAGAATACGCAGTGATTCACAGCAACGCATTAACCAAATGTGTTATCCTCTCTCCAGGCAATTATCGGTGCAACATATACAGTATAATGAGTGTATTTATATCTCATGAAAGGAGAGAGTGTTGTGACTCTTTCATATTGAATCTCGTGACATATTCTGCTCTGTTTTGTTTTTGCAGCTGTTTTCACACACCTTCATATTTTTAGGGGCTTTGGAATAAGTCTGGCTCAAATGCTCAAGACTCGAATTTTTTATGTTGGCGAAAATGCAAGTCATTGAAAGGTAAACTCAGTTTTGAGAAAACTTGGATCTTTTTTATTGACTATGATAAGACTGTACCCAGTCAAGTGAATATCTAAAATCCCAAAAGAAGAGAAGTCAGACAGAACAAGAATGAGCAGACAGACACTGTGTTCATAAGTGCTAGAACAACTACATAACTATTTTTTCAGGGTTTGTGAACCGTGTCCTCTGAGACCTGTATAGCTGCAGCACGTTGCCTTCTGTGAGTCCTTTGCATTGTCTTGTACATTTTTGTATCTCCGCTGGAATGTCTACATTTTACTGTTGCCTCACATCTGTAATGTATATTATTTATAAACCTAACAATGATGTGTCCACCCACACATCGTTCCAGTACATTCTATTGCATTTTGATGCTTATATTACATAAAATTATAGTCTGCTATTTGTGATTTTTTTTTTCTTCTTAAAGGTCATATTGATAAAATGTCTGTGTAGACAAAGATCTTGTAGAAAGGTACAAAATAAAAGTATATTTTTTGATTAAAAATGTCATTATGATTGTGATTTAATCATGTGAATCAAAATTATTGTTGTGTTTATCTCTGTGTAAAAAAATCTGACAGTTGGTTCCAGCTTCTAACAAGGTTTGCGAGCCAATACTGTAACACCGTTGGAATCATCTGTATCTGTTTTTCGTTGGTAGGTGCCAGTTTTTGGCTGAGTTCTACAGTATGCAGCATACTGTACTGCCCCAATGTTACCCTGATAGCATTAGCAATATTAGCTAGTGCACTAACTGGCATCCTCTTGAGGGGGCAGGTGATTCAAACATCAGCGTTGGTGTAAAGTAAATGCAATGAAAGGGGGAAGATGGGATGACACACTTAGTGGTTGAGCGTAATCAATAACACCTTAAATTCATTCCCACTCTTTAACATTCTTTCTTGCGCACAAACCTTTTTAGCGCAGCCTCAAGAGTGTGGATTCAACAGCATGTATTCAATGACGATGTGACGAATGAATCCGTTGAATTACCACAAAGATTTGGCCCAAGTTGTCAACTTCTTTAATTAAGACACTTTGAATTTTCGCACTAATTATTGCACTTTAAAAAAAACACCCACTTTTTCCTTGAGTATTTTTTATTCATTTAAACATTGTTTCAATATCTGAAATGTTGGAACTTGTGTAAAACTAAAATAAAAGCTGCCTTGCTTTATGTCTTAATAACCACTGAGCTTTACCTGATTCATAGCGGAATGATTCAAGAGGCATAAGGTGTGGGAATCGAGTGCCAGCCCGTGGGTGAAGAAATGGAAGGAGACGATGAATAAGGCGGTGGAAATTCAAGGTAAAGGACATTAGATGAGAGGAGATGGTCCTTTAAATGAGTATGAAATTGATTTTACAACTCACGCCACACACTGCCTCATACATATACAACCGCCATATCCCACCTTCACTTTTCTATTTTGCTTTATCGTCTCGCTCCTTCTAGCTCATCCTCACTCAGTTCTTCCATTCACCTTTTTTTAATGTATCCTCCTACCAAACCACACCTTTCGCATCCGACCCCCTTCTCCCTCTGTCTCTGTCCTGCACCAAAATACCCTCCATCCTTAAGTCTTCCCCTCTCCTCTATCTGTTTCCTAACCACATGTCCTTTTCTTTCACTCTCTCCGTCCCACCCTCCCTCCATCTGTCCCGCCGCTCGGCGGTGATATGAACTGATGTGTCAGCTGAGTTGATCATTCCCTCCAGCTGCTGTCTGCCAAACGCAACTCTCTTCCCCTCATGTGTCACTGTGACTCTTCCTCCCTTCCCCTCTGCCTCTCCTTGTCACTCTCACCGCCTCTCTCCCCCTCTCCACCATCTTTCACTCTATCATGTCCGCTCCCCCTCCCCTCCTCTCCCGTCCCTTCCCCTCCCATCTCTGCTCCAACCCTCTCTTTTATTTCCCTCCGAGACAGGCCTGTCAGGAAGATTCAGCCACTTGTCCACGAGCAGTCTGATGTTGTTCCGTCTGCATGTGTGTGTGTGCATGCTACATTGACTACACATTTGTATTTGTGTGTGAGTGACAAACGAAAGAGGCGAGGGAGCGTGTCCGTGTCCTGCGTATGACCACAGCTGAACTTTTCTCTTTGATTTAGAAGCAAATATGAAAGGCATAAAATCCCCTGAAAAAGAAAGACATTAGGTGTGTTTCCATCCGAGTAAAGACAAGCAGACAGAGGAACGTAAACACATTTAGAGCCGGGGACAGATTGGAGGGGGAGAAAGAGGGATCTAGACAGCGGGTGAGGGAGATGGAGGGCTGGAAAAGAGCAGGTGGATGTAAACAGATTTAGATCTCCATGCACAGATGGGAGAAGGACAGAGAGCGAGGGAAGATGGTGGATGAAAAGGGATGGATGGATATTACCAGATTTAGATTTTCTGCCGGAAAAAAGGGATGAAATTCAATCGCCCCTCAGATTTGCTGAACAGGTCTTTTATATATCTCGACCACCCACTTTACTGTAGAAGGACGCATTGAGGAATGAAACTAGGGGCCAGTGGGCATCTATGAACCCAAATTCAGTAAGATAAGACTAGCTGACACATTTTAAGTTACATTTGTTATAAAAAAAAATAAACAGACTTGTAAACCCACTGTGACGTCACACATTGGTTGACTTACTGCTGTTTTGACAGCTGGATTTCAGCATTTTTTTTTTTTTGTCGCCATCTTGGTTTTTTCAAGTTAGAAGTGAGCAAATTTAGTCAAGCCAATGGAGCTAGAAAGGAGCTTGAATTTAGGGAATAAAACCATAAACTCATAAGGAATCTGTTAAAATCAAAGTGAGAAGTAGGGTAAAATTTCTCATAAGCTTACAGACAATCTTACTTTGTTTTTATGCCGGTGGAGCCGTCCCCCTGCCTGCCATCAGAAAAAATGCAGGTTCATACAACTTCCGTATTGGCCTCACTTTAGTCTATGGTGATGAGACTGGTGTGGTACAGAGGATGCTGGCCAGATGTCGGTACCAAGCACTGGGAGCTGGAAGCAGAAGGTTCAGCTAATCGGTTTAATAAAAAGCACACAGATTAGATTTGATCGATCAGTTGACGTTTAAATTGATCATGATGATACTGAGCATATTTATGTCATATGGTAATGATTGGTAATGATAGGACAGATAATCGTGGTGACAGCTTGCAAGAATTTATGTGAACAGATAAGCTGATATGCAGTTGCCAGACATACTGAAACGTGTACACACTAAATAAATGATAACCTGCTGCTTAGCTACAGTTGTGTAGAGAATTGGTCATCTTGGGGGTAAAAGAAGGTGTATAACAAGGTGTATGTTGTCTTCCAGAACTGATGTCTATATTCTTTTCTTATTCCCAAAGTGTTTTTGAGGTGATGTTTTTTCTTTCTGTGAACAAAACCGTTATTTTGCCTTTGTCTGTATACATACTGTATACTGCAGGGTTATGTTGCCTTTGCTTTTTGTACCCTTTTCTCTAGCTTGGCCCATGTGCTATGTCTGATTGCTGAATAACGTGCACCTGGCACGGGAATGACGCTTAAAAAGCTCCTGTGCCAGCATCAGAAGAGAGAGGCCTCTGGCATGAGTACTGCTGGTCTTGGTACCTCTGTGGCTGGGACTTCTGTTTCTTTGTGTTAATTTCTGTTGCGTTCTATTGCAAGTTGGAGGTCTGTATTTCAGGGTTTGGTATTCCGGACTTCCAAACTAAAAGCGATCCAGTTTCTGCTTGAGAAAACATGGACACTCACTGCAAACGGATGTTTAAATGACAAGAACTACACAAGCAACTACAGCAGCTGATTTAACTTAATGGCCCCTGTAAAAAGACAGGGGGAGTCAGCTCCCAAGGCATTTTCTCAAAGACCTCTATTGAGCACAAATCACCTGAATGAAAGTGAGAATGACAACTATGAAGTTGTATTTGCACCTATGAAGTTAAGTGATAAGGAGGTTGTTCACTATGTGTATACTGCTGTGATGTCATGTGTGTTTTATGTCTGCGAACTCCGGCAACACAAATCTTGATTGAGTTTTCAACTTGGAATTCAAACTTGGATGACTGTTGCACTGCACTTTTTCATGTCAAAGGTTGTTTGTTTCAAGGTGCATTGGAACACACCATTTATAAATCCCATGGATTTAGTTGTTTTAAGGTGTCTTTCTGTGTTTGATTTGGAGGTCAGTGAACAGGTGTTGCTCTCCCAACAGCCCCGCCTAAAGCCTGATTTTATGAAACACTCAACACTGATGAGTGTCACTCGACAACATCTATGACGCAATAACAATCATTTAGCCATGCGTCATGAAAGGAGAGTCTCAAGGAACACTTTTCCCTTCAAAAATATGTCATGTCTATGGAGTACCACTTATCAAAAGTGCTGAGCCCCATACCATAAATCAGGCTTAAAGGCACAAAAGGTACCTACATATAAACTATATACATAGACACACATATTATATGCTATACATCAATCAGGCAAAATATTATGACCACTGACAGGTGAAGCGAATAACATTGATTATCTTTTCATCATGGCACATGTCAGTGGGTGGCATATACAAGGCAGCAAGTGAACATGTTGTCTTCAAAGTTGATGTGTTAGAAGCAGGAAAAATGGGCAAGCGTAAGGATTCTAGCAAGTTTGAAGAGGGCTAAATTGTGATGGCTGCACGACTGGGTCAGAGCATCTCCAAAACTGCCACTCTTGTGGGGTGTTCCCGGTGTGCAGTGGTCAGTATCTATCAAAAGTGGTCCAAGGGAGGAACAGCGGTGAACCGGCAACAGGGTCATGGGCCAAGGCTCATTGATGCACGTGGGGAGCGAAGGCTTGCCCGTGTTGTCCGATCCAACAGACGAGCTACTGTTGCTAAAATTGCTGAAGAAGTTAATGCCGGTTCTGATAGAAAGGTGTCAGACACCTTCAGGGGTCTAGAGGAATTCATGCCTCGCGGGTCAGGGCTGTTTTGGCAGCAAAAGGGGGGCCAACACAATATTAGGCAGGTGGTCATAATGTTATGCCTGATTGATGTATACATACATATACTACATATATACTATGGTCTTGGTTTATTATAGCCATATGACCTCAAACATATAGTTGGAAGGTTTGGTTGTCACTGCTGGTTTCCCCGGTGATGAAAGGATTACTAGAAAGTAACGCAGTACAGCGCTCTGCATCTTATCATGGCCACTGGTCAGGGTTGCCATTCTATTATATCAAGAAAGTTAGAAAAACACAACCATGAAACACAGTAAGAACGCTTTTGTTGCCACACATGGATACATTGGAGATAAATAGAGTGTGAATTGTTGTGAAAACCAGTAAACCATGTTTTTCAGTGAATGTTTTACAGATTTGTTTCGTACGGGCATTTTGTTACTTGGCAGACATATCGAATAACAATTCCTCATCATGTTGACAACAAATCAAATTGGACATTTATCTCAAGTGTTTTTCTTCCTAATTTGCTGTTACTTTGCATATAAGAAGTGGCAGAATAAATGTAATGCTCAGAAGAGTACGAGATTCCCACTCATAATTAACCACTAAGAGGTCAGCACGTACACGTTGGAAATAAATATTGTGACAGTAATGCAGCTTAAGTGATGAAACTGGGAACAGGTATGAGTGGATAGTAGCAGAGAGGTGTGGCTTACATGGAGTAAATCATTGTGGAGCGGAGGGGAAACTTTTTCCCCGCGCTGCATTAATAAGCTGCATCCCATCCAATAATAAGACAGGACGAGGTGACAGCCGAGACAGGAGGTTTTGAGAAGTTGACATGACAAAGTGGTATTGCTCAACACCTGGCTCTTGACACTATCACTTCCTGGGTTAAGGTTTGAAGACTCTGCTGACAAAATATTCTGTTCTCAGGTGTCACACGACAATGTAAGTGGTTAAGTCTGCTGCCTGTGTGCCCTAATTAACTTAAGACTGAATCCCTACACAACTTTCTCCTCGGGGCTGCCTCTGCTGTCGACACCGCTGCCTTCCAGCTGTCTCAGTAAAAAAAAAAAAAAAAAAAGAGTGGACTGCTTGCTGTGCCTTTTGATTGAAATAAACTTTTAATGCATTTATTGTAATGTATGGCATACGCAGAAAAATGCAGCTGAAGTCTAATACACACACACAAATACACACAAACACACACAAAGATGACACATGGCAGGAGCATACTTTGCCTCACAGCAGTGCGGACTGTATGAATGCTGCACTTGTCACTAAACATTTGTCACATTTGCTGGTAACTTGTAGCCTCAATCCATACGATATTGATCCACATGCACATGGCAGCTGGAGTAGGAAAAGATATTCAGACACATATCTACATCCTGATGATGATGATTAACCTTGGGTCACTTGAAGATTTGTTAATTTTCATTTTTCTGAATCTAAACAGTTTTAAAGAAAGTATGTATAAAGACATACTTTCATTATTTTGCTTCCAAACACCAAAGGCTGGAGACAAAAAGGGGCCCAGGGAATTAAGAGCCAAATTTAGTAATTCCCACAAAACATCCCATCCTAAATTAATGACAGACAATATCGCTGAATGAAAAGTGAAAATCAAACTGCTGTGAGCAGGCCCCAGCATGAAAAGAAAATGTGACTGCACAGCCACTGACTGCCTAAATTATGCTGATTGAAAGCATTTCCTGCCTTTGTGTAGAGATCAAATGATAAATGGGTAACCTTATGAGGCAATAAAGTTGGGCAGTGATGCCATCAGCAGGAAAAAAAACAGTCAGTCAAATTCAAAAACAACGAAAAAAGGGTTACGGTCTCTGCCAGTGCTAAGGGGGCTCTGACCAATATGTGGGGTGCAAAGGAAAGTGCTGTTTTTTTTTGTTTGTTTGTTTTCAATAAAAGCAAATATAACATACATCACATTTGATATAAATACAGTTTTTAATGTCAACTTCCATTATTTAAATCTCTCGACACACCGATATGAACAGAATTTTTCTTCTGCATGTCTAAATGTTACACACACAGACCAGGTTCATAAAATAGCCATCCTGCTGATAAATCCTTAGCTCCATCAAGAGCTGTCTAAAAATATTTTATTCAGAAGCTCAAAGTTGAATTTTGTTTCGTGTTAAGAGTGTTCTCTGTCCGGTCAAGTTTATAACTACACATTTCAATTTTGCTGCTCAAATGTTCCATGATGCTTGCTGCAGTGACGTTAATGCACACATGGAAACATTTTGAATACTGAAAGCAGCCGGTCTCTAATTTGTGCCTTACCCTGCTTTCCTATTAGAGTCGATTCCAAAAAGCATTTTTAAAAAGAGAGAGAAAAGGAGAAAGGGGTCAGTTGACTCAGTGATGCCTAAAGCATGTGAGTTTTGTGCTCATGATCAATGCTGGCATGTGGTGTCTGGTACCCGATGACAGTTTAGTCATGAACATAATAATGTCAACCTCTGTGGTCTTTTAAACATGTATGATTACTAGTAGAAAATAAGCCTTCCTTGTCCTGAGCCTCCCCCGCCTACACCTATTAGTGTACATCTGTCAGCTGTGCATACATGCATGATCACGCATAAAGCCAAGGATCCGAATGAATGGCTGGTTATTAAGTTGTATACATTTCTTTGTTTTATGATAGGACACTACTAAAAGGGGGTTTAAGGGAGGCTATAGCACCACCTAGAAGTGCTGTCCCCTATGTGTGTCATCACAGCAAACAGAAGCAAAGATGCTGATATTATTATTATTATTATTATTATTATTATTATTATTATTATTATCATTATTATTATTATTATATTGAACAGATTTTAGGTTGATTCTGATGCTTATACAACCACTTTTCCACTCTTTAGGGGCTTAACAGTGTACAACAGTCCTGGTTTTTAAAAAGCACAAGGCTGTTTTATTTTTCACTTTTCATTTTTCCAGTTTTTTCCACCAAACCATCTAGTTCCACCTGAGATAATTCATACAGCCTGTCGTACCTTAGGCAGTGAACACACACTCAAGCATAGGTCATATTTTTATGCAGGACTGATATAAAAAAAAAAACTGAAATGTGAATATTATCTAAATACAAATTACTCAGAGACCAACAAGGCCAAGCTACGGAGGGTGATCACCTTGGGGTCCAAGCTCTGTGGGGAGCAGTGCTCAACCCTCCAGCAGGTCTATGACCAAAGGACGGTGAAGAATGCAAGTAAGATCGTGTGGGACTCAACTCATAACCTCAGCGCCTGCTTTCAGATCCTTTAGGAGTGTCTTTGGCCATGTCTGTTTTCACATGTATATATTTCCTTTACGCCTCGCTCCAATGATTGACACATCTGGGTGATTGCGTCCAATATACATTAGCATGTTGGACGTGTTTCCACTCAGATACAACTGTCAGTAACGCCCGCAGACATATTCTCGCCAAACCGTGACGTCCGCACCGTGAGGCGTTGTGATGAATACATTTTCTGTCGCATCCAAACCTCTGTCTACGTGAGTGCGAATACATCTCTGTTGGTAGAAGTTACCCATTTGATTGTGTGTCACCGTGCTAGCAAATGAACTTCATAACAAGACCCTTGTGTGTATATGTGTCGGTGCACAAATGCCAATCATCATTGGTCTTATGTGGGCAATGGCCAATCACCAAGCTGTGAAGTGACCAATCATGCATCACACTGGTGTTAAATGTCAATCATCATTGGTAAATTGGCTCAGGGACTAAAAAAGGCAGCTGGCAAATTAGTCATCTGAATTGAACATCAGAGATCCTGCATATGTGAGTACACATAAAATTATGGAAAAATCCAGTGAGCACACACACACACACACACACACACACACAACCAAACACACACACACACACATACAAACTCACGCAAACACAACATACAGAGACATACACAGTGCGCTGTCATGCATGTGCGAGGCATGAACAGAGCTCCGAGTCGTTGTTCTCCACATTGCTCTGACTTACATTAGACTACATTACAGTGATGTGGGCAATGTGTTGAGACGAACTGCTGCTAATGATAACATGCACAGACAACATGAAGCTAGCTAACCCACCATTTTCAGGTTCTTATCCAAATTGGATAGATTTACGTTTTACAAGCAGACACATGAGCAACAATGGTGAAGACTTGATTTTCACTTGGAAGTTGAGGACCTGGGACTTGAGACACGGTGACTTAAATGATTTGTCTCTTGTTGATTTTATTTTGTCAGTAGGGTTGCCTTGGTGTTCCCACCAAGCTTTTATATAGAAAGATTCTAGATGTCTATAGAGGACTGTGTTAATTGGCACACTTTACTTACCTGAACTAAGGACTCTACTTGACTTGACTTACCCAAGAAAAAATAATTTGGAACTTACCTGACACTGGGACCAAATGACCTGATTCACATGTCTGCCTCAGAGTGAGCAAATACTACTCAGTGGATACAAGTCGGGTGGGGTATTGGTCTCCACCAATCAGAAACAAGAGAAAGTAATTGCAACTTCACATTGATACTGTGGTAAAAGCTGCTTGGAGCAGATTGTTTTTACTATGAGAAATTGTAGACTTATTATTTCTATTAACTCTATCAACTCCTGTTGCCATTTTATGAGTTTTGTTCATGGATGTTGCTATATCAGCATTGTTAATCCGATTGTGAAGATTGCAATCATTTACAATGGGATTCAGTTTGCCATCAACAGTTTCCAAAGAAAGAAGTTAATGTCATTGTTTGATTTGTTTTGTGGCCTTTTTAAAAGGTGACTGAGATGCATTCCCAATAAAATCAGACACACATGCATTACAATACAATATACAATGATGCCCCTCACATAATGGTGAACCTTGACTCATCCCTGCTTGTGATTGACTGGGCCTTTCAAGGATGACCTTTTCCATACCCAATCATGATACTAGACCTTTGTCACCAATGGACCTGTATACCTGGCTGTTTTAGAGGATTTAACAACTCTCCCAGATTTTGTTTTTGTTGTTGCTTCGGTCCCACCTCCCACCTTGTCCCTGGTGCCACATTCAGAATAAGCATATATTTACAAAGATCAATGGAGCTGATGAGGCAAGACATTTAAATACATTGTGTCTGTACTGTTTTCAATTGAGTTATGTAAAAAAAAAATTTAAATAAAAAAAATGATTAGCAAATTATGACTTCTGTTTTATTTATGTTGAACACAGCGTCCCAACTGTTTTGGAGCCAGAGTTGTACAAAGCTCAGATTGGTCAACTGTTTCTCCAGCTGGTGGAAACAGCCATCACTGAGCTCTGTACCAGATCTATTTCCGTCACTGAACCAATGCAAAAACTGGCGGTGAATCAGAGATGTAAACCGGGCGAGGGCTGAGTAAATTTTTTTTAGTTTGTTACAAACAGTGATGACGTACAGATTATGCAGCAGGAGTAGATTTGGAAGTTTCTATGGACAGTTTAGTACTTTTAATACAAGCTTTTTTCTGCCACTTTTCGAGCTGGAGAGGTTCAGTAGTGACAAACAGAGAAGAGGTTTGGGGATAATATGACTTCAATCCATTTTGCTGTCTGATAAGAGGACATTAAGCTGAATTAGTGCAGTAGGTAATGCATGTGTGTCTCATTTTATTCCCAGTGCATCTCAGTCGCCTTTTAAAAAGGCCACAAATCACATCAAACAATGGCATTAACTTCTTTCTGTAATTATCAAATAATCATGAAGAGTTTCACTGCAAGAACTAATAGCATATTTTGCAGATATAGCTAATGCTATCAGCGCAGTATAAAAAATACCACATCATTAAATCAAATGTGAACAACTATTTTATTTGGTTGAGGCGCACATGACATTTCCAAAATGAGGGACATCTCACGGCAGAATGACATTTATCTTTCTGTTTTTTTAGACATATATTTGTTCTAAATAGGTCACCTTCAGTGCTGCCTTTTATGCCTCCCGCTCCATTAATCAATGTGTCTCTCAACGCAGGCAGCTCAGCCCGTATCATTTGCCTCAAAATTATTCTTATTACTAATTACTCTTAGTGTGAACACCTGGGGAAATAAAGGCTATAGAGAGAAGGGTTCTGGCTGCTCTGTTATTGTGTGTGGTGCACATTCCCAACATGGGGTCCCATCAGTTTCAAAGCAAAGTAAGCAAAATGCCGTGCTATAGGCTACAGCGGCCTTGAGTTGATAAATTGTTGTTTGAGCCTTCGAGTTGTCTTCACTCTCTGACTGCCACAATATCCAGGTTGTCTAGAAGTTGTTTTCTGAAGGCCAGAATATCAGATTTAACATTAAAGGCAACAGAAAGGAAGAACATATAGATATACCATTGAATACTGTTATTATAGAACATTCTTAAACTATGCCAGCTGAACTGCAGCATGGAAAATTGTGCTCAAAAATAAACATTTTTCCGACTTAATGGAGCTCTCTGGAACAATTTACATGTATTGATGTAGTGAGAAGTCTGTGATAGACCTCTCTGCTGCTCTCAGTTGCCTATACAAACATGTGGACCATTTGTTTAAGTTGTTTAATGCTTATCGACTGTGGATTTCTTCCTGAAGGACGACAGTCCATAGGATGTGACTTTGTGCATGTCCTTGTGCGGCTCGCCTCAGTGCCTCTTTCCGCTTCGCCAAGAGAGCGACAGTAACTAGCATTATACCATGGTCTGGAGAAATACTCGATTCTGATTGGCTGCAGGGTGTCCATTAACCCCTGATATATGGACACCTACTAAGTAGTTCCAGTCAAATTGACTGTTCACCGCTGTAAATCAATGCGCTAGCTGGTGTATCAAATCTGAATATTTTATTTCCAGCACTGAGTGCAGTCCGTCAGTCCTTCAGTGTCTTATCCTCTGAACACCACAGGGTGGCGACTGTAACACACAAGCTGCAGAAAGTTCACTTCCCCTCTAAATTTACTGATACGCGAATAATCTCACGTCCCGTTTGCTGTTAAGCTCTCTACTTAAGGCTGCGGCCACAGTAACGTTACACACGGCCGGTCATTTGTTCGTGAAAATCTTGCTATTGATTTGGGGACAATGACATGACTGGTTAGCGAGCTAATCGTGTTAGCTAGCATACTGTCACATTATATTTACTGTTTGTCAAACGTATGCAATGTTATTGACTTTGAATCTTGCTAGCATAACGTTAGCTTTCTGGCTCATGGCTGAGCGGACTAGAATATCTCCCGTTGCCAAGTTGTATCTATGGTCCGTCCTATTTGCTGGAGGAGTGAACAACGTCTCTGTTGCATAAGAACCTTACGTGAGAGTAATGATTGTTCCAGGTATTAGTCAAACCCTCAGGCGTTACCAGGGAAACTAAGTTATGGCTTGTGAAAAACTTTATATTTTGATTGTAATACGCATGAAAATGTAAATTAATGGTCCGAATTTCTTTTCTTTGGCAAGTGACCATGGTATAAGCGGGATAATGCCCTTCGAGGTGTCCATAAACAGAAGTTAATGGACTTCGCGGAGGCAACCGTCCTCCGCTGCACGTCGGACGGTTCTTAGGCCATTATCCCTTACTTAGTTTAGAAATAGAGTCCGCTAACATATATTACTGACCGCCTTCTAGCACAACACTGAGGTTCCACAGAGTCTGTTTAATTGGAAAGCATAAGGTTCAGACTGAGGCCAGTGCTGTGAGTTAAACAGTACAAAACCGCGTTGCATAGTCATGAGTTGTGTCCCAATTCAGGGACTGCCTCCACATTTCAACACCAAATGTAGCAGATCGGATCCCCAAGGCTTTTTCCAACTGCTGCAACACTTGAGCTACATCTTTTAAAATTTAAAACACATGTCCATTACATACATTATGCATACCTTACTGAAATGTTTTTTTTTTTTTAAAGAATGCCTTTAATTTTTACTTTTAACTCCTTTGTTAGTACCTGTGTTTCTGATATTTGATTTGAATTGTTCTATGCACTACACTTTGTACTGTGGGGTGCGTTCATCCACTGATGCAGCAACATAAGCATTTCTTCCCCAGGATAAATAAAGTATTCTATCCCACAAACCCATGCACACGGGTTGCTTTTTTAATGATGCATCTGAGGTCCTCGCTGACTTGTAAAGTTGTTTGGACTTGACGTCAACAAGCGTCCTGACTGATCCAGTCACAAGTGGACAGCTCCAAGTACGTCCTGAACAAGACACAATGGGGGGGACGCACTTCAGATCCAAACAGTCAGACCACATTAAGAGGTGTTCTGGGCTGCATGTGACCACATTCTTTTAGCAGTGTGTACAGACATGTGTCCTGGGCCACACTAAAGGACCGCTGATGCAACTGACATCCTGTGTGAAACAAGAAGATGATGAAGAAGCCACAACAACATGCAGAATGGATTCCACGCTGTCTGATTTCCATGTGGTTCTCTGTAATGCAAATTGCATGTTTAGGTGCTCTCAACCTGCCGATGTTAGCGGCAGATGTTTGTGAACACGCTGTCTGTTTCAACCACAGACTCCCTTACAAACAGCAAAGGTTTTTGTACTTTGTTGAGGAAGGAGAAACTTAAGAAACTTTACCAAACGGCAACAACAAATTTTAAGTCATTCATGCATTCATGTAAATTTTAAATGCAACATATTAAGGTGTTTTTTTCCTGGTAAGAAGTTAGAGTTTGTTGTGGCACCTCTGCACCTCAGTTTCCAGAGTACGTCTCACCTCTGAACCTCTCACCAGCAGCGCACTGAACACACTCTCAACTGATTTAACCATCTCCACTAGAGAAGACAACATTTTATTGATGGTAAAACATTTAAAACAGTGGAGAAAGTCCCCCAGACTCCCATAAAAAAAAAAAGTTTTTCTAGTTGCTGAGTCAGTAGAACTTTGTCATTCTTCCCTCCTTCCCTTCTTTTATTCTCAACCTTAGTGCCACTCTACACTCATCTCTGCAAATCTTTTTTTCCAAGCTGACATTTCTCGACATCCCTGTTGGGACAAAAACAGCCACTAATTTAATTAGAAGCTGTAGGTTCCTCGTTAAGCATGACAGACTCGTGTTAAGTGTAGTAGACAACCTTTTAAACATGCACACCAGGACTTAACACTGATGTTTTAACTTTTTGGTGATTGTGACTGTATATGCATTAACGATCAGTGATGCAACTTAATTCGTATCTCACAACTGCCAGCCATGGCCAACACTCAAAAGCACAGCAGACGTTTCTCTGACAGGCGGACAAAGTTTGAAAACTCTGCAGTAAATAGGAGGCTGGCAGGAAACCCATGTGTGAACAAAGTGAAATCACCCCCAAGATGTGGTCTTGCAAGAATGCAGCTCTTTTTTGGAGTCTATTTAAGGACTCACTTTAATAAGACAGTTCTATCTGAAGCTGGGCTCAGGTTTAGAAAAAAATTCTGAACTGCTGCTTTGATGGAGCTGTCGGTTTGAAGGCAGTGCCTCCTTCTAATTGGAGCATCCCTTAAAAAGAGTTAATGATACTGACCAGGCTCTTTTGAGCTGCGCACCTCAAACCAGATTAAACAAAGGTTGGATATGGGAATTAATCTTGTGTCCGAGTTGATTCATCAATCCATCAATCATGAGGCTGACTTAGTAACAAAAAACAAATCAGCGTATGCTTTAGTTACTAATTGGTGATTATTGTCACAAGAAGTGTTAATCATCCATGAAACAGTAAGCTTTTCAGGCTGTCAACATGGAGTACAGGATCTAACTAATAAGGCTTGAAGTGACCAGAATTAGTCTGATCAGTTAGTTTGGGTTATATTTCCAAAGTAAAAGTAATTATAGACAGTTTCTTAGGAGAAAAGTAGTAACAGATTTGGTCCATCAATAGTCTTATATCAGTAGTATAAATCATTTTATGTGCCTTTCCAATTAATTTAATGTTAGCAGCATGTCATTGTGTCACCCAAGACTTTGTGAAAAATATGTTGGAATTCAGCTAAGTGCGTTAACTCAAGTATTTTACTCACACATCTGAGGAACATATACTTTACTTGACTGCTTCAATTTCTACTTATAGTTTCTTTTCCGATTACAATCTTTGTGCAGTGAAAACCATGTGTCTCAAAATTTGATTTTGAATGTTTGTGACAACTTGCAGGACAAAGTGCTCCTTCACGGGTTGAAGCATTCTTCAACTTCTTAAGCTAAACTAACTATCTAAAAATCTTCTTGAATCAGCTGCAAAATGCATCACCGCAGAGCTGAGGGCTGTTTTTGCAGAGCTTTGTGGTTCTCAAAGGACAGCTGATACTACAAACATAATGATGTTACACAATATGATACATTACTTTAGATTACTGCCCAATTGTGTATAAACTTAAGTATCTATAGCAGTAAAATGTAACATACACATTTATGCTAGGGTCTACAATCCTGAGAGCTAGCAAGATTTGAAAGTGGCACCTCTTCTAAGTTAGTGTTGTGTCGATAGCGAACGTGTCGTTCCAACGAACAAATCTTTTGAGTGAACGAAGTGAACGAAATCACTTCAAGAACTGATTTGTTCCTTTCTCAGTTCAGTTGAGCTCAGCCACGAGCATGCCGGCAGGGCGTGGAACTGCCGCGACTCACACAGAGAACTGTGCGGACGTAATTCACGTTTGCGCTGTGATTCGTTCATGATTCGCGAACCTACAGCATACGGAGAACTGTCGCTGAGGACGTGATTCTTGTTCACCTACTGTGCTGAAAGTGGCGCTGTGTTACTCACCCACTCACTCAGGGCAGAGGAGTTGATTCACGCCCAGTAACCGTACTGCTAAAATTAGCGCTGTGTTGCTAACATCCGTGTAGCATCATATTAAGTGATTTTACTGCACAGTAAATGTCACTCACGTTCGCGAACATGATTCTCGGCAGGTAACGTAATTTACGTTGTGAATCACGTTTGCGCCGTCACTCACGTTCGCGCCAGGACGTGAATTACGTTACCTGCTGAGAATCACTCATGATTCGCGTCACTGAGGACGTGATTCTCATTCACGAACTGTGCCGAAAAGTGGCGCTGTGTCAGTCAGTCACTCACTCAGGGCAGAGGAGTTGATTCACGTTCAGTAACTGTACTGCTAAAACTAGCGCTGTGTTGCTAACATCCGTGTAGCTAACATCCGTGTAGCATCATGTTAATTGATTTTACTGTGCACAGAGGACACTTTCACCGTGTAATAATTTTAGTGCATGTATACCACTCAAAGCAGCGCTGCGTCTCCCACGAATGATTGTGTACTACAGTCCGTGAACGCACCGTCCCTCAGTAAGTGAACGTGAACCTCAAGGCTGATTAATGAACTGAATGACGGATCGTTTGGCTGCTTATCAGTTCAGGGAGTTGGAGAGCACTGAACGATTTGTTGAACGAATCTTTTGAACGAATCATTTTAATGAACGGATTCTAGAGATTCAGTACAGTAAAAAGAACTGCCGTTCCCATCACTACTCTAAGTTCCACCCAACAAACTTTTTCTCAGTCCTGCAGCTGCCACAGAGGTTTGATTATTTTCATTCCTTTTTCTGAATACATAATGTATTGACTACTCTCAGGATAGAAGGACCATTTCACCCAGTATAACAAAATGTGTTTCTGAACAACATTACAGACCCTAGCCTTAATGCGACTGTAATATTGACATAGAAAAACAGCTGATATAATGCTAAAATACTGATAGGCCCCATTTAACTTCACTTTGAGCACTTTCACTTTGATCATCAAGAGCATTTTGCAGATGATACGTCCATAGTTTCACTTTGGAGCTCTTTGATGCCCTTACGGTAGATAAAACATGATAAAGTGCCCTCTAGGGTGCCCTTCCAGTAGACAGAACTTGGGTAAGTGCCCTCTCTTCGCTATGAATGTATCACGACTTTCTGCGCTCTGGCACTCGCCAGTCGCAGGCCGCTCATGAGTTAATCAAATAATTTCATTTCACGCAGGAAAAATGATTTGACAGCCGGCTAACCCAGTTAGCACCAAGCTAACAACAACAGTGGTTATTGCTGGGATGCGTTTTCGGGCTGAGGTGTGTTCGTGATGGCTATTTTGCCTCTGTATATATTGTTTTGCCATTGAATCAAGTTGTT
Source organism: Sparus aurata (assembly GCF_900880675.1). Lineage (NCBI taxonomy): Eukaryota > Metazoa > Chordata > Actinopteri > Spariformes > Sparidae > Sparus > Sparus aurata. The sequence continues at coordinate 18,118,362 of NC_044188.1, read as the reverse complement.
GATGCATTTATTAGACTAAATAAGCAATGAACTGATGAACGCTTGATGCCAAACTGCATGGCATTTTATACGTTCAAAAGAGAGTGCCTTGGAGTTTTAGCTTGTTTCCATTCTCTTGCTTACCCAAGCTTTAAGTTAGATGTTAAATGCAGGACCTTTTACAATGTGGTGCAAGTAAAAAGACCTGCAAACTTCTTCTGCTAGTTCAAATGTACCCCTACATACTGTACTGTATGGGCAAATTTGCGCACATAAGCACTTGTGTATGCTTGCCTGGCTTTAGAGGGCAACCCGGTGACGCGGGAGGATAAATAAGAAAAGACAGAATGACAGAACTGATGCATTAGAGGAGGTAAAGGAGGAGCAGAGCAGAGAGAAGCGGTGGAGAGTTAAGCACTGTGGGGATCTGAAAGATGAGGTACACTCACACAAAACCTTTCTCACTCTGTATTTATCTCTCTTTCTCCCTCTGTCCCTGAGCTTTTTAGCCTCATATTTATCTTATGAAGTCAAAAACAAATTAGATGAGTCTGCAGGAAAAAAAAAAAAAGTAGCGACGTCAAACTACAAAGTAGATGAGGTTGCATTTAAAAAAACACGTAAGCTCTCACTCACTTTGCCAGAATGCGAAGGAGAAAAATAGAGTTTAACAAAGAACTCAAAGACGCTGTTTTTGAACCGCGCTGTCTGGATTCATAAAAGGTAGCATGGCTGCAGCACGATGAAACAGACTTTGTTTAAGATGAAAACACAAATCTGTTTCTGTCTAATTACATGCACACAAAGTTGAACTGTGTGTCTGGGGGCAGGCCAAGGTCACGAGCGAAAGGAAGATTCCAAGTAAAGCACAGCTTGCATGACTCTGAACTCTGCAGGGCGCTCACACTGAATGCTTATGAGACTGAATAATGCTTATGAGAGTGAATGCTCATAAGAGAACTTTCTTTATAATTATTATTTTTTTCCTCCCTACAAGAATCTGGTATGTTGCTAAACTTGCATAAGTGAATACTTTCATCTCTTTCTTACCAATCTGAAAAATCAGCCTGGCAGAATTTCAGGGACGATGCTACGGATGTAATGCGAGAAATAATAATGACTGATAGGCCTTCAAAGTGAACATGTTGGCATTTTTTTTTTCTATTTACTTCTTGCCTAAAAGCAACTATATGGATGTGGACTGCAAGAGTGTGTATGTGCTGAGATCAGAGCGCCGCTGAATTAACTCTGACCTTGATGTCTCGAAGCGGCGCCCGTGCACGGACGCATGCACGCCTGAACCCTGCATAATGAATAATATGTCAGCCGTAGTGGGTGTCTCGGGAGTCCCTGTATAATCTGAACCAAGTAGTGAACTCCTCTCGGTGCTGACCAAGAAGAACACAGGGCCACTTAGGCAGAAGTGACCTAAACATGGCAGATTTTCTCACAGCGTCGCCATGTTGTGGGGCTTTACGGGAAACACCGAACTAATAACTGTTGAGGGAGTGTGGATGTATTTTTAGAATTTCTCCACGGCTGAACCAAGGAGCTCTCGCTATTGGGTTGATTGGTTGTGAGCCTCACCGCTCAAGCTTGCTCGGGAGGAAGGAAAGGAGGCAGGAAGCCAGCGTTTCTAGCTGGTAAATTGTGCGTTTATTGTGGGGCACGGACAGACAAAATAAATGAAAGTCAAACAACACAAAGGAACAGCTGTCCCTCTGACGACTGAGGCTTGGATTTCGCCCTGTCTCTGCTGCCCGTCTCTGCTCCAGTCCTGCCCCCGGACCGAGCCTACTGCAAGAGACCAGAACCAGGTTACAAGCGTGCTTATATAGCTGACTGATTACCCGATTCTGTCCAGCTGTCTGAACATTGGCTGAGCCACTCCTCCCTCTCCGCCGGCGCCTTAACCACACCCCACTGCCACATATCCGGGAGAGAAAGTCAGCCACAACCATGCGGTTACCCGGCCTATGGATCACCTTGAACCTGAAAGGCTGTAATGCCAGATACCAGCGAGTGATCCGCGCGTTGGCATCTTTCATGTGGTGGAGCCACTGGAGCGGGGCATGGTCCGACCAGAGGGTGAATGAGCACCCCAGGAGGTAGTAGCGGAGGGCACCGACTGCCCACAGTATGGCGAGGCAATCCTTTTCCACCGTACTGTAGTACCCTCCCGCTGAGCCAGCTTCCGGCTAATGTACAGTACGGGGCTGGTCGACCCCCTCCACCTCCTGAGACAAAACGGCTCCCAGTCCACTGTTCGAGGCATCGGTCTGCAGGATGAAAGGGAGAGAAAAGTTAGGAGTATACAAGAGTGGCTCCCCACAGAGGGCTTGTTTTACCCTCTCAAACGCCAGCTAGCACGGCTCCGTCCACTGGACCGGATCTGAGGCACCCTTTCGGGTCAGGTCGGTTAGGGGGCTGGTCAGCTCCGAGAAGGCCGTCCAACCGCACACTTCTTCGGGTTGGCCGTGAGCCGCGCCTGCCTCAGAGACTCGAGCACTGCCCCCACCTGCTGCACATGCTGCTCCCAGGTCTCACTATGAATGATTACATCATCTAAGTAGGCCGCAGCATATGCAGAGTGAGGCCGCAGCACCCGGTCCATGAGGCGCTGAAATGTGGCTGGGGCCCCAAACAACCCGAACATAAGTGTGACAAACTGGTGCAAACCGTACATCTTTTCCCTGGACTCTAGCGACAAGGGAATCTGCCAGTAGCCCTTGGTCAAATCCAGTGTCGTGTTAAAGCGAGCCGTGCCAAGCCGATCCAGGAGTTCGTCGACCCGGGGCATTGGATAGGCATCGAATTTGGACACCTCGTTGACCCTGCGGTAGTCCACACAGAACCGTATTGACCCATCGGACTTGCGAACCAGCACAATGGGGCAACACCAGTCACTGTTGGAATCCAGTATTACTCCCATCTCCAACATGGCCTGAAGCTCCGCCCGAACAATTTTCCTCTTGTGTTCCGGCAGCTGATAGGGTCGTGACCGCACTGTCACACCTGGGGGTGTTTCTATGTGGTGGTGTATGAGGCTGGTGCGCCCTGGCAGGGGAGAGAACACATCAGCAAAACGCCGCTGCAACGAGGCCACATCAGCTCTCTGGCTCAGCGAGAGATGGTCATCAACGGGGACCGGCGCTAACTGGTTTGAATTAGCCACCTCCGGTCCCAACTCATCCCTCTCGATCACTGTGGTAGCCAGAGAAACAGCCGTCACCTCCCTCCATGCTTTAAGGAGGTTGAGGTGGTAAATTTGTGTGGCCCCATCCGGTCAGAACGCACCACCTCATAGTCGACACCCCCCACTGGCCGTGTGACCACAAAGGGCCCTTGCCACTTGGCGAGCAATTTGGAACTAGATGATGGGAGCAATACGAGCACTTTATCTCCCGGTGAAAACTGTCGAAGTTTTGCCCAATGCACACACCTCACCCTCACCCTCACCCTCACCCACGAAGCCTCTAGCAATGCCCCCAGTCAAACCAAGCGCTGGTGGATCATGGTCTGTTCACAACCCGAGTCCAGCAGAGCTTGGTGTGTACCCCCCTGTATACATACCGGTATATGGTACGTCCCTTCTGAACCGGGGGAGGGGGCTGGCGGACCCGCAATTGTGGGGCACAGACAGACAAAGTAAATGAAAGTAAAAGAACACAAAGGAACAGCCATCCCTCTGATGACTGAGGCTTGGATTTCGTCCTGTCTCTGCTGCCCGTCTCTGCTCCAGTCCTGCCCCCGGACCCAACCTTCTGCAAGAGACCAGAACCAGGTTACAAGCGTGCTTATATAGCTGGCTGATTACCTGATTCTGTCCAGCTGTCTGAACACCGGCTGAGCCACTCCTCCCTCTCCTCGAGCAGCCGGCGCCTTAACCACACCCCACTGCCACAATAGTCATTTGGGCGATGCAAAAAACCTCGCAATTTTCTCAGGCTATAAATGTTAATCCAACTCTAATCTCCAAGAGCGCCCACAGGGCTAAAGAGATGTGACCGCGGGTTAAACTAGATGCGGATGATCAGGTTCATGGCGATCATCATGTGAGCAGCGTGACAGTGCATTGTCTAAAAAACAGCATGTACACATTATTACACAATGATTTCACGAGCAAGGGATGGAGTTGCATGTATAGTGCTTTATAGTACTGTAGTGTAGGAATGTAGCTATTTTGGGCGGTGATGGCCACAGCCTTCATGGTCATCGCTGCAGGTGAGATCATATTGAAACAGTTTAAAATTCAAGTGTAAACCTGCCCATTGGTCTGTGGACTACTTGAGATTGGCATAAAAGTGGTCATCATCTTGTTTTCTGGAACCCTGCTTACAGGGTACATCTGAAATTGACACATCTTCTATTTTGCTTTAAATGGAACCACATTGTAGAAAGGGAGCATCGTGCTGTATTGAAGAAGACTTGAAACTAGAGATAAGAACTAAAAAGTCATTACTGTTTACTGAGGTAACAAATCAAGTGAGATTTGGGGTCATCGTCTCATAGCTTCCATCAGATCAGAGTCTCTCCTGTTAACCATTTGAAAGAATGGTGTAAGGCAACTCAGCATTGGATTCACTTTTCAGTCCAATGATTTGACATTAAAAAAGTCCAGTAGTCCAGATTAATCCAGTAGTTTTCAGAAACGTGCAGTGACTTTGTATCTACAGCACGGATCAAATCCAATCAAATGAGCTAAATTGTCTTTATTTTAAAAAGCTGTCGTGGGTGTGCTTCAACCTGTCACAGTTGATTGACGCATTTGAATTTCAAAGTCGCAGCGTCATCTGCTGATGCGACTGAGGCGTCAGTTGAGCCGTCACTTAAAGACAGAAAAGAACAGAACGGAGAAATACAGAAATCTGTTGGAAGATGAGAAGGTGAAGGGCACCTAGAAAAGACTTTTTACGCAGATCCATGCAACAAAGGTAGAACACGTTGAAACCAGCTATGTGTAAGCTCACAAAATCACCAAAAAAGAAGCAAGCTATTTTATGATGGGGAATTTATCATAGTGCCTGTTTGACTCCATGGCTGGAAAATACTTTCTTTTTAAAATGTGTCCCTCTCAAAACAAACTGATTCAAGGCAGGTATATAGGACAAGGAGGCAGTGTAAAGTGTGTCTTAACACCGAGGTTAACCCAGAATAGAGACTGTTATTTCTGCATTGTATAATTTATCAATAGGCTCTATGCATGCTGTTACTAAAAAAACAAACGACTGAATACAAGACTGTCATATTGACCAATGCATTTACCATAACAGCTCATCTGCTATCTTCAAAATATGTACTCAGTACTGCAGAATGCACCTGACTGGATCTGGAAAAAGGGCACATTGACCCAAAGCAGGAGCAGAACAATTTCAGAGCTCGCAGCTCGCCTGTCTCACTCTTATAGCATTTTGTGTTTGTGTCAACACTTTTGATCAGCGAATGCTGAAATTCTCTTTTGCCCTCCAGCAAGGGTGAAGGGTCAGCGACTGAATGTTGCAGCCCATCAAGCAGCCGAGTGTTTATTGCTAGACGCCTAAAGTCCAACCTTGCTTTCTCGTACGATGCCTGTGAAAGCTTACAATAATGTGAAGCGGTTACTTGGTTTTAGTGTGAACAAACAATGAGATGGAGATGTTGGATACATTCATCCTGTCACTGTGCAGAGATGCTCTCCCACTTTGTGTTTGCTCATCGGTGTTTTGAGAATGTTGCTCGGGAAGTCAATGGCGTATTTGTGAGGCTGACCTCCTGTAAGTCGTGTGATGGCAGCCTCAGGCTAATATTAACGGCGTGCTTGCTTGACCATCCATCATGTCTTGGGCTGTAGATACATTAACCTCGCACTAACCCTCTTGCATGCACACATTTGTATGAACACACAACCGAACACACATGTGCCTGCACTTACATACCTTCATCATGCACATGGGAGGAGATGGAGGCAGTAATACAGTGTGGATTAAATAAAAATAACGCACAGTAAAGACAGCAGAAAAACACTTGGATATCAAGATATCTGGCCTATTGTTGCCATAGTTACCTGCTTTTTAACATGCCTTGTGTACTGATTTATGGTGATCTATGGTGTCAATCTAAGTGTGCCGTTGTTAAATTTCTAACCTAAACGATCAGTAGAAATGACTTTATGTGGTGTCATATATTTTATTCTGTGTTATTCTAAACAATCCGAGCTGTTTGCTCCAGTCACTGTGTGTCTAAAAACAGATATTTTACCAAGCTGCCCATTGAATTAAAGGACAGAGAAGAAAAGAAGAGATTTCCAGGAGGCTACTGGCATCACAGTTTTGTCATTTACCCCACAGGTGTTATACTGAGATTCACACCTGCACACAGACAAATGATGTGTAAATACTCGGGGGCCAAGGCTGTTTGTCCTCTTCTGACAGCGAAGCCGCTGAAGGCAAGTGTTCACACCGAACATGTTGTGGCAGCTTATTTGAGATTGTTTACCCATCAGTTTGGGAGCAGTGTAATTTCATAAGAAAACAGCTTTATATCGACCTCTTAGTGAACTCCCTTGTGATTTGTTTTGTGTTACTTTTGCTTAGAGATTAAATATATCTAATACGACTGTAAAAATATGACAAACTCCTATACATCCCTGTTGCCTGTGTGTAAACTAGTGTGGCACCTCGAGTTCCAACCAAAACCGCAATTACAAGCAATATAAAACAAACTCATGCTGCACAATATGCACACTTTGTTTCCATGATAGACGCTGTGTTCAGCTTGCAGGCTGGTGGGGTTTTGGGTGCATAGCCAAATGAAGCTATGTTATGCAAACAAACGAGGACCTGAAGGTTGTGCTCATCCTTTGTTTTTTACTCACTTTATTCTTCGTCAGGCTCAGAGCAGCCTTTGCCAGCGTGTGGACGACGGGGTGTGTCGCCCCAAATTGCCTAGATGATCACATTCATGATGCACCTGTGGACACCAAAGGACACATTTGCACAAATTCAAACCCATTTGCATTCATTCAAGAACACCCAGGTTATTGTTGTATTTTTTATTTTATTTTTTTTGCAGTAAACTGATCTCTCTGAAAGTCACATAAGCAAGGATCCTGGTTTCCTGCGCGAGGGTTAGAGATTAAGAGAAAACGGCTTCAAAATAGATCTCTAGGGGCAAGACACTAGTTTTATTTTGGATGGTTTTTAAATGTGCACATGTGCCGATGTCTTAAAGCAGCACTCCATGAATTATGAATTTGTTATGATGTTCACATGACAGTACAAGGTGTAGTTCACAGCCCAGACTCTTTAAAGGATTTTAAAATCTTAATCCAGAATCTGCCTATGATATGAAAGGTTTGTTGTCTATAAGTGTGTAACATGGTGAATAACCCCTATAGTATATTCCCATTCTATTCACGTTATTTTCAGTTAATTCGGTTTCCATTAATTACCATGTTAGGTTTGCATCTTGAATACTGAGATTATTTGTGAATTCTACACACATTTAAATACTTGAAAAACAGTGGACATGCTCTGTAGAGAAGCCTGTCCTCTCACTCAGTGTAAATGCCAAATAATAATAAAAAAAAATAGATAAATAACTAACAATGTTTAAAAAAAAAAAAAAAAAAGATCCAGAATGCAACATTTAAAGGTGCGATATGTAAGAATTGGCCATCTATCAATTTCATACTGCAGACATACAGGAGGCAGCATATCACCAGAGTTACTGCCAACTGCTGCCTGACTATAAAACCAATTAAAAAAGCAAAATACATAACTACTAAGCAGTTCACACAGTCAAACTATATTCTCAAAAGGATGAGATGCGAGGTACGCACATATACGCCAGTCTTGTTTCAAAAACATGACACAACATAGGGGCGAATCCAGATTACTCGTCAGCATGTAAACATGTCTGACAGTAACCAGGTCGTCAGGGTGGTTGTTGTTTCTCGTCTCAACCTGACATCTCAGTGACTGAAGCCAACCTTTTCCCTATGAAGCTGCTTTTTTTTTTTTTTTGGTCAGCCTTGCAGCCATTCTTCACATAATAGGGAGATGGAAAACACAAACACTTTGACAACATCAGAATAATGTCAACATGCTTCATCTACAGTATAATGAGCCTGGTAACCATGGCATTATTGTAAAATATCATGATAAAAATCTCAAAGCGACCTCTCAATTAGTGAAAAGCTGATGCTCGAGGAGATAAGAGGTCGTCTCAGCTCATTCCTGAAGCTGCTTTTGAGATTGGCTCAAAACATCGTGATGTGATGAAGAAACAGCGGCGTGGACATCGACACAAGAAAATAAACATCAAACCGCCGCTGTTAGTAGCCTCCCACTGAAATAGAGAGGGGTCCACACATGCAGCGGGGATAATAAAGGACAAAGAGAGACAAAGAGGAGAGGACAGAGAGAGAAACAGGAGGACTTATTGACAACAGTCAGATTGCAGCACGCCAGCACAGCGAGAGGGAGAGGGAGGAAGTTGCAACGAGATGCATCCTCACTTCTGGCGGCAGCGAGAGAAAAAAATACCACAGAGATACGAACAGAGCGAGCGTAATTAGTTTGATTCCCCTATCATGGGATTAGGATTCCTTGTTAATCTGCAAAATTATTTTGCTGCTGCGATTTAAAAAAAGGCATGAGAACCTGACTTGTAGATGAATCTCAAGCTGTGCAGGTCGTGTGTAGGTCAAGTGAATCATAGTTAAAACTGGAGCTGCTCACTCAACAGTTGATACAAATTTTATGTTGATAGAGAATTTAAGCGCAAAAAAAAAAAATATGACACAAAAGGATTGGTGATGTTATCATCATCAAACTGGAAAATACAGGTGAGTTGTTTTTCTGCTTTTGAGGCGATGACAGAACAATTTTTATTCTAATATTAATAACAACAAAAAATGGCAAGTCAGGACAAAATTATTGGTGATAGCAGAGGGAGAATATAATGGTTTGTGTTGTTGCTTTTTATTCCCCTGATCCAAATCATTTGTGCAATAAAATCTCCAGTAAAAGTACATAAAGTGATTGATACTTACAAGAACAGCAGTTTACCAGTTAATGACAACAAATTCGAGTCCCTCCAAACATGTGGGTGAAATAAGTGGAGTATTATGTGAAGCCTCAAACATACAAAATGAAGGATGATTTGCATCTATTTGCATGAAAATGCACTAAATGGCTGATTAATGTAAATTGAGGGTAGGTGATATGCTTATTGAATAATTACCGTACAGCATGAACATGTTTATTTTCTGAGGAGAGTAATTGAAGGTGATTGAAGCTTTATCACATGGGGCGCTTCTTCTCTCTTGCCTATTGTTTCATGAAATTACTCTCTGATTTGTAATTTATATATTCATCCACATGGTTTTCTCTTCATATCATCCCTTCAGATGTAATAAGCTGTGTGGGCTGAGTAAAATGTTGTGACTCTGTGTGTTTGTTTATGTGTTTATGTGTTACAGTCCACATTGTTTAAATGGTGTAGAGTCCCTGGTGCGCTGCAAAATGGAAATACAGTTTGCATTCACAGCTGGCCTCGTCTTGGCATTCCGGCACTGCGAGATGCGCCGCGGTAAGCTTAAGTGGTATTTCAGTCGTAATCAGTGCAGTGACTTCTGATCCTAATAGTCATTAATCCTACCTCAGTTTAATGTTGAAGTTGATCTCTATGATTTCATGTCATTTTCTCGAGAGGCCAGCAGACAATATAACTTATATGTATTAATCAGCTTTTTAATTAATTAACCCATGTAGGGTAATCACCCATGTCTGATATGAAAGTCAGATCATAAGTAAAATTTGACCGAGATGTGACACGTTTTATAAAAACTAGTGCAGTACCTGTTCCAAACATGCCCCACCTACCCAGCCATAAGGCCAGAGTATTGAAACTACACCAACACAGCTTCACAGATCAGTGGTTGCTTTTTATTCTTTTTTATTTTTTTATTACAAGACAAAACATTAACAGAGGAAAACAAACACTGACAGAGCAAAGACAAGTAGGACAAGTGGATATGTACAGTAAAAACTAAATACAGGTCATTGAACACAACACAACACATTGGGTTTGCTTCTCATTCAAAATCTAGTAATATTAATTGACACCTGTCCAAATTGTGCTGAATTCGACACTTCACGTGTCACTTCATGTTGTCAACAACAAACTTACCAAGTGTGAATTAGAGCCGATGAACGGTTCTTGAGAAATGTGATGAACATGCAGACCGACAAACAGAGCTTCCTTGCTTATTGTTAGATGTCGCTATGCTAAATAGCCTATGACACATGCAAATAGGAACATATCAGTGGTTTGCTGAAATGTTACCTGCCAACGTTGTATCCTGGCAACAGGGGTGGCAATAGCTCAGTCTGTAGGGAAAAAGTACGATGTGGACTGGCAGTTGGAGAATGCTAGTTCACATCCTGGGCATTTGCCGAGGTGCCCTTAAGCAAGGCACCGATCCCTAACACTGCTTGTTGGGTGCTGTGGCATGTGTGGCAGCCCCTTCGCTCATCTCCTCTCCTCTATGTGTGTCTGTGTGTGCCCGCACCTGTGTGTAATGTGAGTGAAAAAAATAATTTTCCAATTTGGGATTAAAATAGTATATTAAAAAAAAAAAAACAGGCTGCTGTCCCCTAGTGGATACAAAGCAATGAATGCAACTTTAACACATCAATAATCTATTTTAGGCTAACAGAAAGTGATAAAAGGGACACTCTAAGAGAAACCTGGCAGAGGGACATTTCCTTAAAAGGTACTGTTATTATAGTACCACTGTCCATCATGCAAGCTAACAATCTCCATCAAATGTAAGATCGTCAATGTCACACTAGGTAGACCAATTATTACCAGTGAAGGTTTGAAACCCTTTTCAATCCCACTCTCCTCCACATCGCGTAAGTGCTGTTACTTTGGATGCAGAGTCCACACGTGTTCTGGCAACCGTGTAATGTGCTAATCATTTTGTACTATCACTTATCTAAATCACAGATAATGACCAGTTTTTCAGCGTTGGTGTCCTTTTTTATTAAGTGGTCAAGATCTCATGCCGGAGTAGACCACGTGAAAAACCTTTCCAAGCTAAGCACTTTAGAAAGAGACGGAGATGATTTTGATTGATGGTGACGGTGACATGTGAGTGTGTTTGATGGGAGGGAAGGAACAAGGATGAAAAGAGAAAAAAATACTGCGAAATGATGGAGACCAGAGGTGTCTCAGTCTAAAGATTTCGTAATGACGCAGCCTTGCTAATTACACACCTCAGCGCCTTGGTACATGCATACAGGCTCATGCTGATACTTATGCACACTGCAGTGTCCCCAGAGAGAGGAGCGGGTGTGTTTTGAGCAAAGGCAAAGAAGCTTTCCTTATGAATGTCAAAGGCCAGCGGTGTGTAAAAAGCCTCAAGAAAGTAAAAGTAAAAATAATTTCCTGTAAAAAAAATTGCATTCAAAATGAACACAAGCTATACAGCACGGTGCCGTTCTCTTGTGTTACTCAGGTGTTCACACAAAGCTGCATTATCGCTGATAGACCATGGTAAGTAGAAGATCATGTAGTTCATGAAGCAGATGTTATGGAGTAGACCAGATTAGCCGACAAAAGAGGGAAGGATCCTTTTTACATCACCAATAAGAGGGGAGATGATGGGACAGACAAACAAAGAGAGAGGCAGACAGGCAAGCACAGTGAGATACAGAGGGGTCTCTATTCTTCAGCCAAATCCTCTCGCTTTTGAGGGCCGGCCAAACATTCTGTTTACATGGTTGCCTTCGCTGGCTGGAGCACACACACGTGATATCACAGACGCACGCATACACACATTTCATAAAGCACAGTGTGCTGTGTTATTAGTGTACAGTGGGAACACCTCATTAGTGGATACAGTAGAACATAATATTCAGCTTGGCTCACGGAACAAAACCCTGACAAATGGTCTCATCGTTCGAAGAGTGACTGTCGTACACATGGTGCAGCAGAGTATACAAAGTACCACATGAGAAACCACTATTAAAATGACTACAAAAGCATCTGTGCAAGGACAAATTGGCAATTTGTGTCGGCTCAGAGCATGCGCTTGTCGGCTTGTGAGAGGTAAAGGAGTAACACCTAATCATGAGTTATACTGTTGGAAGTGTGCACACGTTCATCGTGCATACGAAAAAGTGCGATGTGGGAATAGAGGTTCCATTCCTCTCCGCCATTGCTAGTCATCATAAAAATGTGTTTTCAAAAATATAAATGTATCAACACTGCTGAATGATTAGATCTTCACGCAAGAGCAGAAAAATAGCAAACGTGCATGTGACAAAACTCGAAAAAAGCATCCGACTTCATTTGTTCGTGCGGAACAAAAACACAGTAAAATTTTAATGGGGTGTCCTCGAGTGTAAAGTTGATTTCCTCCGCTTTAGTCTTCTCAGAAGTGGAGGCTTTCCCTCTTCAAGGCAGATTGATTATTCCACTATTGCACATGAGGCCTTGTACGAAAGCAATCTAAGTAAAGCTGAGGCTCGGGTGTGTGGCCCAGCTTCTTTTTACTTAATTAATATTTTCTTTATCTTAGTTATCTTATGCCTATGTGGGAAATGAATGTATGTAACCGGGTCAACCCTAAACTCTGGGGAGCTCTGTGCGGGATTTTGTTGTGTTGTGAGCCCAAGAGATTCAAGTCCTGGATGATAGGCAAGAACTAGGATGAGAACACTGAATGTCGATCTACAGTTACAACGAAGTATTGTAAGCACCATAATGAACATCTGGTGAGGGTCGCCCCCTGGATGTAGCAATGTTCACTCAGGCATGCAGGAACTTCTGCAGAAGAAGCCGACATGTGTTCGGAAACCCTATTTCTTGGAAACCATTTCCATGTCACCGTCACCCTCTCATCCACATCATCTTCATCTGAATTGTCCTCCTCCGTCTCCTCCAGGGTATCACCTTCTGCTGCACAGACGCTGTGGAGGATGCAGCGGACTCCCATAACCTCTAGTCTGATCCAGTAGCTGGAACTCCACCGCCCTCAGAAGGATGATTGCATGTTGCCCCTCGCCATCAGGCATGGTGTTTCTTGTAACATGCTTCAGCTTATTAAAATGCAGGTGGAGAAATAATTCAGTGCTTTAAATGCTAAGTGACTGGTGCACAATACACCCTGGCCCTTGAGGGTGAGTGTATGTGTGTTCTGAAAGACTCCTTACCTCCTTACCTCCAGGCTGACAGTAGGGTCCTGATTGAAACAGGGTGCTACAGGCAAGGGTTTCCTCTGGCTGCTTACAGAAGTAACCATCTGGTGGATCCAGGCCCTTTATGTATGTAAATGTTTATTTATTTTATTTTTTACACAGGGGGTCTATGGAGGACAAGCTCCACTGATGCTGCACTGGCAGTGTAAACACCCAGAAGTGCACTTCGGGCATCACAGGGACCCTGCTGCAGCACAGAGGGGTCACATAGCATTTCTCTTGTTGTGCTGCCCGAGGGAAAATCCTGACATGGCACCGGACTGCAGACCAGAATGCCCCACGGCCCCCCAGCAAGACGAGCAAAGCTAGTCCTCCATCCCCGCTGGCCTAAGAAACTGAATTTCTCCTCTGAGCATCTTTACACAGTCCTGCCAACTGTGGGACTTGGCATGGCCAAGATGTCAGCTGTTGCCTTACACAAAGCTTTACACGCAAGCCAGTAGAGAGTGACGAGAACCTCAGTTTGGTGGCTCCATCCACAAGGCTTTTGACAGGGCAACATCTGGACCAGGTTTTTGATCCTGTCCCTAGACAGCCTAAAGGAAGACACAGATAGGAAAGACAAGATTAGATAAGCAGTGTAGAAACACACATGTCTATTTTGAATATCGAGTGACTTAACACATTTTGCATTATTAAATCGTTTTCTAGGCACTTATAAGACAGGAGATATACTTGCTTTCAAGTGTTGGTTGTGCATGTTGGGGTAGTGGGCCATGGATGTAACAATCAAAGTCAGCTTTGGAGGCGGGGCCCAGTTTGTTCCAATGAAAGCTGCTCAGTGCTACATGAAGCCAAAAAAGCTTGACAAGAAGTCCGCTAACTTTTCTTTTAGCGCCCTGCTAACTTAAATGGGAATATAATTAGTTAATTGTGCAGCTCTTCTGACTTTCTAATTGTTATCAGATTGAATTGCTCTTGAAACAAGCCATATCCACGAGGTTATGACACTCAAACAAGATGTATACATAATTTCACATCAAAGTTCTTTCACAATGTAAGCTTTTGGGAAAAAGTCATTAAAGTGGTATATGTCCACCCTAACACCACTGGTTTAATTCTGGCCCTAGTCTAAACTGTTTATTGCAGCAGTCTTTTGCTTTTATCCAGTGAAAACCCAGTAATTCTGTTCTTTATATCCCCAAATCCCTGGGACACGGGCCCGTGGGCAACATCACATTCAGTTCCCCCTTCTCTTTTTCTAGTAGTAGAAACACTTATGCTGGTTATCTTTATCAACTGTGCTGAATCTTGCTAATATCTAGCTAGCAGTCGACCCGCCATCTGGACTTACAGTGAAGGTTGAGACTTCAGGTGGTCACCGTCACCGTCAAAAATCACCATCTGGTATAAAAAGAAGCGTCATGTCATGCCAGTGAAACACAAGCTGGATGAAAAAGAACTGTGTTCGCTGAGGTTGGGGGCGTAGGTGTCGTTACTGCAGAGTTAACACAGGGAGTAAACAGACCACCAGCTTGTAATATAAGTAACACTACAGCAGAAGTAGAGAACACATTCTGGATGACTGCCAGATGTGTTAATTAGTATTTAAATCGTCTGAAAACAACATTAGTGTAGAGGGGAGAAAGATAGAGGGACATTTATGCAAAGACCTGACTGAGTCAGTTTTTAAGTGTGCTCTGTCATAGGCATGAAATTTGCCTTTTGTAGTCAAATCTGCACTAGTTGTTACTGTGTTTGAAAGAAGAGGTGACTTCCACTCATTAGAAATATCCTGTATGTTTAAGCTTTACTGTATCAGGCTACACAGATTATGAGTGTCGACCTTGTTTGATGTATGAGTACAATTATTTAAGCTTCACCGCCAAGCCAAGAGGACAGTGAGTACGTGGAACATGTCTTGCCCAAATTGAAGCCTTGTATAAGTACTCATTACTTCTTACCAAGAAAATGACAGCACGGGTCATCAGTTGAAATACTTACACTGGCCTCTGTGCCACCAAGTGAATTAGTGAATTCACTGTCTGAGAAGCAACAACAAGCTAATCAAATGCAGCCAACATGAAGGCTGCGGTTACTAATGGTCCGTAATAGGCTTTCAGCCTGTTTGTTTAGAATGGACGGGCAAAAAGACTGGTGCACAAACTGTTCCCCTGCAGCTCCACTGATAGCCATGCCACTTTTTTCGATGCCAGCCATTCTCCCTCCATTTTCCCTTTCATTCTCATTGTTTCTTATTTGCCTTAGTTTGTTCCCGCTGCTCCATTTCCTTCTCCATCTGTCCTCCGTCTTTCTCTCAACGCCAGCATGCCGAGGCCCTGAAAGGAGCAGGTTAGACTACCTGATTTAAATGATGAAACAACAGAAATATCTCATCCTGTCTCTTCCTTAATGCCAGGTATATATTTTTTTCAGTTTTGTCCTTGCAAAACTACCAACACCAGCCTCCTGTACCCTCTCTATCTCTCTCTCTCTCTGTGTCTGTGCCTCTGCTGCCAGTGCCAAGGCCCGCAGTGGGCCAGGCTCCATTTACAGAACAGCAAGGTCCCTCTGTAGTGGCTGATAGACAATCCTTGTGTGTTGGACAAAATACATAAATAAGAAACACATGAAAGAAAATGACACTGACACGGCCACTGAAACTAACCACACAGAGAATTAAGATGATAACAACATTATTATTTACATGCGGGAAACAATCAAATCTAACTTTTGCTACAAGGAGAAATAGTTCCCTCAGTAGTCAAACAGCTTGCTATTCCGTGTTGAAATGGTTCTATTCACAACAGACTGTGAATGTCATAGAGGAAAAGTCACTTGTAACATTAATGATGGCTCTGTTCTATTGAGGTGACCCATCGAGCTATGACAGCGTGACAGTAAGCCAGCATGCTTTTGCACCCTGATATTATTCCCAGGATCCTGAAACTGACACAGCTACATGGAATTCAGACATCTTTTTTTTTTTTTTTTTTCCTCATTTAAATTTTTAATGAATTCTTAATAGCAGAGTATGTGAGTACAGCATCGGTCATATCTTTCAGAATCTTGGCATATGACATGTCACAGAGGAAAAATAAAACTTGAAAAAAAGTAAGAAATATAAGGGGGAAATCCAGTCTACAGAAGGACAAAGAAGCTATGCTCTATTTAGTCTCTGATTTTTTAGGCTGAGTTTTCATTAGTCCTTGTGTAGGTCCAAAAAAGATCCCAAGAGGTCATCCCATCCTCCTTGTTAGCTGACAGTTTGTGAAGCATAGACTCATCGTAATCGCCATTCGAGGATGTAACATAACATTGTGCTCCCAAACATCTGGGAAAGAATCAGAGACTGAGGAAGTCTACCAAGATGACTTAAAGGAGTCATATTATACCCTCTTTCTACAAGTTAACCTAGTTCCCTGGTGTCCTAATGAAATGTCTGTGACATGCTTTGATCAACTTGAATAAAATTGTAAAATGTTACCTCCCTCCTAAACATGTCTGCCTGACTCACGTCACATAAATTCTCATCAGCAACTGTGGTTGTCTACTGACAGCTTCTATGATTGCAGGCTACGTCACTACCTCCAAGACCCCTAGTGTCAGAAATTGCTAACATTGTGTTTGAGTTGAAATGTCCATCTCCTTAAAGAGGTCATATTATGCTTTTTGGGAGTTTGCCTTTTCTTTATTGCATTATTTAGCATTTTTGTGTCTGTAAAAGGTCTGCAAAGTGAAAAAGCCCAAAGTCCACGCCAAAAGAAGTTACTCTGCTATTCTGTCCGCTGCACGTGCATGACTGCACTGAGTAACAGATAGCTAAACACTTGGTGTGGCATTGAAAAGGTGAAAAGATGACTCAGACGTAGAATTAAAATGAAGCTTTACTGTTTGTCTTTGTCAGTTGCTTTACAAGCCTGACACTCTTTCTTGTGAAACTGAAATATAGATACAGAAAAAGGTCAATTGCACTAAGCTTAAAACATAGAGTTACATGCTACATACAATGAAATATGATATTTGTCATTAATTAAAATGTATGAAATAAGCAATCAGTATGCACACACTTTGAACTGTACAAATATAATATTGTAACCTTGTGGGGTATCTAACGGAAGAACGGGAGGAGACGAGATCAAAGTTGCTAGCTCAACTGAGCCCAGATGTATTCCCTCGCCGAAGCACAGCTAACCCGAGGTTGAGGTGTCCCCTGGAAAACAACAAACAGCCTGGCTAACTCTCTCACTCAGGAACTGACCCTCTCGGTGCTCACCCGCCTTTTTTTCCCGTCACCATAACAACCTTCCCCCGATGTAAACACTGTCGTAAAAACACACATCTTCTCTTCCCAGAACACATATCTCCGCCCCTCCCCACTACAGTGGACACGTCCCTCAATTCAACCCACTGTAATACTACACACAACATCAGTAATTCACCCAGTGTTACAATATATAACAAACTCACAAACAAAGCTTCTCCAGGGCTCACGACGGCGGATAAACAGATTAAAGGAGGGATGCTGCTCTGGAGCACATTCCATGCATAATAGTATCCAAGATGGCCGATCTGACCTTTGACCTTACCCATGTGACTTTAGGCGAGTTCAAGATCACGCAGTGCTGTGCAGCGCTGCGCTGCCTAAATCGTGATGCATGCTGTTAAAATCTGTCCACGATGACCTGGATGGGAGTGGTTTCTGCTCCGCATCCGATGTCACATGACCTCAAGTTATTGCGGGAGCAAGGCTGCTGCAGAGCAGTTGCGTGATATTACAAGGAAAACGGAACATGAGCATTTACAGTAAGAGAACATTTAGGCTATTCATCTACTCTTGATGCGCCACTGTGTGACCGTTTTGAAGTGAAGCAATTACAAAATATCCAAATTTGAAGTTGTTATTGTGACAAAGCTGTCACATTCTGTTGTCTCTAAATATGAACTGTCCATATATTTAACTAATCAGATAAATACACTCTCTGCAAAAGACACAGTTGACACGGGTTTTGATCCCCGGTCGTCTGCATGCAACACAGCTGCAGTTCCACTGCTCTATTCCCTCATCCTAAATGTTTTGGTTGACTACTATTTTGAACATGTCAGATTGAATAATTTCCGAAGGAGATTAATATGAGAAAAAGGCCAACAAAGTTCCCATAGCATCAGGTAAGAAAACTGATCACAGTCGTTAATGGAATTTCAATTTCCTCCTCTTCTTCCCAGACGAAGAAGGCAAACACCGCAAGCTCAGCCAAGTCACGTCACGTCTACGGGAAGAGAGAGTGTCCAACTTCATAGCAGCGTTTGTATCCCCACCCCTGCAGTCACGAGCAGATCTCGGTGATGCAGTCAGTCAGCAGGAGTTCAACTTGAACGCGCCTTTTAACAAACAATAGAAAGGCAAGGAATTACAAAATAAAAGAGCACTTTTCAAAATAAAGCTAGGAGTCACTGCTGAGCCACATCACTTCTGCTCTGCCTGAAACACCTGGTTTGAAGTTGAGCCTTTACTTCCTTAACTTAGCTGTTAAATAAATATATGTTTTCAAGCAATTATTATACAAATATATACACTCCAGTGAGTCAACAGACTTACAGTTGCTATAACAGTAGCAGCGTTATTTTAGATCACACTACCTTGCTCGGCATGACCTGCCATACTGATCCTCTGATTGGCTACATCCTGTGTTAAGTAATATGTATGTGCAGGTCTAACTAAAAATTGAACAGAGGCAAGATGTCTTACTCCGTAGCTAAAGCGGAAAACACAATGTGAAAAGGGATGCTTCAGCAATGCACCATATGAGCATTAAATTGAAAGAATTGAAAATTAAAGTATGTGAACCTATTCTACTAGGTCGGCCAAATAAAGGTATAAACCTGAAAATTAGCATAATATAACCTCTCTAATAAATCCAACAGCTTTGGAGCATCTGTCATTTGGTAGTTGTGATGAATGTAAATCCAATGTTCAAGTTCACCTTTCAGCTCTGGTTTGGTCTCCACCAATTCCTGAGGGAAAAATCTGGCCATTTACCCACTAAACGCTCCGCCATGTTCACTAGCTAGCCGCTACCTTTGTCAGCTTTTGGTGCTGAGCAGGCATTGTTTCTTAGGGCTTTTTGAAACAGCTGCCTACTTACCAGTGGAACAGAGCCCTCGTTGTTAGTTTCCCATCTGACTTTCCTGCTGTGACAACTCAAAATGTTTGCGGTGAAAAAAGTCTACTCTCTAACAATACAGAGATTTTCTTGGATGTTTGGAGAAAAAGTATCTATTTAAAAAGGGATCTCAAAAGGCTGCACTAGAGATACAAGGTTTCCTGAGCGTGCAAAAATAATGAGTGACAAAGTGTCTTTGGCAGCAGCCCAGTCATCCAGCGGGACAATAAACTGTGCTGTACTAACTTCCATCAGCAGAGCGTTTTTATTTTTGAGAGAGTGTGTTCTCATCTGTGTAGCTACCAGTATCTTTTTTTTGTGTGTGTGTGTGTGTGTGTGTGTGTGTGTGTGTGTGTGTTTGGCTTCATGTTGAGACGTTGAAGACTTTGTATAATCTCCTGAATAGTGTTTATTTGACAGTAGCATAACAGCCCCGGGATCTGTTATGTTGCGAGCGCAGGAGGAAAAAAAAGAAAAGAAAATGTACGTTCACACGCAGACAGACGTACAAAGGCACCCACACACCAAACACTCACAAGACCTGCGCTCACACGCAAACACACCGCAGACGTGACTTCAGAGTTTTGTGTGAGCTACATAAATTATTATACGTATCATACGTTATTTTCCTCTTTCGCCTACAGCTTGTGGTGATGACAAAATCAGCGCAGAGAAGTCATTCAACCCAACAGCCTGCTCAGTGCCTCATTGTTGGATTATCCAAATGTAACGTCATATGTGTAAATATAGGGCTCTGTTGCACCCACCAGTCATCCGCCAAACAATATCATGCCCATGATAGTCACAACATCAGTGGTGATGTCTGACGTCTGACTGCTTCCCATCTCTTACGTAAATACCTAAAGTAGTGGCCCACTTTGCGTCAGGGTGATGGGTTCCTTCAGTTTCTCTAGAGAAGCTTTTTTTTCTTGCTTCTGTTTGAAGACTCCCCGCACAAACAATGAAAATCTATTGTATCTATTGCTGTCTAAGAAAAACAAGAAAACAAAGATCCTGCCCTCTGTCTTTGCATCACCCTCACCGTTTTCTACAGTGCTCTCTGTGTGTGTTTTTATTTATTGTGACATCCTTTCTCTTCCTTTTGTGTGTGTGATGTTCTGTTACACCTCTCTCCTTGTTGTTTCTATCATCTCCTTGCCTTTGCCCACCCCCCACCCCCCGACTCTCTCTTTTATGATTTTATGTTGATGGCTCGCCACTATTTTCTCGGTATTATCACCTTCTCAGCGCTGTCTCTCTCTGCTTTATTCCCCCTATTATCCCTGTCCTGTCCTGTTATTCCCCCGGTTTATCTTGTGTCCAATTTTAACCTACTTCGCCGCCGAATATTGTTTCTCTTTTTTTATTGGCCCCGGCCCATTGTCGTTACACCCGCAGCAACAGGCCTGTTTCTTTACAACGCCGAGACCTACGGTGGGAGCTACACATTGATCGTTCTGCTGGTGAGAGCAAAATGTTATGGATTTTCACTTGCATTCACAGATGTGATTACAGAGGTGCATTCGTGTTTTCATTAGGCGAGGACAGGAGGTCATCCATCACGGAACAACTTGGGAACACTTAACAGTACTGTAGCTACAAACACCCTGTACTGTAGCTACTGAATCGCTCAGGCTTGGAGGTGCAGAAGACAGTGAAACATGACCTGCATGTGCCAGATTTGTGAACCACGCACACAAGATGCATACCTGTCAACATTGGGATTTGAAAATAAGGGAAATTCTCTGCAAATCATCTGCTGATGGTGGGACTGCCCGCGTCATGGGCCATGACCCCTTACATTTTTTGAAAAGTGTACAAGACATTTACTAACTAGGGGTTTAACAATACACAAAAATCACGGTTTGATACGTACCTCGGTTTTAAGGTCTCGGTTCGATTCATTTTTGGTACAGTACGGGAACAAAGTGCAAAACATAAATTTGCTTGTTGTTTATTAGTAATTTTTCTAAACCAAATTTACACGTTTTAGTCAAATGTAATTAATTTACCATTATACAAAATATGAATACAAAATAAAAAATAGAATACTGTTGTATAGTGCTGCCTAATAAGTTCAGTAAAAAACTTCTCACACAACTTTTTCACATGTAAAGTGCAGCACTAACAGTTCAAGCCAGTGATGGACTGACCATACGGCAATGTGGGCAAATGCCACAACGGCTGCCTGGCGATGCGGCCGCTCCGCCGCAAATGAATAAATAAATGAATGAATAAAGCGGATCATCACGACGGCACAGTGTGTAGTGTCAACACAGCAGCGACATGCGCCTGCTCTTGGCACATCTGTGGCCGATCCACAGGTGCTGGAGTCCGTGAGAGAGAGAGAGAGAGAGAGAGAGAGAGAGAGGAGCAACCGCCTCCACCTCCACCCCTCCTACAAGCAGGAAGGGTCTTCAAGCCACCTGCTGGGCCAGAGGGGAAACACAGGAGATTTAAGGGAAAATATGTGAACGGGAAGACGGCGGGACAGATGATTAAAATAATGGAATTTCCCGGGGAAAACGGGAGGGTTGACAGGTATGACAAGATGTCATGTGCAAACATGGATGAACAGCGCTGACTCTCTTGCGAAAATGTCCTCTTACATGTTATAGTCACAATTTCACATGTAAACTGAATAGTTTCACATGTGTTTCACATGATGTCACGAGGGAACTAGACATGTTCCTAAGAGATTGGCATTTTTGATTGGCAAAGGGGAAACCTCCCAAAAGGAGAATTTGTATTTGATTGGCTTGTTTTCACATGTGCACAAGAATTTTTCATAGGTAGAAGCAAGTGACCGATCCGCTTTTGCTTCTGTTGCTAGGTCGGACAAGCTTGACAATAAGAAACATGGTGAGGTCAGTCCCGTTTTGCCGGCTGCAACTGTGTCTTATAGTTTCTGGGTGTCAGGAAGGACATATTAGTGATGCTACGTTTCATGAACACGGCAAAACGAGACACACTTACTTGTGCCACACATACATTTCATAGAGGCCGAGGACGGCAAGATTACCAATCACCATAGCTCCTGCACTGCTGACTGTGTCCCCTCAACCCCATCTTGAGAAGAATGTATATATTCCTGACTACAGAGCATAGTGCTGACTGTCATACGTCAGCTGGACTAACCTAACATGTGACTGTATGCACTGTGATGTGTCTGTGAACATCTCGGCATCGTTACAATGTGTCTGTACATCGTAATGTTTGAACAAAGAGGGTGTCTTTGGTGGCTGGTGTTTAGCTGATAGAGAGATCTGCCGCACATCCCAATCCTCCCTTTACATCGCACCAATTGCCTTCGACAAGGTCAGGGTTGCTCTTAGATGTCCCCTAGCAACACCTTGTCTTGTTAACTTGTTTTTCTGTTCAATATAGACAGGTGTACATAACACATATGAGTTTAACAGGAAATGGGAAAGTTGACCAAGAATCATCCAAGTTTTGTGTTTGCTCAATTGCTTCTGAACCACAGGGCCAAAATGAGCGGGACTCAGGAATGGTCACTTACTGGTTGTTATTGGGCCAAACGATAAGTGGCACACTCCTACGCCTGCAGGATAAGACTACATGTTCAGTTGGCTAACAAAGCTTTCTATAACTGTTGAATTTGCACCCACACAACAGTCATTTTGGACATTAGCTCTATTTCTAACCATCTCGCCTGATGTCTTTTTTTCCCCCGTGAACACACAATTGCAGAAGCTGACTGTTCCTGCCATCAAAGAGGGAGAGAACCAAAGAAACACAAGTTTAAATGTAATTCCATAACTGTTTTCTGCATTTTTTTTTCATTTCTTTCAAATATCCTTGAATTCTTCAAGCCGATGAAGGACCAAAAATGTAATTATTTCTCAATACTTAGAATGAACCTGCATTATGTTCATTTTCACTTGGTCCTTGTTAATGCAAGTCTTCTCTTTGCAATCATTATTCAATGTTTTGTCCATAAAATTTCGAGAAATGTGGGGAAGTTTATGTGGAAAAATAAAAATCTGTTGCCATCTTTTCACACCGCAAGGACCACATGGCGTTCAGTTTATAAGTGGATGTTGTTTTTTTACATTAAGTGCTCTGAATGTAAACAGCAGTTCAGAGATTTAGACACTGGATCAGCCTCACCTGTTGTCAACACCAAGGATTTCTAGCTTTTCCTCTCCTGGTAGGATATTTTCTTTGGATTGTTCACTCTTGTTAGTTTTTCTCTGTCTTATACATTACAGCCTTTCAATAAATGAAGCAGCTCAAATGCAGCGACCATGATCAGTCAGAAAAGAAAGAGTGAAGGAGAGAAGTAGTCTAGACAGTTTTAGAGGTTAGAATGGTATAGATTGTGTGTGTGTTGAAGTAAAACCCCTGTATATTGTTCTCCTCGCACTTTGCACTTTTTCTGTCTCTCCAGCCTCGAAGTATAAATGTCTACACGAAACGTGTGTGTGTGTGTTTGTGTGTCTGAAAACAACCTCCTATAACCTTCCCCCAGGCCAGCCTATCTTACAAACACACACACACAAACACTTACACAACGGACACGCAAACACAGAAAAATTTATATATTCAAGAAGGCTGGCAAATTATAAAGAATCATTATTATCACAAGGAAACTGAAGTCATTTATTGCTTCAAGTGGTGTAACCATGACAAAACTGTATTCAAGTAGTTTAGTTATGAGGGAAACAACAGTGATTAAAAAGCTTTAGCCTTTGTTCAGAACTGACTGTTCAAGAATTAAATGTGATTCAGATCAGCCCCACATTTTAATCTTCTTTCATTAATCAAAAAAAAAAAAAAAAAAAAAAGATTAGTTAATGTTATCTCAGATAAAATGTTTGCTGGAGCCTTTATCGTCAGAAATGTTGGCATGTTACAGGCTCAGAATTTGATTAATTTTCAACTCAAAGAGAGGATTTACTCGATCAGCTTATTCAGGTCAAAACATGGAATACAGCAGTTTGGTCCAAATGTGTGTAGACAACAGAAATTGCTGATTTTTTTTTTTTTACTGTTGTTTGACATTTTTCAATCACACAAGCAATTTCCACTTAGCAGGGGTATACATTATGCTCATTTGGGCGCACAGTTAAGTACCCTTCAAAGCTGTATGACAGATTTTCAACCAAATGTTCATATTGCAGTTGGGCAAAAGACAGAACAAAAGCAAGAGTGAAAAAGAGCGAAAGCAAGACATTTTTTCTACATTCAAGTTATTCAGGTCGCATCATCTTGCAAGTTAAATGCCTTTTCTCGCCAAGCACGGATTTTAATGGGTTCTTAATAATGTATGCACACTGCTGTGTTGGGCAGGGGAAAAAATATGTGGACGGACCCTGATTTCAGCCGATTTCTGCTTGCGGAAATATACGTTTGACCAACAAAATCCTTTATTTCAGCTGATGTCCAGGTCAAAATGGTAGAAAACCTTATGAATTGGAAAAATGGAGCAAGGCACGTTGGATAATTTGCTTGTCATGTGGAAAAACTCTATGCAGATTTTCTGTATTCCCCTGGTGGAACATCACATTCATTTACAAGTAGTTATATTCATGCACTTTCAGGGAAAAAAAAGTAAACATCTGATTTCTTCTGGAGGCTAGAGGCTCCACAGAGGGTGTACAGTTGATGCACTTGTTTATCTTCAGATCTGTGTTCATCGAGACCACAGAAACAACTGGTTGCTCTCTGATGAGCCTCAGTTAAAGGCATTAGAAAGCGTTATCAATAGATTACTTAACATTTATAGCTCCAAATAGACACATAACAGGGTTGTCTTGATTTCTTATACTAGTGCATTGCCCGTAGGAAATATGTATTCCTGTAGAAAAGTGGGAGGTTAAGAAGCTTTTTCATGGATGGCCAAATGAGGCTGTGTTTGAAGTTGGGACGTCAGGGATATTTAGGTTTGTTGTGAAATCCGATATTCCACAGTATAATTGGCCGTTTTTGACTATTTTTGATTTTGCCATTATATTTCCCCTTAAAAACGATTTACTTGGTGTCATTATTTTCAGCACAACCTCACATGTGTGACTGTACAGTTATTTTTTTCATTTTGACATACTGTATTAACACAATGGACCTACAAATATGTTTAAAAAGCAATTTTGTATTATTTATAATGCAAATATAAATTGTTGTTTGCTAAATATGTGCATACATTTTAAAAATTTAGGAAGTTATATGTAACTATTTACATTTAAATGCAGGCAATACTCAGGTCTGCCTGAGCTCCCTCCAGCTGAATGAAGAGCTGCACTGCCTGCTCCACATTCAGCTTCTCCTCATTGTTCTGACTTATTAAACAAAAAACCGACTCCACTACACACTAAACACACTACACCAAACACTACATAACACACTAACTATACACTCCAAACAGGCTAAATGTCACAAATCTCTCAACTCTCAATATCGCTGTCTGTTCACCGACTGTCGTTGCATGTCAATCATCAAACTTGCTGCTTGGACACTCGATCCAGTGAGCGATCCAGTCCATCGCCTCGGGATGTGGGCCGTGTAGCTAGCGGCTAGCGGCTAGCCGCTAGCTACACATGAACATCCACAGATTCCGATTCCACTTTGTTTTTTCGCGCGTCTCTGGATCTCCTCCGACCCGAACAGACTCGGTCCGTACTCGTTTAGTCTCATTAATCCGCAACAGTCAGTTTAGATGCACAGAACAGAACGGGACCGAACCGCCGGCAAAATCCCAGTCCAGCTTGCGCCGCTGCAGGTATAAATCTGCTTGTTTCTTAAGGTGGGGGGTCACGGTGGGCTCTGCAGTGATTGGCTCTGGTGCGCACGTGACTGTGGTGGCTCCGGTGGACAATGCTCGCGAATTTGTAAAGCATTTATGAAATAATTTATTAACAGTATCATTGCAGTCCAAACAAATCGCACACCCTTGAACCACGCAGCAGCCATGTTGTAAGTCTCAGGTCAGTCTGATCCTGATCCACAGAGATATTTGACAAATACACACACACACACACACACACACACACACACACACAGACAGAGATTCCTTGCTTTTATAGAGAGATGATTCACACATACAGTATATCACTATATAAGAAGGTGGAGGCTCACGCCCCAGATTCCAGTAAAGCAACCAGCTACTTCTTGCCATACCTTTGCCAAGATAACCTCATAGCTATTAAATAGGTTACGTTTGGATTGAATATGCAAGTAAATGCAAATGAATGACAATTGCAGATTATTCTTGTATCCGTGTGAGGAAACTCACAGTAGGGAAACAGACTCCAAAGCAGATTTAAATTAAATATATACGCATGTTATCTCCTCTTTTTATCTTTTTGCTTGTTGTTTCAGATTCACGACTCATCTGTTGTATAGTTGAATCTCCCCACCAACCATGATTCCAATGGGACGATGAACGAATGAAATGTCTTTTAATGGCGTCTAACGCAGTGGCTCTTGAACTACTAGAAGAATCAGGCTGGTGTTTACAGGCTTTTCTTTTTCTTTTTTTTGTGGTTCCAATCTGAACTCTTGCACACTCAATTCGATCTTTTTATGGTAAATTGTACCACTGATGGAGGCAATGAATAGGCAATTAAATATGTTATATAATTCTTTCCTCCACAGCCATCTGGAAATTAACTCGACCCCCAGGTTTGAGAGCCAGTGATTAACTACACGCTGCTGCATGTGTAACACATAAGTAACAACCTTATAAGGTGGCGATCGCTTTGCTTTTGGCATTCTTTGACACATAATGACCAGATAAAAGTAACATAAATGAAAAGAAAAAAATCAGCAGAGGTCAATGTGTTATGATTTTGTGTGCAATAATTTGAGTTCATAGCGCAACAACAGAAACAGAGGATGTTAGACCCTTTTTGTCTTCTAAACATCATGCATCATGTATGCGACACAGCTTTCTGCTATAATTTCGTTATCAACAAAGCCTATGCTTTGGTGCTTTGGTCTTGATTACACTGCACCAGAGCTCAACTAAATTCGTAAAATCAGTGTAGAATCACTTAAAGGCACCATAAGCTAATTTTTACCGCATGTAAACCCATCGTCATCAGCCATTAGTCTATGGACGACTGTTCTGAAGCCTCGAATTTGGCATTACCTTTGTTGTCATCTTGGTTTCTGGTCGCTGGAAGTTACCATATGTGGACAGGGCCAGATTAAATGGACAGTTTACTCTGGGCTTCTGCCTCTGCCTAGATCGTGCCCAGTATATGGTTGAGAGGGTGGAGCTAGCTATATCCTGATAGGATCTGACTGAGAGCGTGAGGACACGCCGCTGTAGCGACTGCAAGGTGAGCATGCCCTCAATCACACCCTGATTTATCATCTGTTTTACCCTGACTGTACTTTACAAACTGAACATCATGCTCCGCTGAGGAAGACTTGAAACTAGCGCTTGAAACCATAAACTCATTAGGAAACTGTTAAGTGAGGTAATAAATCAAGTGAGAAGTAGGTTCTTTTTCCTCATAAGCTTACATGCAATCGGACATTTTGAAACCATATGACAGAATGCAGCTTTAAGGGCACTTCTGCATTGGCTTTACGTTTTAGATCTTTATAGAAGTTCCAGCCATATTTTATTTTGTAGAGTCGTCAAGGTTAATATGAAAAGGCACTTTAAATTATTTTGGTACCAAGATAAGACAGATTCAAAAAGTTTCTATATTGAATCCTTCACTTGTTATCAGGGAATTATCTCATTATCAGTGTTTTTTTTATTTCAGCTGCTTATAGTTTCTTTTATTTCGACAGTTGCAAAGACCTTTTTCAAGTCTTATTTTTCAAAAATCCTAATTAAAACAAAGAACAACATTCCTTCCCTCACATTAAAGCAATCTTGAAAGTCACAAATGAGTCGCTCACCTCAGAGATGCATCCCTGTCGAGTGTATTTGTATATCTCCACGGGATGTGGGTGTGGATGTCTCCGTGTGTCTGCATGGTTTGGCGCGCGAGATTCACAACAGCGGTGCGATAAACATCTTAATCCCTTATAATTACACTGGATCACACACTCATATGCACACACATGCGCTGAGCCTCTCAGGTGGGATCCTTATACACTTTCTGGTGATTACCAGACTATCAAACAAACAAACTCAGAGGGAACCAACGGGGCTACGATGAGGGCGAAAGGGAGAAGAGGGGGGAGGTGGTGGGGGGTTCAGCGAGGTTAAAATTGAGGGGAGGGTGAAAAGTCGATGGCAGTGGCAAGGCCGAGTTTAGGTGAACGGAGCAGGAGGAGAAGGGACGGAGATGGCAGGCTGTCATTTCTTTTTCTCCCCTGTGCTCGCTCTTATTCCTACTTTGTTCCCAAGTGTTAGTGCGCCCATCGCTGTCTCCTAATACATTCTGTTTCCTCCGCCACTGCTGCTCCTGGCCGGCTCACTCTGCACCTGCGGTAGTCAAACATAATTCTACACCTTGCCTCTTTCTCCGCAGCGCATCATCTGAATAGCTATCATTACAACCAACCCCCAAACCGTCCCCACCGTCCTCTCCTGTGCATTTGCTCACTCCCAAACAGCCCCCTTCGCCCCCTGCCTCCTCTTCCTCCTCAGGTCTCCATTCGCTATTTTCTCACTTATTCGCCCACTGGCTCATTTTATCAATCACTCTCACCTCCCTGCCCTCACTTCCTTTCTGCGCCATATTTCACCCTATCATGCCTAAGAGTGAACAGAAATGTGAGATCAGAGCTCACGTCACCCATCTCCTTCCCCGTCTACTCTCATGCGCTTTGCTTTTGAAGCTCCAGCCAGTTAATTCATTTCTTTAATGCATTACAAAAGACATTTCCGGGGCCCCCTTCTGTGCTGAATAAAAGATTTAGCTTAACACATTTTGCAGCCAGAACAAATGGTGGCATTGCGAAAATTTTAATAAACGTTATGTATTTTACGTTTTCATTTTCAATTTCATGTTGTGAGAACCCTGTGCTTAAGGCCTGGTTAGGTTTAGGCACAAAAACCACTGGGTTGGTCTTAGAAAAAGAGGCTTTAGATTACAACTTCAGACCTTGTCACCACAAAGAGGGCAGGAAAATGCTCTGATGTCATGGTGAAAATACCCGGTTTTGTCGGAACAAACATGGGAAGCGAGTGGTGATCCTGAGCAGCTGTCTGTCCTGGCTGTTCTCAACCAATATCCCCTAATGATAAGGAAGCAAGCTCACTTACCTGGAATCTGAAGGTAATACATATGATAGAAATGTTGAGATGTTATGTATGGAGAGTATTAACGTGATTTGATGCTTGTCATGTCATATGTAGCATGAAACAAGCACATTGAGTTTTAAGCAACAACCGTTTTAATATGAAATCTTATATCTTGGTAATGGACATACTTGTTTTTATCAACAAGAAATCACAATACAGTACAAGGTGTCATCAGTAAAATCTTATTTCTGATTAGTCTTTGGCCATCCAGCCTTTATCAGTGTCCTCTCATAGTGTAAAATATTTACACTCAGTTGAGTGTGACCCCAATTATTGTTGCTTAAAGCTGCAGTCATTGATTTTTGGCCACTTCGGGGCAACAAATGCTGAAAAACCCAACACATTTTTGCCTCGTAAATGGTAAATACCTACTGTCCAAAGCACTTTTCAATTTGCGTCATTAATCCATTCCTCCCATGGCAGTGACTTACTTTGCATGAGGTCTGGCCTAACCATTGTGAGCAATTTGGGGATCAGCATCTTGGCCAAAGACAATTGTCTTTGGAAATGTAGACAGCAGAGATTAAACTGATCAAACCCTCTGATTAGCTGAGAACTGACTATCCTGAGCCACAGCCAGTTGTAACGGAGTGTGTTGGCAATCGATTTCGACATTCATTCAGAGATTTATTTTTCTGGCAACCTGACAAACACAAATCTAATTTTCACACTCATTTTATCTCCACCAGCCACGCTAATGTTCAACTAAAACCAGTTTTCTTCACAGGTGGGTAACTTTCTTTGCCTGTATGACAGTAAATTTGTCATTGAACCAAGTCAATGAGCTAATAGAGGCTGAAAAATGGTTAAAGTGCATTATAATAGGGTAATAATTGGGGAGGTTGTTACCCTGTTTTTAATTTGATATTATTTCTTACACTGAAAACAACTGTCTACAGACATGGCACTGGATCTGTGAGGTTGTACTAACAGCTAACATCTGCATGCTCAGCAATAACAATGCTAACATGCTGATGTTGGGCCAGTGAAAGGCACGCAAATAAATCCTGTAGTTATTTGACTGCACCCCCTGTTGACAATGAATGTATCAAAATTGTGAAAATTCAAGTTGATGATGAGATATTTGGTGCTATCTATCTATCTATCTATCTATCTATCTATCTAGAGGAACGGTCATTGTGCTTTATCCTCTGAGAAGATGAATGACTGTACAAAATGTAATGCAGATGCATCCAACAGCTGTGAGGCATTTCAGTCCAAAACAAAATGATGGACCAGGCAACTACCATCACCAGCCATGTTGCCAGCATGGCTACAAATGTCACCATCATAGCCTACCACTTTATAACAATTATAGTAAGTGCTCATTTTGTAAAGAAAGTGTTTTGGGACTTTTTGAGACAGCAAAACACTTCTCACCTGTTCCACAAACAACATAGACGTGTGCAGCGTGCACTACAACCTGACTGACACATGCACTCTGAGCGGAACCGGAGTAATTTTGATTGCAAGGTGCCGTCATCTCCCCCTGATTAGTCATCCTGTCAGACTAAAGCCCCGTTTTGTGTGTCAGCTAATTACAAACTACGCCAGTCAGTGGAAAACAGAGAGCTGAGATACCTTTTAGACACCGGCTGACACCGCACCTGTCGCCGAGAAGAAAAGAGCGAATGTTACCTGGAGTAACATTGGGCAGATGTCAGTTGTGCAAGTCGGCTTTGGAAACGAGCCCAGTGACTGAGGCGCAATCCATGTCGCGGTGAGAAAGTTGGCATATTTACATTATCTGTTGCCGCTCGGATCGCTCATTAGCATTTGCTATGATAATCCCAGAGGAGCTCAAGCACATATTGTACATGACAGGATACAGCCTGAGCCAGATATGATGTGTGCACAAAAATATGTTTCACTTCTAGCACAGAAAGGAATATTTATTTAAAGAGACATGAGCACTTGGAATACATCCACTTCAAAAAGCATTAATGAACTGACTTAAGGTAAACTTTGATGCATCAAACTCATTATGATTAGGTTTTTCTACCTATATTGTACTGCAGATTAATTGTGATGGCACATGTTCCTGCAACTCTTTGCTGTGTGTTTGCGTATGCAGGTGCCTGATTTGACTACAGGAAATCGCTAATGAGATACTGACAGCCGAGCAGCTTCCTGACTGTGGGGGTAGAGATGGAGACAGCAGCAATAATGGCTAACAAAGAACAAACATCAGCTCACTGATTCAATTGCTTTTGATTATAGGTCTCTGTTCGCTGTTAAGTAAAATCATATTAAAACAGCAGCAGGGAAAGAGAGGGAAAAAAAACAAACATGAAAAGAAAGCAGAGCTCATGTGGCACACATTTCCATTTCCTTGGTCCATTCCTCATTTTAGTCCTCGGGCTGAAGTTTGTGTGTGAAAAGGAGACAAGAAAAATATCACGGCCTCCTGCGCTCCTGACTAATATGTTTGAAAAAACAAATTATGCAAAAAATGTTACCCATGGCTACTCCACATGCTCTAAATATCAATTATCAACAGAGCTCCATTTAAATTCAGCAATGATACAATTCTACTTTTTTGTATTCATGTGTAACGTCTCCTGTCTGGCCATTGACTCTCCACATAGCCGGCCGCATTGGCTGCAGACTAAGGGGTCACTCCAGACCTCTCTTTTTCCACAGCACTTGCCAGCTCCTCCTCGGGCATCCCGAGGCGCTCCCTGGCCAGATAAAGTATGTAATCCCCTTCAGCAAACTCTGAGTCTACCCTGGAGCTTACTCCCAGTTTGACATGTCCAGAGAGCCTCTAAAGAAAGGGAGGCATCCCGTTGCGCAACTCATTTCGGCTGCTTGTATCTGTGATCTGGTTTCTTTTGATCACTACCCAGGGCTCATGACCTGAGGTGAGGGGTTAGAACGTAGATCAACTGGTTAAAGGAAAGCTTTGCCTTCCAGCTGAGCACCTTACTCACCACAACAACCCGGTACAAAGCAGGCATTAGCGCTGACACAGCACCAAATCAAAAAAAAGGTTGCATTGAGGCAACCCAGCACTGATAGATATTACATTTAAATACAAAAAAATGATAGAAAATGGTACTTGCAGTGACTTTAATATACTGCCTCTGATATGAAGTAAAGTAATAAAGGGTATAAGAGAATTTGGTCTACTCAGTCTTGATATTGAAATTGTCTCCTTGGGCAGGGAGCAGAACTACAAACTCGTTGGCTGTAAGTGCTCTGAAGCCTCACAGCGGCTCTCAGGTGTCAGTACCATTCTCTTTAGCTGAGTCTCCCCTCTTATTCATCTCGTATAAATCTCCCTCTTTTCAATGTCCTGTCACTCATTTTTTCTCATGCTGCGACTTTCCTCATATTTCTTGCTTGAAATTCCTCCCCTTTCCTTACAGCTGTATATTGATATTTTCCCTCCTGCTGTCTATATTCTTAGTCAGGCCATGTTCAGACTGACAGCGCTGAGTGAAATATGCAGCACCCTCATTCCCTCTGACACTTGACATGTGGGTGTCAGCGGGGGGGGGGACCCAAATAAAAAATATAAAACTAGGTGGTGGCTGATATACATATATGTACATATTTGAGAATTGTTGGAGTTGGTTCATTTTGAAAGACCAGTGGCCAAGAATGGAGACACTCCATTACTCAAACAGCCAGTGGTGTAACTTCATCACCCAGTAAGTCATTTTAGCAATGCCATGTCAAGTGTTGCCCTTTGACAGGTGAAAGCACATATTTCAGCCCAGTACCCCAGATATTATGGAGGACTGACACAGCCAAAATAAAAAATAGATAAATAAATCAATGACTGAATAAACTAATCAATGGCATTAAATGCACCCAAAATAATGTGGTTTATGAAATGTGTTATGAATGTTTTTGATTTAATTTTGATCTATTAATTTACCTATTTATGTATTTACTTATGTATTTGTGTATATGTATTTCTGTTATTTTCCCCTTGTGCCTCTTTCCTGCATTTCTTTTTTACTCTTCTTTATGCATTTCTGCTCCATTATGCAAACAAGGGGGCTGTCATTCAAAACGAATCCCAGCACAGTAGGGTGAGACTCAGTGACAGAATCTTTGGGGAAAAAAAGTCCTTCGTGCATTTAATATTTGATAAATAAAATGGAAAACGAATGCCTACATGTATGTATGTATTCTCTTTTTATTTTGGAAGTTGCAGTCCTCCATACAACTTATGACCACGTTAGATGAATCCACGCGTCATGATTCACAACATGGTTTACATTAACTTTCCTTAACCTTAATGAAGTGAAGTCATGTAAAGTAGAGCAGAGCCTTGCGGTTTGTGACGTGTCAAACCACATTTCATTTTAAAAGCCATTCACCATATTTTTTTTGCCATAACCAGGACCCTTTCCCAAACCTTAACCTTGTCACTGAACATAATCCAGGCGTTTCCAGAATCATCCAGTATTTGCATTTTTGTGAATGGCATGGCATATTTTGAGAAAGCATTACTGTTAATGTCTCGATAACCTTGGAATTATCGAGATTGGAGGATGAAACTGTAACCACTGTAAATTTCCTGTGGTGTAAATCCTTTCCTCAGAGCATTATAACCTAAGGACAGTGTTTTTTATGTTTCTTGAGCCTTCAAACTCATGGATCTAATACTCAAACCTGCCCTCCTGGATCATATTTCATCATCGCAGTCATACCTCAAGCAACACTCTCCCACCAGCACAGCTCCTCACGTTTTCTAACACGATGCTATTTTCTGTCTGAATGCTCCATGACACTGTAGCTACTGTCAGCCTGCATCCTGCAGCTCCTACACACTGACACAGATAACACACACACACACACACACACACACACACACGCATCCGAGAAAAAAAAGAGAAATTAGTACAAGATCTTCACACAAACACACAGGTGCATTCACAGACACACACAGACAACTGTTCTCATACAGTTATTGGTTATGAAGTGTCATCGCAGAGCGCCTCAAACTGATTTTGCTTGTGTGCAGCACTGTGGTCTGAAAGTACACACACACACATCATATATCAGACACACTCATCCCTCTCTCACAGCCAGACAGAATTTGACACGCACAAAGGAAGCTTTCCCCATAGCCTCTCTTATTCTGTTCAAGCTTCAGACATATGCTAATTCAAAATACATCTTAATTATTATTTTTTTAAACTTGTTTCCTTGTGAATATTTTAATACCAGTCACAACAGCTCTGGCCGGTAATGTTTTCACCTTGTGACTCTGCATGTTTGTGTGTGTCAGCATGGCAAAATGTGTTCCTGGTGACACCTTTCGTGTTTGGAACTACCTCAGAGGCTGAACCCTGCTACGTGTTTCTGTATGTGGGAAGATTTTGTCACCACAATAATGTCACAACTGAGGAAGTTACAAATAATTAAGCAGGTGTGTAGCTAGGATTAAAATAATGAAGGCTAAGGTTGAAGACTGGTGTCAACCAATCCATGAATACTGAGTACTCATGTAAGATAGAAAGACAGATAGATAGATAGATAGATAGATAGATAGATAGATAGATAGATAGATAGATAGATAGATAGATTTATTTTATCAGTAGAATTTGTTTTATCTCTTAATTTCCATTGATTTCCCTTCCCTTTTTATTTTGGCTGAAAGCTTTGGCAGGACAGGACCATATTTTGGTACACGGTGAGACTTTGGGCTGGTGAAGTGACATTATCCTGAGGAACAATGAGGTTTTTGTCCTCATTGGACCTGCACAGCGGGAAGAGAGATGTAGTGGGAATCTGTCACTGGCACGCTGCAATTTGGTGTGGTGATTGACTGTTTTTTGCTCTGTTTGCTGCCACCCAACCCGCCAGATGAGCAATGTGCTGCAGACAGGTGAGGTGCACTGTCACCGTACCATTAGGCATACCCAATTTACTGTGATCTAATGACCAGTGAGTCCCTTTGATGATTTAATCTCATGCAAGCAGCATCAGAGACAGAAACCCCCTGTGCTCTTGTTAAAGTCAGACCTGTTGGTTATGACTTACTAGTTACTGCCATGCTTATTATCAGGAGAGCTGAAACCAGCGAATCATCGGACTCATCTGAAGTCCTGACATATACTAATCCATACATTGATTTCTGAATCTAAAACATGTTACAGTTTCCACACTCAAACTCACAGTCCCATGAAAATACTAAGACAATTTAAAGTCCTCTCTTCATTCTAAATCACTGAACATCCTCAGGAAATTCCAATTAATCCACTCTCGGTGTTCTGGCACATCTTAGAGCAGTGGGCGACCAGACTGCAACAGCCTTGTGCATCATCTCCTCTTTTTCCATCAGGTCTGGCAAAGTACCGCCTGGAGCATTGCGTTTTAATTGCAACAGAAGCATCAATTAACAGTGCGATGCGTAAGGGCAGAATCCTGACTGTTCATAGAGAGAATTGTAACTATGCTGGATCAATTTAATTGCGGTGGAGCAGAAAACAACTATAATTGTTCCAACAAAAAAAAAATAACACACAATTATGTGTGGCTAGTAACCAGGATAATTATGAGAATTGACAGTTTTTACAACAACAAATTATGATTAATGTGGTGGCTTCCAGAGAGGTGAGTGCAGCTTAAAATGATCTACCCTTGGTGACGCGTTTGTGCCGCCATAAAATTCATATTTGGCTGCTGAATATTTGCACACACATGAATATTAGCCTCCTGACGAAGCTTGTCTGGACTTTCCACTCCATTATCAAGCTGTCAGCGTGTCATGGTTTTTAAAGGGGGAGGAGAGGAGCTGATTTCCACCGCCAGTGATAGATACTTTCTCACTCTAAATGTGCGATGATTTGTTTTTAATACCACCCCTTCTCAAAGCGTGTCATGCACCTCAGTCATCAGAAATAGCAAAAAACAAAAAAAAGCACCAAATCTCCTCTGTGCACTTTACTTGCCCACCTTAATTAATTTTGAGAAGAGCTAGCAATAAAAAAAACCAACGGCACACGCGGCACAAGAAGAAGAGAGCAAAAGTACTGCAGTTTTGATGGACGGAGAAAAGAGAAGATTTTCTACACTGATGTAGAGGTGATGGAGTAAAAACATGAAGCAGGGTGGAAGCAGATGAAAGCCGGATGGTGATGACTCAGAGAAGTGACAAAGGTGACACAACGTCGGCTTGGTCAATCAGACTAGTGTAATGCACTGCAACTCTCAAAGACAATCTGGAGCGGCTACACAGACACTTTGATCTCTGGTGCAACGTGTGTGTGTGTGTGTGTGTGTGTGTGTGTGTGTGTGTGTGTGTGTCTGTGTGTGTGGTAGAGGGAGTTTGCTTGAGTTTAATTTGCCTCAGCTTTGCTAGATTAGACCATCCCTCGGCTCAAAATTGCATGCCGTTAAATCATTAAAACACCATCTATACATTAACGTTCGGAGCCATTATAATGCAATGAGCGGCGCTGGCTACGCACATACAGTCATCAATTTCAGTGAAGGCAAAGTCGCTGCTGCACATTCTACAAACGCCATGTTGGCATTGAGCTGATTCGGAGGCTGAGAAAGCTCCACTGGAAGTTACATTTATCTCTCGGGTGATATTGCATGTACGACATGACCACTTGAAACAGGATGGTCCTGCCACATATGTCAAAACGCAGGACTGTCATGCACAAATGTGACATTGCTTAGCTACCTAGTTATTTTGTTAGTTATGATTCAAAGGTCCATTTTATTAGAAAGGTCTTATGCCCAACTAGTCAAATACTGACGCTTGGTAGTGTCGGTCAGATTACAGGTCGGGTCAGCGCCATCGCAAAGCATCAGTGTTTGACCAGTGACCAGGGAATGAGACTCAAAAATCAACTTGGACCAACGTGGACCTTTAAAGGAAAGGAACCCAATAACTTTCAGTTTGAATGTGCCTCTGAAATACACCCAACCCATTTATCCCATTAAGAATCGGGACACCTACCCTAATTGGTAAGTGGTGTGTTGGGATTTGGGATGTTTTCTTGGCTTTGTCATGGTAACCTGCCAACAACGCAAGAATCAGAGAGAGCACGGGCGACAGAATGTGGGAGAAGAGAAAAAAAGAACTTGGCAACGCACAATGCCGGCACCTGTCTCAATGTATCCCGTAAAAAAACACTTCATCTAACACTCGCGGAGACACACGGACACACAGACGTGGTGCTTTCCCCTTGCTAACATCTCTCTCTCTCTCTCTCACACTCACATTCACACAGATAGATAAACAGAGAGAAGGTGACATCCATCATTTCATGGCCACCATGTTGCCATGGTGCCCCAGGTAATAAGAAACAGTTTAGTAGGATAAAGCATGACAGGAGACACACACACACACACACACACACACACACACACACACACACATTTCTTTCACCCGTTTGCTGCTTTCTTCACCCTCTAATTGTCTCACAAAACCCCACTACTCTCCACTGCACACTAAAATATGCATGCAGCACTTATCGCTCAGATAGGTCCCCCCAACCTTTGCAAGTCACCTTTGTACCAGCTTTAACTCCATGAGTCAGTGTTCTCAGTGCCTGATACATCTGTAAATCCAACACCTGCAGCAGATTTTCTTCCCCATGCTGACCCACAGGACCAGGATAAAGGCAGTAATGGTTGTGATGATGCATCCGTCAGGCATCATCTGCAGGCTAGGTGCGCGCCTTTCCATACAAAGTTGCATCTTTGTTCCCCTAGCGATGGTTGACTCAGAAGTAAACTGAATGAGAGATGGAGAAAGAAAAAGAAAAACAAATGGAAGAGAAGAAAGTTTGTATGAGGCGGAAATGAAGAATAAAAGCATGTGAGAAAATATAATAAAGATGATGAATCTGTATGCAAGTGCCAAGGTATACTGAGGTACTGTACCATCATGGTAGTGACTGTATTACAATACCACTACTTTCATATTCCAATACCATCGTCTTGTTTCATAATATTAAAAAATATACAATATATAAAATATCAAATGAAAACCTCTCAGGGTGCAGCATAAATATGTGGGGACAAAGGAGTAGATGCGGTTAGATCTGACTGGTTAGATCTGAGGGGCTTTGTCGGTATTACTGTAAGTCATTTGAGATATGCTTTGGAAGGGAAGCTACTTAAATGAGAGCTGAAACTGAATAAGAGTCACCTCGAGTTATATCACAATGACGGAATGAAATTACATGCAAAAAAAAAAAAAAGCCCATTTGACTTATCTGATTATTTTTTTTATTCCCAAGAGTACAGAACACAGGCACACACTCACACACCATACAGTACACTCTAGTATCTGAAAGCTCGGTTCCTTCAGTCCTCAGCTTTCAGATTCAAGGTCTCCACCCCTATTGAATAACTCTGATTAGACACAAAAGGGGAAAAAGAAAGCGAGATGGAAAAACAGGGAGCGTGGGAGAGAGGGGTAAGCAGAGAGTGAAGAGTGAGGGACTGTTAGAGAAAGACGAGACCTTGACAAGGATAAGTCTGCTTAAGTCTGTGAAAATATGTACTTTGAAAGTACTGTGAAATGTTCAGGCATTCAGCGCCCGGTATAGCCTTGCACACGCACAGACAAATGCCAACGGTAAATATTGGCTCTGCTCTGTGTGCACTTGTAATTGTTATCCTTAATGTAAAATCCCATGTTTTTTTGTTTTTTTTTTTACTGCCAAAACACTAATTCAGAAAGCACTCTTATATACCACACAGGCTTCGTCCTCTATTGACACTTGAAGCTCTTCAAGCTCAAGCCTACAGGGTTGTGTTTGTGAAGGATTAAAAAGACACATTTTGTCTTCAGGCTAGTTGGGCAGCTTCATTTTAGAGATATTTTTAAATTTCAAGATCAATGCAGAACCTGACCGTCCCATTTAAAAAAAGCCAGCCCATCCTCTTCAGAAAAACAGCCGTATAGCTTGTCCATGAATGCATCTTATTGCGGTTATGTTTCTTGTTAGGCTGCAATATACATGCAGACCAGGGGAATCAAACCAGCGACCTTCTGATAACATGACGCTGGCTCTACCCCTGAGCCACAGCTGCCTTCTAATCTTAAACTGACCAAGTAGTATAAAGAGTGAAGAGTCTGCGTAGCGAGGAGGTCAGGGATGGATGGTCAGGTTAAACAAGCTCAGGATTTTGACTTAGGAGACCATTGGTCTTGTGTGAGACAGGAAGTCAACAGTCAGATCTATTAACTTAATGCACATAACATAGGTACTTTGGAACTGAAGTTACAGAAGTAACATAGTTAATTGAATCCAAACCATGATGTTTTCCGAAACCTGACCAAGTAGTTCTCTTACCTAAACCTAACCAAGTACGTATCTAATCTAAAACTAACCAAGTAGTTTTAGTTCATAAACTTAACCAAGTAGTTCTGTAATCTGAACCTAACCAAGCAGTTACAATGGTTACCTTTAAATCCAAAGTTTTAAGAAAAGGTTTCTTTCCCAGTTTAGATAGTAATCAATGGCTGTCTTCATCGGCTACTGTTGTGTTAATTAGTGTTGTAGTATTCGAGTCCGGTCTTGGACTCGAGACCGGTCTCGAGACCATTTTTTGCTTACTCGGTCTCGTCTCGGTCTCCAAAGCAAAAATACTCAGTCTTGACTCGGTCTCGTCCTTCATTGGAAGGAGGGGGACTCGTAATTTTAGACCGAGACCAAAATCTGAAAGGACGCACTAAACTTACTATCCATGCGTCCCGGGGACGCACCTCATTTTCCCCATGAAAAACGATACATTGTGAACATTAAACAACTCGTGTTTAATCACAGTAACCGGCAAAAGAAACCTTGTTGTTAGCAGACCGGACAAGCGCTGTTTCAACCCTCTGCGCATCTACTCGCGCAGACGTGATCCCCTGTACAAAGTATCGCGACATGCTAATTTAGCCGCTGATTTCCTTTGTGTGTGTTTTAACACCCACACTTTTCCCGGTGAGAGGGTTCAACTCCCACACTTTTTCTGCAGTTTTGCACAAACGCCTTACTGCGGCGGGAGTCACTTTCTCCGGCCACTCTAAGTCTGCGCTCGCTGCAGCTGCCTCCTCTCTCCTGTTGCTGCTTCAAACATGACACCGGCTTTGGGACTGACCGGCTGATGATTGGCTGTTCTGCCTTAAGTCCTGCCTCTCTTGCTATGTTAGATTTATTGTTCAGCTCGTGCTGATGAGGTGGGAACTACCGTACAATACTAAATAAAACCCGGGCATGTATTTGTCTCAAGCACTTAACAGACCAGGCGTTTGTTTGGGACAGGCGGTTAATTCCCTCCTCACAAAAATCCAGGATAAAAATGCCACAAACGTTCTCTGATCATTATAAACGTTAATTACTCCTGATACGTTCAGTATACAGGTGGACACCAAACCACATAATGTGTTTTTTAATGTGTTTATGTGTTTACAGCTGCTAATGTATGTAACGCTGTTACTGTGATGACATATGACAGTTAAATATTTAATCTGTCTATAATAACCACATCCTGACATGTAACTGAGATTTTTGATAATCTAAGTACTAATAATAACAATCATGACAAAAAATTAACAAATACTGCAGATCAAGATAAGAAGCTGCAACTGGCAGTGAGAAGCTCTCTTTTCTGTTAGCAGTGAAGTGACATAGTCCATGACAGAACATTATAAAATATGATAATGTATAAAATTATAAATAAACATTTAATGGTAAAAAAAAATACAGTTGCAGTACGCTTCTATTATAAATATTGTATTATATTTTAATTGAACGAATCAAGACAGATGTCACATTTATATGTCAGGGTGGGGTTATTATTGACACAGATTTAAGTGTCATTTATCATCACCCCCCGACCCAAAATTGTTCATTGTTCTTTTGCTCATTCGTGTCGATTATGTTTTAACGTTTAGGGGACGTGCGGTAAT
Organism: Sparus aurata; assembly: GCF_900880675.1. NCBI lineage: Eukaryota > Metazoa > Chordata > Actinopteri > Spariformes > Sparidae > Sparus > Sparus aurata. Next base: position 18,076,911 of record NC_044188.1, on the reverse strand, counting down.
GAAATAAATAAAACATAATCCGGTGGTGGTGATGAAAACTACATTGAATGGCAGCCACCATTTTAAGTAAGACCTTAGGAGTAAGCAGGAAAAGGAGAACGCAACAATGCCACCAAAGAAAAAGATAAAACCTATTGCAGGTCAGCAGACTATTTGAATTTTAGTCATTTATTTTGGTGCTATTTATGTTGCTACGAAAAAAATGCTGTTTGATTTGAATGTCATATGTCATGCCACTGTGACAGTTGTTTTACAATAAACTTTTCAGATTTGGAATTTTATTTGTTTAATTTCAGATACATTTTGAACATACATGAATATATCCGTGTATTTTAACCATTCATACCACCATCAAAGGAGTTTAACACTCAATAAAATTTAAGAAATAGAATAATATAAGATAGAAATACAATTTTTTAACTGGGGAGTCGGGACCCATTGAATTTCCCAGGGACCCACTCAACTCACCACCTGTGGGTCCCGGGGACTCGCTACAAACACCACTATCAACATCACTGCAAATATTCGTGTTTGCAGTATTTGCGCAGCAACGATTTTGAAAGATATTGATACAGTGTTTGCCCAAACGTCACACACGCAAACACTGCACACAGCTGTTAACATTATTCTTCTGGAGTGGGTTGAACAGTGAACTAGCAAAGAAAAACAAATCTGCTCTTTTTGATCGGTCTCGATGCGGTCTCGACTCCTTAAAGACTCGGTCTCGACTTGGTCTTGCCACCTCAAAGACTCGGTCTCGACTCGGTCTCGGCTGCATTTAAAAACCTATGGTCTCGGTCTCGACTCGGTCTTGACCCTTTAAAGACTCGGTCTTGACTCGAACTCGACATATGCGGTCTCGTTCCCATCACTAGTGTTAATACACCCAAACTGTAATGTAACATAACTTATACCATGGTCTGGGGGAATACTCAATTCTGAATGGCTGCAGGGTGTCCATTAACCCCTGATATATGGACACCTACTAAGTAGTTCCAGTCAAATTGACTGTTCACCGCTGTAAATTAATGCGCTAGCTGGCGTATCAAATCTGAATATTTTATTTCCAGCACTGAGTGCAGTCCGTCAGTCCTTCAGTGCCTTATCCTCTGAACACCACAGGGTGGCGACTGTAACACACAAGCTGCAGAAAGTTCACTTCCCCTCTAAATTTACTGATATGCGAATAATCTCACATCCCGTTCGCTGTTCAGCTCTCTACTTCAGGCTGCAGCCACAGTAACGTTACACACGGCCGATCATTTGTTCGTGAAAATCTTGATACTGATTTTGGGACAATGACATGACTGGTTAGCTAGCTAGTCTTGTTGTTAAACATACTGTCAAATTATATTTACTGTTTGTCAAACGTACGCAATGTTATTGACTTTGAATCTTGCTAGCATAGCATTAGCTTTCTGGCTCATTGCTGAGCGGACTAGAATATCTCCCGTTGCCAAGTCGTATCTATGGTCCGTCCTATTTACTGGAGGAGTGAACAACGCTTCCGTTGCATAAGAACCTTACAGGAGAGTAATGATTGTTCCAGGTATTAGTCTCACCCTCAGGCGTTACCAGGGAAACTTAGTTATGGCTTGTGAAAAACTTTATATTTTGATTGTAAAACGCATGAAAATATAAATGAATGGTCTTAATTTCTTTTCTTTGGCAAGTGACAATGGTATAAGTAGTATAATGCCCTTCGAGGTGTCCATAAACAGGAATTAATAGACTTCGCGGAGGCAATTAATTCCTGTTTATGGACACCTCGTCGGGCATTATCCCTTACGTAAATAAATAGTATAACAGGATACATTACAGAACCACTCTGATCAGCTGACACAGGACTGAAATAAAGAGGTTGTTTTTGGACCATCTTGAAGTAGACACTTTGCGGCTGTGTGATGGACTACTATATCAGAAACTGCTGTGTTACCAGACGGATCGGTCTTGTTCAAAAATGTTCGGAGCTTTTCGTCTGAGCAAAGCCATGTTTGCAAACAAGACGAGATGCTTTGTCTCCAGGAGATGAAAGCAAAGCAGGTACTGCGATGTCATTGTTTGTTTCAAAGCAACCTGTTTCCATCAGTCTTTTTAACCTTCTCTGTATTGAGACCCATGAAAACTTGGTTCACAGCATATCTCTTGTACTCACATAATCATCACTCTCGCTAACAGACAAACCCTCAAGTGTCCAGATACTTAAGAAAACCATCCATTATCACTGTTATCACTACTTAGCTCCACTTCTACTCGTTCGACACGATGCTTTAACACTTCCTGATGAGGAACTGCGTATTTGAGAAATCACTGGTTGTGATAGAATGGCTGCACATGAATACCCACAGTATAGGGTCATTGTATCATATATCGATGGAGGAAACACAAAGGTTGCCTGGATTCTTGAAGCAACAGCCAGTGTCATGCCTACACACATTTTAAAACAGTGACTCTGGAGTTATCCTTATCGTCATGTCAGTAAAACAATGGCCTCCCTTTCTTCTCTATCGCTGTTTTAATAACTTTGCTGATATTTTGCAGCTTTTTGGAGCTCTGCTAAATGTGTTCATTTGTCATTAGCAATATGATGAATATTTCCTGTGCTCAGAAGCACAATATAATCTTAAAAATGTACAAACCTCTGGAATATGTGCTATATAATAATAATAATACAGTCGCAATGTGCATCAATACAATAACTGGGCTGATTATGCAGGTACTGTATGCACACACACACACACACACACACACACACACACACACACACACACACACACAAATAGGTCATCCATCCTAACCACATGCTGGTGCGCTGTTTGTATTGAAACAAACAGCATCTGGTAGAACACAGAAACCTGTCCAACACTCGACTCTGGGGCACTGCAAATCAACAAACTACCTTCACACTGCAGGTCATAATGATGGATTATGATGGATTGGAAATTACACAGGGGCATATTTGAACAGAAGACACATCAGTAACAGAATGAAAGCGAGGAAAATATATTAGAACTAGGATGTCAGATTATGAAAGAAAACATGTAAAACATGTTAAAGTGGGATAACAGTTATTGTTATGGGCCCTTTGCTTGTCAGTTATTAAAAGCAACAAGGCTGCCCGTGGTTCAAGTCAAACCACTCAATATTTTTAAGGACGCCTGTGGACCATTGCAGCCGTTTTTCTAGTGACGAGACCTGTTTTTTGTGAGGAGAACTTGGGACATTTGGAGACGTTTAACGTGGCAACAAAACCTTGTGTTTTCTTAAGGAGCCCTGTGGACAATTGCAGCCGTTTTTGTGGTGACCAACCACATCTATTTTTAAGGAGACTTGTGTAAGTTTCCACTTGTTTCTGTGGTGACAAAGTGGGTATTTTTCTGAGGAGACCTGGTGACATTTCCAGTCATTATTTAGGTGACAAAAACCTTGTGGTATTTTCAAGGAAACCTAGGGAAATTTCCAGCTGTCTTTGTGGTGACAAGTCTGGGGTTTTTTGAGGAGACCTGGGGACATTTTGAGACGTTCATGTGGCAACAAAACTTTGCATTTCTTTTAGGGAACCTGTTTATAATTACAGCTGTTTTTGTGGTGACCAACCAAATCTAGTGGGGGAGTTTCCAGTCGTTTTTGTGGTGACAAAGCGGATGTTTTTCTAAGGAGACCTGTGGACACCTCCAAACATTTCAGTGCTGACAAGCCAGGTGTACTTTTAAGAAGACTTTGGGACATTTCCAGCCATTCCAGTTGCAACTAAAACCGGCTATTTTTCACAGGAAGCAGGAACTACCTCCATCTGTGATACTGGTGACCAAAACATGTATTTTGAGCCAAGCCATGATTACTGCCTAACCCTAACCAAGTGTTGTTTGTGTAAACCTTGCCAGAGCAGAGGTACAGTATTGTGACAAGACAGAAAAAGAAAATGGAAGCTCAACAAACAGCTCTTCCTGATTCTCTCTCGTCCTTTCCCTTTATTCCCTTTCTGTAAGCAAAAAACATCGCCCTTATCAGAAATGAGGTGATTTGTTTGCTGCCCCCCCCCCCCCCCCCCCCCCCCCACACACACACACACACAGTTTGTTTTCTATCTGGAAGGTTCCATAAAACAACATCCGATCGATTCCAGCCTGCTGCCAGTGCTGACTCTCTCTTTCCCTCTGAAACCTTAAATTCATCCCTGACCCTCAGCCAAAAGCTCTGCGATAAACCGCCACACACACACGCACACACACACACACACACACACACACACACCTTACACACATTAAAATGCAATCTCTCATGGTTTCCCATACGTACACACACACACACACACACACACACACACACACACACACACACTGCTTCAGCTGACACACAGTGATGACACGCCAACTGGCTGATTACCGGCAGGCCTCTCTGTGCAAATATTTACCAGATCCCTGAATAACTGACAAAATAAAACATAAGCAGGGAATAAATTAAGAAGAGGGAAAACATTGATCCCAACCTGAGAGAGAAAGATATCTAGCAGCAGTAAATATCTGATAACAGGAGGGAACAGAGGAGGCGGGTCAGGGAGTAAAGAGAGGAGATGAAATAAGAAGTAATGAGAAGGAGAGAAAAAGTGACGAAGACGGATACAGAGAGGGGAACAAAACTGCAGGGAGGGAACTGTAAATTCAAAAACCTCTAAAAGTTTGACTTCCTTATCCTCAGCAATTTCCAAACTTGCCACACAAGTAAATACAGAAATATATTGTTAGATTGAGAAGAATCAATCCACTTAATGACATCCGCCTTAAGGGACATGGGACATGAATCGAATGAAGGGAATCGGAGACTGATGGCTGACATGGCATCTGACAGGCTAATGCTGCAGCTGCGAGGCTGACATGTTGAGACAGATTGACATTTGAACCAGAGGCACGACTACGGGGAGGTTTACCTGAGATGATCGGATTGTAATGAGTATCGCACGGTGCTGGTACTCACACCACGTCAGACCAAGTGCACTGTCAACCTAAAATCAGTCAGCTGGAGAATGGCGACGTGAAGTAAGGGTCACTGGTGAGGTGAACCGCCGCAGGTAAGACTGTTTGGCCATGAAGCAACATTCGTACTTTGCCCCACCCTCCTCTTCCTCCACTCTGCTCTGCTGCCTTGAGAAGAAGCAAAAGCAGGTCGGTGCATTGCAGATTGATTACTCCAGACAGTAAACACTTCACCTTGCTTTAGTTTGGGAATAAGCAGTCGCTGAGGTGCTGAACTGGCTGGGTGCACTAATGGCCCAGCAGTGGTGCACTGCACATCCACACAGTCCAGGTGGGGAGCAATGGACTGAAGGCTTTTGTGCTAATCCAGTCCCTTTCATTTACCTTGCAGTTTTACTAGTCAGCTCTGCACCCTTAGAGCTGGGCTGCTGCAACCAGCTACACCCACCGCATGATTTTAGTTCAATCCCACCTGTTATACTGCATGATTACGAGGCACTTTGACTAACAAGTCAGAAACAACAAATTCCCTTTCAACTCATTCCTGCATGGCTCCAAACTTGGCTCCGTACAGGTGCAGATGCACTTTGTGCCATTTAAGTGCCATTTTCCTGAAGCACCGTGAGGTCTTTTCATTTGCCTGCTGCTGTTTGATATTTTGATGACTTGCCAGTGTAGAGGAGGAGGAGAAGAGGCACAGTAAGGGGGGGAAACACCGGCAGTCCGAAGGTGCCCTGCAATTTTACATCAAAATGTTGGCCATGTTATAATATCCATGCATTTAACTGTGACTGAGCTCAGGGACAATAGTGTCATTTAAACAAATCTCTTAGAGCGGGAACTGAAGCAGATTCCTTCCCTCAGCCCATGGCTAAAGTTGTCCCCCAGTAGGAAAATAGGAAATTGACGGGTAGTGTTCTTGCTTTGACCTGATGTCAGGTCGTATATCACTAGTAACCAAGCTTTGGGAGTCCAGAGGCAGAGGAGTGAGAGAGGTAATTCAAGGCTTCAGCCACAGCTCTATCTTGTCACTGTAAAAAAAAAACAACAGAGTAAAGTTTCTTCCGAAAATTGTTTTGTTAAAGTGGATCCAGCTTTCAGACCAAGCCATGGGGAAAATAGTGGTGAAAGAGAGTAAGAAAAAAAAGGGCAAAAGAGCAAAACTCATCACTCATGGCTTCAGTTGTCCACAAACATTTGTGCTTTTAAAAAAGCGCTGTATTTGAATGAAATGTGGTGTGATTATGTATTGACTTTGGTCAACCTTTGACCTTTTTACCTTTTCCTTGGCAAAGCAACCTTTCATTTTCCCATGGATCATATTCCCTGACACCTTATTAATACAGCACAGCATTTGTGGTGTGTATTAAAGCTGCTAATAAACAGAAAAGTATTGACATCAGTGACCCTGTGGCCTTTTTCTCAAGCACTACAATATAGCCACACCCTGGTAAAACCATTTGTCATTTTTACAGTTAGCTGTTATGACTTTACTGATCACATAAGGCCTTGACAGAAGTCTGTACCATTTTAAATGATTTATAAAAAAGAAAACAGCTGTCCAGGTCTGTGTGCGTACGTATGATTAAGGCTCAGCTACAGTACTCCTTGCGGCTGGTCTGATGGAGGAATTACAGTACCAAGGTGATTTTCCTGCCGGTTTGAAACATGGCAACCTTGGGCTGAGGCAAAAAGGATCACTTACCAAGCTAACAACAGCTATCCACATTTAGCAGCAGTTAGCGCTTACTAACTGCTGCCGCATATGGTCCCGGATCCGAGGTGTTTATTTTGAAGCTGCTCGTTAGCAGTTTGTTAGCAGTTTTTCAAGTAATAAGTAAAGACCTATTGATTTTTCTCCATTGCTTCTTATCTGTTAACATATTTATGTATCCATTCTGTTTATTCGCTCTGTGATTATGTTCATTGTTTGTGTCTGTTCTGACAGTTTTGTACCTATTCTGTTTTTTAATTGTGCTCTTGACATCATTGAAAATGACTGCTTGCCCTCAATGATTTTTCAAAATTTAAATAAAAGCTGAATTAATTAAAACATGTTGTAAGTTGTGTTGTAACACCTTCAGAATGGCTTTTTGCCATTGTTTAGGCCTGATATATGATACGATGTGGGATTAGAATCAATCAAACAGCAATTTTGACTTCATGGGAATTTTTTACATGTCATCCAGCTATATTTGTACGGGTTGTTTTGAGGTGTTTCTTTTGAAGTAGCAGAACTTTCCCCCGTTAAAACACTATCTGAAACATGCATGCCCTTGCACAGTCTCAATTATGGGGTGTTGTGTATTGCACAGCATTACTGTGCCCTTACTGACCTACAGGCCTCTGCAGTTCAAGCTCTGTGCTGGCTGCCAATTCATATACAGCTGGCACACCGGCATGGGAGAGCAGAGAGAGCTGTAATAGCAACTACTGTGTGGTGCACAAGGGACAAATACCCTGATCCCCAAGGTCCACAGAGTATTAGACTGCTATCTGCAGGCCTCTTATTTCATGGCCTTAACAGTTTTCCCTATGGCTTTTCATTTACGCTGTTTATATCATGTTTTGATATTGAGTGTTGTTAATGCATAGAAAGTAGGCACTGCTCACTCTAACCTGCAGGCACATGTGTTCTGGTTAACAAAGTCATATCAGTGTCATTGTGAAACCAATGTCAAAGTCTGGTTGCTCACATGTTTAGTTCCTTTTAGCTGTGATACACTGGAAAGTGTAAAAAGGAAAATGGGCTTTCAACATTCTGCCAGTACTTTATCTCCTGCCAGGTAACAGTGAAATTGACTCACCATGCATAAAAAAAGATGGAGGCACATTCCCTGCAAATGCTTTAAGATTGAGGGAATTATTAGGTAACTGTCATACACATGAACAGGAACATGATCCAATCAGCCAGTGACTGACAGCTCTTTGCTCCAAACTGCTGGAGTGGTGTAATGAAGGCTTTTCAGTCATATGTGTCATATGTTTGGCACTGTTCTGGCTGTCATACCGAATTCCTTCCAGTGCAACCTCTACAAAGAAACTGTCCTCTCTATTTTCTGCATTTTTTTTAAAGCAAGATATGTTTTCAAAATGTTAAGGTGAGCAGTAACAGAAATATAAAATGAAAAAAAAAAACTCAGTCAATTTCAATAATCACATTCACAAATGTATCCACATGTACGTTAATGTAGTGAGCCTTCAATAAATAGGCAGAATTTGTCCCATACTTCTTCAAATGTGACTTTTATTCATATTTATTTAAGCCAATAAGTGTTCAAAGGAGGCAGTTTCTGTCATAAATCTAATCTTTTTAGTGAATTCTTTTTTTTTTTTTTTTTAAGGTATATTTTTCACACTCCTCAAAACAAGTCTTGTTGTAGTAATGAAACCAGTTATCAATAAGCCAGACTGTCCTTGAGGCTTCTTGCTGGCACCGCACAGTCTATATTCAGTAGCTCCATATTTATCTCAGTTTATATGAAACATTAAATGCATTGAAGTTACAGCTAAACAGTGCAATATGACTCTAAATATTTCTCAGTAATCAACACGTTTGTTTTTTTACCATTCTAGCTGGTTCGAAAGAAGTACAGGTCAAATATTATCCAGTTTTCAACCAGAAAATCGACAGTGATATCCTGCTCGGTGCTCACTGTGATGTGTCGAGTAATAACATAGGTCGCACTTTATGCTGCTGCACCCAAAGCACAAGCCCGAGCTTATTGGATTGACATTTATTGTCGCCGAGGAGAACCTTGCCTCCTTCCGTGAAGACCGTGCGGAGGTTCTGATCATCGAGGGTCAAAAGCAGAAACTCCTCTCAGAAGACAACGCTAAACCCCAGGAAATCCTGCACAATCTGAAGAAAAAAACTCCATGTGTGATCAAAGCCATCAGGTCTCATTTATCTACACACACGGGGCATCTGCACAGATGAATTTGCTCCATCAGTTGTGGAAAATGGTCCGAGCCAGACCACCCACCGCCGTATCGAAGTGGGTGGCGGCGTGTGATCACAGTTTGGTACACAGAGGCCTGCACACATCTGTATTCCACATGTTTTCTCTCCGATGTAACCATTGTGGTGGAAACCTGGAAAGATATCATTTTTCTTGATGACACCTGCCTTCAGTGATCAGTTTCATCTGAGCGAGCAGCCCTAAGAACATGGGGTTGTTTGTGATATACAAGACTGGGTGTAGGGTCAACGTTGGAGGACAAAGTTGCAGACATGTTTGATTTTTTTACTAATACTGGAGCATACATGTATGCATGTTGCACTGTGTATTCATCTCCCGCAGCAAAACTGTTCTACTATTTTAGTGGGAAGAGATCCATCCAGGAGCTAATACTGCAGTCACAGTGTCTGTTACACTCTGTCATCTCGATCGGAGAGTTAGGTCTGACGTTTTCTTTAACGTTATAACTCCCGCCTCAAATGCCTGAAGTCCTTTTGTTTCTTGAGACAGACTGAAGTATGCTGGATTCATTTTGACTTGAACCCTCTATTCTTTCAGCATCGGGTTAGTTAATTAGCCTGTGAGATCAGAAATCTATCTCATCATTCAGCAAAACCACGAGTTAATTTAATCAGTTACTGCAATTGGTTGTACCTGTAGTCCATTTCAAGCCCCATTACCACCGGCAGTGTGCAGTGGTGCAGACACAGGCACCTCAGTGCTGGTCACCAAAAGGACAGACATAAGCTTTTAGAGGGTCAACACACCATTGTCTGACTTATTGCATCAGGCTGTTCTTTTATACATGATTTCCTTTTTTTTCCTGTATAATCTGATTTTGCAGTGGCACTCTGAGGATGTTTTAGGTGCAAAGAAAGAAAGGAAACCATCAACCAGTTTTTTTTTTTCCGAACACGGGGGCACCAGGGGCCGCAATTCGGAGTTAGCTTTTGGATTTAAAGTATATACTTCCTCCATAAAACATGTAGTATGTGGGAGCCTTTCGGTGAAGGCAGTGGTTTCAATCCAGCTACCACTCAAAGCCCCATGTCCAAACTGCCACGATTAAAGAAATTGGCTGAACCGAACTAGAAGTGATCAATAAATGTGATCAACAGAGTGAATATCTGGTTGAATGGACCATTTCAGGCTCTATTAACTTCCCTGATGGTGTAAAAGAGGCCGAGATGAAGTTTGTCTGAAAGCAGATCTCCAAGGTCCTCAGACTCTCCAACCATCCAAACATTCTGATAATCTGATCATCCATCCGTCCATATGTTTTCCAACCCTTTAAATTCCTCCAACATCACCTGTGTGAAAATAAAACGTGGTGAAATAAAAATATTAGTAAATAGCCAACAGAAAAATGTAGGAATGTAGCAATAAATTACGAAAATCTGTTATCAAATATTATGTTTATTATTCATTTTAGTTTAACTAGATTTTGGCATTTTTCCCCTGACACATTTCCAGGACAGTATTGTAGAGCATCTTTTTCTAAATCTAACAACCATAAATGGTCTTGAACCATCACCAGTCACAGCAATTCAAATCCCTGCCTGTTTCAAGGTTCTTTTCCAAATGGTTTTGATATTGAGAGACAAAGGAGGAAAAAACTGTGATGTTCGAGGTTTGCTTCTCTCAAACCGCATGTGCATGCTTAGAATGTTCAAACATAGCAAAGATTGAACATCCTTCTGATGTTTCATAGTTCTAACTTACAGAGTTGAAGCCCAACAACGCCCTGCTTTATAGTTATATTTCGGAGACAACTGCAATTTGCAATATCATAAATTACGAGTTGTCTTAATATTTAGTCTAACCCTTGTCCTTTATATGATGAACCAGAGTAATGGAGTATCATGTATCTGTACTCATTCTCTGGTGATGGAGTGGAGAAGTCCAAGAGAATCCTATGAAGAACAACACTGACTGCTCTTAAACACCTCTTAAAATTCAGAGTCTGAAGAAGGGAAGCTGCCACTACAGGGACCTGATAAGTACAAGGACAAGTAATATGTCACCATGTTGACAGGAACTGTGAAGAGGTGAGGTCCCATAATTCCCCCGCTGTTGGATGTCATTATTATGATTTTCCATTTTTTGGGGTTGAATTGTTACACTCCCCCCAGCTGAAAAGGTCTATTGACTGTATCAGCAGTGACTATCGATGTTACAACTGGCTGTTGGTGAGGACGATCGAACAGGTCAGAGGTTAAGTATTTCCTCCTCGTGTTGGAACCACAAAAGGAGGGAAAATCAGGCAGAGAGAGATGGGAGAAAAAAAAAGAAAAGAGCAAAACAGTAAAAGCAAAGAAGAAGGAGAAGGTAATAAAGACAAAGAATGAAGACGGAGTTAGGCTTAGAGGAAAGGGAGAGAAATTAGAATCCCAAATCAAAATATTTCATTTTGGAAATTTCCGTCACAGGTTTGGAAAATTATATACAAACTCTTGCTCTGTTTTATTTCTTTGTTTTTGTATATATTTTTTTTAACAGTGACAGTGCATTAAAAATCATCTCTGCCCTGCTTTTTTGATGCACTGGACAGCTGAGTTAGGTGCACACGTGTTTTTGAGAAGCCCACAGATCTAAGATGTGACAATTGGTTGCTCAAAAAGCAAAGCATAAGCCAGCTAAACTGTCGGAAAATCAAACCCAAAAGAAACACACTAAGGTCTAATCAGCACAGCAGACCTTTAAAACCTCTTGAGTAACTTTATTCCACAATAGGGCTCAGCTAAAACTTTTCAGTAGTCCCTCTGCTCCATGTGGCTGAACGCCTCCGGACCGACACCTGTGTTCAATGAGCTGGAAGGAGCTCGTCCAGTCGAATGCACAGCAGCGAGACAGAAACAGGTAACTGATAGCGGAGCATTCGCAGCTTGTGTCAAACTGCAGGGTTTGATTGTTTAGGTCACTTAGCGTATCATACTAACAGGTTGTACTTGAAGCCTGGCAAAACTATTTAAATCATATAAAAATAAGTTAATGAAAGATAGTAGCTTTAAATACATCAGTATTATCAGGGGGGGGGGGGATTAAGGCAAGTGGAAACAAAACCGACAAAGAAAGGAAACACTAGGAAAACATGAAAGAACTAATTGGTTTAAAGGATTAACTAAAACAAATCAGATGATACTGGAAATCCGTGAACTGAAAGTGTCTTCCAAATTAAAGTAGTAAGTAAAAAGTATGTATCCCGCTGAAACCAGGAGGATTTTAATTACATGTGGCACATTAAAATGTATAAAAACGTATAGACCTATGTTACTCTGTTGAGTAGTACATTTACATGATTCAAATGTTTCCAACAAAGTTCAAACCCTGTTATTTTGAGTCAAAATGGGACCCAAATGCAAAACACTCGGAGGCAGGTAGGCAAGGAACAAAATACAAGCTTAAACAAAATAAACTGTAATCCATAAAAGACAAAAGACAGCTCTACAGGGAATAAAACAGAGGATGCAAAAAGCTTATTTAGCCAGTACTGAATATTAAGAGATCATCTACATATAAGCATATCTTGGGTTTTTTGGAGTCAACTTTAATGCTAGGATTAAATCTGATGATGACAGATATTGGTCGCTTTATTTGGTATATTATATTACAGTGTTTCTAAATATAAATTAATTTCCTTGTCAGCAGCCATGCAGGATTAAATGTTGACAGTTAACGTTTCTGCAAACCACTGATACATAGACATTTGTTCGTGTCATAGGCTACATACCGTCCAGACATTTCTACATAACGTGACTTATCACATTAAAATTATCTGTTTATACCCTCACTGTATCAGGAGGCGTGGGTGATGGGGATGACCTCGAAGGCCGGACAGCTGCCAAGCCAGTGACTGCAGTTCATAAGTAACACTCATTAAGTGGTCATGGTGCCTAAACCTACCCACAAGCTAACATTCTCACGTCAAAAAACTGAAAATTGAATGTAAATAAAAGTCAGTCTGCAACATAAAGAAATGCCATTTTTTTAAAACATTTTTACATATCCGTGATTTGCAGAAATGTACATTTCCAGCATTTATCTCAACGATTGGGTTAAAGAAGCGCATTTAATTGAAGAGACTGGTGAAAAACAGGGAATTGTGTTTGAAACTACAGGAAGAGATGTAGAAAAATCAATTTTTGAGCTAATTTGCAAGTGGAACCGACATTATGTCAATATGCATAGGCCCCATCTTATCATATTGATTGATGTATTTGTGAGGATTTCAGCCCTGAAGGTTGGAGACACATTAAATATGCCTCCAGCTATTAGAAATACCACAAAGCTAATTTACTGTAGTAGCCATAAGGTCCATTTAGAACAGACACTACCAGAAATTGTGTTTACTCATTTAATCTGTATCATACGTATGTAGGGCCTGCACCTGACATGTAAGATGGATGCTGGCATTCACATGATTGTCTCCAGTTGAAGACAATACCTACGTGTGCATATGTGACTAATGTCATGTCACCTGCAGATAGTGCCTCTGTGTGTACGCTAGCGTAGCTGCTTATCTTCTTGTATCTTGAAATGTCCCCTTCCTGACCCATATCTATAATCCACAGCTGCTGAACGCCTGCCATCCTCTTTCCCTGGCCCTCTGTTCCTCATCTGTAGGCAGGTGCTTGTCTGCTGGCACTGACAAGGTAATGGAGAGATGGGATGCGCGCCGACTACTGAACAACCGGCTACACCTGCAAATGCAAATGCAAAAGAGATTACGAAAGACAAAGGAAAAGGAAAAGAGTGACAACCGAGAAGAGAAGGGGAAACATGAGTGAGGAGATGACATTTTTAGAAAAAAGCTGCAGAGAGGGAACAGCAGCTCACAACAGCGAAAAGAAATGGAGACTCTCTGGGGATGACTGACAGGGAACACCACCATCAATAGCAAGAATTCCTCTGAGGAAACAGAGTTCTTGAGAGTGCGAGGTGATTGATGCTGCTAATTGCTTATTTTCAGGTTTGCTGCTTAAGCATCCGTATTTCCATACAAAGTGAATGACAAGATCCAAAGGCAGCCGGGAGAAAACAAGGACTGATTTTTCCTGGGGGCATTCTGCTGCTGCGTGCACGCTAAGATCAAGTCGAAACAGTGAATAATTCATAAGATTTGATGCATGCTCCTGTCCGATGTGTGTTCCAGGGTGGTCCCAAACCTTAACCTCCCCCAGGCATTGTTACAGCAGGTGTCATACATTGAGATCATCCAATAAAAATATGATATCCTTTTAAATCAATTCAAGCTGCTCTGTTGCTTGTGTTACAATGATCTGCTATCTAGTAACAAACAAAGGTGTCGTTAGTGGCTGATTATAATCTTCTTACAGTTAAGTTTTTACATTGTCTTTTATTCTGTTACCCTTTATTGAATATTTATCAAATCTGGTGCGATAATAGTCCAATAGCAGGTGCTATAGCAGTCCTAACAAAGGCAAAGAATTGCTTCTTTATGTTCAATGAAGTCTTTGTCAGGGCATTTTCGCCTCTTTCCACAGGAACCGCGACTGAATGTAATGGTGCTGAGAGGGAATTCAGACCAAAGTTCCAACTCTGTATTCAACCACTTAATCTTACATCAGGTCTATTTGTGTAGCTCAGTACAACAGACACCATGCCAGACATATTGGACACGATGCCAGGTTTCTTTATTTGCATTTACATTTAGGGCATTTATCAGACGCTTTTGTCCAAAGCGACTTACAGTAATTTATACATACATTCATAAACTGATGGCGGTGGCTGCCATGCAAGGTGCCGACCAGCACATGGACCAGTTGGGGGTTCAGTATCTTGCCCAAGGACACTTCGACATGCGAAACAGGGAAATTGAACCAAGTGGCCTACCGATAACAAACGCTGGCTCTACCCCTGAGCCACAGCCGCCCTTTAAGGTTGTCCCCTAGCCTTAACCACATGGTAATTAAATTAATGGAACGATGATGAAGACCTTAAAAATTTGTAATTTTGTCCCAAACCTGGATTTTTCCTGGGAGCTGACATTTTGTTGGAAGTCCAGTAGGTCACGGCATCCCTTGTGATTCCCAGAGGACGGTGAATAATAAATTACCATTCATCACGTAACTGCGACAGGATAGGAAAACAGTTGGTCCCACTTTTTTTCAGAGTGCACTATAAAGACATAATAAGCAGTAATTTGTAGCAAATTAGGCAAAAATTAGACTTAATATCTTCTTTTTTCCAGAAGAAAAAAGAGTCCCATGAAGTTTGCAGGTACACGGCCATGCTTTCTGAGAAGACGATTAGCCACACATTAAATGAAAATCGCACTGCCGTTTAGAGCAAAAAACATCTTCATTTCCTAACCATTACACCCTTATCAGACTTATTAGAGAAAACTTTGTGACACATTACAACAAAACAATACTGAAAAATTAAGCAAATACCATCTTTATTTAGAAAAAAAAAGGCGACTAAAAAGTCAACAGCAGCGAACAGGACAGGAATCATGATTACAACAGCCTAGGTACATTTTTATCTAAATATATCGTTCTAATATGAATACATACGGTTTTCCCGACCCTACAATTGGTCGCTGGCTGCGGCCACCTGACCACTGCGTGACATGTGTGGAAAAACACAACACAGAGACAGGATGGGATGCAAAAATCTGCAACTGAGCCGGGACAGGAGTGGTTTTGTCTGAGTGTGATGGGACGGGAGTGAAAATCTGTTACCTTGCCTCACCCTGTGTTGTCAAGTTCAAATGGAGTTTACAACAGCAGCTCCTTTGAAGTGTCATACACCTGCGATACAGTATGTCACTGTAATTATTTATCTCAATATTAATTTATCTACTTTACCCAAAGCAGCACTGCTCCTGTGCTTTGGGCACGTTGACATACGGTATCATTAGGGGTTCATTCTAGGCTCCCCACAGTTCACATCTGGGTCACTCTCAGAGACATGTTTGACACCTGGTGTACAGTAGGACGACCTCAGCGGTGTCACTTACAGAGATATAAAACAAGCGTTAAGCTGAAAACATATTGCTTCCACAATGTGTCATCGGATGCACTCTGCACAAGCGAGCGTCGTCACAACACGGAACATCACCCGCTCCACATTTTATTATATTTCATATGAAATACTGTGAATGGAGCGTTGAGTCTTGTTTGTGTTATTGACTTGATTGCTCACCTGAAGAAGCCCTTACAGCCATGGCTCACCAGGCAATGTCTTTTTTAATATCCGATAGTGTCGGCTGCAGAGGCTTGTGGGTTTTTTGTTTTTTTTTCCCCCACCTCAACAATAAGTTTCTTTTCCTCCTAATCGTGACAGCTACCAGAGCTCTGGAGAGGATGTGCTATCACCTGACAAGAGCTGAAGTCATGGTCCAATAACTGGGTTGTGCCAAGCGAGAAAACCAAGTCTCAAAAAAGTGTTGCTATTATGAGGTGGCTGTCTCGGTGCATGACAGAGGGCAACAGTGTGTTATGCACTGTAGTTTGACTCGACTTGTCTTCCTATTATGTTGGAAACTTGCTGCCTGTTATCAATCGCTGAAAAAAGTTTACAGTGAGCGCCAAAGTGCAATTGAATACCAGCGTATTATGTCTCGATGCATTTCATTTTCAAAGGAAATTATAGAAATTTGGCCGAGTACTGCTGGTCTTCAATCACGTTGGGGATTGTGGTGAGTCAAATGTAACTTGTGTCTCAGGTGTAATTCACATCCTGATTTGATGGCCAGGATGAAAATAATAGCCTGGAATTAAAGGAGACACATCATGTTCTTTTTTCAGGTTCAATATTTTATTCTTGATTACTACTAGAATAGCTTTACATGCGTTAAAGCTCAAAGAATGAAAAAAAACACATCGATTTTCTCACACTGTCTCTCTTGTGCTCTTTTTCCTTTATGACAAATCGCTAAAAATTACTGGATTTATCACGAGACTTTCTCCTGAGACTTACCCAAGAACAACATTATGAGTTAACTTGTTTGAACAGCGAGCTGTGTCTGAGCCTGACCCGGCAGGAAGATGAATAAAAATAGAGAGAAGTGCTGCAGGTATACAGGATGTGGGCCTCCACTTTTTGAAGACTAAAAGCTGCAGAGCGTTAGGCAGAATCAGCATAAAACATAGTTTAGATTAAATAAATTCCCATTTTTAAAGGAAATACTTTATAAAGACTGAAGAGATGTAATGAGACTCTTTAGAATCGTCCTAAAACAATTATAATCCCATATCCCTACACCCAGCATGCAAACAGTGACTGCACTTGAACAACAATGCAACCCTTAGGGACAATATATTCATGCATAACTTACAATACCCGCTCAGAAGCAAACCAATACGCGAGTCTTGTGGACATTGCTGTGTTTGCCCCATGTTATAAGCCGCATAAAGTATTTAAAAATCCTGAGAGGGGCAGTATTATGATACAAATACAATGTCCTTGTCCCAGACTGGTGGATAGGCGAATCCAACCCAGATAACAGAGCACAAAAGCAGCATTGACAGACAAAACCCCTCAAAACGCAGAACGGAGGATTCGACAACTTACAAAAACCACTAGAGAACAGTTTCCCTCCCGTTAGAGAGATAATCTATTCCGCGAACATGTGTAGGAGCTGAGGCTCTTTGGATTTGTGTTCTGATGTTCTTTTTTTCAATTGCTCTGCTGTTTACATCATATCTGCACACAGCACATCCAGTTCATGCATTTTGTGTGCTACTCATTCTTGTGTAATTTCCCTGTCTATCTCAAGGGACATGAAAACGTATGTTTGATGCAGCCCTGAGCATCAGCAACAAAAACCTTTATCTTTGTAGACTCCTTTTTAAAGGAGACATATGCTCATTTTCAGGTTCATCGTTTTATTTTGGGTTACTAATGCTTTAATAATCGTACATAAAAACACATCAGTTTTCTCTTTCTGTTCATCACTGCTGTTCTCCCCTTCTGTTTCGGTTCTTGTCTCTTTAATCAACTTTTATGATGCAAACTAGTCGCTTGGCATAAGTTATGCAAATGTGTGACATGGTGACGACGTGTGATGATGGAAAGGAGAAAGAAAAACAAAAAGCCACAAGTCTCCTTTTAAGTTCAGATGAGACAGCATTTGCAGAGTCTCTAGCTGATACAGGATAGGCAGGGGGGACACATGTTGGGAGGCAATTGATTTGAACTGAAAAAGCGGTTGCAGGTGTGCGCCGACAGGATAGCGGTATTCCTCAGGGAGAGACAGATATTTCAAGTAGCTGCTGAGGCATGAAACTGTAAAAACTGCCGTGCGCATAATCTGGACCACAACCCGAATACACACCGACCGTATCGTTCTTTTGCTAATGCAGTTTAGCTCTCTGCTGCTAAAAGCTCAGGACTGATTGATGGGTGGATGATTGGTTGAAATTGGAAAGTTCAAGCCTCGGTAAGCACACGGCTCACTTTGTTTTGCAGAAGAAAACATTTGGGGATGATAAAAAAAAAAAAAAAACAGACATTGATTTGTTTGCACGTTTTGGAAAAACAAGCACAAGCACTTTTTTCATTTCAACTCAACTTCAAGCCATATTTGTGTTTGATGCCTTAAAATCATGTTTATTTTGGTGCTGCCTATTCAAATCTTTAATCCTATACAATTCATGATGGACACACATTTAGAATTAATTACGTGGTTGTATTTGTTAGCCGCCCAGCTGTGCACTGGAGTGTTTTTCTACCTAACAGGCTGGCTCCTCCCAGGAACTAGGCACTTTGCTGAGGATGTTGTCCACACTCCTTTTAATGTCCTCTGTGCCACAGAGATTAAAGGACTTTGGCCAAGTGGTCGTCTATTTCATATTTAACATTACCTCTATCACCTCTCTAAGCCGTCGTTAATACAGCATAATAACACCGTATGGTTAATGCCTTTGTCGGGTCATTATTCTTACACTTCCTACGCTTTTCTTAATGCATAATAGAGAAAGTGTGGAGTGAGGATTTAAAAAAAAGCTGAAAAGCTGAATATCCCTCAACACTGCTAAGGTTAACATAACACGCATTCACCCAAAACCATATTGGTATACCTTGGCGCTGGCGTTGCCTGTGTGCAGTCTCTTGATCGTAAATGGAGTAGCTGAGCAACGTAACCATGCGTGACCATGCTGAACTCACTTTGCTCTCATCAGTTGTATCCTTTTTTTACCCTCATTCACGCTCAAGCCAACTAAATTACATCAAAAAGCTCACTGCTGTCATCACCTTATGGGTTACAGGAATGCCCAGGATGTGGTGTGGCGAGACGTTACCTTTTTCTACAACATACACCCATCATCTGTATTCTAAATTTATCCCAGATGGAAAGAGAAAGTGCTCTCCTCTGCTCTCTCCCTCTCTCTGACGTTAAAGAGATTTATTAGTAGGAATTGCACAGGAGCAGTCATTTTAGCACAGTAACCCTGCTATATGAAGATAAACGGTTTAGCAGTGACTGCCATTAATGAAGACAAGCTCATTTCAACCCAAATTATCAACGCCTCTCAAGCCATGTAAGCTGCCTCCTTCCTGTGTGTGTATAGCCAATATGCTCTCATACCACATCTCCTGACAAGGATGTAGAGAAGATGGAATTTTTCAGATGTTAAGAAATATTGTTGGTATTTACTGGGCTTTTACAGCTATGGCATGCATACAGGGTTTTGGAGCCTCATTCACGTCCAATGTCTGAAATGTTAACTCAGTTTAGGATGACACTGGGGATGTTATAGAAACATGTTTCCTATCTTATTTTAGGATAGCAATTAAGCTTATCATCCCTGGCCATACCAACCGTGACTGCTGAAGAAGCTATCATTGATGTTAGCCTGTTGAAGAAGCTATCATTGATGTTAACCTGTTGAAGAAGCTAACAATCCAAAAACAATCCAATGGCGGTCTATACATACGTTACATAGAAAAAATAAAATTGATGAGTGTCCTTTCAGTCCCAGTCTCCATCAAAGTGGATGAACCTGAAACACAACTACATTATTAAATGTACAGGTTATTTTTCTGTCATTTATTATCTTTTTTTGTCCGTAAGACTCTTAATGTTGAACATCGCTGAGGTGAAACGGAACCACAGTCCCTGTTCTGACAGCCATTTGTGCTTGATTACACAGCCGTTTACTTTGAACTGAGAGGAAGCGAAAACAGGTCAGTTCCAGCCTCACTTTGTGCTGCTCACAATGTTCATTATTAGAAGGTAGGTCAGCTCGATTTATGTGTATTATTAACATTAAAAAAGCCTCTGCTCCTGGCGGTCTGTCGAGTGGACAGACCAGTCAACCCAACTCCATTCTAAAGCAGGTGTTTTACATCAGGGCCTCATTTTTTCACAGTTAAAAATGTAGTAACAACTTCACAAAGGCGCTTTTTTTATTCACTTCGATCTGCTCACATGTCATTCATTTAGTAACATCATTGACTAACATGTGATCAAGTGTTTCACACAGAGGGACACATATTGACTGGATGAGTCTCGCAGTCTCACAGTTTTCATCCTCTCTGTGGATGACCTGAAACCACAGATCTCTTCTTTCACTGCCCTTCATTCTTTGGGGAAGTAAATAAAATCCTAACTTTGGGGATTTTTCTATTGTTTGACCAGAAAGTACTTTGACAGTGTTTGTTTTCATCCGAAAGGGGCTGCTGTCATTCTGGAGGTGGGTAACAAGCCAAAATGGACATTAGCCTCTTACAGTAGCCATAAGTTTCCATTACCATTAAGAATATATCCTCTTCTCCACTGACAACATTAATAACTCGGACTCACTGAGGCAAAAATTGAATGCCTGCCTTTTCTTGTCCATGACAGTGAGCTAGCTAGCCTGTGACAAGTGAACAGAAAACCCAATTTCAAGGATACAGGCAGTGTTGCGTAGGCTACATTCTACATCTCTTCAAACAAGCCTACAGGCATCACAGGAGAAGTGCCTACCGCAGAGTCTATGTTAGCATTCTGGTTAGGATTTCTTAATTTAAGAAAATAGGATTGTTCCTATCTGATTAACTACTCATATCAGCTAAGTGCACAATCAAGCTCAACACTCAAAGGCCTAACAGGTAATGTGATACTACACAGCAGCCCTGCTCCTGGCGAGTCTCTATCTTCTTCCGGACTGACAGAAGAAAATTACATTTTGCTGACTGAGGTCAAACAAGACCTCCACAGGGTGATCGCATTTTCAATCACCGCTCTAAACAGAAGAGCTTCAACACTGCCTGAGTGATTTTTTTCAGTGATTAGGTCAAGCTCTTACTGGATCCACAGACAATTTACTGTACATCCATTATGTTCGCTGCTCAGTTTTGACCCAAGATGGGCACCATGTTAGATTTGACGGTACAGGGATTGTACAGTTGTTTTATATAAATCCTCTGATCAGGTGGGAGTGTATGGAACAAAAAAAAACCACAAGAAAACCAAGCTCAAGTGGAATCTGTTGAGCACTGCTAGACATGAAGCAGGGCCATGGGTATTGTAATTCAGCAAAGACATATATTGATTTTGATTTCTTGGATTTCAGCTAGCAGGTCAGTGCAGTAAATGCAGTCTTTCTTGGCATGTTCAGCCTTGTCTGCAACACTTTTCAGAGACTTGTGAGACTGTAGAACACTTATAGATAGTTTTTTTATTATTATGATTATTATTATTACTGTTATTTCAAATACTCCCGTATCCCTGAACAATTATTCTGTGTCATCATTATCATAAATTTTTATTGTTTTTGTTTTTTCGGGAATTGCCTTCCAATTTCTTTGACTACTATCATACTCTGCTACCACTTTTCTATTAGCCAGTCCTTCCAGAAAAACACAGAGTTTTTTGTGATTGTTGCGGGCAAAATTATGCGGCACGTTTTCTTAAAAAATGCGATGGAATATGTGGGATATTTATGCAATTTTATGCGATGAAATTGCGGGAACCTGCAAAAACTGCGGTTTGATGAAAAAGAGAAAAAAAAGTGATTCCCCCAACACCATGTTCTCACTAGGCTACTACCTTAATGTAAAGAGTAATTTCTTATTACTTCCTATGATAAGCAGCATACTACATCACAGAAAGTGCTGAGAATATTTAAGTTCTCAGCTTGTTTTATTTCAGACCTTAAAGCCCCTGTACGGAGTTTTTAACTGGATATGCAAAAGTCTCTGGTTTCTGCTGATGTGTCTCTGTTACCTACAACAGCAAATGAGCCCATCAGCGTGAAGATACGCTACTTCTAAGTAGTCTAATTCTATACCTCTGAAAGGCCTTGGTCGGGTCGGACCACTGACGAAACGATTTACGGCAGTCAGACCGGAACTGACGACATTCAGGATATGGCATAGCTGTTTTGTTGCTACGCTAGCCAGTGCTAACCGAGCTAAAACTTTTGTCATGGCTGATAATGAGACAAAAAAAAGAAAAAGAATTCGAACCGAAGACCAACGAAAGGCCAAGAGGGAATCCGATCGAGCTAGGGCTAAAACACGGATAAACATTGGCGATTCCTTCGAGAGATGGAGAGAGTTGCGGGGCTTGAAGGGAGGGTCGGATCCAGAATTTGCCCGATTCCTCCTAGACAGGTTTGTAAATTTTATTTCATTTATGAAATGTAATGCAGGACGTAGTTTACAGCAATACATGAATTTATGTTGTTACAACAACGCTGGCTAACGTTACCACTAGATTAGCTCTAGATACTACACTCGTGAAAACGACAACAAACGTCTTAGATCACGCATCCATTTCAGCTGTGTGTATCAGCCCAGCCGACCTGCAACGATGCATCGGTAATATCCTCTGTCATTATAAATGATTCAGTTTCTTATGTAGGAACCAGCCATCGTCCTCTGTTTCTCTCACCACAGGAGGTGTGAGTGGCATGTCAGTGTCCATCTCACCTCTCACCTACTCCCTGCCATATTGTGGTAGCTTGGATACTGTACTTCCTTTGCCCCCCTTTTCTTTGACACTATGCTGTTGACAAAAACAGCATGTGATCCAGCTATATGCATTTTTCGCCTGCGAGAAAGGACAGTCTGCTGAGTTCTCATGTGGAATCACCAGATAACCTCCTGATTCTGTTCCTTCCCCCGCCTAGAGAGAGTCCTGACCCTTTTATTGCCCTCTCTCTCACACTCTGGCCTTATTAGAGCCTCTCATAACAAACCTATGGACAATCAGGCTCGGAAAGGACTTGATCAATACCTGGGTTACATCAGTGCCTGTCTACGCTTTCACGGACTGTTTACATTCAGTGCCAATTCAATCACTGGAGAACATCAGGTTTATCCTTTGTTACAACTTGCTTGTCACCAAAGGAAAGGCTTACATCTGGCATGTACTATAAAGATGTCATCCCATAAGTTACGACACTCAAACCCGGCAGGGTGTCTTCACATCCATTTTAAAGAAACCAAAAGCCTTGATTTCTTCTGTAATACAAAAAAACATTAGGTTACAAACTCATTTTCTTTTTGACAGTTTACCTTTAACTAGCTAAATGAGACCACAAACATGCTCTGTCTCTCATTTGTGTTGGTTAAAGAAAACTTATGTTAAGAATCACAGGGTTAATGTCAATATTTTGGTGGAGCTAGAGTACCACCTCCTGGTAAGTTTTGGTATAATTTCAGAGGCCAATACTAATGGAATGTTCTATTTTATCATCTATTTCTAAGTATTTAGACGATTTCTTTTAATCTGATACATGTCTGGGAAGTATAAACTGTCAATGTATGAGATATTCTTGAGCCATTAGTGCCTTTAATGATTATGTGCTTGTATTTGTGTTGTATTTTAACCAATAATTTGTCTTTTGCCTATTAGGCAACTTCAATTGTGTTCTTTTATATTTCCATAACAATTGTTAATGTGAGACCATGGTGGATTTCAGCACATAGTCAGTTGCGATTTAAAACTTTATCAAATCATTTATTCAACAAGTGAGAAATCGGTAACATGAGCTATGACGTCGCCGGAGGAAACAACGTGACCAGGCCGCCCGAGTCCGCCCGAGTCCGCCCTCAGTTCCGCCCCCGGTTAAAACAATAAAAGCCCATGTATCCCGCTGCTCACGGGCTCTTCTCCTGAAAAACTTCTTCGCATTCTTCGCTTGCTTTCGATTGCCACTTTCGTACTTACTTTAATTTTTAGTACGCGCAACTTCTTATTTTTCAAGTTAATTTCCGTACTTTGCCAGATTTTTGAAGCTCTGAGACTTAGTAACCTCCAGAGATTTGAGCCACTTGCGAGATACCTCTCCCGGTGAAGCTCTTTTATTCTGAAAAGATTTTTTCTGTGAAATTCGAGCAAGAACGAAATTGATTCTTTTATTTTGTGATATTTTGCTCATTGTTAGAGTATCGTACTTAAAACCAAAGAAACCATTTTTTTGTTTTCTTGTATTTAGTAACAGAGAAGGATTGTCCGGCCGGCATTTCTCTCCCAGTTATTTTTACGCAAGAAAGTCAATTCAATATATATTCGGAGCTCCGTAATCACCAATTCTATCGAGATTCTGATAGCTCTTAAGCCATTACGAAGTCGGTGCAGTTAAACTGCTCAAGAAGCCGTGAAGAACATATCCTCAGCAGAACCGCCTGCAGCGATCTCAAGCGAGACACTTCGCTGGGCAGAGGGAGTTCGGCCCGAGACGGCATCAAATTCCAGCGGTACGGCAGCCGACAGGCCGCAAAGAGCTCAGACGGAATCCCCGCTGTGCCGGTAACACTA
This sequence comes from Sparus aurata, assembly GCF_900880675.1. NCBI lineage: Eukaryota > Metazoa > Chordata > Actinopteri > Spariformes > Sparidae > Sparus > Sparus aurata. The sequence goes on along the minus strand of NC_044188.1, from coordinate 18,052,255 downwards.
CGTCACCAGGGGTTGCCTCGCCATCATCCTGCGGCTGGACGGAAGCGGCTTCGGCATCTAAGCTGACCCAGAGAGCCCGGATTCTGGATCATCTCCCCTCTTCAAACAAAAGTAGGCCAAGAACTCCACACACGACAAGAGTCACATGTGAATGATATCAGAGTTGGTGTTTGTGAAAGCTTCGAATATATATATATCATAAATCCAAACATCTCCCATATAATTCCGTTAGAAATTAATCCCGTACTCGCGAATTAACGGTTCCATGTCAAAATCCACCATTGTCTGAATCCATCCAGTCAATAATTAATTCCAGTCTTCACACTCTCTGTTAGTTTGTTACCCGTTTGAATTTACCTCATGTCATTTAATCTGCATTTATTTAGTTAATAAACATATTTAATCTTATGTCGTTGTCTGTGCACGTTTAATTTGAAGTAGGAAATCGATGGGATCGTGGAAAGAATTCACTGCTTCAGAATAGGAACAAATAGACACTGAAATTAAACAAGATTCATTTGAGATTGATGATTTATCTGTCTACCAAACTTGGACAGTTGATATCTTAACTAATTACCTCCGAGATTAGTTTAGAATTCAAATATCGGAGGTGGTGCCCCTGTAAACGAGTGTAAATTAATCGCCAGTGATTAATTATCAAATATTTATCAAAGTAGTGTCTCCTACATATTTATGGTGCCCCGTGTGAGGCCACCTAAAACCACGCTTTCCTGCATTAAATGAATGTGCACAGATAAAACATTGGCTGTAACAATCAAAACACAGGCTGTTTTAATACCATTTGGCTGTCCACTGAGGAATTAATGCGATACTCAACTATATTCTTAACTTCATATAACCTGAGCTGTGTGTGTGTGAGCATAAACTCTGTGGAGCCGCGATTGCGCTGTTCGAAATAAAATTAACATGTACGGATGCCGAGTGATCCGTGAATGAGAAAGAGCTCTCCAGCATCGCTGCATGTTGGAATTAACCAGACTCTGTTTGAAGACAGATCTGTGAGTTGAAAGGCCGTTTGGAGCCCCCGCGCGTTATTCTTTTGTCCGGATGAGATCCGTGACCTATTTGCATGCACAAGTGTCACCGTACACTTAATTTGAACCGGTTGGGCGAGACTTTGTGGTCGCGCGACGCCGACACATAGTTTTCGCTCGTGTGATCTCACTACAATCTGCTGCGCGACCGCCAGGGTTTGTAAGTAGACACACCCCTCTGCGTCTTCTGATTAGAATAGCTAACTAAACAGTAGACAGCTGTGTTAAACAGTGAGAGGTTTCTTTGAGGTACCACTCTGTGTAGTGAAGTACCGTGATCAGTTGCCGTGGCAACAATCCTGTCAAAAAGGACAGTGTGTTTAGGCCGTGAAAACGGGGCGAAGGAATCCCCCTATCGGTTTAAATTGTGAAATCCGAAGTAAATGGATGAAATGCTTACTGCGGGTTAAAAGAAAATTTAGACTGTGTAAAATAGGCGAAGAGATCGCGCTATCAGTTTAAGTTGTGAGCATACTAGTAAATGAATGAAATACTGGTTGCCATTTAAAGTTTTCTGAAGTGTTGGGAGACTGCTTAAAAGAAGCAAGCGCTAATGGCCGCCGTGCCAAAGGCCGCCATTGTGTGAAAAAGTGTGACTTTGCTGTGGTTGCTGCAGATTTGTATAAGCCTCAGGAAGTGATCTCTTCAGAGACAAGAAGACACTGAGTTGAAACTCCGCTGTCCCAGGGGGTTATATCAGTGGGTGGAGCTAAAAGTCCCACCTCCTGACTTCTTCTATTGTTGCGCAACTTGGCCAAGAATTAATGATAGGCGCCCCCTGTTGCTCAATCTTGGTAAAACATCCAATTTGAAATATCGCCATCTGCTGTTGAAACTATAGTAAGACGTCTAAATTATAAGCAAATCTCTCTGTGCTCAACTCCATTGAATTAGGATTCATTACATTATCCCTAGTGGCTGATTGTATTAACAACAAAATACATTCGAACAACTTGTGTTAATGATTGACTCAATTAAGTAGACTGTGACCTTTTCAGAGTTAGTAGGATAAATTCCCAAACATTTAATTAATTAAATTATAACAATTAAACTTAAGATACTGCAATACTTACTTAAGTAAAACCTACAGGAAAAAGCCAAAATAATTAAACAACAATTTACTCATTTAAATAATTTTAATTTACATTCGAAATTGTTTATTCATTAAAATTGATAGATTAATTGACTAATAAATTAATTAATTGGATTGATTAGTTAAAATTAATTTGATCGAATTTGCTTGAAGTTGGATTTTTTAATTTAACTAACCGTATACAAATTGAATCATTAAAACTATCAACTACTAGTCAAAAATAACTTTACAGTCAAAACAAATATTATAGCTTCTGTGTTAGAACACTAGCTCTCAGACCCGTTTGACTTTAAACGCCTGTTGTTTAAATCAAACCTCCTAATTAAAGTTACCAATAAAACTGCACCTTTAAATAAAAACAATTCAAATTAAAAGCTCATATTAGATAAATAAAATAAACAAAGAACATAAAAGTGAATTAAACTCGGAATTAAAAATTTTTTTTTATATACATTTTTTTTTTTGAATTTGAAAATTTCATTTTATTTTGTCTTTCCCCTTTATTGGAAGCCTAGGCTAGAACAATGGCAGAACGAAAAGACACCCAGGACGCAGGCCCTGAGGTTACCGTAAACCGCTTAGACACGGCAATATTAGAGCTCACTACAGAACTACTACCAAATTATGCAGATATGGTCAGGAAGACCGACATTAGTGAACTACCAGGGATGATGGACGCAATAGTATATGAGGTTCTAACTGTGGAGCAGAAGGGAAAAAGCAGAGAGAAAATGTTAGGGAGTCTGCTTATCTTGATGTCTGCACAACAGAAACGCAGTGACCAATTGCTGCAGCAGGCTTTAGCCGGAGCAGAAACCCAGAAAGCTAAGAAGAAAATCCTTAAAAAGCAATGTGAGGATATGAAGGAATCCTTAACTGAGACCCAAAAAGTCTTAGCTGAGACAAAAGAAATCTTAGCTGAAACAAAGGAATCCTTAATTAAGGCAAATGAGACCTTAACTGAAACGGAAGAGGCTTTAAAAGAGACAAAAGAGTCCCTAGATAAAGCAAATAACCGTATTGATCAAGTTGAGTCCCAACTAAGAACACAAGAGGATGAATACGCAAAACTACAGGACAAATGCTCCGATCTTAAACAAGTCCTTAACGCTCAAGGGATAGAGTTTGATAAAATAGAGTATGAACTCAAGGAGGTGACTCGACGCGCCGACCACACTAGTCGCGAACTTGAAAGCGCAACAGCACAAATTCAGGACCTGAAGCTTAAGCTTCAAGTCTGGGAGAAAGCTCGAGAAAATGAAAGACAGTTGCACCATGACACGCACGAAGAGCTAAAAGAAGCGAGAGACCAACTCAATGATCTCCATCACGAAAAAAGAGAGAAAGAGATAGAGCTTGATAAAGTGAAAAGGGAACTAGAACATTCTCTTGAGTATAGCTCACTCGCAAAAACGCCCACTCGAACTCACGCTCGTGAAGAAGCCAAAGAGAGCACGTTTCATAGGAGCGCTCAGTTAGACCTATCCCGTATAGGAGCTATGTCACCCATCGATCACGATGTTCGCATTTGAGCCGACAGGGACCTAGATGACCGAGTTAAGAGGTCTTCCTCTCCTCAGCCGTTCTCTTCCTCAAGAGCATACCACCCTCGAGCTCCGTCTGACAGGGACCTAGACAAAATAGCTTGAAACATAACCCGTTATGAACCTAAACCAGGCGGTAAAAACGATACGAACGCGTACCTAAAAGACATCGAGTTTTATCTGAGGAGATTCCCAGATGCCACCGTTGAGGACAGACTTTACCTAATTAGAGGGACCTCTAGTCAGAAAGTTAATAAGTTCATTGACCGACAAACCCAACGCGTCAAAAGCAACTATGAAGTCCTCAGTAAGGCACTAATAGACGAATTCAAGAGTTATACAGTAAAAACAGGCCTAACCGCAGCTTTGTCTGTCAAGCAGGGAAGACAAGAATCCCCTCAAGAATACTACGAGAGGCTCCATGAAGCCTATTTCGGGCCCAAAAATGAAACAGAGATGGAGGAGGAGCTACACTTTAAGTCACTGTTCGTACAAAACCTCCATCCCACAACTAGCCACCATCTTGGTGTCATGGCATGCCCCGATACCCTCAATAGCCGACAACTACGTGAGATGGCTACAAAAGGCTTTAATAAACAAAAACAAGCTCTAATCAAATCCACTGAAACAAACATCTTGAGTGTTTCCTCCAAAACCCCTCCGCTGGAGTTGGAGGGAGCTCCCGGTGCCGAATCACGCGAGCCTGCCACAACCTCCTCTAAATCTTACCAACCTCCAACTGAACGGGAATACACCCGATCTGATTCGGGTCAGAAGTATTCACAAAAGCCCCGATCGGCTAATTACGACCAATCAAGAGGTGAATTTAATTATCGCTCCTCCGACTCTCATGATACATGGCGTCCTTTTAAACAGTGGAAAGGTCATCGTAGTTATAACAACAGAGAGAATGACAAGCGCGAATCTCGAAATTACTGTTTTAGTGAAAAGCGACACCAAAACACATCGGATAGGAAAGAAACAGGGAAAAACACCTATCACAACAGTAGGTCAAACCAGTCTAACCTAAACAAAGAAGACGTAGATGCCATTAAAAGAGTGATCGAACAGGTGCGTAAGGAAGAGAAGGAGAAAGCCGACCTTTTCTCAGTAGTCGCTCGCTTAACCGCCCCTGAGAAGTCAGTTTCTCCCCCTCCAGACACCTCATTCCACCAACCCAAGGTGGGTGTGGAAGAAAAGGGGGGTCCTGATCTCACTGAGCCTGAGGCCGCGTTTTCCCCTGACCCGAGTCCAGAGGCCCAGAATGACTCTCCGAAACAATCGGACTCGACCTCTAGTGCAGTCCTAGTGGTTCAACTAGATGCGAATGAGACTCCTCCCACTAAAGGCCCGCCAATCTTTCAAGGGGAACCACCTTTCTGCCACTTCTTGGGTGACCTCAAAGAAAAAGGGGTTGCACAAAAATTTTACCTTTCTACTATACTTGAGAACGAACTCGAACATGAAGCACTCCTTGACACAGGTGCAGATGTGACCTTGATGTCACCAGGGCTTTTCACTAAACTAAGAGCATTAGCACATCAAGCCAACCAGGACTTAAAGCTGCAACATTGTTCGCTTGAGATCCAACCCTACTCACCTACGGGTACTACATTGACAACTAGGGCAGTGATTAACTTCACTATTGGACCAATGAACCTCGTACATCCTGTGTACGTGTCCCCCTTTGATTCAATCCCTCTTCTCATCGGTAAAGACCTCCTTAACCGATTCGAGCCGCTCATTGACTTCAAACGTTTAAAGATCTGGGCACAGGTCCGTGAACCTCTCCCCATCAGCGCTCCTTGGGTCACTAAAGCCCAATGCTATAGGCTTGATACAAACGCCTCAACCTCTGATGCCCTATTGGACCAACCACTACCAATAGAGGGCAGCAGAGCGCCGGACCTAAATAAAAACAGTCAGCCAACATTGATGTGGCCCCGAAGAGAAGCTTTAACTCCAAGAGACAACTTCCTGTGCTCTTTGGCAGACTCATCTGCGACGCACACTTTTTGTCCACAGATCATAGGTGGCATTAAACTTGAGGACACCCACACTGATGATGTGGTCTTGGCCCTCTGGACCGAAAAATCAGCCATCAGCCGAGATCTGTACGAGTCATTGTCAGGCAAAGACCCAAACGTTCGCTTTGCAAAGAAATCTTTCCGCTTCCCTTCGGACCCGGTACCCCAGTCAACTTGGACTGCCGAGGGTGTCTGCACTTTAAAGGTGCAATGGAACAAAAAGAACCTGACACATTTCTTCTTGGTCATTCCTGATCTACCACACCAAGTCTATGTCGGCAGCGATGTTCTCGCCAGACTGGACGTCCAAGTGGACCTGATCAATAACATTTTATGGTCACTGATAGTAACCCCGGACGAAGACCCTGCTCCTAGCTTGGAGAATATGAGGTCAGGGCAAACTATACCGGAGGCTTGTCAAGCCATTAATGACCACCACACGACCATTTCGGCCAAAGCCACAAACGTGGTCATCCGCTTGAACATTAAACCTGGCCAGCGTCTCGACCATTCACAGGCATTCTTCCAACCATCCCCTTTGTTCTTCAAACTGGGATTATCTCTTGAAGCGACCCCTTTGCTGGACCTGCGTTCCAGGTCCACCCACCTGTTGGTGAATAACAATACCACAGAAGAAATACTGATCCCAAAATCCATGCCCTTGGGTTGGATGATCAGCACCAAGTTTCATGACTTTGAACTAAGAATCCCGGTAATAGGGCCCATGCCTCGCGCTCTACTTTCCGATCACTTGGATGGAGGTGTTGTGTACACCAAACCGTCGAGTGCTATTGCCTTATTTCCTTCCTTACAACTCACTAGAGACGCTATCTGTCGTGTTGATCTTGCCAGCCATGAAGAAATGGTTATACAAACCATCAACACTGTGTTTTCTCAGGAATCCACCTCAGAGCCATCACTAAAAGACGCCATACAGACGTCCTCAGAGACGAAACTGGACTCTGAGGAGGCACTTGACGCAGTTTTCACGTCCCAAATTGAACAGGTGGTAACCCAAGCAGATGCCTTAAACAATGACCAGGAGCGCGAAAAACTTCGCAGCGTCCTCCGCAAATACAAAACATCGTTCGCAAAAGACTCTCTTGACTGTGGTCTAACCACCATTCATTCGGTGCGCATTCCCACTCCTCATGACGCACCCCCAACGTTCGTGCGACAATACAAAATCCCACTGGCATCCTATGAACCTGTACAGGAAATCATAGATGACCTATTGGAAAAAGGTATTGTCCGACCATGCAATAGCACCTACTCAGCACCCCTCTGGCCGGTGTTAAAACCAAACGGAAAATGGAGGCTGACTATTGACTATCGCAAGCTCAATCAACAAGTCCCCCTTTCTAGGTGGCCAATGACCCAGTTAGGTCAAGAGCTCCCCAAGGTCAGGGATGCAAAATACTTTTCTTCCATGGACATAGCATCAGGGTTCTGGACTCTGCCAGTACATGTTAAAGATCAGCACAAATTGGCCTTCACCTTTGCAAACAGGCAATACACCTTTACCAGGTGTCCATTCGGTTACTCCAATTCACCGGCTGAATTCAACATCTTCTTGAACAAGGCGTGTCCCGACGCTCCTGATCGAGGCACCCTGATATATGTTGACGACATCTTGATACGAAGTCCCACTCTGGACTCCCACCTGAAAGAAATAGATCACGTACTTGCGCAGCTTACAGCAGCGGGAGCAAAAGTCTCGTTGTCAAAATGCCAATGGTGTAAAACCAAAGTGAACTACGTGGGCCTCCTTGTCGGACCCCACGGCGTCGAGCCGCAACTTGAACGCGTCCAAGGTATTACAAACCTCACAGCCCCGACAAACATTTCTGAGCTTCGCAGCTTCTTGGGCGTTTGTAATTACTCCCGCCAGTTCATTGAGAACTATGCAGACATTGCCAAGCCACTCACAGAGTTGCTTAAAAAGGACGTCCCATTCATTTGGGATGAACAACATCAACAGGCGATGCAGGCCCTAAAAGATAAGCTCTGCACGGCCCCGTGCTTAGCCTATCCAGACTACACTAAAGAATTCCACCTAGAAGTTGGATTCTCCACTGGCTGCATGAGTGCAGGCCTGTACCAACGTCACGACCACGATAAACGCGTGGTGGCCTACGCCAGCAAGACATTACTGGCCCCAGAGCTTAAATACACTGACTGTGAAAAAGCATTGTTAGCTACCGTGTGGGCTGTCAAACACTTTTCTAACTACCTCGGTGGCCAGAAAGTAATTGTCGAAACCCATCACCAGCCGGTAACCTTCCTCAATAGCCAACGTATCAGAGAAGGTGTGGTAACCAACGCACGCGTCGCATCTTGGTTGATGGCCCTGCAAAGTTTTGATATGGAGGTGCGCTACGCACAAAACAACAAAACACCCCTTGGCACGGGACTTGCAACATGTCACCGATGCACCGACGACGTGTCCCCAAATACCACTCTGATCCTAGACCCTACACCGACAGAACCGTCACACCACCACTACTTCGATCAAAATGTCTGCCAAGACATGATCACTGCCTATGTGGATGGATGCTCCTTTCACCATGAACTTAAGGTTCGAGCAGGTGTTGGCTTAGTGTGGATCGACAACACACCAACTGATCCTCAAAGGTTCAATCTCGGTTCTCAATCTTCTCAATACGCCGAAATCGCAGGCGTGTTGATCACGATGCAAACAGCCGTGCTGCACAAAGTGCAAACACTTGTCATCTGTACTGACTCAAACTACGCACGATTGAGTTTCTCTTGCCATCTACCTTTATGGAAACAAAATGGTTTCATGACCACCAACAGAAAACCAGTTAAACACAAAGAACTGTTCATGACTTGCGACCACCTGGTAGACACGCACAACATGCAGATCTACTGGAAAAAGGTTAGGGGACACTCTCGTTCCCCTGGACAGGACAAAGAACTTAATGATCTGGCAGACACGTTAGCCAAACAAGGTGCCCTTGAGGGAACCCTTTGGCAATTCGACCCTGAAACTGTTGCCCACCCACCCGCCCCAATGATTAACGTTGTCACTCGGTCTCAGGCAAAAGCCGCTCTTGCGGATGACATACCGACGCAACCAACAGTCCGTGAAACCCCCCTCGACCCGAAACTGGTCCCCGCCCCTGCGAGGCCATCAACGGCTATCTCCGTTACTCCCAGTTTCACCGACTCTGACCTTCAAACGCTTCAAGCTCTTGATCCGGCTATTCGCCTCGTCTTGCTTTCATTGTCTGATCCTTCGACCAACGTTGTCTCATCTGATGACCTTGACTCAATTCCAGGTTTACGTCAATTATACAATGCACGTCCTTCTCTACGCATCGTCAAGGGCCTTCTTGTACATGTCTCTGAAACACTCACTTCACCTGCGTTCGTGGTGCCTCAGAGCCACAGGGGGGTAATGTTGATGCATGCCCATGACTCTCCGTGCGCAGGACATAAAGGTGTCAAAGCAACATACCAGGCACTCCAACAAGTCGCCTATTGGCCACACATGCAAAAAGATGTAGCAGACTACATCAAAGGTTGCCTGGTTTGCTGCCAGTTCCAACCGTCAAACCCGCTCCACCGAGCTCCCTTACAACGAAGAGGCATCTCCTTCCCCTGGTCAAATCTCCAAATCGACTGGGTAGGACCCCTAGCCAAATCAACCAGAGGTAATAAGTACTTCCTAACAGTTACTTGCGCGTTCACCAAGTGGGTAGAAGGCCTGCCAGCCCCGAATGACACGGCCCAAACAACCGCCTACTTGCTAATGAACCATATCTTCTCACGATTCGGCCTGCCAAGCCGCATCGACTCAGACAGAGGAACGCATTTCACCTCTGAGGTCATGAAGCAACTGTGGCAACTTCTAGGTGTAAAAGCTGACCTACACATCAGCTACCACCCGCAATCCTCCGGCCAAGTAGAACGAGCAAACCGAACGGTTATCAGCATACTAAGAAAGTATGTGGCATCCAACCAAAAAGACTGGGACGTTAAACTACCACTAGTCCTAATGGCTATCAGAGCCACCTCACACAAGTCAACGGGATTCTCTCCCTTTGAGATGATGACCGGTAGACAGATGACACTCCCATTGCATTTGCTCTACAAGCCAGGCGACGCTAACATCGCCACGGCATATACCACTCACCAGTATATGTCCGATCTAAATAAACACCTCAAAGCAACCTTTGCTTTTGCCCAGAAACATCTGGAGAAAAATGCAGAAGGACGCAAAGCCTACTATGACCAAAAAGCATCCTATGACGAACTCCAAGTGGGGGACAAGGTGTGGTATTACATTTTTGCTCCCCTGACGAGGAAAGAAAACCAGAGTGCTGGAAGACTTGCCCGCAAGCTTCTACCACACTGGACAGGTCCTTACGTGATCACCGAAAAACTCTCACCCGTTGTGTACCAAATCAAGGTTAGCAAAGGCAAGAAAGAGACAACGCTTAAATGGGTCCACCGTAACCAGATTAAGCCACACAAAACCCCCATGGGAATTGACGGGGACTCCAATGTCTCTGTTAAGTCATAAACTAAAGATAAAACCCTGTAAAAGCACCTAAGGTGCCAAATCGTGAGTGGGCAGGAAAAACAAAACAAAAGGAAAAAGAAAACAAGTTTCAGTAAAATTCACTGCTGTATCATTTCCAAAAAGCTACTCTAAAAATTTTGACTTCACAAATTAAACTAGGGACTCAAACTGCTCACTTAAAATACAGTTGTTCAAATTATTCAAGTAATTTGGTTCAAAGTGGGGGTTGATCTAATGCAATAAACTCCCTGATCTAAAGTATACTGTAATTGGATGGTGTCCCTAATCATGTACGTTCTCCTCATCAGGATGATGCTGCTGCTTTCCCTTCTGACCCTTGGTTCGGTAATAACCGCGGCGCTTCCAGAGATAGTCGAGCCAGGACCAAACTCGGGAATCGTCCTCAGGGAACAGGCCGGACTGTTAATTACCAACTGCCGTCTGCACACACAGAGAGTGTTTGTAAGATTGAATCCCCGGGAGGTATGTCGTAAACACGTACCAACCACATCGGCACTTACCGGTTGGGCCGGCCTAAAGTGGAACAGGGAGGTAGTGGAGCACGCCGAGGCAGACATAGCTCACATGCTGCAGCAACTGCAGAAATTCACTGTCACACGATCAGAGCTAAGTGGAATCCAACGCAGGCCTAAACGCTTCATTGCAGGGCTCCTGACTGCAGCGTCTGTCGTCGGAACCATTTTTAACCTAGGATTCTCTACGGTCAATGCAATTAGCCTATCTACTGTGAGGCGTCATATCAGCGAGATACAAACCGAAATACCGGAGATCAGGAAGCAAATTAACCAGCAACAAAAAGAGCTACAGACGATAGGACAATCAGTTAAGGGCACCATTCTGGTGGTTAATTCCCACAGCGAAGCCCTTAACAAGACACTCCGCGCTGTAAACTCTCTCCTTTCGGTAGTAACGGTAGACTATGCCCACACACAACTGGTCAGCATGTTGATGAATGATATGTTGCGTGACATTGGATCTTCAGTTGACAGTTTGGCCATGGGTAAAATCCCTCCATACCTCATCCCATTGTCTTTAGTGCAGGACATTCTGTCCACCGCCACCAGAGACGTGGTCACACCCGTTCAAGCCCACCTAGCCTATACGCTGGGTAGTGCGGTCCCCATATTCGTAGACCCAGAAGAAAGGGAAATAGGTTTTATCATAAACCTACCAATAATCGCCACAGAGAACATTTACCGACTCAAAGACGTAATAAATGTTGGGTTCTGGCAAGGTGACGTCCACGTTAAAGTGCAGACTCCGTCGCTTGTCGCCTACCACGACAACAATCCCGATCTGTATTTGGAACAAACATACAAATGTGCACCCTCACCAAAGATATCCACTATTTGTGTCCTAGTAAGCCTTTTATACGGGACAACACGGACGGAATTTGCGGGTTGAAAGCCATGCAAGAGGGTTCCCGTTGCCCTACTCAAGTCACACCCCGGTCACAAGTCAGTCAGACTCAAGCTGAGATAGTGGGAGGCCGCTGGTTGGTCAACACCCCCGCAAAAACCGCCACTTTGACATACGATCAACATGACACCGCCACTCGCATAAGTCTGCCTGACACAACTCTTTGGATTAGCGTACCAGAGGGCGCTATCCTACATATCGAAAATGTAGCTCTCTACTATTTGGACCCAAATCAGTATGAAAGCGAAATCGAGGTGTCTGAGTTTTTCAGCAAACACACCCTTGAGTTAAACCCAAACACACTCACGCAGATACAGTACGAGGGTACTCAGACCATCGACTTAACACCGGTCGAGGACGTGCTTAAGGAAATAGCCACTCGGGACAACAATCCCACTCAACCTATTCACTACGCCTGGTCAACACCCGACACTGTCCTAGCGTTCGTCGTAGCACTAGGATACCTATTGACCTTCGGCCTTGCGTTTTTCTATCTTAAACGTACCAGAGCTCTGCAGTGCAAACTCAATAAATGCACGAGAGGCTTGAGTAGAATAGCTAGACTCGGAAGAGCAGCTCCAAACTACCCAGGTACCGGACTCGATTTGCCTGACGACGTCAGTGAGAGCAGCGGACGCTACTCAGAGCTGTCTCCCGCAGTCATAGAGGTTGTCACTGACTCTGCCGTGTTCTAACTTCGAACCCGCGATCGAGGAAAAGATTAGTACCTCCTAATGAAAGGAGCTAGAATTTTACATACTATTCCACTTCACTGTACATAGTTTTGCCAAAAGATTAGCCCTAGGCACAGGTTAGAAACAAACACCAACTCTGATCATTGCAGTGTGCCACCCAGAGACCTCGACAATGGACGGTCCAACTTCATCGATCCAAGTTCCTGATTGCCGCAGTCATTGGATCGAAGTGGGGGAATATGTAGGAACCAGCCATCGTCCTCTGTTTCTCTCACCACAGGAGGTGTGAGTGGCATGTCAGTGTCCATCTCACCTCTCACCTACTCCCTGCCATATTGTGGTAGCTTGGATACTGTACTTCCTTTGCCCCCCTTTTCTTTGACACTATGCTGTTGACAAAAACAGCATGTGATCCAGCTATATGCATTTTTCGCCTGCGAGAAAGGACAGTGAGCTGAGTTCTCATGTGGAATCACCAGATAACCTCCTGATTCTGTTCCTTCCCCCGCCTAGAGAGAGTCCTGACCCTTTTATTGCCCTCTCTCTCACACTCTGGCCTTATTAGAGCCTCTCATAACAAACCTATGGACAATCAGGCTCGGAAAGGACTTGATCAATACCTGGGTTACATCAGTGCCTGTCTACGCTTTCACGGACTGTTTACATTCAGTGCCAATTCAATCACTGGAGAACATCAGGTTTATCCTTTGTTACAACTTGCTTGTCACCAAAGGAAAGGCTTACATCTGGCATGTACTATAAAGATGTCATCCCATAAGTTACGACGCTCAAACCCGGCAGGGTGTCTTCACATCCATTTTAAAGAAACCAAAAGCCTTGATTTCTTCTGTAATACAAAAAAACATTAGGTTACAAACTCATTTTCTTTTTGACAGTTTACCTTTAACTAGCTAAATGAGACCACAAACATGCTCTGTCTCTCATTTGTGTTGGTTAAAGAAAACTTATGTTAAGAATCACAGGGTTAATGTCAATATTTTGGTGGAGCTAGAGTACCACCTCCTGGTAAGTTTTGGTATAATTTCAAAGGCCAATACTAATGGAATGTTCTATTTTATCATCTATTTCTAAGTATTTAGACGATTTCTTTTAATCTGATACATGTCTGGGAAGTATAAACTGTCAATGTATGAGATATTCTTGAGCCATTAGTGCCTTTAATGATTATGTGCTTGTATTTGTGTTGTATTTTAACCAATAATTTGTCTTTTGCCTATTAGGCAACTTCAATTGTGTTCTTTTATATTTCCATAACAATTGTTAATGTGAGACCATGGTGGATTTCAGCACATAGTCAGTTGCGATTTAAAACTTTATCAAATCATTAGATTAATTCAACAAGTGAGAAATCGGTAACATGAGCTATGACGTCGCCGGAGGAAACAACGTGACCAGGCCGCCCGAGTCCGCCCGAGTCCGCCCTCAGTTCCGCCCCCGGTTAAAACAATAAAAGCCCATGTATCCCGCTGCTCACGGGCTCTTCTCCTGAAAAACTTCTTCGCATTCTTCGCTTGCTTTCGATTGCCACTTTCGTACTTACTTTAATTTTTAGTACGCGCAACTTCTTATTTTTCAAGTTAATTTCCGTACTTTGCCAGATTTTTGAAGCTCTGAGACTTAGTAACCTCCAGAGATTTGAGCCACTTGCGAGATACCTCTCCCGGTGAAGCTCTTTTATTCTGAAAAGATTTTTTCTGTGAAATTCGAGCAAGAACGAAATTGATTCTTTTATTTTGTGATATTTTGCTCATTGTTAGAGTATCGTACTTAAAACCAAAGAAACCATTTTTTTGTTTTCTTGTATTTAGTAACAGAGAAGGATTGTCCGGCCGGCATTTCTCTCCCAGTTATTTTTACGCAAGAAAGTCAATTCAATATATATTCGGAGCTCCGTAATCACCAATTCTATCGAGATTCTGATAACTCTTAAGCCATTACGAAGTCGGTGCAGTTAAACTGCTCAAGAAGCCGTGAAGAACATATCCTCAGCAGAACCGCCTGCAGCGATCTCAAGCGAGACACTTCGCTGGGCAGAGGGAGTTCGGCCCGAGACGGCATCAAATTCCAGCGGTACGGCAGCCGACAGGCCGCAAAGAGCTCAGACGGAATCCCCGCTGTGCCGGTAACACTACGTCACCAGGGGTTGCCTCGCCATCATCCTGCGGCTGGACGGAAGCGGCTTCGGCATCTAAGCTGACCCAGAGAGCCCGGATTCTGGATCATCTCCCCTCTTCAAACAAAAGTAGGCCAAGAACTCCACACACGACAAGAGTCACATGTGAATGATATCAGAGTTGGTGTTTGTGAAAGCTTCGAATATATATATATATCATAAATCCAAACATCTCCCATATAATTCCGTTAGAAATTAATCCCGTACTCGCGAATTAACGGTTCCATGTCAAAATCCACCATTGTCTGAATCCATCCAGTCAATAATTAATTCCAGTCTTCACACTCTCTGTTAGTTTGTTACCCGTTTGAATTTACCTCATGTCATTTAATCTGCATTTATTTAGTTAATAAACATATTTAATCTTATGTCGTTGTCTGTGCACGTTTAATTTGAAGTAGGAAATCGATGGGATCGTGGAAAGAATTCACTGCTTCAGAATAGGAACAAATAGACACTGAAATTAAACAAGATTCATTTGAGATTGATGATTTATCTGTCTACCAAACTTGGACAGTTGATATCTTAACTAATTACCTCCGAGATTAGTTTAGAATTCAAATATCGGAGGTGGTGCCCCTGTAAACGAGTGTAAATTAATCGCCAGTGATTAATTATCAAATATTTATCAAAGTAGTGTCTCCTACACTTACTTAGAACAAAACATCCATCACAATCACTGTGACTTTGCTGTAACGCTAGCTCTGTAGCACCGTGGGTAATATATATAGCTGGGAAATTGCAGCGCAACAGCAGCATTACTTTGTTTCACCAGCGGCATATTATATTAAGTAGAAATACAAATAGACACATTACCTCGTCCATATGCACGCTGCAGATAGCTGCTAAAAAAAAAAAAAAAGTTTTCAAAGCAAGTCCCGTCGTCTTTCCAACGTTGCCAAAACAAATCTACACGCGCCGGCCAGACAAACGTCTTCACGACAGTGGGTGCTAGAGCTCATGGGAAATGCAGTCTCCATTCCGGCAAAACACTACCGCTTTCGTCCAGCGGGGCCGCCAAAATCAACACTAAATGAAAAGTCTGTACAGGGGCTTTAATAAACACATGGCTCAAACTTACAAAACAATGATGAGTCAAACAAGTTCTGTAGCTTTACAAAAGGAATATGCTACAACTTCTGTAAAAATGAATTAATAAAATATAATAAAATAAAATGTGTGCTTCCTGTTTTACAGAGGTAGCTATACGTGCTTCCAATGAACAAAGTGCAATCTCTTACTGTAACGTAAATTTACATACTACTAATATACTTACAACTGTAAGGTTTTTGAAACTAGTATGATTTTTTGTTGGCAAATGAGACTGATTTGCGGGCTTCATCATGGCTTCATCACGGGGTTTGCAGCTTTTTGACGATGTTCACGTCATGTAATTACGTCACTTCATAACGTTCCCATGGCAACAGGGGAAAATGGCTGCTCTTGTGTGAAGTAAACGCAACATTTTTCGACTTTCTGCTAAGATATATGTGACTTTTTTGCAATGAAAATGCGGGAATTATGAAATCATGCAAGCCCCGCATATTTTGCGTGGAAATCGACAATTTATGCGGCGAAAGTGCGGCGTATTTGAAAAAATGCAGCGCCCGCATAAATATGCGGACTTTGCCTGATTATGTATTGAATTATGCGATCGCATAATCACGTTTTTCTGGAAGGACTGATTAGCAACTTTTTCTTTCCTTTGCCGCCAAGTGTTGTGCAGAGGGCCAGACTCAGCTTGGCAGAACCAGCTAGATTGTTGAAGAGGCCCGACCCTCTGGAGAATAAACACCAGGAGTCACACTGGATTCTGCTCTGATCTGGAGCTGTTCACCAACAGTAAAAGAGCATCGGAGATTACCTTTTAAAAAAAATGTTGTGATTAAAAAGTGGATTTATCCTCACTCCTTTTCATCAACCTGACTGCAGCATTGAAAGGCGGAGGAGGTAGCAGTGGGCGACCATATGAAACTCTCTGTCACTTTGAGTAAACTTGTTGATTTCTTCTGGTCTGAACATCATTGGAAGAAACAACAACACAACTCAACAGAATGCATTACAAAGACCTTTTTTTTGTATTTACTCATGAAAAGGACTTCATTTGCATTCAACCAATTCCCCTGATTAAATTATATTCTTCCAACCTCCAGACTGAGCTTGCAGGGAAGACACAGATACATAGGTGAATAACCAACCAGACAGACAGAGGCCCTGCTGATTGTCTTTGATTCCAGGGACTGACGCATATGCTGCCTTTGACCTGCTGCCAATCTCCCCGTCTCACCTGTGATTCAGGTCAGCTGCTGCTATTCCTGAAGTGACTGCTTTTAGAGCCCCCTGTTCCATTGCTGAAGCCTCACGCTTTAACAGTGGGAGACTGTAACATCAGGTGGTGACTGAATCCTGGCTAAACTGGTCTCCTGCATATAATTAATAAAATGCCTCTGGGTCTGTCATAACCTTTCATTTGAGGCGGTTTGAACTACGTGGGGCTATTTAACATGCCAGGAATTTACACTAAGATCCAACCAGCCTCAAGCTCAGAACGAGCTGTCCAAGCCAATCCTTATTCAAATTAAGAAAAAGGTTGTTTCAAGGAATTCTAGCCCACTACTTTATATGTGTTGAAGTTACACTAATTGGAGCTAAATAAGGTCAAATCTTGTGAAATTCATGTCATTCCAAGGGGAATACAGAAGAGCTAGGATAGTAGCAACAGAGACTTATCAAACTGGTCATTCCTGCAGCTCAGATTGATCAGGAGCTCATTAAAATAGACGGCAGTGATACTGTAACCATTTAGAGACTGGTCCAAAACACAACTGCAGTTTCATCCAAGTACAGCTTGATTTTCTGAGAAGGAAATGCTGAAAATGATCCCATGGGTTCACACTGAAACTCCACAGTAGGTTCCCCGATATAGAAAAGTTTGCATGTGAATCTAATTCAAGCCTGTGTGGGCAGCTCATCTATTTCAGCTATCTTGTCACCACCAGATCTCTACGCTGTTTGGAGTGGGCCTCTTTGGCAGGTTTTTCACTACACTACACTACACTACACACACTGCAAGACCGCGGGTGGATTTAAAACCCACCAGTAACAAGGCCATCTCATCTCTTAATCTGTCTTCCAACTGCTCGGGTCCAATGGATGACGACAGGCTCCCTGAGCAGCTGTGTACACAGAAACACTTCTTAAAATTCACCTCACACTCCCCGGTCCATGATATGTGGCTGAAGGGTACAGATAGGAAATCATGGGCTACAATTTGTGTGCTGATTTCCAAGTTAGGCTGAAATTGAGTTTTTTTGGGTGAAACATTTCTTATTGGTCACTGCACGGGCACACTCATGGAAGTCAAGCTATGGGAGTGAATCATTCATGTCAACATCAAACTGTGCGATACCTCCTCACGAAAAATAAATACAAAAAAGGGTCTTGTCTCCTGTGCTTTCTTTTCAGCTAACGCTCTGCCATCCTCAGCTCTGATGTGGAACACTTGGAATGTATGCTCAAAGCCCTCCTGAAGCTCAGCAGACAGTGGAAATTACTGCTTTGTCTGCTGTGTGACATTTACATTTCACAGCTATGACATGCCAATAAAGGCAAAAATAAACTGTAGTCTCGTGAGTAAAAGCTGAGCTGTTTCACTGTCAGTAGCAAGGTAGCAGGGCTGCCATCTTTTACTATTACAGCAAGTTGCCACATATATGGTGCTGTAAAGAATGGAGCAACATGGTTTATAAAATGTAAAAAATAAAAAATGAAGTGTTTTAGGAGTGTAGAATCCACACCTCAAGAAAGTAAGCAAACCTGCTCGACTGTGTCAGGCTGAAAGCTTGGATGTGCCATGCCTCATTCAGAGCAGGTTAATGCAGAGAATAATAATAATAATAATAAAAAACAGCTCCAAAGCTCCCTTTCCTCATTGACCTGGGAAACCTGACTAAACAGTTAAGAAGTTGAGAGATTGTGTTGATGGAGCAGAGTGCATTGCCCAGAGACATGTTGAAATGAGGAGATAACACAGATGTAAATGAAACAAATTATTAAGACAATTACTGGGACACAAAGTGGAGAGAAAAGCGGATAAAACTGGGCAGGAAGAGTGCTTCGGTTTCCTCAGCGGGCTGCTGCTGCTGATAGGCTCATTTAAAAAGACAACAAATTGCAAATGTGCTAAGCTAATTGGCTGAGGGTGTGCCTCTGAATGGCTACATGGAGATGGGTTATCAGTAACAAGTGAAACAGGCCTATTAAAGAGAACTGATAGTCCAGACCTGCTTCTTCAACCAGGTAAAGTGATTGTATGGTGATTTAGAGATTCTGTATTGAAACCATGCTTGCCATATTGTGCTATACTGCTTGCAACACAAGCAGTCACAAACTACATGTTCAAGCATACAGAATATCTGAACATTGCAACCTTTTCACTTCTCACATTGCTTTGTTCTCATGTTTGAGATTTCATGTTTGAGAACCACAAGGATCAGTAGGAAAGCTATATGACACTTCTGTGTCTGATGCTGCCCATTTGCTGTGACAAGACGATATCGCAACTAAAGCTCTGCATCTGCTCTGATCTTGGTTGTGCCAAAGAATGAGAAATGGTGAGTTGGCACAGTGGCTGACACTAGGCTGAGTGCTATGCTAGCACGTCAGTCAGCCTCTCATTTTTTATATGATGGTTTATGATTTAATATGTAACAGTTCTGCACTAAAATTTCTAAAAACAACTAGACCTTTGATATGTATTTTGTTGAGTTGTGTACTGACATTATCCCAAATCCTACCATCAATGTTCAAACCCAGAGAAATACAGAAGTTTGGGCGCTGGTTGCCCAAACAGCCAGATTAGTGTACATCAGCCGACGCTAGCAAGCAAAATGTACGCTTGTGTCTCTCTGTTTTTACTCAGGTAAATCTCTCAATGATTTCAGCACTCACCACAGACTCTGTTTTTTCTTTCTGCCTGTCAGTGGTCACTGCTGCAGTCAGGTTGATTAACAGGAGTGAATTAAAAACATGTTTAATCCCAGAAGTTGAAAAAATAAGATCTTAGCTCTCACTTTGTGTGTAAATGGTTCCAATTCAGAGCAGAATCAGACGTGCCTCTAGGTGTTAATTCCTCCAGATGGTCTCACTCCGCAGTTGACAGTCTCCTTAAGAGCTGGCCGGCTCCGAGCAGCTGAGCAGCAGCTGAGCCACCCATCCCTACCACACAACACTCTATAAAACAAAAAAGTCTCAAAGGTAATCTTGCCTGAGAAAAACAAATATTTTCTCAGAGTGACTAAGGAAAGAAGTAGATGGTGGAGTGGAAATCAGTGAAAACCAAACACCAACGTGACCCTTTTCATGTTAAGCTTGGATTCAAACAAAAAACTTCAACATCATTATCTTCCCCAGAGAGGTGCAAGCACAGGGATCGGAGTCTGGGTCACTCTGGGTTGTCTCTGCAGTGAACTCTCTCGGATTATTCTCGTCCAAATCCCTTTTCTCTTAGGTTTCTCAGATTGTTGTTTTCAGAACACCCTTGCTTTCTTACTTACCTCGCTCTCGTATTTGATTGTCTGCGTTTCAGTCAGCTTTTCTGCCGAGAGCCACACAAAGCAGAGGATTCTGGTAAACTGGTAATAAAACAGACATTCTTGCCAGATGAGGAGCTACGTGCATTCTCTTCGTCTCTTTAATCTACTCTCTATTGAAAACAGACATTTGTGCCCTTAATGGATGCTCTTGTGATGGACCACATCTGCAAATGTATTCTTTGACGTTTGGATGGCTGTGTTCTCCATTGTGGAGCAGTCATAAAGCCTCTATAAGCCTGATTGCTGCACCACTTTTAGCTTTTCTTGGTTATTAAAGAACAGATGTGCCATGCCAGAGAGTCGAGGTTTTTCCACTTGAGTCACTTTCTTAGAGCAGGTTGCTTCTTATCAAATTTGACATGCTTTTTATTCTGCTTTGTGTTGCAGCACTTGAAGGATGTACCCTCACTGACACTGAGTCAAGAGTCGGTCTCAATGAGGATGCAGGCTAGTTACTATAGGCATGTAGCAATAGAATCACTTTGTCACAGAGGGGACATTACTATCAATGAACACAATGTTCTTTTTCTAATAATGTTTTTTTTTATCCATGTTAAAAAAAAAAAAACTTTCTTCATGTATCTATCGTCTGCTCGGGGACTACTGTGAAAATAGTCACATGAAGGCCCGCTAAGTACTGAGCCAGTCAATAGGAACAAGACATGATTCGGGTGTCAGAGGCGTTAGAATACATCCTAAATTCAGAAAAAGAAACACGAAAAAGCCCTCTGGATTATGCTTTTTAAAAGTCCCAAGCTAACAGAATTCCTCTTTGCTCTCGCCAAATCAGCCCACTCACTATGACACACAAATTATCTCAATTTGTGCGCTGTATGTAATGCACACTTTCAGCCTGCAGCGATAGATTTAGAGAAGTCTGTAATTTCACAACTGCAACAACTCAAGTACAATTTTAGAGACACCGGCAGTGGTGAGTGTAACAGTGTAACTGAGTCACTTGGGCTTTAATTGACCTTTTGCTCAGCCTCACCCCCTTAGTTACTGTTGCTACGACTTTCTGACTGTCCGTAGGTCATGACAATGACAGTAGAACTTGACAACTTCAGACAGTGGTTGAAAAAAGGATGACTTCTTTCTTGCTGGTGACCAATGTTTTTGTTGGCTGAAATGACAACTGTCACTTGCAGTTTTCATCAGCTGTAGCTCATAAATAATGCAGAATATTAACTGGGTTGGATGAATACGGCTGAGTTTTTTATCTTTTCAAGCTCAGTCACTGTCCCCTCTTTACAGCCAGAACCTGTAAAGAGGGGATGCTCAACTTGTTTTGCTCAAAGACCAGTTAAACATTAAAAATGTTTATCAGATAAAATAAGTAAAGATAATAAAATGACGATTAAAAGGCCAAGAACTTATCTTTCTTTAAAACTCTTTATTTGCAAATAACATTAATATACTTAGAACTTAATTACCTTGTCCAATTACTGACACTATTTCTGTTTGACAGATGAAACAGATATTTACAGTACCTGCATTTAATATGTGGGTGTCAATGCTTGAATACATTTGAGAGAGTTCATACAACCTGCTGTATGAAGGAGGAAGGCAAAGAAGTCTGAACAGTGTAAAAGTCCACATCTACATAACATAGGAATATTCATAACTGACTATACATAAGTAATGCAGATGTTTTAACCCAAACCATGTTTTAAAAAACCTAACCAATTAGTTTTAGTGCCTTAACCTCACCAAACAAGCAATTAGTCTATTAAGTTGCTGAGTTATGAGGGTGTGTTGGCGGTAAGCTAATTAGCCAGACATGCTCATGTTTGCAACTTACATTAGACCAGAGTAATCTGATGTTACTGAACCCAAAGCTCGACAAGCCTTCTATACCTAGTTATTGTTGCCTGCTATGACTGGAAAATCGCTTCTTGTGGGAGAGGTTTAGTGAACAGTCAATTAATACATCAGCAACTTAAGTTACAAAATTACCAAAAAGTATTTTTTATCTGTGACTGTGCAGGATTTGTGTTTCCAGTCTGTTGACAGTCTGGTATTCAAGTTCAAGCTTCAGATGCACAGACTCAAAGACACAGGAAGCCGTCTTTGTTGTTTAACTAAGCAGATGACAGCCTGAGAGACAGATATTTATATTAATGAGGCTCAATCTTAACTGTACTCTTATACTCTACCTAAAAGCCTATAAATGCCTTTGTAGATGCAGGTTCAGTGACTAAGGCTCAGTGCCTGTACATTGGAAGTTGAAGTAAACATCAACGATCAAAGGCGTCACACAATCCTGTTTTGAAATTAGGCATCGAAAGATTCATAATTTGTTTATTATTCCCTTTATTTATTATTGAATCATGACAACTTCTGGTAACAACTGCACAAAGAAAGAACGTACGTGAGATAAACATAGACACACAGTTAAGAAACCTGATCTCCACTTGGGATGCAGATTTAACTTTTTATTGTTTTTTTGTTTGATAAATGAGCCGGTGTATTCAGCGGCTTTTTGGTACCTTAGGCACTCACGCATAATTCTAGCAACTTATTGTTTCTGAGTAGGAGACAAGATGGTTCGTATTCACGCACTAGATTAAAACTCCCAAAACATTACTAGAGTTAAAAAAAAGTCCATTTTAAAAGCTTGTACTGAGTAGTTCCCTTTGAGAGATGGAAAGAAGAAAAATATAACATATGATTCCAAAAGTTTTCTAACAATAGTGTATGTCAACATAATGTCTGAGTCTGAAATACAGCATAGTACAGTATTTAAAAATACCTAATCTATACACAAAACACTCATGGAGTTAATGTCGACTACATCCAACAAAGGTGTGTTTGCTTCTATAGTTATGCAGCGTAAGACAAAAATTCTTCCTTGAAGTAAGAAGAAAATATTAAACTTCTGTACCCAAAGATTTAACTTCAGAGAACTTTGGTTTAAATCCGAAAAGCACTTGGGTGTAGTTTTTGCCTCTTTGAACGCTCTCTTACGCTCCATTTTGTTTTTTAAAAGGCCTGAAGTTATGTCATGAAACACATGTGTTCAAATCTCCTTTAGATAGAATATTGAATAAAATCATTACAACTACAAATACCGGCCTCCTCACACTGACTCTGATGCCATCGGTTAATGCTTTTAAACACACTAAGTCTCATCTTTAAAACCCTGTTTCATCGACAGTACATCAAAAAGAATACTCAATCTTCTATCACAACGACATAATCTGTCTATCTGCAGACAGTTGAATAAACAGCTTGCCAATTTAAGTCCAGGTGCAAAAGGTGTCTCCAGAACCACATAAAATAGCATTCAGTCACGTCACTTGGCTGCTAAACCTACACCATGTAACTTACACAACATAACCTAAACATAAACCAATGTAGACACTTGGTCACACACGGTCCTATGTATGTCTTCCTTGTAAACGTAAAAAAAAATAATTGCAACAATGGTTTGTGACAACAAGTCATGTATGTGTATTTCCATTTTTGCGTTTCATAATAGAGCTGAACAGTGAGGTTCCGGAAGTGAAGATGCCATTCATATTCTGCATAGAGATTTCGATTATTGACCATAATGTCGTAACCATCCAAAGTAGACTTACCACGAGCTATTAGATTGTGAAACAATGGTATATGATCCTGTAGAAGCCAGAAGTCCGTATGATATCAACCTTGTTTTAAGAAAAACATGGTTTATTCGCGATGTCACGGAAAAGTACTACACTACCCACATTCCTATAGTGTAACAGCGACGTATCTGATTGGTGGAGCTCGCTGTTACCTTGGTCATGTTCGCTAGTTACTGCTAACACTGAACTCCACGATCGTTTACCACAGAGCGACCATGATTTCACTTTCTGACCTGCTGCGTTTTTTTAGAGGTGAGGAGAAAAGTTTCGAAAGGGTTCACCCGAACATAAAATTTGCGGGTTCGGTAAACATTTCCATGGTAACAGCGAGCTCCACCAATCAGAGACGTTGCTGTTACATTCGCAATGGTTTATGGGATGAGTAGTTCCTTTACTCTTAAGATAATTATGTACACAGTCTTGTACCTTTGCTTTTTTCTCCTTTTTCCAACATTTTTTTTGCGCCGAATTAAATGTTTTATGGTCACGATTCATTTCCTAGCTGATTGGCTTGGTTCCAGGCCTAAAACTCTTTATATAAGGATTTTATGAAAAGTCAGTGGAGTAAATGAATGGCAAATTCACTTCCGGAACCGGAGCCGTTAAAAAAGTGGGTGGTCACTGTTGAGCTCTATAGAACATATTCACATTTACATTTACATTAAAGGAGTCATCACCTGGTTTTTTACATATCCAGTCCCCCTTGGATCGCTTTGGATCAATTCTTAAAACTTATTAGAAAAAAAAAAAAAAAAAAAATCAAACATAGAGCTTGTTCTGACCCTTTTTCATACCGTGACTTTCTCACGCGAGATTATGTGCGAGGTTTTGACCGGTCCGGATGTGCATTGTATTAATATGTAATGAGGTGCGAGTTGATTGGCCGCAGGAAGGACAGAGCCGGAATGGGGGGCGAGTCTGCATGCACACAGACTCCAAAACATAAACAGCCCCCTGTCATGGCGCTCACAAAATGACGAACCTTACGGAATTCAGGCATTTATGTACGAGCCGGAGTCGGAAACTGAACGGGAGAGTGAAGAGGCAGAGACGGTGGAAGAGACACGTTTACAGCAGGACGTCTCTGAATGGTAAATTGTTTTTTTTTTCCGTCTTACTTTTCACACTCGTGTTTTACATGTAAGACCTGAGTTTTAATACTGGCAGTGACGATGTATGGCGTGAAAATGACAGAGAAATAAGCAGATTCGGCGTGCTCACTCTGGCTGAGGACGGCTGTGAGCCGATGCTTATGCAAGTAGCCTCCTGTGGTAACGTCACCACAGGAGCAGAGTCAAAATCTCGTGCTTTAGGAACACGCACTATTGTGCGCTATTCCTGTTCGGAAAAAGAGCCAAAGCGAAAAAAATAAGCCACTTTCAAACTCCAGCTTTTCAGGCAAGTTTCAACAGAGGTCCAACACCAATACGCATGATTTAACGAGAGAAATTGCGATTTCCGGGTGATGACTCCCTTAAGGGCATTTTGCAGATGCTTTTGTGAAATCTTTCCAATTTAGAAGTACGTCACAAACGTACAGCTGAGATGAAGATGCATGATCATATTTAGTCATAGTTGGAATAGTTCTGAAAATATATCCCAGCAAATATTGTAGTCATGCTTGTACATTTGCATTTCATAGAAGAGTGGACTATTGGCAGAGGTCTGTGCTCGCCCACTGCTCTTCTAGTTTCTCTTGCTTTCTCTCATATATTTTTAACTCTATTCCATTCACTGCCTCTTTTTCCGCTTAGTCCTCTCCCTTACCTAATCACCCTCTCCCCCCAGTCTTTTTTCTCCCATTTTTACCCTCTCCCTCTGTTACTCCTTCTGTTTGCTCTTGCTCATTTAAATGTCACACTTTCATTTTAAGTTGGATCATTTTCTCTGCCTTAGGGGGTAAGAGGGAGAAAGAGGAGGAAGAGGTTGACGGGCACAAAGTGGAAGGCGGGGCGGAACACAGCAGCCGCAAATGTAGGAGTTCACACCTAAATTAGAGGGGAATACAAAGCTGGCGAGGGAGAGATTTGACGCTGCGAGTGAGCAATATTAGAGAAGAAGGCATGACTCGCGCAGTCTTGCCTTATCTCCTCACAAAGTTGAAGCTGAACCTGACAACAACAGCAAAGTAGAATAGCGGTTCAGGCACAGTATGACATAGTCCAGAAATATTTGTGACTATATTTTGACAGCTTTTTTTAAAAACTTGTATATGCTAAGTATGGAGCACAGTGACGGCTGCAGCTTAACCAGGTGTTATTTTTTCTGTTCTATGCACACGCCAGTACCCCTAAATTTAGCTCTACATTTTGAGATGAAACTTTAATGATCCCTGTGGGGAAATCGGGTCACTGCAGCAGCAACAAAACAAAGTATACAGTGCTGCCTATGAATAATACAAATATAATATACAGCCTATATGGTCCAGGATAAAGTTTGAATTAAAATCAGGGCTGGGCAGAGGGAGCACTCCATCCCAAAGCACCCAAATGAGAAATTCATGAGACCTTGGATTTCATTAGTATGACCGATCCTGCCGCCTTTCTGAATGTCTTTTTTGAGTATCCTCAAATCCAGCAGGGGTTTATCAATGAAAGGGACAGTTCAGCATTTTGGGAAATGTGCTTATTCTTTCTGAAAAAAAAAAAAAAAAAAAAATCAATAAGCTACCACTCTTTGTGCATTGAATATGCATTAATTGATTTTTGTCCATCAACTTCGACTGTGTCTGAGCACCAAGCATCGATGTTGGACTGCAAAATCAAAACAGTGTGTTGAAAGATGCTAAAGTGTTGAGGGGAACTGCAGAGTAAAGTAATAACTCTCTGTGGGTTTGAGCGATACCATTCGCATTACATGCACACTCATTTCATCCATTGTTAATAGAATAGATATTGATGGGTACAGCTGGAGTCAGCATTTAGCTTTAGTAGACAGAGGGGAAGATCTAGACTGGCTGCCTATGAAACCTATGACAGAATACACCAACAACAAAAAAATACACATATGAAGGTGGTCACCTGTTTTACCTTGATTGTTGTACTGGACAGAAATAAAGAACAAACAAACATCATTTTTTGTTTAAGGGAGATTTGTGTGCTTCAGCTGTATATTTTCTTTCCCAGTGATATTGGCAAAGTTTCTAGCCAAAGCCTGTGTTCACCAACAATGTCTTGGAACTCACTCGCCACATTTGGAGATGCTATATGAAATAGCTCCAAACCTCTAAACTCACTAACAGCTGAACTTCTTTGTTACCATGAATAGGCATTCACTCCATACTTTGTTGATGTGCAGGATTGGTGTTTTGGAGACATACTGAATGAACAGTTTCACTTCGCAGGAACAACATATGTGAATTCTGCTCTAGCGTAAGAAGATTTGCAAGAACTACAGCCAGTAACAGATGTCAGTGCTCTCTCTCACTTTTTTTACTTTGTGTGTGTGTGTGTGTGTGTAAGCACTCAAAACTTGCATGCTGCTTCTCCCTGGCTCCTGATGGCACTCAGCCTGGCATGCCTGGGTAAGCACTGGATTGCTTGGCTGTGCGCCTGTGTCTGTAATCATGTGTGTGTGTGTGTGTGTCTGTGAGAGAGCATGTGTGATGACGGAGGGAAAAAGTAGAGCAATACCGCCGTGAGGTTGCAGAGTGAATATTCCTCGCATCGCCGTCCCTCTGCCTGTGTGTCTTTCATTGTGCCAGTTTGCTCACTTGTCTGTGTATCTGCCTTTGTCATTTCAAAGTTTGCTCGCCTCTCTGTTTGTTTGTGTTTCTGCCCGCCCAGTCGCCTGCATATTTGCACACCTCCGAGCCAGTCTGCCAGACTTATCTGCCCGTGTGGCTGTTCTGCATTCCTGCCTCTCTTCTCTCATTTTGTCCAATTTTGCTGAGCATCTGCTAGAATACAGTATGGCTGCTTGCTTGTCTACATGCCTTCTTGCCTTTGACCTTTCCATCTGCCTATCCGTTTGCGCGCACACTTGCCGAGTTTGGGCCTTTTCTATTTTTGCAGTCATTTTAAGCTCTGATATGTGCCTTAAATGTAAAACATAACATCTAAAAAGGTCTTTCTGCCACTTCCATGTTTCCCTGCAGCCTGTGCCCTTTATGTTCTATTGTCCATGTCTATTATGTGTCTGTATCTGCTTGTAACCGTCTTCCTCTCAGTCTTTCTGGCGGGCTGACTACTTGTCCACATTTAACTTTGTTGATCCTGGTTATCCTGTCAATTTCCCTGTCAGTGTCTGCACAGCTTGATTTCCGTGTCTGTTCCTCTGTCTTCCCTCATCAGCAACCGCTTTCATCTCTCCTTCCCTTTCCTGTAGTCTCGCCTGCCGTCTTTTCCTCTGTCTCTCGCACTCCCCCTCGCAGCTCAGCCGTTATATGAAATACCAATTCTAAGTCGGGATGATTTTCTCGGCATGGCGGCGGAGAGGAGAGGGAAGGACAAAGGTGGAGAAGAGTGGCTGCTAATCAGCAAGCATGGGAGGGTAGGATGATAGGAGGACAGGAGTGGAGAGGTGCGGCTGCTTCACCTCGGAAGTTTCACCTGGATTTTGCAGGGAGGAAAGGATTGGGGAGAGACAGGGAGGGCCAGAGAGGGAAGAGAGACACAGAAAGGGGAGACTAAGTGGATTAGAATAAAGGACATGAGGGAAGAGTGAAAGAGAGAAACATCAAAGCTGTTGAGAGAAGATGGTATGTGGCATAGGAGAGAGAGAGGAAAGATGAGGCTTGAAAAGAACTGAGAGTGCTATAACTTATCAAAAAGCGGACAGCAGGCTTAAGTTAGATGTCTGACAGCCCAACCTTGAGATCTGAACCTACCATCCTTCTCTGTGGTGGTAAAAAGTCAAGCAAGGTTAGATCCTGCATTCATTTGGGCGCTCAATAATAATCATGTGCTTGAGTTTCATCATTAATTAGATTTTTAAGAAACTCTGGTTCATGCGCATGTCATGAATCAAAATCCACATCCTTTATTTTCAGTATGCTGGAACAGCATCACACAATGCTTTGAATGCCCTCTATTAGTCATTGCCAGAGACCAGAGTTAGGAGAGTGGGGTTTGGCATAACAACCGCTAAGCATTACAATAGACCACAGGGGTGTGCATTGGCTAACGTGCCCAAGAATTCTCTCACAAGCCAATAAGACTTTGGCACTGACCACCAAAAAGTTTCTTTAAAGCTGGCAACTTGGCCTACGGTCTGAAGACCGAATTTTCTCAAGAACACACACGGTAATGCAGATGCAGTCGAGCTTATCGCCAATAGTTTTTCCAAAAAAAGGGAAGTGTAAAAGTTGTGACAGCAGTACACAAATCGGTGTATTGTGGCTGCTTAGCTGAAAAGAATGAGATATACATGAGGAATGATGACCCAGAGCAGATCCTGCCTTAAAGAATGATTGCTTTCCCTGGTGGACATCATACCTGCACAAACTGATGGATGGATATTTTCACCCTAAAGCTGGCAGGCTGCATTTCGGAATGTGCTGAGCTGCAGGATGTAGCTGGTTTTCTTTATGTCACCCTGTAGCCTCGACTGTATTTTTAGCATTATGTCACCTGTGCGCCTTTAGCTTCATGATAAGTCTAAAATCCCCACATGCAGAATTTTGTCAAGCCAGTATGACACACACTTGCTCGGTTTCATTTCATCTGTCATGAACTCCAAGTCACCTTATTATGTATCAGAGGATAAACCCATGTTTACCCACCCAGAATGAGAAAAATAGAATGACAAATCTTATAATCTTAATATATATACATATATATATATATATATATATATATATATATATATATATATATATATATATATATATATGTATGTATAAAATGCAATTACAAAGCTGAATTCATTAACATTGCATTTACGTACCCCTTTAAGTAACCCATACTACCACAGTCATGAATACAATGGCGTCTTTGTGCACACAAACACTCACAAAGCCAGTGACTGTTCACAGAATCCCTAAACTTATGGTCTGCATGCACAGGAGACCATGTGATTCATCGTCACTGCAAATAAAAGTACAAACCCACTGTGACGTCACGGACTACCGTTTTTAAAGCATCAAGCTGTTGCCATCTTGTTTTTTCTTGTTTCTGAGGTGCTAGATCGAGTAACAAGCAGGGTCATTTTCTCATAAGCGTACGTAAAGCTAGACTTATTTTTGATACCGGTAGAGTCTCCCCATGCTGGCAATTATAAAGAATGCAGGTTTAAGGCTTCACTTTTCAGACTGGGAGGCTCCGTCTGTCAGTCAGTGGTCAAGTGTTGTTTCTGTTTGTCTTTAGGAATAGTGTCCTCTTGTTCACCACAAGAAAGTCCTGCACTATCATTGTCTCAGTAATAACAGATTTTGCTTGGTCATCCCATGTTGTCAGTTCCCTCTATCTGGTCATGACATAATCTTGCTATAGGATCCTTGGCACTCATCCAAATCGAATTCTGAACTGGAGGTCTATTGGGAGTGTGGGTGGCCTGCCAAAATGAGAAGCATCTAGAGAAGCGTTTCGCCTCATTAGCTGTTCAATTATAGGTACCAATGACCTTGGGGGGGCGGAGGTTGAATTTTCAATTTCCATTTCTGCTCATCTGTAAG
This sequence comes from Sparus aurata, assembly GCF_900880675.1. Classification (NCBI taxonomy): domain Eukaryota; kingdom Metazoa; phylum Chordata; class Actinopteri; order Spariformes; family Sparidae; genus Sparus; species Sparus aurata. Next base: position 18,021,843 of record NC_044188.1, on the reverse strand, counting down.
TGTTCTTAACATAAAGAGAACAATTCCAATAAGTCTCTTTCTTTGTCCTTACCCATGAGAGCGATACAGGCTGGTCTGAGACCTGCAGATACTAAAGAGTGCTTTGAGTCTCATCCCTAGCTGTGGTGCAGGATTTATGAAAAAAGAACTTTTGCTCATTAGCTGCAGCTTGCATTTGCTTAGATAAACCAAGTCTAATGGCTCATTATCATAAGTGTCCCCTTACACCCACAAATAAATTCTTTAAGTTGCCCAAAGTCAAGTGAAACTAACTGGAATAGCCTGAACACTTATCACGTGTGCACATGCCAGTCTGTTTTCTGTTCTTGAGACCCTTGCAGACATTTGTGGCAAAATGGTTTATATCTCTTCGCATTTTGGGCCAAAAGAAACAGTCCCTAATCAACTTTAATGGCCTTTCTGTGCCCAAGTGACCCATTACATTTATGCAGCTCATTTAGAATGAGAGAGCAGTGCACTTCTGGAAGCAAGGGCTGCCATTTGGTTTGATTCTCTCCGTGCATGGTTCCATCTGTGCTAATCACTCTGTGCTCACCCAACTTCCTGACTACAGCCTCACAACTTTCACCTTTCCATGTGTGTGCAGCGGGTCTGTTATTTCTCGTTCAGTGGTAAAATAATTTTCCAGTCACAGGACCTTGTTGTTTCATTCCCTGCATCGCTTCTCATGGTAAGAATATCCTGTGTTTCTGTGTGTTGTTGGAGTGCATAAATGAGCGGATATTGTTCTCTCTGTTGCTCCCAGAAGCACTGCTCTGTTGTTCTACCTATGCCCTAACTTGTATACTGACATTCTTGTCAAACTATTTGCTTCAGCTTTGCCGGACCAATACCAATCTAATCCATAATGCACTATACGTGAGCAGATTCTGCAACGACTGCAAAATAGGGACCATGTTTAAGTACCTGCCGCATTCAGTGGTGGCCTATTTCAGGGTCAGAGGCTTTAGCTCACTTCAGTTTAGCTATGATCAGATTTGGATCTAATGCTAATAAGCAGATTTATTTGCTGGAAACATAAGCCGTTTGGCTATCGCGCCATTATAAAAGTCCTTCATGTGAAACATCTACATGCAGAACAAACTGGTTCAGGTTGAGATAGAAAGGATTCAGGTATCAGGTTTCTCAAAGTTGGTGACAAAGGAGCTTGTGAGGGTTACTGTGCGTCCTTGGGATATCTTTCAAACCTTTCAGAGTCCACTCTCTATCCGTTGCGTCAGGTTGGTGTATGACAGTCTGTCACATTGTCCTTCTTCAATTATACGTGAGCACGGATGTAGAACTTTGTCAAAACAGCCACTTCAAGTATCAGATTCATTCTTTTTGTTGCCAAGAGCTTTTATCTCCTCTTCTAAAGATTTGTGGGACTGCTGCCCCCGTGCAGAATACTTTCATCTCTTTGAGGTGTAGATTGTCCTTCTTTCCTTCATAACAGCTCTCCACTGCCTGGCCTTCCTTGAAGAACAACTCCTCTCAAACCATTTGAATTGCTCCGTCTGTGGGGCCAGAGATACATGCAATTGTTTGATCATTTTGTGAATCAAAGGATTTGAGTAGATTGAGTGATGGAGGTGGTTAGAAGCCTTAGCAAGAGAACCAGGATACCATTTGGAGACAACACAACTTTGGTCCACTTTGTTTGCTTTTGTTTTGCCCTTCAAGTTTCGGATGCAAGTGGAGATTTATGATAGTGAAAACATTAAAGGTGTAAGTTGGAAAATCCAAATCGATGGGGGAGTTAGCCGCAAAGCTAAGTGAACTCTATTAGCTGACTGAACTCCACCTGGACTATGACCTAGGATCATAGGGGGCTCATCACAGGCAATGTAGCGCAACCCAGCCTGGCTCAGCAGCCTGCCGGTGACAACAGGCGGGGACAGAACACAGCTTCAGTGACCGACAGAAGTCAGTTTGAAGACACGGGATACAGTATGGAGGTGATTTACAGCGGCTCCAATTAGTATTTATATAACTCTTGGAATGAGAAGACACAGCAGACGGGGACAGATGAGGGAGGACTGAGCGCAAATTGGGCATAAACTAGCAATGACACAAACGATGTGCAGCACTTTGTAAGATGCATCAATCAAATGCCAGTGTTTATATTTGTCTGCTCTAGTTTTCAAACACCCACTTTCACAACTATATCTGTTGTATTATTGGACCAACTCTGATTAATGTTAATTCAGCCAAAACTTAATATTTGTAGTTTGTATTTGTAATTTGTGTTTAAAGGGTTTCATTAAAGAGACCATCAGACACCAGACTGTGGAAGTTGGTGGAGAAAAAAGCAAGATGGATGAGTTGGGCAGCTGAAAGGGATGAGAGAGAGAAAAGGCAGATAATCATGTGTTTGACATTTCAGCGTCTGGTGAAAGAGAGACGATGGGAGAAAAGAAGATGAATAGACAAGGGATTAGGGGTCTGAAAAGGAAGACAGCTTCTCTTAAGATGCTTTCCCTCTGAAATACAAGTGGGAGGAAGTGAGAGGAGGACCTGTGGTCAGAAAGAAAGACAGAGAAAGTACGAAAAGAGAAAGATGTGAGGGGGAAAAGAAAGGGAAAGTGAGAGAGCCCTCCTACACTCACCAGTCTGTTATTTCTAAAAACGACCCTCCGGGCTCTTAGGATGGAGTGACGCATATCTGGCTACTTTGGATTCACTTGTTTTCTAACACACAAACACACAGAAGAGAGAAAAGACGCACGTAAGAACACAGAAAACAAAACACATTCATCGTCTGTCATTTCATAAAAAGTAACTTCAATCAACTCCCACAGGGCAGTCTATTTAGATACATATCTCACTGTATACATACACACGTACTGCATACAAAGCCCTTACAACTGCAGGGGAAAATATTCATTTAGTTTTATGTTTCCTCTTTATTGTGAGCAACATGTTTTTACCTTGCACCATCAAAAAAAAAAAAATTTTATCAAGCGCTTTGTTCGCTTCCGTTTCTGCTCCCATTTCCCGAAAAAGACAGAACAGAAAATAAGCATAACATATCCACTTATCAAATTTCATTAGAACTGTCAAAAGTGTTGCTTAATCTTTCCCGTAATCTGGTTGTTGGGACACGGCCATGAAGGGGTTGTGTGAGAGCCAAGATATGACACAATGAGGCTGAACGACGAGACAAGAGAATTGAGATCATCGTGTTCCCAAAAAACTCTGATAAGGCCTCTTTTAGATTCTGTGAACTAGACATGGATTTATGAAGAGAGAGTTTGATATTTTTCCTTTTTTTTCTCTGCCATACAATCACTCCCTTGCTGTCTCCTTCTCTCACTTTTAACTCAGCTAGATTACCTTACAGACATGACAAGCGGAGCAACATGGCAGTTCAAAGAGTTTGGGGTTCTTCAAAGGGGTCTCGGAAAAAGCCAAGATCATGTCTCCGAAAATAAACACAATATGTGTTTAGGTGTGTCTATAATAAGAACTGAAACAATATTAAGTGTTAACTTTAGATATATAAATGTTATGATGACAGTTTTTTTGCTGTCTTGTTGTTTGGAGTTAACTCGGTATTGGTGGGAAGCCAGTGAGGGATCATGAACATGTTGCTGCAGATCATAGCCAAAATTCTAAAGCTACAGACACAAAGAACTAGTCCATCTCCATCTCTAGGGAAACCAACTAATGAGGACAGACTATAGACTTATTGATCATTACCCACATGGTACTTGAAAGACACAAATAAGCTATAACTCATACTTTTAATTAAGGAAAGGATAAACCAGTCATTTCAGTGTACAGCTTATACGTCAATCGACAGCTGTGCCATGATAAAGAAATGACCCTTTGGCTCTTCTATCGAGACCACCAACATCAATCATTTCCCCCTGTGGAGTATTAACGGACATTTCCCCCCAGCATAGACTTTAATCACTCTTCAATATGTGCCTTGCTGAACTACTTATTGGTTTTACAGCCAAGGCACCAGAATAATATATTGGCATTTAATGTTTCTGAAAACCACTAATACTTTTGTGGGTGTCATACCAACACATTCTCGTTCCAAACTCAACAAATACGGCAGCCAAGCTTCAAACTAGCAAGTTCTACCTATCCCTCATTTATGCTCATGGAAGGCTCTGTGGTCAAGGTAGCAGTAATACAGAATATTCACCATCATGTTATACTTTCAAAATAAAATTTACTGTCAAACAGGAAATGACATATTATGACTTTCAGACTGTAATTAACATTGTTTAATTAGGTTTAGGAAAATATCATGTTTTGGGTTAATCCTCAGTCTCCTAACGTTCCTAACATGAGTGACGGAAGTACGTCACTAAGTAATATTAGTGACCTCATATACTGTTCGTGTGTTAAATGTCTTAAATCATATAACACTCTTGCTCACAAATGGGACGCAATAGTCAACTTTAACGGGAAAACTAGTGTGTTGCTCCTCATGGCACTAAACTATATTGTACATTGAAAAGACCTACTTCTGGAAAACAATTTCAAACTTGTCTGTCCAAACTGTCTCTATTAAAAGTATTTCAGTAAGTCCATTCTGCAACTATTCATTACTTGTTTCATTCCTTTTTTCCATTATATTTTTCATTATTCTCCCAGTTGTTTCTCCCAACAACTAATCACAGTAAACACTTTTTTGTGTGTGCAGCCTTAAAAACGGTCCGAATATATCATGAATATGTCCACAAAGAGAGAGACCAATGTACCCACATCTGTAGTTGCCTTGTGTTGTTTCATGTGGCTGTTCAGTAATTTATTTGGATCAACTGCCTGTTTTCTACAACATAATTACCATTACATATCATTAATACTGTAACAAATCATATCCACACACATTTTCATCTATTTGTTTGCTACTTTACACAATGTATTTTCTACCTTTAACATATACATTAATTTATTTATTGTTACAACTTCCTATTTCCTCTTTTTTTTCATTTCTTCTCTCATCATCAGAGATTCTGTTAAAGTAGACTGGCACTGGGTGACTTGGGTGAGGGTTGTGCCCCTGACAGAATAACTACTACAAAGAAAAGAAATATAGCAACAATACAATAACGGACTGACTCAATATCAAAAGAGTCTTGGGCATTGTGAGAAGAAGGAAATGACCTGCTATGGACCAGCAATGTTTTTTTTCTTTTATTTGACCCACGTCTGTGTATTTGTCAAGTTATCACCTCTACCCCTAACTTTACCCAGCACTATTTCAGACAAAAGTTAACAAAACTCATAAAACTCATTTCCAGTCAATGGCGGGCATTCTGACATGATGACTGTTGCTAGCATTTTATTGGCTGTAGCTAACTACTGCAATGACAAAAACTCGATAATCCTGTTAAAAGGTCTTCAATTTGAGTTTGGAGGTTGCATACAGGTACATTACTTTGGATATTGTACATGGACACTGAGCTTACATGTGTTCTGTTGGTTTCCCAGCCTGATTTATTATCCCAGTGGTCATTTAGGTTTACCGCAGGTCTTAACCATGTTATAGGCTCCTTGGCTCGGCTAAACCTGTAATGCTCAGGTAGGCTACAAAAAAACTACACTGAGATAGCATGACTTCAATATCACCAACACGGAGTATCTTGCAGTTCTATAGTTCACAGTTTTTTAAAAATGGATCAATCTATAAGTTGTAAAGATAGAGTTAGAATAGTTTGTAAAGATGGACTAAAGAGTAAATGATTATTCGTGTTCAGCATCATGACGTTTAATATACCCCCAAACTTCTATAGTCTCATTTAGAGACCTGTATGCAATCCCATTTTTTTGGACACTTCTTCAATTCAAACCTTGGGTATTCACTGATGTATATATGGTTATAAAACAAATCAGTAGATATCTCTAGACAGTGGTAACCACAGACATTATTTCAGGGATTTAAATGAAAACCCATGAAACAACCCACTGACTTCAAGACGAGGGAACCGTGAGTTCAAAAATGCACAACCACATGCCTGTGCATGATTTGATCCTGGTGACTGAAGCCCTATCAAATCAAATGAACTCTGCATAGAACAGTGTCAACATTGGAAATACAGGCTGTATATTCTGTCCGCTTTTTAGATTGAACATTTGACAGGCAGATGTTTTATTTTGTTTATGCGAAAACTCGCCTAGATTGAATTGCATGCTTCCTATATGAGTCCTTGAGGTGTTTCCTCTGCAGACTCAGGTACAGACAGTATATCAGAGGTGGAGGCGTAAGTGTTTAAAAAAATGAAACTGCTCCTGAACATTTTGATATGAGCTGTATCTGCAGCTCGGCCAACAGGCTGTCAATTTCAAGTGTGAAGACTGACTGGGAGAGCCGACAGTTCACACTCTTGATCCAGGCAGTCGCTTTTTGTTTTGTCACTTGCTGTGCGTCTCCCTCAAAAAAATCCTCAAACTATTTGAGACATCTTCCTCGCACCTGCTTCAAAACTGACAAAATTGACAGCAGAGACCAGACACACATTCTCTCTTTAAACGACGAGATCTACAGGACAACACGGGTCAATTTCTATTGCGTGTAGTGCAACACTCACTCAAATGTTGAGAGAGGACTTTCCCAGGCTACCCAGAAATCCAGCTTCTTGCTTGCTCTTTGTTATCATAAGAGTCCATTCTTTATTTTGCCCAGTCACGTCTTGGTTAATATCAAAATAAATGCTCAAGATTGGCATAAATTAGATACAGAGTGCGTTTGTGGGTATAGAGCAGAGCAATTTGTAACTGGTCCCTGTCACTAAGTCTGAATTGACAGTCTGCCAGCTTTATAGGCTCACGTAATGAAAAGCAGTTTCCTGGCAATAGTTTAGACGGTTAACCCCAACCACATAAAGAGCATGGACAAAATAATAAGCCCCCTTAGTTATTGAAATTTGGAGTGTAAATGGTATTATCATTTAGATGTGATATGAATAATGAAAACCAACACAAATATAAAAGTTGCATTTCTGCAAGGCAATTCTTCTGCAAACTTATAATAATAAAGAAACTCTTACTGCCAGTAGGTCTATATGAAAGGGAGAAATACTATAAGGGAATGTGATGGTCTGTACATGTAAACAGGCACATTCTGAACACTCCTTTTGAGTGCCTGTCTCTTTGAGGCTCTCCTCCATAAAAGTCCTGTGTGCTCTGACTGGTCAGCTCACACAAGCCTGAACAGGCACCACTTCCTGTTTTTCCGCATCTGCTCTGGTCTTTTTTGCAACCATGCCTGTGCTGGGGTCCTGGCTGAAGGCGAAAACTGTATACTTGTGACATCACAACCTTAAGGATGTCATGATGGCTTGTTTCTGTGCTGGAGATACAGTTTATGAATTTGCGCCATGATTTCTCCGTTAAATGAGTGTTTCCATATTTTCACAGTAGTTATATAGCACCTAGTCCTACTTTATGATCAAAAAGACATGACATCTCACTTCCTACAATATGGGACCTTTATGGTATCCCATATCTATTGATATATGAATATTAATGCCCTTGTATAATCTAGGACTTTGGTCAAATTATTAACTTTTTGTATAGGAGAAAAGAGGAGGTGAGCAATATCATAAGCTTCACAAAAGTAGTATTTCTTGCAGGCCTTGCATTATATTGTATAGGTGTTCAGAGTATTGTTTCCAGTCTCTCTCTATCAGTGGCTGTAAGTCTCAGCAACAGAGGTTATCACAGTGAGATTTAGAGAGAGGCAATGAGAGGGGGAGCAATTCATGTCGCTACAGTAGCCTTAATAAGTCTCTGCAGTGTGTGCGCCAGTGTGTGTTGGCATGCGTGTCAGCCTGCGTGTACGCGCTTCACAGTAATAAGCTTGTTGGCTTCTCCAGTTCATTTATCTGCCGCCATTCAGAGTGACCTTCAGCTACACGGGCTGCACTAAGATATTCTCCACACACACTCTCTCCACACACACATGCACAGTGGCCAAAAAGAGGTAGACAAAAAAAACCCACAAACACACACTTTAAGGCGTTAATCATCTCAACGCTAATAATCCAATTTTCATGAGGTTTCTGAAGACGTGTAAACTGCTATATTCTACTTTTTCAATCCACACTCGGCTGGGATTATACAGATGATAGATGTTCCGTAGATGGATGAAATTTGTCATCCTGAAGTTCTTTAAGTCCTTTCCTCTTCATAATTGAGATAATAACTGTTATATTAGCCTCGCAACTTTGCACAGATAAATGGCCTGTGTTCAAGATGATATACGATCAGAGTTATGAGGCCTGATTTATGAGCTTTGCTCAGGTTTAGTGATAAGTTGTTCAGCCAATCTTAGTTATGAGGTAAAGAGCTTGGGCACAGACTATTGACACTATCAGCCAAAATATATACGTGTGTGTGTGTGTGTGTGTGTGTGTGTGTGTGTGTGTGTGTGTGTGTGTGTGTATATATATATATATATACATATGTAACAAAACTTGCATATGCCTAAACAAATGATGTTCAACTGTCTCTACTTATGGTCAAAGAACGACATGGAGTTATTAATTCATATTACCTTATTTACTCACTTTAAGACAGTCATGTCTACAGATAAGTAGATATATAAAAGAAGTTAAAAGTGAAAATGAGTATCTAAAGTATCAGAAGAGAAATACTGGCATCACTGCATTCCTACTGATAACCGGTATTCCTTGTGTGCTATTTTTTAGTAATGCTCTCACCTTCTCTCAGGTCATTTTGGGACCACGGCAAGATTTTCTCTGACTCCAACCTTGTTTAGTACTGTCTCGTCTTCAACAAGCAATACCGTGACACCCTATTTCTCAGCTGCTTGACGGATGACTCAGGTTCGTTTCTGCAATAAAGATGCTTTCCACCTCCTCTGGAATTTATTTGCTCTGTGGCAGCATACAGTAACATGAGGCAAAAACTCTTAAAGGTAAAGCTGAGTTTACTGCAGGCTCATGGCTGGGACACTACAGGCAGGCAGGTAGAAACCATGCATAATACAAGACTCTCTTTTTGTCTTTCAAACGGATGTTATTTTTTTTCTGGCAGAAGGAAATCTGCCAGAAATCTTACCTCTTTTAACTCAAGAAAATTTCGTATCATGAATCATTCTTATCTCTGATTTACATAAAGTCAGACATGCTTTTATTTTTTCTCACCTGGACTACTGTTATGTACTAAATGACGGTATCAGGCAAAGCTGCCTTCACTGAATCCAACTGGTGCAGAGCACTGCTGCCCAAATCTGAAAAACACAGCCATCAAGAGACACAAACACATTCTCGTCCTGTGCTAGCCAACTTATAATGGCTGCCAGTTCTGTTCTGTATTGATTTTAAAATTGTACTGATCACAAGCATTTAAGGGCCCCCAAATTTCATCAAGGATATATTAACCCCCCATGTGCCTGCATTCCCTTTTACTGGTGGATCTCTGACATCCTGCTTTTGACCGAAGGTGACCGCGGAATACTGCCTATTGAGATGAGAAAGGCTCAATCATTAAATGAGACATATTATGCAAATGTTCTGGTTTATAATTTAATTTTGGCTTACAACTAGAGCAGGTTTACATGCTTCAGCGCTCAAAAAACACATAAATTTTCTCATACTGCCAAATGCTGCAGCACGCTATTCTCCCTCTGTCTGAAACGTCTCTTTAAGACCCCTCTTCCCAAATACCCAGTCTCCTGTGATTGGTCAGCTTGCACATGCCTGAGCCAGCACTGCTAACAACCACAGAACGACTTCACTGACTTTATTCTCACGTGCTTAACTGGCTGCAACGCATACATTATGCAAATTTGTGACATGGTGATGTCAGGAAGTCGCGGAATTAACCCTTTAGGCGCCAGAGAGCTGTTTTCTCCCAATAGAGTGTTACATGTCGTTCATACTCCCCACCAGTAGTTGGCAGACATCCTATACTTAGACCTTAGCTCATAAAAACGTCTTGCTTCAATGCAAAATGTTCGAGGAAGTCCCAAGCAAACTGTGCAGTGAGAGAGTGGAGACAGTGCGCTAGGAAGCCATTTTGCTGAAGGGGTATTGCTGGATTCAGACGTTATTGAGACGAAATAAACGACAATGGCATGCAAAAAGTTGACACTTAGGGAAGTGATTGAGCTCCTATTCGGTGATTCTGATTCTGAAGTGGAAAATCTAGCTTTGGGAGATGACGGTCGGTTGATTAGTGAGCTTGCTAGTCGCGGTGCGTCTTTGCAAAGCAATGGCGGTGCCGCGCAAGCGAGGAAAACGCACAAGCACTAACACACGATCCTCTGCCAAATAGGTGGGAATTGAAATGATACACGAACTCGTAGTATCAGTAGGGAAGCGAATGGATGTGGTAGAAGTAGCGGTGGTGGTGAGAATACCGCTGGGTGTCAGCGTTAGTGTTCACTCTTTCCACCGCGACGGTCATGTAGCCTCCATCCGCGGCAGCGGTGCAGCTATGCGCCGCAGCAGTGTTCACGAAGCACAAAGCACACACGAGTCCAGCTCTTCTCACAACACTAGAGGAGATAGCAGGGGGAGACGTGGGCAAAGTGTTTGTAGAAAGGCTGATGGGTGTCATAGGGGCAACAGGGGAAGGCAGAACAGGGCTGGAAATGATGATGATGATAATGGTAATGGTGGCTGGGCTTACTTGAGAGATGAAGTATATGGATAAAGCCCTTTGATGAGCAAACTGGATATCGTGGTGACAGAAAGCTAAGCAATGATTCAAGGTCTATAGTTTTTTTGTCTCTCTTTCTGACTGATGATTTCTGGTATCTTATAACAATGGAGACAATGCTCATCAGTATTTAGGCTGACATGAACTAATTCCAAGTTCACGGTTTCATGAATGGTATGATATATATATATATATATATATATTAGGGCTGTCAAAGTTAACGCAACATCCTCTTAACGCCGTTAATTTTTTTAACGCGCGATTAACGCTCGGTATAAAAAAACAAAAAACAAAACAGGCATTGAAAGATTTACGGCCGTCAGTGGCACCTGTAGTCTTGATCCAGAGGGTGGCGGAGGAAACGATTCAGCCAACCAGCACTCGCTGCAAACTCCTCATCTCTGCTGTCACTCACGGTGGCGGACATTTGTTTCTCCATCGTCCTGATCATTCTGCAGGACACTCTCTCGTGGCGTGCCCGTTTGCTGATAACTCATCCCCGCATGTTTATCTCAGTCTCCTCGCTAGCCTTCTTCCTCCCTCCAGCAGGCAGCCTGGCCCTATTGATGTCCTCCTCGGACAGACGCTCAAGCTCCGTTTCTCTCACTCTCTTCTGGTCGACAGAGAAACATCTAGCGGCTGCTTCTCCCGAGTTTTCCTCTGCATATTTTAACAGAAAGTTTGAATTTCAAGTGGTACTTTTTATTGTTTTGCTGCACCGGAGCCATGGCGATCATCAGTGTGATACTGACTGACAGAAAGCAGCACACTGCGTGAAAAAGGTGAAGAAGAAAAACGTGCAGTGTCAGTGGACACCTCTTCTTCCTTAATTTTTAAAAAAATAAAAAATTAGACCCGACATTTATTTGGAACCGGCGGTTATTTACCAAAATATAGATCTGCACCGGCGTTTAAAGGGACCCTGTGTATAATTGAAACCCGTATATTATTTGGTCATTTACGGTATGAACGGCAAACTACTTTCGAAACACTGCCAGATGGTTCGGTCGATAGGACAAAAGTTATCTGCATGTACTATCGACATGAAATGACTTACCATCGAAGTACATTGAGTCTCAAATATCACTTGCAAGCCAAACACAGGGCAGATGCAGAGAGCCCCCCCCCCCCCGCCAAAAATGTTCATAATGCAAGCATATTTGCCCTTTATACATCAAGGTACATTTAGAACAGAAAAAAATGTGCCAAAAAAATTGCGATTAATTTGCGATTAATCGCGAGTTAACTATGGACAAAATGCGATTAATCGCGATTAAAAAAATTAATCGTTTGACAGCCCTAATATATATATATATATATATATATATATATATATAGTTCTTATTGTCTCTATGCCTTGCAATGAGAGGCTCCACAAATATTACAAACTTTTATCTGGATAGATGGGCACAGATAAGGCCTCTGCAGCTAAAAGACGACTACTGTTATTATTATCATATAATAATAATGATAATGATGATAATAACAATAATAATGATAATAATAATAATAATAATTATAAAGAAGAAGAGAAGAGAAAACAAGAAAAAGGGAAGAAAAAAAACGCATACTGTTTACATGAGTTTTGTGGTGTACTAATAGTGCTAGTTTATGACTGTTGGCTTACAATTTACTTTTTCCCTGTTCATTTGATGTGTGGACAACATAACAAATGGATGGAGGGGATGAATCTGATGAAATAAGTTCAACTCTCTTTCAAAATACCAGGTATTTCATGGAAATTACATAATCCAATATGGCCACCACCATATGACGTCATAATATGCAAATTAGATGGGAAAAATTACTCCCTTCATAAACTTTAGGTCATTCTCAATATTTGTCTCATTTACACTTTGTCTCTATCTCAAACTACATTCAAGCCAGAGCCTTCTGAAATTTAGATGTCAAAATCTAGTATTTTTTTAAATAAAACCCGGCGCCTAAAGGGTTAAAGGCGAGACTACTGACGACACATTTCAGGAGCAGTGTTTTCTGTAGGAGAGAGGTGCTTCTGTTGGTTTGGACTTCGACTTTATTTTACTTTAAAGACATTTTACATGCACAAGAACCTAAATAAAACTCTGATGGAAAGGATAAGAACAAAAAATACAGTAGGTCTCCTTTAATGTCTTTTCAATCGGTGGTCAAAACTTTCTTTTCTTTATCAATATTTCCCATATTGCTGTGTCTCATCGTACCAGTTTTGTAGTTTTCTTGGTGTTTTCTTGGTGAATCTTGAATATCTATCACTCCAGACAATGTTCACTACCATCTGAACCTGAAACCTAAAATGGTTTGTTTTCAAAGTCAATGAGCGGAGGAGGTTGAATAGTGCTGAAAATCTCTCACAGTAATACGCTTATGCAAAAAAAGAAAAAAAAAACATTTAATACTAAAGTGATAGCAGTAACTTGCAAAACATTTGAAGTTATAAATAAGCCAATAAGCCAATGTACTTTAGATAACTAAGGCTTTGAATCCTAAAGTGAATATTTTTTATGAATTATTAATTATGATAATGAAACATCTGCTGTGAACTAACAACCACCACTTCTTCTTCGTCTTCATGACCTGTTCATCAAAAAATAAGATCAAAACAATTTGGGGAAAGAACAGCCATCACACATTTATGCAGATTATGTACAGACTCATGAAACATCACTTACATCAACTACTTGTATACAGTATATCATGCATACTAATGGAAAAAAGGCAATTACTTGTAATGACGCGCTTCCATCTTATCTCACTGTGATTTCTGTTGGCTTCAGATAAATCAGTTGCCATGATTTCACTTAGAATTAACATGCATGTCAGGTGGATGTATTGTGATTTGGTATTGAGATATGGTGAAGCAGAGCATATTCAGAGGTGGAATTGGCGGTGTGTGACCACATTCTTCAAGCAAGGTTTATGTGAACATCCTGGGCCAGCACAGCTGACTTCCTCTGTGTAGATTGAAGTATGTACTCGTTCATGCATCAGATTAACGGTCATATTGATGGAATTTTTATTTCAAAATGATGTAATCGTATCTGTTTTCCCTTATAACATAATCATGATTGTGGATCAATCATTTTACTTTATATTATCTCTGTGAAAGATTGCTGACGGTTGGTTCCAGCTTCTAACAAGGTTTGTGAGCCAGTAGGTGTCATGTGGTATCTGTTGTGTTAATCAACCCTCTTGATAGTTAGCAGTGGTGCAGTTCTACAGTATGTACCCAGTGTTCTGTACTACTTAGTGTGCTAGCGTTATCAGCGTAAGCGTTAGCTAGCTAACACTTCAACAAGCAAAGCAAGGGGACATCGACAACATGTCTGCAAGGCACAGGCTGGGCTGTCCCTTTCATAAGTCCAACATTACTGAACCCCCTCTGCACGTCAAATCGTAAATGTCAAACATGTTTGATATGATCAGGTCAGACCAGGCCGCACGTCAGTCATTGGGTGAGTTAAATCTGGACACTGCCATTCAAAGTTATTGCAATCTATTCCACACTTGTGAAGTAATTACTCCATAAAAAAATATGATTTCACGGGATGATTCAATTGTATCATTCTGCTTTTTGTTTCCACTTTGAATGCAATGCTTTGTTTTATTTCCTCACGGCACCAGGGTACGTCTTATTTCCTTATCTCATTCAACTCTTTATGTGATCCTCCTTCCACTTTCTGATTGTCTTTCTCCATTTACTCATCTTTCCGTCTGTCAGCATCTCCTGATCTGTCTTTCTCCTCTTATTCACTTCGTTAATCTCTCTTTTTCTGCCTTTAGCTAGATTTCATGCCTTTATTGTCTGTTGTCTAAAATCGTTTTCTTTGGAAACCGACTCAGCCTCCAGGGAAAGGACAAACTGACAGCCAAGGAGGAGGACAGGATGACGTGAGGGGGGACAACTGACAGGAGAAGAAGATGGAGAAATCGCCATTGACAGAAAGTGGGGGTGTGGAAAAAAAACAGGTGGCGTGACCAGGGAAATTGTGAAAATCGGTGACAGAAAGAGAGAATAGGGACAGGGAACAGCAAAAAAAGACAAAATTGGGTTTGGATTGGTCACCATAGTCCGCAAATCTGTTTGTGTCATCAATTATATTTGATGGGACAATACGCAACACACAGTTTAACACTTAAAGCCCACTGGCACTGACATCCACAGGGGTATATTTAGGTATGAAATGTTTGGAACAGTTGAATTATGCATACCCATAATTGATGGATCCAACTAGTGCCACTTCTTCTCCCTGAGTAATAGCTGCAGCCAGCAGAACTTTATCATTATAGGCTTAAATGCTACTCAGGGATTTGGAAAATAGTTTTAAAAATATGCCCTGTGGACATGCAATAGGAATACCTTGTTTCCTGTATGTGGGGGTGGTGTGTGATCCTTTTCAACAATCAATAAAGCACACACCTGTTCAAGTGTACCATTATGGTCTGCATTTTCATTAGGTTGAAGGTCTGAAAATTGAAGCAGCAGAGGTGGAGTTTTTCTGGTGTTTAGTCTCCACTTTGGGCAGAGGTCTATGATTGTGTAAAATATGTGTCTGGATTGGAAAATGAAGCTAATACAGAAGTGCCTTAAGCCTGCATTCTTTGTCATGGCCAGCATGGGGCGACACTGCTAGTTCCAAAAAAGTCAGATTGTAAGTAAACTCTTGAGAAAATGATCTAATTCTGGCGCTCCACAAAACCAGGATGGTGACATTCTTAATACCAAACCAGAGACTTCAAACTCCTAACTCCCTTGTGTCCAATACGACAGCTTGATCAGTGGCTTTCAGCTTCTTTGACACTCTACCTTAGCTTTTAGCATCAGTTTTGGTCGTGACGGGCTTTGTGGTCAAGTTAGCAATAATACAGACTGGTGTGGTTCAAAAATAAAGCTTGCTGACAAACAGTTCACTTGTTTTGACACATATGCTGTTAATGGTTTGGTTAGGTTTAAGGACTGGACTTTTATAGCTCTTTATACTACTGTGCTAAGTGGGTGCTACAAGAAGTAAAGAAGGGTATCTACAGTGTCAAACGTAGAAGTGTGAGGCCACTGACCAGGCTGCTGGATCTCATTGGTTGGGGGTGAAAAAGGGCTCATCTGTCAACAGGCCCCTAGATACCCATCACTTTTAAACTCTATACCTCAACTTTGTAACACTGTACACACCCTTTTACACCTGGCCCAAGATAACCTAGATGAAACGTAAGTGTCTCCATAGCCACAGAAGACGAACAGCTGTCAGTACAAACCGAGTTACATCTCCCTGTGACAGGTAAACTTAACTGAAGTTTATAAAATCTTCAAGTCTCGTGTGTTTACCTGTAAAGTCTATTAAATCCATCTTGAATTAAAATTTAGTATAGCCTACAGCCTGCCTGTGGGCAGTGAGCTGGCAAAACTAATTTTAGCTACCTAGTCTGTGTCGAAGCACTGTCCATCAAAAACTGTATCAGCCAGCCATCCTCTGGAGTTTAACGTGAAAATGTAAAATACACTTCAGGTTACAGTCAAGTGTGAAAAGCATGAGTGTTTTTCTTTCTTTAAGGTCATCCAACTCTAAATGGGAAAGCAGGTTTCCTAGTAATAGGACGCTGGAGAATAAACGTTGTACATTTTATACTGTTGATCTTTTCCACTCGATGAATATCTAAATCAAGTGCGTACTTAAATGCCTATTATGTGGAATGGGGTCATACAGTTGTTTTTTCATTAAAGGAACATCTTACCAGCGCTTCCTTCTGGCTTCCCTGTAACAAATCAGTACCATGATTTTGGTCTCCTGAGTACTCACAAAGAGCTTCTTATTCTTCTTCTTGCGAACACAGAATGTGATAAATTTCAGTGACAAGAGTTTATCTCCAAAACAGTTAGTGGAGAGGCTGAATAAGAACATGAATCATTAGTGGGATGAAGCAGTAGATCCTACGGCACAAGTTTTTTACAGCACTCTTCCTCTGGTAGTTTTAAATAATTAAAAAAAGTAACTCCATGCAATGTCATTATCCAAAACCAGACATTTGTTATGTTGTTTGAAGAACAGAACAAAGTGTGTAGAGGCAGAAAATCCCAGGAAAGAAATAGAAAAAGAACAGAGCAGAACAGAAAAACAGCACAAAAAAATAACAACACATGAAACATGACAAAACGAAGTAGAGCAGGATGGAAAGGATCAAAACTAACCAAAGCTGAGGAGAGCCGATCAGACAGAGGACAGAATATGAGCACAAGACCAGACCGGAATAAAAAGAGGAGAGGACAGAAGAGAGAGAGAGAAGGGCAGCCTGTTTTATTTGGTGCAGAGCTGGAGGGGAAATCACACCAGGGAATTCTTGTCAATAACAACTCTAAGTGAGTGTGTGTTTCTGGATCTCTGCACGTGTGTGTGTGTGTGTGTAACCATTTTAAAGATGATTTACTGTGCAAGTGGCCTTGGTGAGGAATTAAATAATCCTTACTACACAATAAATATGTGAATGCACCTGTGTATGTGCTTCCAGATCTGTGTTTGGGCTTTTGTGTGTGTGTGTGTGTGTGTGTGTGTGTGTGTGTGTGTGTGTGTGTGTGTGTGTGTGTGTGTGTGTGCATGCGTGTGTGGGTGTGGGTGTGTGTGTTTGAGAGAGAGAGAGAGAGAGAGAGAGAGATGCACTTGGTGTATCTCTGTCCTAGAAAGTGCCAGAGAACTACTTTCTCAGCACAGAAAATATGAGGCTAGCGCTGCAAACACACACACACACACACACACACACTCACACAGATACACTGCATGGGTCGTAAAAGTGCCGACATTAGTCTTTTTGGTGGCATCTTTATGGATCAGATAAACAGCATTGTTGTTCAAAGTAAACATCAGGACCACAGCACCTATAAGAACACTGCACTCTTTCTATCTGCACTGAGATCTTAACAGTTTATTACCGAGCTCATCTGAATGTGTGACATCAGCTCGTGCCAGCACAGGAATCATGGCTCTCTGAAATTGGTATGAGCAGATTACAACCATGGCAGTTGTAGAGCAAAACAAATCCCATGAACTGAAATGTTGCAAAGGTGCCGATCCAGGGGCTTTCACAAGGTATCATAAAGTAAGGCAATTCCATCACATCCCTTTTTATGTTTTTTTGTTTGTCTGTTCTGGGAAGAGCGTGGTAGGAACAGCAGCAGCCATCGTTAAACACGTCTGAGAGTCATTTGTTAAAGAATTTCAAAAAATGTCAAACTTTCAAGAGTTTCTAACGGCAAGTGCAATTAGGAAACTGAGGGTTGACCATGCATTCTGTCTGGCAGCAAACTTAAAGAGAAAGCATTATTATACTCGTACACTGACCCTATTGAAATTAACTGGAAAAAGTAGACTATTAGAGAGACCCTAACCCTTCAAATCACTAATAATGAAAGTAACGAAAGTTCAAATTTCCTGGAGATTTAATTACAAAGCTCTCTAGATCAGAGGCCATCATCTAGAAAGAGGAACCAATATCAGCAGTCTGGAAAGTCTAAATCAAAAACTTGGACGTTGAAATAGGGGATGCTTCTCCACCCTCAAGTGACTCCGGCCATTGCTCTGGAGAATATGCTGCTCTAACTCTTAACGTTTCAGATTTTTCAGCATTAGTAGGATAAGAAGATGTTTAGTAATTAGACCGTTACAGCGGCCACAACTCAAGGTTTGACATTGCTGCAACAGTTTATTGCACAGGAACAGGAATTTACTGCAGCATTAAACGAAGAAATAAAGTCTGAGCAACAGTAAACAAAACTAGTGCCCTGCTATCAATATCACATATAAACCGACAGTAGACGAATGCTTGCTATAGAATCTTTCCACGGCAGACATTTTGACTTGTCTAAGCAGGAAATAAAAATAATGTTAACGATGGAGTCATTACATTAAGTGTCCCGGTAAGCCACATCAGTGAGTGAGCTTGCACATTACCAGAGCCGTAGCACGTAGCTCACCTTTATAATGTTATAAATTCCACCTGTGCTTTTCCTACTTTGACAGATTAAAAATGTCTGCGGTGAAGAAGGTCAATAATGTGTTAATGAGAACATAAAGTAAAGAGTAAAAAACTGTTGGTTGTTCTACATATTACTTTTTTTTTGTTTGTTTCTTGCACAACTTATATCCCACAGGCCCACCTGAAGTTGTATTTCTGGCTCTTTCTTGCTGCTTCCTCGGCTCTGGTCGGCAGTCTATGGGATGAAGAGGCCCACCGCATCAGGTCTGCCCTCTCAAAGCACAGCTCAGGGACCTCCTCTCTTCTTTGGCTTTTATAATGAGTTGTTTTATTGTTTTTTACCCATTGATTTTATATTGATCTCTATTTGGGTATATGCATGATTTTTATTGTCTGCTCTGTTGGTCTTGTTTAGTTTTGCCTATGTTTGTAAAGGACTTCGATCAGCTCACTGACTTGACTTAGCACCACTTTAAAAGCCTTAACTCATAATCCTGCATCGGAGATTTGAAAGTTACTTTACATCGGAGAGATCAGTGTAGGACTAACAATATTAACTTTATTTAATTTATGATGGCAGTTAAACTCTTAAATCTATCTAAATCTAAAATCCATGCAAGTGAAACTGTTGGGATGACTCGAGCAGGGTGGTGGATAATAGAAAGGCCTTATCGCTGTGGTGATCGGGGACCAGGTGGGTTGTGCAGCACTCAGCCTGAAAGACAGAACGACAGACTCAACAGTGACATTTAAAGTTCAACATCTGCCAGCCGATTGGTTTTCTGAATGCGAGGAGAAAGCTGATTTGTAAGATATGGTGGTGACACCTGGAATTCGTGAATGTGAAGCTTTTTTGCTTTGCTGGTTTGGGGAAACAGACATGTGGGTGACATTGTAAATTATGTTTGATGGCAATGAAATGTGAAAATAATGTGTCAGAACATCAAGTGGTAAAAAAGAAAAAATGTGAGATTATTTTCCTTTTTGAAAATGATGAACTGAATTTGCTGTTTGAAAAGCATTGTATTGGTTTCAACGCCGATGTTGTATAATTTACAGCAACAGAAACGTTGCATTGCCCTTTCACAGCTCAAACAGAGTTAAATCAAATCAAATCAAATCAATTTTATTTATATAGCCCAAAATCACAATCACATTGCCTCAGTGGGCTTTACAATCTGTACAGTGAACAACATCCTCTGTCCTTAGACCCTTGATTCAAGTGAGGAAAAACTTCACATGTTGATGGAAAAAAAGCCTTTTAACAGGGTAAAAAAAACAATGGAAGAAACCTCAGGAAGAGCCACAGAGGAGGGATCCCTCTTCCAGTTGTTTCTTAAAGGGCAATTTGGCTTTTCAAAGGTGGACACTGGAAGACCTAAAAAAGAATGTTGACGAAGTATCAGTGCCCCCACAATCCACCAGTCAGCCATTATCTCTGGTAACACCAAAAAGATTTGGTTAATATGTTTACTAGGTGATGAAATTATCCCCTGTCATGCCATACCTGGACACTAGGTGCCAGTAACGAGTTCCTGCCCCTGTTAATCGCCTCTTCTTTGAGAGAGCTGCCATCTGCCTGCACAGCTGTTCTTAATCTACTCATTGGTTACTCTGCATATATAGAAGCACTTTTCCTGTGGCTGCACTCCATTTTGCTGTGCAAGTGTGCAGCATGTTTCAAGGGCGGGGAAACCTCCTTACACAGACTCCAGGCTTAAGATGAGCAGGCAAGTGTGACGTCAAATCAGCTCATGATCGAACAGCGGCAGGTGGTGGAGGTGCCTCCTGCTGGGGATTGGTGCTTGCAAGAAACAGTGTGATATCAGGTGAGTGATCAGCGTTCGGTCACCCTTTCTTCGAAAAGTCAGCATAATAAACAGAGAGAAAATTTGGTTCCAGGAACGAGGAACCCTGGGAAGTAGCTTATTTTTCTAGATAAGGAAATCAAAGTCTCCGCTAGAGGCTCAAATCAGCAGTACCGCAACTACAGCCCTGATAGTACTGTCCAGACTGTCCTCCCAGGATCTATGAAACTATTTCAACAAGGTAAAAGACAGCTATTTATATTTTAGTGACAAATCTATCAAGAAGCTATAGTATTCCTAACAGGACCTTTTGGGGAAATAAAGTGGAGTCTCTAGTGACAAAGTCCATGAAGTGACGAGATCGGGGTGGATGCATGGGTCACCAAAATGTTGGACTCTAACAGTCCATTTCCTGTCAGTATTGCTTGATGACTATGATCCTTCCTGCAACCTGTTACAATGGTTATGGTTTGGTTTCAGAGTGCACAGACATACCGTGTCTTCCTGCAGATTGGGATGTTGGATCAGAAG
The DNA here is from genome assembly GCF_900880675.1 of Sparus aurata. NCBI lineage: Eukaryota > Metazoa > Chordata > Actinopteri > Spariformes > Sparidae > Sparus > Sparus aurata. The sequence continues at coordinate 18,000,895 of NC_044188.1, read as the reverse complement.
AAGCGTTGTGTCACTCTAGATGGCATGGTCAAACTAAGTGTTTTGTTATTTTGTTTGTAGGACCTTTTGCTGTGGGTCATTGGAAAGTTACTCAATTTAGACCTTAGTTCTTACTGTCAAAAGTTTCCAAGATTCAAGATTAATTTAATTTCTGACTAAAATATAATTTAATGGATAGATGAATACTGTAACGATGCACGTATCGAAACTGAAATTGCGACACTCAGATCCATTAACCTGTCTCGCAGTGTGAGAAGGCAGAATCACGACACAAACTTCCAGTCCAGATCCAGCCCTATGAGCTATAAGTAGCCCCTTTCACACAGAGATGCTGCATTAACACCACAGCAGTGGTTCACCAATTCTCCGCCGTTGGTCGTTCACACAGAGTGAAGCACTGCTGGAGTAAAGACGAACCGCTGTGTAATCCACACAGAAAGCCGGCGCTGCGGCTCCTAAAGAGACATGATGGTACACGTCATGATGATGACGTCAGTGTGTTTTTAAGGTGTTTCCCAGATGTCCTGTCAATCTAAACATGCGGGTAAGTTATAATCATATGGATGCTGTTTTAATGTGTCGTGATTGAGATCCTGACCCACCAAACATCCTGGAAAGTGACAAAGTTACGCTCTTCACTCCAAATTACATAATTACATGATCGCCATCAGCAAACAGGTCGCTGTCTGGCTCACTCGCAGGGACGGAAGCTGTTTTCTGGGGGAAAGTTCACTGAAGTCTCGGTCCAGAGGGCTGACCGTCTCGGAGATTTTTTTTCCATCACAATCACTCAGTGAGTTAAAGTTTTTTTCCGGTGACAGACGCTGTTTTTTCAGGCAGAAATGTGACGATGTGAATGTAGGACAGGTGGGAGGACTGACGCTTCTCCACGTACAGCTGCTGTATTTTTTTTTGCCAAAGACAGCTACAGTTACTATGTTACATTCATTTGGTTCTGTAACGTTGCTTTGTGGGACATTTCTCTTTATTTATTTGAGTGAGGGACCATCAGATAGACACGCCCTCCATACGGGCATCTATTCACACTGGTTCAGTTTGCCAATACTGCATTACAGCCCTATTACTAAGTCATAAAAATAAAACAAGGGTTTGAAATCATACATTTGGTGAGTATGAACCCTTCACTGTGGGAAAAAAATGGAATCAGTTGAAATGTGTGTATCAGTAAAAATAATCATATCTGCCAAAGAGGTTATGTTTTCCCTCATGTCCGTTTGTCGGCTGATTTTTCAGCAGGATTACTACTGAATGGACTTCTACTCCCCTAGTGACATGTTTGTGACGTTCTCTGGAAATGTGCATGGATCTTTTTTTGATACAAAACTTGTATCTAGGTGACTGGTAGCTGAGAATGAGTACAAGGGGACTGTTGGCCCTTGGCAGAGGTATGTGCTCTACTGAGTGCCATTCTGGTTATTGTATTAATTTAGCTAGAACAGGCTGAATAGAACAGTAGTCTCCTACGCAATCATAGTATTCTCAGTGATATGTTGGATGACAGTATTATTTTTTCTTTTTAATAGATAAAAAGAAATTACCTACATCTTCATTAAAGTCCATGGGCAAGTGTTTTCCCATGCTTCTCCATAAGTAATGTCCACTGATGAGTAGGTCAGGTTGACACAAGAATACAACAGACGGACTCTGGGGCCTCCCATGGAGCTAAAAAGACACTGAAACCAGCATCCTGATGTGTGTGAGTACTAGAAACGGCTGATGACATATCAAGATAATGTCACTGTCCCATTTTCAGCACTGATGAGCGTCAACACACTGGTTTTTGTCATTCTCTCCTTGGAGTGGCACATCCCAACTTCCATGCCTGGACTTGTTCTTCTCTCTGCACAGTATAGAACATCCTTTGTGTGCTAGAGGTGGCACATGCTGCAACAGGATGCGAAACAGCCAGGGGCTATACAAAAACTTGAACAAGCACAAACCCCACCTGCACTGAGGTCAGTCTTCATTTTCATCTTAGTTGCATCTAAAAAATGGTGTAGCAACAAACTATGTGGGGGTATTAAGTATGGATGCACTGTAATATTAGCAAGTCATCTCAGCCTATAAAGGCTTTTGAGGAGACACATTATGCTTTTTCTTTATTTTCTTCAGTGCTTTATATAGTTTCTTGCGCACGTAAAAGGTCTTGAAAGTGAGAAAGGCCAAAGTCTGGTCAAGACCAACTAATGCTCCTCTCTCCCATAGAAATGCTGCTCCTGAAACGCCTCGTCAGTTGTTCTGCCTCTAGTGGGGGGGCACATTGGGGGAGCACAGTGCCCCATCAATGAAATTTTTACATAAGGACATGTAAACCAGGCTGTAATTCTACAACAACCCAAAATAAACTTCTGAACCTTGAATATTATTGTAAACATGACTTTAAAATTAATGCTTGGTTAGAAATGAACACTTTTGCATGAACAGTAGACAATTTTTATATTCATATAAATATATGAATATATAAAAGTTGTCCACTGATCAGATCAGATATTTGCCAAAATCCAATACTGTTCATACCTAGTATGATTTATACAATCAAAAAAGAAATGTGAAAAACAAGGGCAAATTCAGAAGAGGTGGTGCAGGCACTCAGATGGGTTTAGTGGGAAAATAAATTAAAATGAGATCGGGGGAAAAGGAGGAGGTGGAAAAACATAAAGACAAAAGCAATGTCAAGAACTAGGGAGAAAAAAGATCAATGGGAGGTTAAAAATGGAGGCAGAGGGAAGAGGAAATTACGATGACCTTATTTTCCAGCAGCATGACTCAATTAACCAGGGTCTGATAACCTGACTTGCACATTGATTATTATGCATGTCAGCGTGTATCTACATAAGTATGTTTGCATGGCGTGTATTCCTGAATGCGAGGCATGATGAAGTGTTTTGATACCCGCAGTTACTATGGTTATCAAGTTGTTCGGTGTTTAATCTTCTTGAAGTCTTAAATGCTCGTTCCATGTAATTTTATTTATTTATTTTTATTGGGGGGGGGGGGGGGGGGGGGGTGTTGTCGCCAAGCTGACAGAACAAAGAACGAAGCACTTGTGGCGAAAGACTGCTGTGTGAGACGGGATAGCTGAGCCCAAGCCAGGCTTTTATTGAGCGTTCAAATTCTCGCATCCCGCAGACAGGAACCACAACAAACAGTACAGGGATTATACACCCTTCTAAAACTCTCCCTCTCTGCCTTTTATGTCTCTCTGTCTTTTCAGTTTTTCTTTCTCTGGCATGGCATCCTTCTTCCTTTCACCCCTCGCTTTCTTCTTCTGTTGCAATTCCTCTCTGTCTCCCTCTGATTTAATAAAAGTGGCAGAATAAAGGGTTTACACTCAAAAGAAAAATCACTCAGGGAGCCAGGAAGATAGAAATGGCCTGTCTTAATCACCGCATGCACGCATGAAAAACGCGAACTCTATATATCATTATCACGAGGTTCCAGGCAGCAGATAATCCGGTAACAGTTGACATTTAGCGGCCCGTTGTTCACAGACAAAATTCAGCAGAAGCCCTGATTAACACTGGGCATTAACACGTTTTTTATGAAGACGAGATTAACACCAACTAGCAGGAAACACATCGCGGCAACAACACAGGGCACTGCACCCCAAAACAATAGTGCCATTGTTTGTTTGCTTTACCATTAGTTTGACGGTCTTTTTTACTTTGTGTGTTAGAGACAAAGACGGAGTCGTCAAAGAAAAGTGTTAATAAATCTAAACAGATTAAATCATTGCTCATAAACCAACGTGCTGAGTGTACATTCATATCTACAGGTGGCTCACAGAGATTCAGAATTAATTTAGTAGCATTAGCACCTTGAGCTATATCATCATATACTGTAGATAAGAGCAGCCCGTCATGCCCCCGAGGCTTTGAGGGTGAAAACAGTGAATGGCGAATGCTGGTAAATGCAAATTTTGAGGTCTTTGCCAATTTAGTTGCATACAATAATAATAGCTTCTATGTTTATAACTATTAGGAGCTGTAACCCTATGGTAATGAGGCTAACGATAATGTTATATAATCATGTTAAAGAAAGTGGGTTGGCAAGTGCTTTCATTCTGTCTCCATCTACCTTATTGAATGTCCAGGTCATGTATTTATGTCATCTGTTATTTGTTCTGCCGTTTAGACACTTTTTTTTGCGGTTTCGGTATTCGCTGTGGTAAAGCAAACCCTTTACTGGGAGCTGAGAGAAGTGGAAAACAGGTCGGTTTTAAATCCACTTCCGACATTATTTAATGCTGTTGATAAGCTTCATTATTAAGCTCAACTTTCATGACTAATGTGAAAATTCTCCTCCGTCTCTTTTCTGATTTGCTTCGATCTATAGGCCCAGTCGGCAGACATGTCATTTCCTGTGAGAACATCCTTACCTCAGGGATTTTTTATTGATGACCTGAAAAGGAGCCGTGGTCGTTGTGATGACAGGAAAGTGACGTAAGACTGCTCTCATCTATATGAGGATTAAAATGGCAACCAGACAGCTGTGTTATATCAAGAATTGCATCATCTCACTGGTATTAAACACAAAGTCGAAATCGAGTAGATGGAGAATTAATAGGAAACATGTCTTGTCAGGGCCCTCTGCTGCATGCTGTCTCCGATCTCTCACAGTTCTATTGTGGCTGTTGAATTCAAGCAAAAAATGTCCCAAAATATTTTAAAGGAAGAACTCCAGAAGAAATGTGAAGTTATTCTGCCTGTCTTATTTTGGTGTGCATTTTTTAATCCTGTGTGAAATCTGCATATAGATGACTTTTAATGTCTTAAAGGCTGTTTGTGATTGGTCAGATTAACATAAATTCACAAAATATTTCGCAGAATGTGTTAATTCCTTTTATTTTCAGTCATTGAAATCTGCGGTCCTCACACAGCAACAGGCACAGTATACACGTTGAATTTGCAGTCTCTATACTGCAACCACTCTGTGTAATTTAAACATGGCTGGCCCAGCTGTGAGTGCCAGCATTAATTATTTGTATCTTTCAATATGTCACCAAATAAGCACTTGCTGTGCGTTGCTACATATGATGAGCTGTTCTTAAAGAAAAGAATAACTGACATTTTCACTTATGTTGCAGAAATGGTTGCTAGACATGCTAGAAGGGGAAGATGGTGGGGGGAAGACTGCAACACTGGACATTGTTAATCTTTTTGTTTTAATTCACCTACAGCCTTACAGGTGCACACACTCTTCAACTGGTACTGGAGTACGAAAGCACATCCAGAGAGCTTCATTCCAAACGGCTCACAACGGGGTTCTACTGTGGCTGGATGAGACTAAATCTCAGACCGGCACTTACTCATTGGCACCAGTTTTCGCTAAATTAAAGGCCCAAGACCGACACTGTACCTTCCTGAAGTTGGACTTATGTTGCCGCACTTGGTTGATGTTTGGCTGATTGGTAAAGTTGTTAACATACTAGTCTTTTTTTTATGCAATCATGACTAAATGCATGTGTACAGTTGTCCATATTTAAGACGGTGGTGGAGGCTATGATTGAATTGCAATCTGAAAATGAATGGGCGCCAAATCAGAAGAAATAAAAAGTAGTAGTAGTAGTAGAGCGAAGCAGCAGAATACGATCATAATTCTGATTATGGTATGAGTTAGCTGCAGTGGACTAGACAATGATAGAAAACCACTGCAATGTTTGGAACACACTCTTTATAATTGGTTTCAGCCTGTCAAAACTCCCCCTTCAGTTCATTCGCCGTTAATTCCAGAAGTGGAATTTCTTCGAGATCCCAGAAATCCGGCCTGATGGAGTGTGTGTGTCTGCCGGCATGTCGGCGCACCCGTGTGTCGATGCAACAGCTCGAGGGCGCATTTATCTGGCAAAGGAAATGGATGAGTCAAGTGAACTAATTACAAAGCTGTAATGTACTCATCAATATTTAGGGGTAATCACAGACTTAACAGGTACTGATTAGGCCTGAGAAGAAAAGAGAAAGAGAAACACGGACCCTCTATTCATCCACAGTGTTTCAGACAGGTCGGTATAAATATATGGCTGTGAGGGAGCATATATAGAGGGCTTTAAAGCAGCTTCTCTAGGACTCTAGAAGTATAAGTGCACTGACACCAGGCTAAAAATGAGATAAAGTCAATTTGTCAACACACAAAAAAAAATTTGATTGAACAAAGTGTCCTCACAACGACTGCTCATGTCTTTCTTTCAATCTCCCTCTTCGATTTGCTCTCATGTCCCACTTCTCCGGCCTCTATTCCTCCACATGTGATTCACTGTCTCACGCTCTCCTCCCCTCCGCAATCAGCTCTATATTTTCCCTTCGCCTCGATGCCATGAAAAGGAACATCGACACAAAGCCTCACTCTGCGCTCAAAAAAATCCCCCGAGAGAGGCGCGGAGGAAACAGTTGGAACGTTTAAAAAAAAAAGAAAAGAAAAGAACAGAACAGAAAGAAATAACCAAGGAGACGGAGAGCAACGGAATCACGTGTGTAATTACCCTGTCGTTTTCTCTGACAGACATTCAAATCAAGATTGAGAGAGGAAGCGAGAGGGATTGAGTCGAAGAGAGAGAGCCACTGCTGTCCTCGAACCTCGAACGTCCTGTGTTCAGCAACTGCTAACATCACTATGGGGTCTTCCGTGCCGATTAGTCCCACGCAACCTGGCACGAGAGGTATATGCAGATACTCCCACGCAGGCTCCCGGGAAAGCAAGCAAGCAAGCATGCGACCCACGCTCGGTTGTACACACACCCTTTTTTTACGGTCGTTTGCACCCACACCTGCATACATACACGCGAACGCTCCCACGCACGGTAGTCCTCGTGTTTGTCACTGCACAAGTCCTACAGGGAAAAAAAAAGGGGGAAAAGGGGGAATGAAATAAAGAGCAATGGAGAAATGCAAATTTGCAAACAACTACAGACAGATGGAGGAGTGAGATTGGGGAGGAGGAAATCTTGAAAAGGATGTATTTTAATGAAATAGAAATTGTTTTTCTTATACTAGACGAGGGAGGATTCCCATCAATCCTGATTGCAATATATCCTCACGATTCATCTTTCTCCCGTTAATTCTGATGATCCGTCTCATTTTGCACCGAGGTTTATTACAGGAAATTGATTTTGTTCCCTGTCTGTCATGCCAAGTCCTGAAGACTATGCTTTCTGTGACACGTCCTCCCAGGTCTTGATTCAGAACCCTGCACAATTTGTTCACGAGCTTGTCCTTATTGTCCCTGGTGGAAATTTTGATGCGGTGTTATTAAAGTCCTACATATGTTTCTTAAGGGTATGTGTGGGTTTGATGGATTCAATTTCATTCTAATGTCCCTTCAAGTTCTGCAGTTTTCTTAGGCAATATTTTAAAGACACGCTGAGAGGAGGGCATAGCAGCTGTTTTGCATATGTTTGTGCGAGACAAATGATAAGTATTAAAGGAATAATTTGACAAAATTGGAAAAAATATACTTGCTTGGTGTCTCGCCGAGAGCTAAATGAGAAGCACTCTTGCTGTACAGTAAATATGATCGGAGATGGTTAGCTTTAAGCACAAAGTCTGGATACAGAATCCATCTTTTTTGTTTGTTTGATATGTAGAAAAAACCTACAACTCATGGCAAGCTGCAGGAAGTAATCCTACTGAGATTAGGAACTCAAATTTCACTCCTTGTTTTTTTAGTCGCAGTTTAACAATCAAGATCTAAAAAGTTTTTTTGTGAGCTGGTAAGTACATTTTTCATCTTTTGGACAGAGCCTGGTTCACTTGATAGCTAGTTTCTCCCTTTTTTTCGGGTTGGGATGCAAAGCTAAGCTAACTGGCTAATAACAGTGGCCTTAATGTACAGATATGAGAGTAGGATCAATCGTCTATACTCTGGGCAAGATAGCTAATCACCATGTTTCTGAAAATCCAGGAATAATTGAATTTGCTTGAACAACTTGAAAATCAGTGTTTCAAGGACATTTAGCCACTGCTGTTTGTATTATCTTGTTACTACACAGCCCAGTTTTAATGTCTAATATTTGCCAAGTTGTTCCGCAAAAACTAATTTTTGGAGGCATGGAAGTCATCTACAGTATTTCCCTCGCGCTTCACTAAACATTCATGTCTATAATTTTAAATTTGTCTAGTTTGTCCAATCATTCTGCTGTCTGACATTTGATATCTTTGATATCAGATGTTAGCCTTATTGCCTCTAGCAGGGTGGCTCGTGTCATGGGTGGTACGGTTGGATACACTTTTGTTTCAATTTACAGACCATCGAAATGGTGTCAGGCTTAGTAACAATACCAAGTAGGTATATTTTTCATACTATACATATTTTTTATACTTTATAGAGAAAAAGGACACTAATCAGAAATGACACAGAACCATCAAACTACTCGTGGTCTGTGGTCATCATCATTCTCTGCTAATGGACAACCAACGCGTCATACTTGCCCAAACCTTCATCTTTAAATTCAAGCTAGGATTAACCGCTTCCTTCATGTCCAGTTGTTTGGACTATATTTATATTCTCGGGTGTTTTATTGTTTTCTGTGGTATTTATAGAAGGATATTATGTGCACCTTTACAGTTGCCCCCGTACCGTATGGTGTTACAGTGTGGAAGCAGACTTCTCTTGTTTGAATCCATATTGTGACTCTAATGTTACTTGTAGAAATATTTTATGACTGTCAACAAGTAGGATACAGACACAAGTTAACTACAAAAAAGTTACATCAAAATATCTCGAGGGGCTTTTACATCACTAGCAAAAAATTACCTCTGCCTCCTGTCTCCCCTTCTCTATTTTCACCTTTTGTAGGAGTGTCTTGAGTGGATGTCTGCTTTGGGAAAGGTATTGACCTTCAATGCATGCCAGACACACAATTCGCATTCCCAGTTGTTAACAGGTTGCTCCCTCTGTGGTCTCACGAAACAAGGTCACTCCCTGCGTCTTGGGCAGCCCAGCTCCCTCCACAGGCAACCATGCTATCAAGGTTATTAAATGGACCATCTGTCACTGCACACATAACCACACACATGCCAGCACACAAACACACACACACACGAGCATGCACCATATGCATGCAGGCATGTTCATGGAGACACGTGTGCACATACTAAACATGGATGCACATTCGGGTCTTTAGGGTTCAGTGCCTGTGTATGCTGTGCAAGTGCACACAGACACAAGGTTTAAGTACGGCACACTCAGGCCAAGTACGACATCGCCTTTCGGTCAGCACACAAGCGCACACACAAGCATATCAATGCAATGTGTCGGATTAGCTTTAGTTTGCCGCGATTGAAAATGAGCATGATGGACAGAGAGTACTTAACAATAATGTACAAATGATAAATGAGAGTGTAGGACTTGAACACTAAATGCAGGATCAGGGGATTCCTGCTGTCAGCTAACAGGCTGTAGCATCCAAAACTAGCATGCTACCCTCCCTCATCAATGCACATTACTTACTGCTCATATAAATTTTCACACTGCTTGTGAAAAAGGAATTACAAACTCTTTAATTAAACTCCGATGGTGGAAGTTAATAAAAGGAGAAATATGTTGGATCCATCATTCATTTTGAGTCGGAACTTTGATATCCCCACGTTCCCTGATAAATCTACAAATTACATGAGTAATTAAATCATCCACAGAAGGAGTCGTCCTCCCGCACCTCATATCTGTAAATAAATGAATGCAATCATTTTGAATTTACCTGCCACTGTGACAATTACAACACTCAAATCCCTGTGGCTAAATTCATTCGAGAGTTAAAATTAACTGTCATTCGGTTCCCCCCTTTCCTCCTTTTCATCCGCTTCAAGACAAATAAGGCCCTATATCCACTGTGACAGATAATCTTGGCAAAATAAGATGATTGCACTGCTCTTTAAATCTCATATTAAATTTAACCTTGACATTTAAATTTGCATGACAATTCCCGCTGATAAAGAGAGGGTTAAAGCCGTATGCTCCTATTATGCTTAGTGTCACGAAGAGCATGTAGGTACTGTACCACAGAGCAATAATGGTCGGATGTTCTATTTCTAGATGACATTTAGCTTAGCTTAATCGCACTTAAGCAGGATACACAGGGCTGTTGTGATATCTAAGGGAGTGTGCACATTGATCCAAACCAACGAGGAGAGGTGCTGAGCTGAGAGGGAGCATCGAGAGTCGTAGTAGTTACATGTTCGTGGGAAAAAAAAACGTTGAAATGGCCGGAGTCCTACAGCATGTTCCCTTCATACTGTGCTACCTGAGCTAGTGGTAGCAACGTTGACATTAGCTGACATTAGTAACGTTTACGTGAGCCAGCAAACATTAGTGACATTAATTGTGGCTAATGTTGGCAGTCTTAGTGCGTTAGTCGCATTTATTGCCACTAGCGTTAGCAACATTAGCTAGTGCAGCAAACTGGTGACCACTTGAGGGGGCAGATGATACAAACAGCAGCGGTGATAAGACGTAAACGCAGTGGAAGGGTTAATATAAAGAGGAATTAATACAAAAGTAAATAAATACACATAACTAAATATGTTCACCTTATTCCACACCAAGCTTTACCTCTCGCTACGCTTTTATTATGATTGATTATTTAATGAACATCGTTGTGACATCTCATTTCATATGATGCACATTTGTGGATGAGTGATGGAGACCAAGATGGAAAAGAAAGAGCTTGTACGGCGAAAACTGCATGATCTGTTGATGAGTTTTCATGCTTGATCAGGAAGCTGTCTGGATCCTGCTTGAGGACCGCTGGAGTGCAAAGCATCTAGTTCTGCCAGCCTTGAATCTCTGCCTTGTGAGTTTCTCTCTCTCTGCCGCAGCAGCTCTCCACCTACAGTGATAGTGGCAGCGGATTGTTTGTTCCGTGCTGTTTCCCACTTCTTCATGCACTGTGATCATCCTGAAGAGGCCAGACAAGCTGCTTAGATCCCGAAAGTTGAATCTGACTCTCAGCAGAAGACGCTGCCGTGAGTGGCGGGCCAAAGAAATCTATTGCAAAGAATAAATAAGGGGTGTCGAGATGTTTATTACTTTGAGTCGCTCTTAAATGGCTGTGCAGATGGCATGCTTCATGTCCTTCACCATCCCCAGGTTGTTCCTCGAGGCATGGAAGGCAATAGATATTTTTTTGTTCATGCAATGTTGCTTCAATGTAGCAGGGGTATAAATCCTGAGCCAGTCAGAGATCTTAGCCAATTCGTTCTCAAGCTTTTTGGAGTCTATTTAACTGAATTCCCCCCACCCACCAAACTGATTCAGTTTGCTTTTTTGTAGAGTACATCCTGTGTGCCAGAATGAATACAAACGCTGTGCACTTCTGTGACACAACATTCAGAGAGCAGTTTGGATTAAACCAATCAAAGTATTTTGGAGGTCTGGCAGGGTGTGGACAGATCGCAAAAACAGAACATGGCTGAGGCGCACTTCAGAAAGATGTTGCCCTGCTTTCTTTATCAACACACAATTAGTAGTAACGGTTACAAATAACGTAATCTGAATGACGCAATCAGATCACAAAATATATGAAGTGTGATTTGCCTTTGCATTCCTTTCTGCTAAAATACAGGATTTCTAAACGTTTTTGTATATTGGTGAGGGGGAGAGCTCGGAGATAACTTTTTAACTTGCTGAACTTGACTCCACTCCTGTTTATCAACCTGACTGCAGCAGTTGACCTCTGGAGCTGGAGGGGAAATGTGCCTTACTTCATGAAGACATTACAGAGACACCCTTATTTTGTGCTGTTGCCCGTTAACGTTATCTTATATATTGCATCTTATACATTACAATCTTGCTAATTGGGACGGATAAACACTGCATGAGTGACACGGATAATAATGATAAAGATCCTGCAGTGAAACAAACTTCCGTGGTGGTGAATACACTATCAAACAACCACGACTGCTGCAAATCTACCTGTTTCACAGACGAGGCAATGGCTTGTCAAAGTTCGGTCCTGTTCACTGACTTCCCTATCCCTTGAAGTAGCAACAGGGGACCTAATGCAATGTTGCCTTGAGTAAACTTGGATTTCTCTGGGTTTAACATTGTTGGATACATTCGCGCTCAGGTAAGTACCAAGACATTCCTACCTATTATGTCTTTAATCTTCGGAATCTGTTTTAGTCTTCATCAGTTTGGATGACACAGGAAGCCGACGGGCCCACTTGAAAGCAGAGATTGTGTGGCTTGTTTCAGCTTCCAGAGAATCATCGAATCAGCTGTATTTTCATCCCGCATCAACCGCACGTGTTGTCAGCATGCTTTTTTTTTAATGTGACAAAAACTCAACACACAAGAAAACTACTGTTTTCCTGATGCACCAATCTTTGGAAAATCGCATCAAGCAGAACACCTTGCGTTGCCTCCTTGTCTTCCAGGAGGAGTTAAACCTGCTGGACCAAACTCCAAGCCACCAACCGCTGCATCCACTTTGCAAATCTTCGGGTGCTTTTCCAGTTGCAAATTAAGCCCAGAGCAGCGGATTTTGGGGAAGAAGGCTTTCAAACTCAACCTGGAACAAACGCTCTCAAGTTGGTCTCCCGCTAAGATTTCCTATGACTGTTGGATATTTTTATCAGGTCAACACTCAGGTTGAGAACTCGTGTACAGATTCGGGAAATGAGATTTGTAGCTCAAAGTTGACGTGTTGCTTTATATTCGGGGTGTTTTTCCCCCTAACTTTGAAACTCTTCTCTTAAGTGCTCTAAATCTCGACCTCTCCGCGACCCCGAGAGAACATCACGTCCATCGCCACAAATAAGCCCAAAACCTTGCGATGACTTCCTGCTGACATGCTCATCTCCCTTTTTCCTTTTTCCTCTCCACGGACTCCAGCATGCATCGCCTTGCTGAACCGCTTTTGCTTTTGCTTGACCTGAAGTCTCTTATTTCTCGAACGCTGCCCAGCCAGCGAGAAAGGCAGAAAGCTGGTAGTGACAACAGTTCAGCATAGTCAGCTCAGGCATTAGCGGTAAATGGCTTTTCCAAAGGCGATCAGAAACCGTTTGGCTAATTAAGTGCTATCATGACTGTGGTTACCTAGTCATTCTGTCTACCCTGCTTCCCCCGCCATCTGACTCTGGATGTATTAATACCAGTGGTAGAAACTCTCTGCTTCTTTATACCTCTACTCCACCACGATTCAGAGAGAGACATTGTGCTTTTTACACCACTGCATTCATCTGACAGCTTCAGTCACATGATACTTTGCAAATTATGATTTTTACATAAAAGTAATGCCTGAAATAAAACGCATGCAAGACTGAACCACTGGATTCACTCTACCGTAGTGTCTTGGTGTTCAGTGTGAGGTGGAACTTTGTTTGTCTGTGTTTTCTGACCTAATTATCATCTTTTGACTCCTAAGAAAGATCTTGTGACCCCTCGGCAGTGGTTGAAGGTCTAGGCTCCACTGCAAGCAGCTGAAAACAACAGAATTTTGCTTGTGGCAAGACATGACAAGTGGATTTTAAATTATGGAAATCAACTTCCCTTGCTTGATTTTTTTTTTGTTGTATTACCAGTTTTTCTTAAGTTTTGTTTCAAATTGCAAATGAGGCGTTTAAATATCTGCTCATTTGCATGAAATTTCAGAACAGAAATATGAACTAAAGTGAGACCTAAATTAGTATTTCGGGTGTTGCCGTTCCCTTAATCTGAACGTATAGTCATGGAAACGAAATGGCCCAAAATCTCAAAACTGGCAGAAAATTGTTATTTTTTTTTATGCCTAAACAAACTAAATAAACAAACTCTCTTCGTTTTCATAACTGAATAAACAAACTGACCCTAAAAGGACAATGCAATTTTGTATTGTTTTACTTTGTTTATATTTGGCTGACCCTGCCACCTTTCCTGCTTCAAAAAGCATTCTGGGGACATTATTTTCCTCTTGTTCATTTGGATAGGTCAAGTTTCTATTATTACCTCATTAGTATGGTAAAAAAAAATATTTCTAGTAAACTACAAAATGCTCCTATGTAAATCTTATCACTTATAACACAAAAAAGAACTCAATGGGGCTATTTTGAGCACTTTTCTTTAAAGGGGTAGTGCAACACTTTGGAAAACATGATCACTTGCTTTCTTGCCAAGAATTACATGATAACATTGAAACCACGTCTGTACAGTAAATAAGTAGCTGGTGCCAGCAGCTTCTTAGCTTTGCATAAAGACAGCAGGAGGAAAAACATTGCCTGGTTCCTGTCTTTATACTAAGCTAACCGCCTGCTGTCTCCAGCTTCGTATTGAACGCACACCAAGTCATCACTTTGTGTGGGGACAGAGCGGCTCGAATGAAAATCATATTTAAATGGTCTTTTGTACACGTGATTTTAGGCAGCGAGGTCAGTGATTATAAAAATGGCGGTAAAAAAAGGAAGATAATCCATAATGGCACATCAGAGGGGCAGAGCCAGGGCTACCAAAGAGTTAACATTACAAAAGTACTCAGCATAAAACGCAAAGCTACACTGAATGCATAAGTAACCGTCACCCATATGCATCACATCTACAGCTGCAATAACATGCAGGCCCAGTCGATCTAGCAGTTTTCCTGCACATGCTGTGTTATGTTGCTCAGCCTTAGTTTAAGGTGTAAACAATTATGCTTTTTAAAAAAAAGATTGGGACAAATCTGGCCATTTCTAAAAATGGCCAGTTTTGTCCTTTTGGGCTCAATGAGAAGATCTTTGCTCTTCTCATTGAACCCAAAATGTCAAACTGTTCCTTCCATACTGTCATTTGTGATTAAGCATTTTTATGTTGTTCTATTACTCATTTCTCCCATGTACGCAGATGTCTACACAGCTGGATTATGCAGCTGTTTTTTTTCTTCTTCTGTAGCTTCCATTAGGCCCATCATATGCATCATCATCTTAACCAAACCATAACTCGACTCTGCATGCCATTTTCATATTTCAGTCTTGGCACTAAAATGTATTGCAGCACCCCTATCACACTATGTATGCATATGCACTGGCACACACACACACACACACACGCTGCTTGTCTGCAGTGTTAGTTGTTACCCCTGGTGAGTTGTGCAACATGATGTGTTTCCTCTGTGGGAGAGATTTATATCAGCCGTCTGACAGCTGCTCTGCCGCACACCAACACAATCCGCTGCAGCCGTCTCCGTGCTCTTCCTGCCCTCTTTCTCTCATGGCTCTTCTTTCTCTTCTTCTTCTTCTGTGTTCCGCTCCCGTCCTCTTTTCAACATTTCAGTACATTCCCACATCCTCTAGAAAATGTCAGACTGCGACACTTAATGAATCCTAGCAGTTCAGTTCAATCAGATGCCTTTGCAACTTTGTCTTATGAGTCATACAATCAGCCGTTTTCCGTGCTTCCGCAATTACATGTCGTTGTTTACAATTATAAAAATGGGCCATCAGAGGAACATGGTGGACCTGTTGGACCAGATCACCTCATGTCTTGATGTCTTCTTCTCCTTTTTCTCCTCTCTACACTATTGACTTTCACTCCCCTAAATAATATCCTGTTAAACCTGATACCTCCCTTTCGGTCTTTTCCTGTCTTTTCTGCTTTCTTTTCTGCTTTCTTTTTTGCCTCCTCGTCCCTCCCTCTCTAATACTTCTAATTCTCCTCACTCCTCTATCATCTTCTACTTTTTTCGCCACTCCACTGCTTTGCCTCGTCTCCTCGTCTCCCGTCTGTCTTGCCACGCTACTTGTCTTCTTCCGTTCCTTTAAATGCTGCACTAAGAAGCTCTTTCATGGGTTTATATGCCTCTCTTTTGAATAAAACATAACAGTGTAATGCTCAGAAGCTGAAGGCTGACTGTACGTGTGCATGTGTGTGTGTTTGTGTGTTGCTTCTTTGTCTAACAGCAGGGGGCACTGCTACTCCTCGGATGGTGATGTGTGTGCACAGATGTGCAAATGTGTCACTGAAGCTGGAGGCTGACTTCTTGATATGGAAGGTGTGGTAGAGGATTTTTTTTTTTTTACTATATATATAAACACATTGTCAACTGACACATTGTCAGTGGAATAATGTTTGAGGTCAGGACAGGGCATGGTGTGTTTGGATCAGAGTGAGCAGAGCTGTGGAGAGACTTAAAGACATGTGGAAGGCAGACAATGTGAGAAGAGGTTGTTAGGCTGCGTAAAATGTAATTAAAACATTCAGTGATGGGATTCTCATCACCTTGGCTCAGGCAGGGCTTTTACGAGGTGGGTGTGGAACTAAAGGTGAAAAAAATGCTCGTTCCATCAGTGCATTTTATCCACCTATATTTTATGTAATTTACCTGAAATCATGATCAAAGTGCTTTTAAACAAAGACAACCACTCAAGCAGTCAGGAGAAGAAGCATTGATGCCTGTACTGGCTCCATGTTTTCCTGATTAATGCCTCTAATTTTGTTTACCTGTTGTATTAAAAAAATAATTGAATCACCAGTCCCACCTCAGCTGCACCCTTTGGAGACTGATACCCACCTTCAACAGCTTTAGCTCCAATGTCAGGCAACAACATGTTACAAATATATAAATAACTATCATACTATATTAGATAAGATAATAGATAATAATAATACTCATCATTTATTGTCTCTTAAAAAAGTTTAAGCTATGATTTCCGACAGCCTTGAAAGCACCGTTTCTCTGACGTCATCAGGTATCCCAGCGGCCTCCTCACCAGGAAGTGTTTTGCCGGAGAGGTCTCCGATTTTGTTTTGACGATGATGGAGGAGGAAGAGTTTGAGTTTGCGGAGGATTTGGAGGCTATTTTGCATCTTACCCCCGAGGTGCAGCTAGCTATTGAACAGGTAGCGGCTTGACCTTGTTATTACTGCAGTTTTCTCAATTTTTTTTTGCCGGTCTTGCTAATATACAGCCTGCTGTTAGCAAGCTAACCCGTCCTGGGGTCTCTCTGGATAAACAACGACCGCTAGCTGTAAAGCATAGAGTCCTCCAGTATATTAACAGCGTTTGGTTTACGGAGATAAATGCTCGATAGTGTAAAACCGTGTGGTAACGTTGACATTAGCTGGGAATAATGCGAGACGTCATTTTACGAAGCTGTGTCTGCCTTTTACCCTGACGTCGCGAATGTCAGGACACTTGTGCGTCTCAGATGACAACATGTAGATGCAGGCTGTCACTGATGATTGGTTAAAGTTATTTCAGTAAACTACTGAATAACGTACATGGTATCACCAGTTTTAACAGCAGTTTTTCTTTCAAGGTTTTCCCCAGTCAAGATCCCCTGGACAGAGCAGACTTTAATGCTGTGGAATACATCAACACACTGTTCCCCACCGAGCAGGTACAGACACACACCTTCAGACACACACAGGTGACATGCACAGTGAAGTCTTTATCATGGTGTGTTACACTGAACTGTTACACATGACTCAAGTGGATTGAAGGTTTTGACTCTGGGTATTTATGGATTAATTGTAGTTATAAAATAATTGGCTGATGTCACAGCAGACGATTTCTGTATTATGAATCCTAAATGACTCCATTTCACTTAATCTGAAAAATTGCACACAGTCGAGTTCATCCACAGACAGGTCTATGTATACTCCACCTCCATGAGGGGTCACTGTAACCCTATAGTAAGTGTGCTTAAATGCTGCAGAAGGGAGCCCAGTTGTGTGCATGTCTTTTCAGCTGATTGGGTTCTGTGTGTCTTAATTCAGCAGTCGAGACTGAGCTGTTTCACCTGCCCTGAATTTGACATATTTGTTTGATTTCAAGCAAGGTCTGCCTCTAAGAACAGATGCATTAAAGGTGCAATATGTAGTTTTGAGGAAGACATTTTTATCAGAAGAGAAAGATCTTCATTGACTTTGTTTTATGCCTTAACAAACTGAATAAACAAACTGTCTTTGTTTTCATAACTGAATGAACAAAATAACCTAAAAGGACAACACAATTTCATACGGTTTTACTTTGTTTATATTTGGCGGACCCTGCCACTTCTCTAGCTTCAAACAGTGTCCTGGGGACCTTATTTTCCTCTGAGAACAGCCTGTTTATTCAGTTAAGAATTTGAATTGTAAATATTACAATTCTGAGTATAAATGTCTTCTCCAAAACTACATAGTGCCCCTTCAAATGCTGCAGAGTGTGTATTTCTGTTCAGAGGTGCTTTGTTTTGTGTAACATATTGGATCAACAGCTGAACAGGTTCAGGTACCAATATCATGTGATAAACTGTAACTCATACACAAAGTATGTGTCTTGTTGACCTCCCACAAACCTGCAAGTGACATCTTACATGTGATCTTACAATTTCTCAACATCAGGTCAAACATTATGATATTTTTAGAGGTATGACAGAAGGTTGCTAGACATTTTCCTCATTTCCTCTCTGTATGTTTCCCTTCAGTCTTTGGCGAATATCGATGATGTGGTTAACAAGATTCGGCTGAAGATTCGGTGAGTTCATGTCACTCTCACCCATTCACTTAATAATACATATATATATATATATATATACATATATACATACACTTTATTTATTATATATTATTTTTACCCCAATGTGTTTCTTTTTGTGTCATATTTGATAGACGCCTGGATGACAACATCAGGACCGTGGTGCGAGGGCAGACCAACGTGGGCCAGGATGGCAGACAGGTGAGATGAGCTGCAGATCACAGAGAAACACACTGGGGTTGTTAGGAAACAGTGATCAGCTTCACATTGGGCCTGTCATGATAAGTACTTTTTTGTTGGACGATATATTGTCCTAACAATGGGATTTAAACTGTAGCACAATAAACTCTTGATCAAACGAAAAAAAGTTATATCCCAAATATATGAAATATAATGAAATGAAACCACATAATCAAAACAATACATATTATGTGAAAAAACACTTCAGTGTTGTAAAGGTAGGAAACCCCTGTAGGCTCAAAAGGCACTGACATCCTTATGTAAACAAACATGTATGTAAACAAAAATGTCAGCAAAAATAGTCAAGGTTATGTACATCATCGTGGCAGACCTAGTTCAGATTTATTTTTCTGCATTAAACTTTATCGTCTTTTATAGCAGTACTGCTCAAAGAAATCACATTGCTTTCATTTTAGTTATATCACTCAATAGATATCCAATTTAAGTTTTAAAGAAGTCCTCCAATAGCATTTTGTTATGATTGTTATTCATTAGTTGTTCAGAAATTCTGATTGAGAAAAGTCTCAGACGCAAGGAAAATCAGTGGATGAAACATTGCATAAACCTAATATGGGAGATGAGCAACCACATTTGCATATTGTAAATACACACCGCACAACAGCATCATTCTTCTGAAGATAGAATGCTGCTATAAGTTTCTCCCAACCCAGAAAAACATGTTCTTCCCACTCGCCTGCTCTTTCCTCTCTCCACTTTGCTTCCATGGAAAAGGACAAGATGACTCAGAACCATTCCCGCTGCTCAAACTGCGCCTCTTTATGGAAAACATGTCTGGGAAATAGATTCCTGTATGTAAATACTTTGATTTCTTTTAAACCAGGCTGTTGAGTCTTTGCCTTTTCTTAAGGGAGCATGAGAGAAAGGGACAACCCCTACTGATTTAATCCAGCTCCTTGCTCTGTCAAGGAGTTGCAGCTTAAAGGGAACGTGACACCTGATGGGTGAGCCGTGTATGTTCTGACCGGTTGACATGATTAGGTGTGCGTTGTCGTCAGGGAGTCTGGCCTGGTGGCCCCGTCTTACCCAGTCAGCTACCGTTCGGTAGCAGAGACGCTTTAAATCCCCTCCAGACCAATAACATTACACAGTCACACACACACACACTCACTCTCACACACAATAATTTTAGTTTGTTTTTCCAACCCCACTGTGCCATTCCAACATTTCCAGAGGGAAAATCCGTTCTGCAGACGGAGAGATGGAGAGGTGTGCATTTCAACATGGCGAGTGAAACATAAAGACAGCAATATAAGAAAAACCTACACGATCAGCAGTTATGTCAGTGTTCTGCTGAGAGACCCAACCTAACCTCAGTAAGCTAAATGCAATTCCTGCATTGAAATCCAAGATGGTTACAGTCATGTAGAGGGATGGACAGCACAAGATATGAGGAGAGAGAAAGTGGAGGACGCCTGGGAAATGATTTCCTTTGTGTTTTTTTTTCTGTAGGGAGTCAGACAGTAATATGCTTGAGCACTGAGTGTGTGGAAATGTGACCGCCTATGTGGTCACACCCGGGTGGCTAATAGAGTTGATATTTAGTGTGTTTGATGGCTGTGTTACTGGGCAACAAAACAACTTTATGTAGAAATCTCAAGGCAGGTTTGATGACATAACATCACTATGTGGTATATGATGCAGATAATCCCAGTTTGCCTTTTTACATAGGTGACT
Source organism: Sparus aurata (assembly GCF_900880675.1). NCBI lineage: Eukaryota > Metazoa > Chordata > Actinopteri > Spariformes > Sparidae > Sparus > Sparus aurata. Next base: position 17,980,536 of record NC_044188.1, on the reverse strand, counting down.
TAAGTGAGTGAATACCTAGCAAACCCTGTAGTGTCTTTTGCGTCCTAGTAAGACAGATGCACACACACACACACACTGCCCCACAAGCATAATTTGGTGGCAGAGTGATTGACTGTAATACATGGTGTCCAGTGGCAGAGAGACAGACTTAATTATAATGAAATGAAGTCTTTCTTTAACCAGAAACCACCTGTTTGCGATAAAAGATGCGTCATCAGCAGAGTTCATTGCTCAGTGTGCAATGGAAGTAAACGGTAGTAGCAAAATTGTAGATCGCATTGAAGAAAGGCAAGCTTTTGTTGTATTAAAATGACTGGATGGCTAACAAAGTCTGATGTTGTAGTCTGGCTGTGATGGGTGTGAAGCCGATCTCTCAACTTGACTTCTCGGGTTTCAGGATTATTTGCAGCCAAAATGCTCAGAATGGTTCAAAATTAGGTGCACAACCCAGAACAGAACCTATCCCATGTTGGAAAAGGGGTTGTAGTCTGCTGGCCCTCAGTTAATTATGAGACGCATACACACACACACACACACACACACACACACACACACACACACACACACACACACACATGTTTTCATCTGCCTGTTGTCATGGTGACATGGATACTGCATGCACACCTGTTCCACAGCCAGCTGAGCTCAATATCATAAAGCTAATGGAAGCTTGTTTTGCATTTATTCATTCTTTTTATAGATTTTTTTTTAGTCATGAAAATGAAAGATGTGAAAGCTCTCAAGCTGGAATCTATTTGTGCAAGTCGGAGTCGGAGAATCTCATTAACGAGACCAAACATTTGTTCTCAGTTACTGCCTGCCATTCACATTCCTGTTAATTGATGGCTGAGGAACTTTTTTGCCATAGAAAGCTGCTGTGCACAAGGGTATAAACACACACACACACACACACAATAGTGCAGGTTGGTAACCTGGCATTTGCGTTTTCTTTCTGTTTCTTTTTGGAGGGTTTTCTGTGTTGTGTGTGTGTGTGTGCACGCACTCTTCATTGTGGTATTCAGACTGCTGCATTTAAAAAAAAAAAACAACAAAAAAAAAAACAGTGTCGGTTGGTCTTCCTATAGAATTGACAGTAATGTAAATATTTAATATTAACTGAGAAAAGGCTGTTCACAACTTGCTTTAGTTTCCATGCTTTCATCCTCTCACAGCTCTGTCTTTTTACTCTCTAATGTGTCACTTTCCCTCTTCTGTCTCCTAATTTATAGTTTCAAAGTGCTTATAACTTTCTGTTTTCTGTATTTGTATTTCTTTAAAAGGAATCTGGGTCAAATGCTCTCTGTGGATTCTATCAGTCTGTGCCTCAATTGTCTTCAGTGACTTGTACAGCGCAGCCTATTAAATCTGACTCTGTTATTTTATCTTCAAACACCAACTATGCCAAAGTGTTTTTCTTTCGGTGTGTTTTTTTTTCCAGTAGTGAATATAAAAGGAGAAATTCAACAATAAAAGTGTAGTAGCATACTGCTGTTTATACAAGAATGCATTAGAAAATGGTGTTCTGTTAATTTTATGTAAGACTAGATTCCACACAAATCATTTCCTGAACTTTTCTTTTCCCTCTTCTGTGAGACGTTCCTCTCGCTGAATTGTCTCCCTAGAATGTTTACATAAAGCGTTGCGCTCGGGCGACGTTCCAACCGTTAAAAGAGCACCTTTGGGTTGATCTGCTTCATTGTATGTGACTCTAATCTCACAAGTACCATTTTATATGTCAGAGGGAGGAGTGAAGTGCATGAAAAGAAACTCTATGATATCTCCTGTGTGTGCCATGGAGCATGTGCTGCTCATTGCATGTTAGAGATACACTGGTGTGCATGTGTGTGTTTGTGTGAGAGCAGATAACATCTCGGGCACTGAGGCGCCTTCTGGGCAGTGGTCTCTCTTTCTGCTTTCCTCAAGGCTAAATACAGGAAATGAGCGCTAGGAAGCGAGCCAGATTGACTCAGCTGAGTGTGCATGAGCGACATTCACAGCCTCAGAGATTCTGGCCTCTTTTGCATGCACTTTGTTTGCTCAAGAGCTCCTCCAGGGAATCTCTTTAAAGATTCAGTGGCACTCCCTTCCTCCTCACTCTCAGATCAAAGAGTAATCATTTAACCTGCCCTCTCCTTTTCCAATTCATTCATCCAATCACCTAATAACCAAAGGGGCTGTTTGAAGTATAAAAAAGGGAAGGATGCATGCAGCTTTTGCTCATATCGATTGAGGAAGAGTTGCCCCCTGTCTTGTCAGGCAATCAGATCACACAGAGTAGATTTAGCTTAATATAAGGTGAAAACTGATTTTGTTGAGGATTCATCAGTCCTGACTCTGACTGTGTCACTTTGACGACACTCAGGCAGGAAAACAAATCATCTGCCGTCAATGCAAGCTGTATTTATGTTAACGTGTGTGTGTGTGTGTGTGTGTGTGTGTGTGTGTGTGTGTGTGTGTGTGTGTGTGTGTGTGTGTGTGTGTCTGTGCGTTTCCGTGTGTGTGCGCCTGCATGTGTGCACACTTTTTTAGCATGTTTGCTAAAATGTTCGCTGATTCTTGGAGGTGCTTGTAAAAGTGGTAAATTCCTTGCACAGCTGGTGCTGGCTGTTAGCATTCCTTGTGGGCATGTGTTCTTGTATTTGTGTGTGTGTGTGTGAGTCTGGGGAGAGTCAACGTTGTGTCGCAGAATTGGGCCAAGTGAAGCCAATTACCTTGGCATCAGATGTCGGAGCAGAATCTCTGTTGAGGACCATCAAAGAACAGCTGCTGTGTCAGATGATGGAGGAAATATCAGAATAGCACGTTAACCATCTCACAATTTTAACTGTCTAATGTTATCTAATCCTGTCTGGCTTTGTAGGCTGTTAAAAGTGCTAATAATCTCTTTAGGTCCTCTAGTGACAGCCTTTATGCAGAGATTAGCTTTATGGCTCATGTGTCAACCTAAGACCTCTCCATGTCAGATATTTAGATAGCTCGTGAATTAGACGGCCAATTAGATTGTTTGGCATCGCCCCCAGTCTCGAGCTGGGAATGGGCATAAGGAGGATAATTTTTCACATGGACCGAAGCCAGTGGTGAGTGTGGATGAAAAATAAATATCCCTGGAAATCTGAGCCAGACCGGCACACCACAACTGACACACAGTTATTCCACACACCATCTGCTTCGCACAAAATGGTATTATTAGAAGTGTAGCGTAGTTTATGCTAAGGAAATCTAAAGGCAAGCTTATATGATTGATTAAAAGCAGATTAAGAAAAAAATCAGCTGCTGGCAGGGTTTCTGTGTTCACCGTCCATGACTTTGCAGATTAAAGAAGAACCAGACTTTAGTTTTATAATATTTAGACCAGACACCAGAAGGCAATTTAACGTGTATGTGGATATTTTGACTGTAATTGCACTTTTTTGATATTATTTAGATTAATTTTTAACCTTTATGTTAATGTGTAAGGGGTGAAGATGGAACTTTTTTTTTCTTTCATATTCTCATGTCTGGACTGTATGACTCACCATTGCTCCACTGACTGACCCGACAACAGGTAGAAAACTTCTCACCCAGTCGATCCTTGGCATTCCTCCAGCTTTCTTCTACTGTCAGTATGCAAGAGTAAACTGAGTGAGAAGTTTTTCATCTCTGTGTTCCTCTCAAGGTTTTGGTCAAACATCTGTGTTTGGTTTTACATTTTTACTTCACTTCCTCGGGTCTCCACTTACACCCCCTGATGATGAAATTTGAGCGTGCAATGTGTAAGAATTTTAGTTAAAACACTTAAAAGGAAAATTATAACCAGAATGTGCATATTCGGGGGGGGGGGGGGCGGCGGCTGTAGCTCAGTGGGTAGAGCTGGTTGACTGGTGATCAGAAGATTGCTGGTTCGAATCCCAGCTCCCCGGGGCGGGACTGAGCTACATGTCCTTGTTGTTACGTGTCCTTGAGCAAGATACTGAACCCCAAATTGCTCCTGATGTGCTGTTGGCACCTTGTGAAGGCAGCCACTGCCATCAGTAAGGGTCCTGCGATGAGCTGGCGACTCATCCAGGGTGAACCCTGGCCTACGCCCATAGAGTAAAACTGGATTTGGCCCCAGTAAGCCCCGCAACCCCTTAGGGGGAAAAAGCGGCAACATCCCACGACCCTCACGGATAAGCGGAAAGAAAACGAAACGAAAACGAAATGTGCATATTGCTGCTTGCTCCTGCAGACCCTCACAAACTCGCCAAAGGTATAATCCAGGCTTTAGGCCTTGGATCCAAATTTTCAAATCTGTTCAGACCACAGATTTGTGATGATCATTTCCTGGAATACAGACAATGTGAACATGATCAGTGGTTCTTGTAAAGCAGACTGAAATGTGTCTCCTCTGTTTGTTTCATGTTGCCATTTTTATTTTTGGCAGGCTTTGGAAGAGGCCCAGATCGCCATCCAGCAGCTCTTTGGCAAAATCAAAGACATAAAGGACAAGGCAGAGAAGTCTGAACAAATGGTATGTACACAAAAACAAACATGCACACACACTCACGCAGACCACTCAAGGTGGTCTGTTGAAGCTTCACAGGGATATGACCTTCACTCAGTGGAGATGCAGTCTGTATCCTCCTTCTTTCACAATAGAGGGGAGAGTTATTTAAAGTAGTGGTAATGCACCTTCCATGTGTCTGTCTGTTACAAGTGTGTGTGTGTGTGTGTGTGTGTGCGTGTGTGTGTGTGTGTGTGTGTGTGTGTGTGTGTGTGTGAGTGAGAGTCAGGGTCAGAGGAAGGCCATTATGCTGGGTGAGTAGAGAAAGGATGGGAGGGGGGTGTCAAGCAGACCCTCCCTCCAGAGGCACGTAGGAACAATAATGTCTCAGACCAGTGGGTGTGTCCTCCCTCTTGGTCCAGCTCTCTTTTTCCCCTCTTCTTGCTTCTTCCTTTCTCATCTGATCACCATGTCTGACCTGTTCCTCTCCCTGCACAGGTCAAGGAGATCACGAGGGACATAAAGCAGTTGGACCATGCCAAGCGCCACCTCACTACATCCATCACCACCCTCAACCACCTGCATATGTTGGCAGGAGGTGTCGACTCTTTAGAGTGGGTACAATCACATATGATAGATCGGGACCAAAATATTGAAGCTTATTTAATCGAAACAAAGCTGTAGAAATTGTTCTGAGACTTTGTGGTTGTGCACAGTTAACTTTATGCTGAATTATTATTTGCTGCCGGAACAAGACAGGTCTTGTATCAAATCTTATGTAATAAGCAAACCCCCTGCTGAATGATACTGCAATCCGACCTGTTTTCAGAAGTCTTAAGTCTTACTGATTGAACTGCTAAACAGGAGGAAAAGCCCATAAATCATAGCAATGTATCTTATTTTGAGAGTGTTTCTTCGCACCTAGAGCGTGTTTCGAATGAATGAACATGATGTATCCACTATTTTTTTTATATACGATAATAGAAATAATTCATGTGTGTTGTGTTCCAGAGCCATGACCAGAAAGAGGCAGTACGGTGAGGTGGCCAACCTGCTGCAGGGAGTCGTCAATGTGCTTGAACATTTCCACAAGTACATGAGCATACCGCAGATCAGACAGCTTTCTGAGAGGTATTTAATATGCAAACAGTGACACGCGTACTCGTTCACCACTGACATATGTGGTTACATATGGTTATTTCTATTGGGTTAAGTGCCTTGCTAAAATGTGTCGAGCATCATGGCTGTAAGAGCAGCTCATTTTCAGTAGCCAGTTCGGAGCTTGATCTCTGCTTACAGCTGAAATATTCCACAGCTCGTCAGCTGAACTGTTGAAAAGTGGTTGCAGCATTTGGCTGGAGGTGTTGTGCGTATTACATCCTGTTTATGCAGATATTCAGACACACACACACACACACACACACACACACAGAGTACCACATACACAGGAACACACAGGAAGGAAACCCACTGCATAATGTCCTTTTATGCCAGCATTTCTTCCATTGTGAGAGATTAGAGGCTTTTCTGAGGATGGGTGTGTGCATCTCCATGGATGTGCTGCCACTGTGTGTGTGTGTGCGCGCGTGTGTGTAGATGAAGCATTTTGTGCATTGTGTGCTTGTTGTTGATGCTTGCAACATGTCTTTCAATCATCATACAATGGTACAATTAGGAATGTTTTCATGCCAATATCTGGATGTGGTCCTTTGTTTAAACACACACAGAGGTTTACACACACAAAACAAAGTCCATTGTTGCGCTCTTGTTTCCCACAGCTCTGACTAATTAAATTTCCATTTTTGCTATGATTTTTCCAAGAACACCAGAATCAGTTTTGGACACATTGGTCAAGTTGATGTTCGGGTTCAAAGTATTGCCGATCTCTAGCAACAAAACCTAAAAAAAAAAAAAAAAAAAGCAATGACCTTCGGTTCTGTTTTGACTGAGGTGTGGCAGACAGCGTTCATACCAAATAACAGCTGCGTGGAAGAAGTGACTCTGCTGGAGAAACAGATGATAGGAGACACATGGGTAAGATAGGAAGACAGCTGGATGGGTTAGGGTTATTAACTGAACAGTTAATAGAGAGTATAAAGATCTAACACATGAGCCTCTACAATAACACAGATCACATAAGCAGAAAAGAGACAGAGGCATTCAAAAGATAAGATGAAGATTGGCAATAACTGATATCGAGGCTGGATGAAGGATCGGATGGGGAGTTCGCTAATTCACAACCACGAGGAAAAGTAGCTTGGACATGTTTGCAGCAGCAAGCTAAACTTTGCACATGTCATTGTTGGCCACAATTAAATCATTTTAGACATTTCATGATAGCAGGATGATTAAAAGACTTCCCATTTCTACTCAATTTAGAGATCATAAAAATGTTGACTAGCCCTATTTGAAAGTATTATTGAAGTAAGCGACTGATTTAATCGTTAACAACTAAAGGATTTATCGCCGCACTCCAGTGCAGTGTATAACAGCACGATCAAAAAAGTTGAAACAAAAGTATTAAAGCAAACCTAAGTGCACATTTTAGTTGTAAAAACTAAAGAGGATATTTCATCTGAAAAAAGGAAATGCTCAGTTTTAAACAAATGTGAAAATTCTTCGGGGTTACTGGCTAAATGCACATTAGAGCCTCCATCTGACATTTCTCTGCTCCTGCCTTTTACATCTCCAATTCGTAAGAAGAAGTTAGCCTTTTATCCGACAGTACTTTGAAGCGTAACTAAATGGAGTCAGTGCAGCTTTCACCTTTGAACACGATCAACTCTGATTATTTCTTAATAAGCCTTTTACTCGTTTTCTCATCGCCTAAAGCATTTCCCACTGAGTTCTGTCTCAACTACGCTTGTGACTATCAAAGTTCAGCTGACGGACAGTGACATATAATGTCTGGACTGGTCTCATTCTGATAGTTCTCCTCCAGACTCATACTGGGGCACTTGAAATGAAGACTGCTACTTCAGTTGGCATCAATCTCCACCCTCTCCTGTTTGTTCTGGACGACTGGCATGGCTTTGGGTGCCGTCCTGGGTTAACCCGGCTTGGATGCCTTCCTGCGAACACAGACTCTCTGAAGACTACACACTCAGATTGCCTTAAACAGACCTCATTATGTAAACACTGTTACGTGTCTTTTTTGTTGCATTATTGACAAGAAACCAGTGTCTCTACATTGATGAAAAAGGAACGAATGATAAAGAGACCAGCGAATGTGTGTGCCCATATTGAGATTGAAAATGTTGGGGATAGGGCTGCACAGTGTTTGTAAAAGAAAAATCATATTGCCAGTATTCTGACGGATATTGTGATTTCAGAAACACAATAGTCATCATCATTTCTGAATCACAATTTTCATTTTCGCATGAACAGAAATGATGTCTGTACCAAACAAACATCTTTTTTTACATTTGGGGAAGGCCAGGGGCTCTCTGCAGCACTACAGCCACCTTATAATGCGGTTCTGTTAAACATCTCACCTTTTTTTGTCACCTTCCAAAATAAACATAATCTTAGATTCTTCTGGGCTTTAATTGTGCGTGTGTGGTTCAGGAAATAATTGGCTGTGACAGGTGTTTTTAGAGCTTATGAGGTTTTCAGCGATTTTATAGCAAGTCCTGTGACACTTCATTAGCATCAATGGCCTTGAGGTTTGGCATGTTACTTGTTTTTCTCTGCACTTGGACAACAATGAAACAAAGTATCTTTTAGCTGGCTTTCAACTGTAGAGTCTTTGGACTAAAATATTTTAGCCTAAGAGGAGGCTAAGTTATGTTGTATATTAGAGGCTTCCATGTGAAATTGCCATTATTCCTGTATGATGTTTATATGATTTGAAAATAATGAATAATTGTGTGATTGGTTTTTGTCCTATCAGAGTAAAAGCAGCACAGAGTGAGTTAGGGACTCAGATCCTGGCAGATTTTGAAGAGGCCTTCCCCTCTCAGGGCTCCAAGGTAAATATGTTGTGTAATCATGTTGCTCATGTCTTGCTCTTCCTTTTGTACAAAACAATATGTCAGGGTTTTTTTCGCAATCAATGCAGAGACCAGGTGGCCCTAGTAATGTGCTGAGAGATGCCTGCCTGGTGGCCAATGTGCTGGACCCACGCATCAAACAGGAAATCATCAAAAAGTTCATCAGGCAGCACCTCTCAGAGTACCTGGTGTTATTCCAGGAAAACCAAGATGTGAGTGAGAATTTGAAAATCAATACTGTAAAAGATCATCTAATTCCAGTTAATACCTTTTTGGAAAATGGTGGTATTTAGTTATTAATGAAAAGAACAATCCCACCTGGTTGCTCAGGTTGCGTGGCTGGACAAGATCGATCGCCGCTACGCCTGGATTAAACGCCAACTTGTAGACTATGAGGAGAAGTATGGGCGCATGTTTCCTGAGGAGTGGAGCATGACAGAGCGTATTGCTGTGGAGTTCTGCCACATCACCAGGTAAACACACACAACATGTAGTATGAAAGCCCATCTAGGAGCAAGGAGTGTTCCAAAAGTGGCTTAAAATATAGTATGCTGTTTTTCTGTCCTCAAAAAAATCAAAGAAAAAAGAAGTTGAATGTTAATTAAATTACGAAAGCCAGAAAGTGGGAAATTGGTTGTGGGACTTTTGTGCATCATGAAGTGAACCACACTGGCGTTAGCTGCCTGGCACGAGTCTGTTATTTGGTGCAGCCCTCGGTGCAGTTGACGTAGGTGGCCTACATGCGCAGTGACCGAGTTTCCCAACTTCTACTCCTCTCCTTTCCCCTCAGCTTCATGAGAGAAGAAATACATGGCTCGCAAATTGTGTGTTTCTCCCAGCAGCAACTGACACGATGAAGAAGAAAAAAAAAAAAACATCTGGCAAAAGTTAGAACAGTGTCATCAGAATAAACCCTGACATGGCATGTTTTTGCTAAAAGGAGAAATGTGTATGAATACAATTATATACTAACAAGGATCACTGCAAACATTTTAGGATGTCGATGTCTAGAAATTAAAATACTATGTCCATTTTCTTCGTGTGTGCTTTTGGAAGGGTGGAGCTAGCCAAAGTAATGCGAACACGGGCCAAGGAGATTGAGGTGAAGCTGCTTCTGTTTGCCATCCAGAGGACCACAAACTTCGAGGGTCTTCTGGCCAAACGCTTCACAGGATGCACCTTGACTGACATACCTGGAGTGAGAAAAGCACACACTCGAACACAATACATGCCAGTCTATTGACTATCTACTTCAAATGATTCTAGCACGAGGTGTCCAAACACATACTGCAGATGTTGCTTGCTTGTGTTTGCACAACAGTCACGCTTACACGAAACTGCTTACGTGTAGCCTGTTGTGTTATACTCTTACACTCACCCAAAGAGGTACTCGTGTCACTGACCAAAGAAACCTTTCAATCCAGGTCACGTTGGCGTGTGGAGGAGTAAGTGACACAGCGTAGGGACATATTATGATTATTGTTTTGTTTGAGCATAACTAGGCCAAGCTTACTCAGAAATGATCGTATTTAGGCACAACAGAGGCCCTTTTGTCTTCAGTTCAGTTTACACCCCGGCCTGTTGGGTTCTGTAATTCAATCAGGGATTTGGTTGAGTGGAATTTTATAATTGGAGATGCAGTTTCATCAAAACCTCCCACGAATTGCTCTATACAAACAAGCAAGAAAATGATGAGGTCTGGACTTCATTTTGAAGTTTGTGATGATTACAGGAGAACTTCTGTCAGTCAAAAGTGCTGTCAAAACCAATTATGATGCTGTAATAAGTGAGCATTAGAAAAAAAAACTAATGTTTCATCTTCATACAGAAGAAGAGGCCGGAGAGCCCTCTAGAACCCACCAACCCCTTCTTGGAGGATGAGTCAAGTGAAGATGTGGGCACAGAGAAGGACGAGGATCTGGCTAAGGTGAGACGAGCTGAACTGACCTCAATCTGAACCATACTGCAAAATAAAGGGACTGTTAGATATTGCTTCCTTTGGTGTAGAGTTTTTGCTAGGCCAATTTTTACTGTTTTCTAATGTTCTCCTCTTCAAGGGAATATGACTCATTTGCTCATGGCAACGCACGGGGAAGTGGGACAGCAGTGTAGCAGCCTTATTTAGATATTCTCCCATGAACTACTTCAACTGATAACTGTGTGGCTTTAGTTTGAAGAACAGAATCTTATCTGATATACTTGTTGTCTTGGCCGAAACCTCTTAATCAGGACCTTAACAAAGCAATAGATTGACCAAGAACTTTGGTCATTCATCAATTAATTAAATTTTATGTATCTAAAACTGCTCCACTCTAATGTAACAGCCCTGTGACTTGGTGCGGGATATTGGTCAGTATGACACAAGTTCAAAGGTACCACCTGATTCTGTATTCAGTGTTTTGACATTTAACTTTGCCTGGAGGCAAAACAGAAACTCACTGATTGATATTCTGTGGAGCTGCAACTAAAACCTGTTATTGTTCTAATTCCTGTGTTGTCCTTCATTGTTTCAGCCCAGGAAGCCGAAAGCTCCGGACAACCCTTTCCACGGCATTGTCTCAAAGTGCTTTGAACCTCATCTATATGTCTACATAGAGTCCCAAGACAAGTGAGCAACACACATTCATACAAGCCAAACAGGGTCGTGGTACACAGACCCAGAATCAGGAGCAGGTTGTGTGTAAAGCTGGCACATGCATCCTTTTTCCACTGCCCACTCATCAATCAGATCCCCCACCTCCCATTCTACTTCATTGCCTCTTGTGTCTTTCCATCCCTTGTTCCTGTACAGGCCTCTGTCTCCACTGTGGCAGAAATGTTTCCCATTAGCTGCACGACCACAGACGCAGAGAGAAAGAGAGAGGGAGGTCGAATAAGTGCTGCCACAGCAGATCTGCCTATTTTCATTCCCACCTCCTTATTTTTTTCTTCTTGGTAGCCCCTCTCTGGTCTCTTTCTTTCTGAATACATTTTGTTTCATTCCTCCTTTCTTCATCTCAATCTGTTTGTCTTTTCTTTTTTTTTTTATCTTCCTTACAGTCTTTCTTTCTGTTTCCTCACCTCCCACCATCCTTCGCTTCTCCTGCATCTGTCCCTCCCCCTGTCCCAGTCATGGTGATCGCTTCTGAAACTGAACACAGTTCTGGGACTGCTGTGCTTGCATGCAGCCCCTGGCTCTTGGCTATCTGGAGCGTTAAATGCAGTTTGTCTGTCCAAGAGAACAGGATTGACCTATTCTGCAGCTACAACCTCATTTCACTTCAGTCCAAAGGCCTTAAACAGGCAACAGCCAGATCAGCTTGTCCCCAGTGGGACATAGCAGGAGAGAACAGTGGCCTGCTTGTTTTGTCCTTGGCTTTAGTTCCAAGATTCAGAAGGATTGGGCCACACCAACTGACTGTGGACCTGTTGACTGTAGTACTGAGGATTTTGATATGCTTGGAATATTTTCTCCTATTTATCCATCTGGCTCTCTGTCTGTGCGCCTGTTATTTTATCCTTTTATTTATTTATTGGGGTTAGGCACCAATCATATGTTTTTACTGTTTTAATGTTTATATTTGATTCATTTAATTCCTTTCATGTGCCTCTAACCCAACCACCCATTGTGTGTGTCTGCGTGTGTGTGTGCGCGCGTGTGTGAACCTGTGTGGGTTTGGCTGTACTGTACATTTACGGGCATCTGCAGGAACCTGGGCGAGCTGATTGACCGGTTCGTGGCTGACTTCCGAGCTCAAGGCCCACCCAAGGCGGGCACAGAGGAGGGCGGAGCGGTGCTGCCCAGCTGTGCTGACCTCTTTGTCTATTACAAGAAGTGCATGGTGCAGTGCTCCCAGCTGAGTACTGGAGAACCAATGATTGCCCTCACAACCATCTTCCAGAAATTCCTAAGAGAGTATGCTTGGAAGATCCTCTCTGGAAACCTGCCTAAGTAAGACTGGCTCAATTTATCCATTAGGGTCTAGTCGATGCTGGTTTTAAGACTGACTTGAAGTGCCAGGGAAAACCCTCAACTTCTCATCTGAATTGCCTTTGATTTTTTTTCCCGAAGTTAATCTCATTTGAAAAATTATCTTCCCTCTACTGTGTGATCTTTTCTGAATATTGCTCCAACAGAGGAAGATTTTTAAACGATAACCACAAAAAAGCCAAAGCCAACAATGAATTAGTCCTACTATCAATTATTCCACTGAGCAGCAGACCTCTATTGTTTTCCCATTAAAAAAAAAACTTTTTTTAAAAAGCATCATTTAGCCAGCCCAAAGATCGAGTCTTTTAGGCAAGTCTCATCACCAGCTGCACTCTTGGCAACTCCACTAGGTAGTTGTTTTGGACTAGCAGAGCAAGACCAGGATCCAGTCTAAATGGATGGGCAGAGTGGCATAAGTTCATCATGTCAAATCTGATAAAATCCACTTGAAAAGTTTGCTGACTTTGTTCCAGAAATAAGGTTTAAAACACTTTTTTCCCCACATTATACTTCTGCTACACATGCACGAAAGTTTCACAACGCCAACTTTTTTTATAGCTCAATCCAGAGTGCCAGGCTGTCACGGGACGCCGTGGGCTCCTTCCACCAGAACACTTGATCCAATGCAAATTTAATGTCTAATTTTTAAATTATCTAACCTTCCTTCGTATTTGCATTGGTGGGATATCTTCATCATTCTTGCCTTTGAGAAGTCTGCATGCAGCCTCACCAAAATTGGTTGAACCTGTTAACCAGTGAATTTCTACTGTGGGCTTGCGTCATTGCAACAACACAATTGGCAGACAATTTTTCCTGTTGTGGCTGTTATAAAGCAGGCTTTTAGGGGACGGGGAAGGGGCTGGATATATGGCACAGAATGACTATTTCTGGTGTTATGGACCTTTCTATTTAAAATGTTTTAAGTGGTTAAGACTCCTCTTTTATAACGTCTCTGGCCAAACCGATGCCAGAGGTGACAATCCCGTGGCATGAACTAGCTAGAGTTTCTAGCCTTTCGAACATTCCCACCCTGAATGATACAATTTTCTGGGCAGTAACACAAACACAGATTTATTTGGGATTAACTCTTCACAAACAAGCATGTCACACCCATATTTGTTCATTCCTTTGGTATGGTGATGGAGCAGTTTAGGAGTTTCAGCTTGAAAATTAATGCCTTCAGTCCTCGCTGTGTTTGATGGATTTGGATGGCATGCTATAAGGGATCTGGAGTCGGTTAGGTTGTGGCAAAGTCTAATGTGCTACCAGCAAAAACATCTCTGGCTCATTGGCCACATTAGAACTCATCACTGGGCTGTGGTGTGTGTACATATTCGCACACAGACACACACACACACACACACACACACACATACAGGCGTGCTCTGTTTCTGTCTCACATGTGCATGCATGTTAATTACACACTTGCCCTCGCTGTCTAATGTATACCATATTCTGAGCCGTATTCAAACATGGTTCAAAGGTACTCTTAAACGCTTTGCAAGTGTATACATTCACAGACGCATGCAGACACGGTCGTCCAGTATGGTGTGCTGTGAATTGGTTTTGTGAGGTTTTGAAGGGGGCCCTCGAAAGGAGTTTGAACTATGTTGTGGTTTTACCCACATGTCTCCGTTATGACGTTTATTAATGACTGGGCCGCTGTTGAAGCCTCATTGGCGCAGAATCCCGACACTTGTGTCTGCTTGTAGTTATGCCTGTTGTGCCTCAGTTACTAAAAATGGCCTTCTTTACCTGTGGTTTAAAAAGTGTTTTACAAAGAGTGTCTTTTAAACCTCTGTCGCGAAGGGGGTCCACAATAGCCAGTCTAAAATAAAACCCAGACACACACATAACAAACCAGCTATCACCCAAAAATGTCTTATCACTAGTACTAAAACTATACAACAGCTATATATTAGTCACTATTAGACTCAGATATCAGCCTTTCTCTCCCGCTGTTAACCCCTCGTTATATTTCTGTCTCCTTCTATTCTTCACTGCTGTTTTTCTATCTATGTCTCTGTCCAGATCGAGCAGTAACAGCGGGGGTCTCACTATCAGCAGTCTGCTGAAGGAGAAAGAAGGTTCAGAAGCCGCAAAGTTCACTGTAGACGAGCTCTGCCTGATTTGCAGCATCCTCAGCACTGCAGAGTACTGCCTGGCTACAACACAACAGGCATGTAAACACAACAAACAAACCCACAGATTGTCAAGAGCATAAGAGACTATTTTTTACAATACACATACAGCAATTATGTGTTTAATGTGTTAAAAAAAAACATTTTTATATGTTTTATATTTGTGTTTGTCTTCCAGTTGGAAGAGAAGCTAAAGGAGAAAGTAGATAAAATCCTGATGGAGAGAATTAATTTGACTGGGGAGATGGATACATTCAGCACGTAAGTGGACAGTTTTCCTCTTGATATAAAAGAAATTACCTTCTACTATATGAGCCGTCTTCATGGTTTCAGTTATTTACTTTCATGTGTCCTCAGTGTGATCTCAAACAGCATCCAGCTATTGGTTCAAGATCTTGATGCTGCCTGTGACCCTGCTCTCACCGCCATGAGCAAGGTTAGACATGCATGCACACATTCAGCTCACGACAGATGCTTGAGAGTTTTGAGCATATTTTGATGATTGTATCAATCTTCCCTCCCTGCTCTCTCAGATGCCGTGGCAGAGTGTGGAGCACGTTGGTGACCAGAGTCCTTATGTCACGTCAATCATCATGCACATTAAGCAAAACGTGCCTATTATCAGAGAAAATCTGGCGTCCACGCGCAAATACTTCACACAATTTTGCATCAAGTTCACAAAGTACATGAAAATACACACATTATTTTTCTTTCTATTATCTGTGATGAAAGGTTCCTAAATCTGATATAATTTGTTTCTTTCCTCAGTTCTTTCATTCCCAAGTTTATCAACCACCTGTTCAGATGTAAGCCCATCAGCATGGTGGGAGCTGAACAAGTGAGTTTAATTTATGTTAATCTGTCCTAAAGCTTCCTCATCTTAAACACATTTAAGCAATACATGTATGTGCACTGTTACATGATATTATCGCGCACCGGTAGACATGTTCAACCTTGAATAACAGTTCTTATATGCCTGAGAGTCTGTCTTGTGTATCCTACCCCACCAGCTCCTCCTCGACACTCACTCCCTGAAGACAGTCTTGCTGGATCTGCCCTCCATAGGCTCCCAGGTGCTCCGCAAAGCACCTGCCAGCTACACTAAGATAGTGGTGAAAGGCATGACCCGTGCAGAGATGATCCTTAAGGTGAGGATGAAGGGGTGAAGATGCTTTTGGCTGTGCGGCTTTCAGGTGCAGTGTGAATGAGTGCACTTTGAATGTTGGAAAAACACTTAACCACGCACCTAAAGCTAGTAGAGATAAATTCAAACAGTTTATCTTTCTCACGTAAACTCAGAACGAGCCCCCCCATCTTTAACTGATGGACCTGAGTTGTACTCTAAACACAAAATAGCTAATATTAAACACATTATCAGAGCAGCTCAATCTTTACTGCTAACTTGAGATTTTATGGCATTTTACTTGGGTGTCTAAATTCATGCTCTTTTTTTTACAACCAAAGCTTCATTCTCTGACCTTTAAAGGATCTGAACCTGAGATAGACCTTTTTGTGTAAGTGCAGCCTGAATGACTTTTCTTTATCGCTTGTTTGCCGTTTTACAGATTGAATGTTGGAACTCTGACATATCCAGTCAAACATTAGCGTTGGTGTTGATGCTAACACATTAACCAAGGATGGTCTTGCACAACGTGCTTCTAACTTCTTTTTCCACTGATTGGGCTCCATCGTTACAGGCAACAATTGTCTGAACAAAACATTTCTCCTTTTGAGCGTTTTGCGGTTTGAATGGCAAGCCTGTATTAAAATGTTTGTTTTGAGTTGCCCATGCAGATTATCTACTTAGAGTTTATTTTTGTGCAGAATAACCCTTTAATTGAGTCATTAACCCCACTCACAATAGCATTTTATGAGCATGTTTCCACCTCACATGAGGATAGGAGGGAATAAGAATAGAGCTCATGCACCACTGGTTTAATGAGTGAGAGACGGCCAACGTGAGACAAACACACACACACACATTTATATTCTGACACAGTATGTGGTTGAGGCAGTGGGAAAGGTGAGAGTAAATAAGTGAATGCATGCAACCATGCGTCTACTCACGTAAACACACACGGATAGAATAAGTGTGTGTTGGATTTTTTGTCGTCAGTAAGGAGAGCAAAAACAGGATTTAACCATTTGCCTCAAAATTACCTTATGCGACCCCAGAGGACACTGGAATGTGGCTGCCATAGATTAACCCCACCCTAATTAACCGTCCCTGGAGTGTAAAGAAATGCACACACACAGAGTACGCGTCTGGATGTCCTTTGATTTCCTCTGAACTCCCAGGAGGCCGTCTTTCCTTCCTAAAGTTGGACTGCTGATGTTTATAGCCGTTAATGTGACCCGCTATGGTCATGCCTTCACTGTGAATAGCTTTAAAACAATGTCAGACAGCAAATATTTTCAGTTTATGGTATTATATTTTCTTGTTTTATCTCAGACACTGATTGTCTAACAAAGCCCTCTCGCCGTTTCATGTTCGATTGCCTCGTCTGATTGTTTTCTACTGGGATGCATACTGGCCCATATGGCCTGTGTAAAACTTGTCTTTGTTCCCTGGAACAATTCCCTGAATGTATATACATGAATTTCCACTCATCTGCCACACATTAAAGAGGCTTTCACATTATAGAGTTATAGAATGCAGTCACATCAGGCCACTCCTGCTTCTTTTTTTTTTTTTTTTACTTTCTGAATTCAAGTGCCAGCGGGCCCTTTCAGCTGGAATGCCATCTATATGTCTCACAAAGACGTAGCTGACGCTGCATGAAGGGCCTTCAAGTGATTCACATGCATTACTGTGACAGCAGAAGACACTATAATCATTGTGGAGGCTAGAAATCTGATTCTGTAAGAAAAACCCAGGTAACACATCTTATAGTGTGGAGGAAAAGTCTTGGTTGTAATTGTAATGAGTAATAATGCTGCACAAGATGATATATATGTTTATAGACATACAAAGGTTTCCTCATTATTGGCCTTGGAAAGTGAATGAGTAGAGCTTTTGTACTCGTGCCAGCATTTTAGCCATCAACTTTGCGCTACATCAAGGTCCCTCACACAGGTAATTGCTTCCACCTTGGGCAGAAACCGGCGCTTCTGAAAGACAAACCCATGGAAAGAAGTCCCAATACAAGAATCCCTCTGTCCAGCCTCAACAATAGTTTTAAATTACTCTCTGTGATGCTGGGACTTGAAATTAAATCTGGCGTATCCCGAACATAAAGACTGCGATCCAGTGCAACAATTGAATGTTGTGTCATCTTGTGTTATGGATCAAGAGTTGACTGAATGACCTCACACTAATCTAAACTATCCTGTTGATGTTACAAATTGAGGTAGCTGAGCAGTGATTATTCTTTTTTTAAAATTTTTCCTTGAGAGTAGCAGAATAAGCTGCTAACATTTACATATTTTCACCGTATAAAGTTGTCGTGTTGGCAAACAGTTGGCTTTTTACACATTTAGCATACATGAACTAACATAAGCATTTATTTGCAGTTAGTGGTGTTGAGGGAAATGTCTAGCTCGCAATCCGCCAAATGCTCCACAAATGTTTACCAGCTAGTTGCCAAATTTAGCGCTCTTCTGTTAGATGCTGGGCAGACAGCGAACAATGGCTTCTTCAGAGCTTGTTTGCTTCTTTTAAGAACTGAAAAAAACGGCTGTTAATAAACTAAAAACAACACAATCTTAAGTCGTAAAACCAAAACAACGAGCTGAAAGATGCCAATGTTTGATTATTTAGTTTGCTTGGGCATAAAAACTAGTCATCGGAGATTCAATGTTCCCAAAACTACATAGTGCACCTTTAAGGGCCCATCTCTTAAATCTGTACGCAGCTGTCAGAGTATCTCCTTTGGGTGTTGAAGATGAATATATTTGGGTCGTCTGTTTCGGGAGCCAGCGCTCAGTTATGTTCAAAGTCTGTGGGATTCTTTCTGTCTGTCTGTCTGTCTGAGACGGCCTCTCCTGGCTGGTTCGATGCCTGTGAGACGTGGCTGTTTTCCACGCTCTCCCAGCCCAGCCCACCATAGCTCCAGCTCTCTCTCTCTCCCTCCTCTGAAGTTCTTTTCTGTGGAGAATTTAAAAGGCAGACCCCCCTCCCCTCTTCCCCTCTTCCCCTCTTCCCCACCCTTGTTCAGCCTGAATGTTTCCCCCCCTGACTCTGTTGCTCTCTTGCGCTCCCTTTTTATGCCCATTTTCATTCTTAAACTCCCTCTCCCTCCTTTGCTTTCCCTTTTTTACAAGGTCCCTACAGGCCTTTCCCTTGGCCTGGCTCCAGGACAGTTGCTAAGTAAATCACTCAGTCAGCAGCACTAGTAAGAAAGCAAAGAATTCCACACAATCCTGAGCCTTTTTTATGCCTGCTCTTCCCTCTCTAGCTCCACTCTGTGCAGCTCACCTCCCTATAGTTATTTACATTTAGTGAAAAAGAAAGGAGTGAAGCCTGAAAGAACAAGCCTTTTTTTTCCTAAAAAATGAAGGATAAGAAAAACATGTTGTGAGATGGTCCTTGGATGCATACATGAGACGGGAGGTGGGGGTTCTGTCAGCCATGTGTTGTTCTGCCAGCTTTGTAGCGACTGCAAGAAAATGCTGTCCGATCCACGTTTTCCAGCCAGCCTCTATCGTTGGGAGGGGGGAAAAAAACAACCCAGAGAATCCAATCCATAAAGACTTGTGCCCCATTAAACCTTTTCTGCCTACTCTTGACTAATGCAGATTTTTGCCCAGGCTCATTATACCCAAAAATAATTACCGGTGAAACTAATTCTTGCCCACTCATGCATGGAGTAATTGGTGTGTAAAAGGGAAAAAAAAAGAGTAAGGAGTCGGCTCCTAAATATAGAACCATAGTCTCGACTTTGTTTGCAGCTTGAACTGCTTGGTTTTGTCAGTTCTGCCCCCCCCCCTCTCTCATTTGGGCCATAGCTGCCCCATGTGGGATCATTTAAAGTTCTCTTGGGTCGTCCCTCACAGGAAAGGAGGGAGGGGTGAAACCAACATTAAACTCTCCTTTTCCACAGGTGGTGATGGCCCCACATGAACCACCAGTGGTGTTTGTTGATAACTACATCAAGCTCCTGGCGGATGGGAATCCTGAGACCTTCCAGAAGATTCTAGACATGAAGGTCAGCTTGTTTGACTCAGCCAGTAATTTAAAGGGATAGTTCAAGATTTGGGGGAAATGCACTTTTTTGCCTTACAGTTGAGCGATAGGTGAGAAGATCACACTCTCATATATAGCAGCTAGTTCACTTAGCTTATCAGGGGGAAACAGCTAGCGCGGCTCTGTTCAAAGGTAACAAAATCAGCCAACCAGCATCTCTAAAGTTCATCAATTGATATATGCACAAGTTATAGTTTCTTTACACTTAGTTTTGGTAATATAAGCTGTTAAGTAGTGAGCTTTAGAGGTGCTGGTAGGTGGACTTTGTTACCTCCGGACAGGCACAGGTTAGCCATCTCCCTTTGCTTCCAGTGTTTATACTAAGCTAAGCTGAGAAGCTCCTCCAGCTTCATAATGACTGTACAGATGAGGATGGGATTTTTCTTCTCATCTAACTCTCAGGAAGAACAAAAATAAACAAGTTTCCTTTAAATGTAAAGTTAATCGTATTTGTAAAGGTTCACCCAAAACTGAAGGTTCTGTAATGGTTCGGGTGAAGTTCATAGCGTTTTTGGATTTTCACAGGAAATCGCTGCTGCAGCATTCTTCTAAAAAACTGAAGTAGCTGGGGACTCTTTTTATAACGTTAAAAAACAACCAAAAGTACACCTTAAATCGCCCGAACATTGACATCCGAAATTGATTTGAAGACAGGTTATTTGCACCCTTTAAGATGAAATCTTTACTGTAGCTGCTGAGCTAAAATTGTAAGCGTGCTAGTGGGTGCACAAGCTCAAACGCACGTCGCAGGTGTAAATAACAACCTTTCAAATCAGTTTAGGACCTCTGGGCTTCCAGAGACTTGTATTACGCCAAACATGCTCCATGGAGCCATTTTATTGTTTGATCAAGTCTCCACCTACTTTAGTTGTTTAGGAGAATGCTAAACAAGCTCCAGAATTGTTTTGTGGACTACAAGACTTTCCATTGGCCTGAGGCGGAGTAGATAATGACTGTATTTTCATTTTTGGGTGAACTTTTAGGTTTGCATTTTCCACTTGTCCTGTGTAAGATTTTTTTGTTTTATGTAATGAGTATTTTCCCCTGTGTATCTGTTTGTAGGGTCTGAAGCGCAGCGAACAGAGCAGCATGCTGGAACTCTTCAGGCAGCGGCTACCCACCCCACCCTCCGGGGGCGACGGCGGCCCCTCTCTCTCCTTCAGCGCCCCCACCCCTGAACAGGAGTCCTCCCGCATCCGCAAACTAGAGAAGCTCATCAAGAAGAGACTGTGAACAGACACAAACACACACACACACACTCTGAAATCTCATCTTGAAAATGAAGACGGCTGCAGGATGAGACGCAGGTTATTCATCTCAAAGACTTCATTATGCTCCATTCAGAGATCATGGCAAGCTACGGAAAGAGCGAAAAGTGGACTGAATTTTCTGACTGACAGTAATATGAACCCAGGCTGATGCTGGATTATGAAGAAACTTCCTCAACTGCTCTTTGGTGTTGCTACATGTCATTCTGTACCTTCCCACATTTTCTTTTCATGACACTAACATCTGAGCTTTGTAACATTTGTATATCGTTGCACAATGTACTCGCAGTCCGAAGAGCCAAATGTAGTCCTTTTTACCAATTTCTGGCTTCTTTTGTGGGATTTGTCTAATCCAAGATGATTACAAGCAGCATGATCTTAATTTAAGGTGGCATTAGAAAGAAAAAATGTATGTCAAGGAGGGTCGTGGTTTTCTTGAAATGTTTTAAATGAAATGGGAGGATACCAGGTGGAAATTTGTGTGCATCTCTGGCATCCATTAAAATGGACAATGCGTC
This sequence comes from Sparus aurata, assembly GCF_900880675.1. Lineage (NCBI taxonomy): Eukaryota > Metazoa > Chordata > Actinopteri > Spariformes > Sparidae > Sparus > Sparus aurata. Next base: position 17,959,000 of record NC_044188.1, on the reverse strand, counting down.
AACAGTGGCCTGAAATAAATCTCTGAATCTGGGTTCCTAAGTCTGGGACAAAGAAGGTAGTTGGATTTTCCTTCATCTTCAATCAGACATGAGAGCTGGCATTTAACATCCCTCTAGGTTGACTCAGAAATGAGAGCCAGCTAGCTGAAGTCTTTCAGCTTGAGCTAATAGGAGGGGGGGGTTTATTGTATATTTGTAGGCAACATACGTACACATGTTTGCGGCCAGTCAGAAATCTTCTGGCTTATTTGCATTTACATGAAACAAGGTTTTGTCTTAGTGAGACAAAATGCATTTGTCTCAGTGCTTCACTAAGTGATCTCTTGGTGTCTGAAGCTGCTCCCACACGTTCTCTTCAGATGTGAAAAGAGATGTTTTATAAGTCACTGCCCTGGTTATGGTCTCTGATTCTGATGCCTCCTGCATTCCTGCCGTCAGGCCTGAACTGTTAATCATTTGTATTGTCTAATAGGCTCTCACAGGCACAGGAATATAAAAAAAAAATGCCATCAGTTAATTGCTTCAGTGCTTCAATTTTCACACTATGCACAATACCAGAATAAACTATAAGCCTAATTTGTTCATCAAAGTCCCAATTTTGAATGAGGGGCTGGAAAAGTTCCCATGACTAGCTCGGTCTCTGGTTGCCATCCAATCAGGAGCCGGTAAGTGCTTGAAAAGGCGTTTCCTGTGTGAGTGTTTGTGGATGAGAAGGCCCCTCAGAGGGGGGAGAGGTTTGAAGAGGAGCCGCGGGTAGCAGGGTCTTTCACAAGTGGACCAACTTTCTACTCTCAAGTCACACTCCCGGTGGAGCTGGCTCGTGTTTCTTATGTTTTAATGTCACATTAAGAAAGTCGGGTTTTTTTTAGTTTTCCTGCTGTGACGTGGGTTTTTTCAGGTGGAACTGAATTACCGCCCGGTTGACGATATTTCCAGCGGGCAGTCGTGCATCCTGTCCGGGGAAGAGGTTCGCGGAAACACCGTGAGGAGAAAAAAAAACAGAAAACAGGATACTCTTACGGAACTGCAACCTGGAAGTCTCTGTCGAAACCCGCGTTTTACTCGGTGGGAGTTTCGCAACTTTTTAACCAGAAATGGTTGGCAGGCTGAACTTGCCAAATGTATGTGAAGGAGACCCGCTGGATGTGATGAGCTGCAGGGCTGATAGAGGACTTGACAGCCCGGACTCCGGCTTGCCGCCGAGCCCGAGCCCTAGCGCCTGGCTGCTGCCTGCGTGCGCGGAGAAAGCCGGGGGCGTGAGCCCGGTGTCCGAGGACGAGGGACGGGGCTCCCTGGTAGGTAACACTAACGCTACTTCCTGCCTGTGTGTTATTAAAGCAATATGAACTCCCTGTGGAGAAAAAGGTAGACGGCCACGAATTTGCAGCTGAACATTTCTGATTGGAAATGCCAGAACATTCCACTACTTGCAATTTGATATGGAAGACTTGGCACACTGCGAGGAATTTAGTCCTCCACGCATGAGAAGCCTGATGGTTTCCACAAATGCATGGGTAGATGTTTTATCCCTGCAGTTTGAAAAGACAGGAAGTAAGCCCTGAAATGAAGTGCTGCTCTCTGCCAGTCGTACGGTGCCAATCCACCAACACATGAGCCAGTTTTGAGTAAAACGAACCAAATGTTTGAAAGGTCTTTGACTTGCTTGCATGTTCGGGGCATCTGAAGAAAGTGGGTCACTTCAGTGCTGACCTTTTGAAGTACTGGCTCCTCATGTGTTGACTGTGGGGCCACATTTTATTGTTTTTGTTTTTTTGGCGTTGCAGGTTCCAGTTTTGCCCACTGGGTCTTTCCAGCAGCTACAGCCATTGTCCTTTGGGGAAGGCATAGCACTCGATCCATTACCAGCGAAGGAAATAAGGTGGGTTCACATTAGACCTGAGGAAATGCTTTTAAAAAAAAAACTAGAATGGCACTCAGTAGAGCGTCTACCACGACCCAACATTCCCCTTTTGTACTCACAGATATCAGCCACCTAAGCCACACCAGACATAAATGGGGTCCATTCTGGGTCAAGACCCATCCCAAGTTTTTGGGAAATCCAGTTGATGGTTTTTGTGTAACCCCTCTTACAAACCAACAGACATGGGTGAAAACATAACCTCCCTAAGCAGAGGTGATAAGAAAAAATTGGACACCATGCTGGCTGTGGTATTTTTGCTTTCATAAGTACCAGGACATCCAGCAACAACTGCGTGTGCTGAGATGCAAACAAGACTATGGACTATGACAGATCTGACATTGTAGTTTTGGAGAACAAATTCAAATATATAATTTTGATATTTACATATTAATGAGGTAACTCAGACAAACTCAGGCACATTTTCCCATAACAGAATGAACAAGCTGTTCTCATAGGAAAATAAGGTCCCTAGAACACTGAAGATGGAAATGTGACGGGGTCCGCCATATAAACAAAGTGAAACAGTATGAAACTGTGTTGTCATTTAAGGTCAGTTCATTTATTCAGTCATGAAAACAGAGAGTTTGTTTATTTATTTTTCTTAAGCCATGAAAATCAGTTTGTAAGGACCTTTCCCTACCACATAGTGTACCTTTTTTTTTAATTGGTCATCAATAATTTAGCACCAATAAAACCATAAAGCACTCTCTCTCCTTCACAGATACACCTCATCTGTGCACTATGACTCGGACCGCCACTTCATCCAGGTTGTGGCCCTGCAGCCATCGGGCCAGGGCCTTGAACACTGCATGCAGACTATAGTGGCCGTGCCCCACAGCACCTGGCGCCACTACAAGACGCAGCTGGAGTTCCAGCCTCGCCATCGGCCGCAGCACTTCAAGAGCACCACCATCGTCTACCCCAAGAAAACCAGCGCTGTCTTCACCACAGAGCTGAGCTACGATTGCCACCGGCTATCAAGGCGCTTCCTGTCCAGCGTGGAGCTGGAGGCGGCTGGCCGCAGAGAGCTACCTCAGTGAGGGTGGGAGTTGGGGACACATAGGGGCGATTATTCCAATTGCCCCTATACTGTAGCTCCCCCGTGGCTGGCTGCCATTGACCTGCTGTGTTGTCTTCTTACACTTGTGTAGCCCGTTATCCTTTTTAAGTGCTCTTCCCAAGCTGTGGACAAAAGACATCTGTGCTGTTGCACAGATATCCGAGAGGACAAGACATGGACAAAGAGGGCGAAATAGCGATTCAGTCCATAGTTTATGTCTTATATGTTTATATCCCTGCTGCCAATGGATGATCTATCCGTCTCAGGAATGGATATTTCATTAAATGCTTCACTTTGCAGCTTATAGGTTTCCAGAGCTCATATTTGATTTGTTTTTATTGGCTGTAGAATTGATTCATATGGACAGAGATGAAGAGAAGACTCATCCGCCCTCAGCAAAGTCACTCTCCTCAAGTTGGCCAAGCATGCCGAGAGAACGGTTTTTAATCTCGAGGCCAGAATCAGTTCAGAGAAGTTGGGGTTTTTTTTGTTTGTTTGTTTTTTTTTTTTTTTGTCTGAAGGGTAGTGCTTTTTAGAAGTGTCTGTGTAAAGGAGATGAGAGGCAATTAAATGTGGTGCATGCTAAGAGATCACTAACTTATCCACACTGTACAGAGGATGTGGTGAAAAACACTTAACACATGTTGTGTTTCTTCACAGGGTATTGTGTATTCCCGCACGATGTTGGCACAGGCTAAGCCCTCTCTCTCTGGGCCGCTGTTTATGGCCACCGCTCATGATGTGCCTTGTAAATGTTGGTAGATTTGAGTGAACATGTGTAAGCTTAAACAAAACTGATAAGTAGTGTGTGTGTGTGTGTCTGTGTGTCTGTCTGTGTCTGTGTGGTAATTTTGCTATCACTCACTGGCTTATAGTGAAAATAACAAGCTGCATTCCACTGCTATCACTTTCGTTTGGCTTGCATTGGAGTGAAATTGTATTTATTCAGTCGGAAGTTTTTAGAGTTTTATCAGCTGATTAACGGGTCTCTCCACAGTCACAGCAAGGGATATTTTTTACAATGTCCTTTATTGATGAAAGTGTTGATGCTTCTTTTTGATATTAGTCACTTACTCAGTGCCAGTTTAAAATAAAGTGTTCATTATTTCAACGGTTGTGTAATTTTTGAGTCACTCCTGCTTTTCTAAAAGATGAAAACCAACGGAGGCATTTGTTCATAAGTGTTTCATTAATTGGTAAACCTGCACAAAAGAAGAATATCCTGGCATGGTTTTAAAATGTGTTCCACGCTTTGAGGGCCACAAACCTAATGCCTACAGGTGCAGGTATTGAGATATCGCCAAATTACACTAAAACAGTCCAGACAGATGGCTGTGTTATCACTCCTTTCAGGTAGTAAAAAAATTAGTATACTCGAGGGTGAATTGTCCTTTTAATGAATAGAATTGTGTTACTTCAGCGCCCTCCTGTGGCCAGAGAGTCGAGGTACTAAAGGGAACTTGGGTTCATTTGGAGCAGAGTTGATTCTGTGCTCCAAGATGCATTTTTAACATTATAGATTTTGATTTTGGATTGGATTTATAAAGAATTGCAACCGTGGAAATCGGGGATAATTTGAGGTAAAGTAAAACCGAGCCAATATCAAAGTCTGTTTATTGTCACTGTAAATGATTATGGTGGCAAACGTCAGAAAGCCTCTTCTGAACTTTTGGCTTTTCGGTATAAGTTAATGTTACATCTAACTCTGAATCCCTCTCTGTGATCCCATGATCAGCCAGCTCGACTGATTGGCTTCAGGGAGTGGGGAAAATACTGCAGCATCAATTCGTATCCCATTTGTTCAGTGTTTCTTGAGTATTTCTGTGCCATAGGTGTTCCCTCAGAAGACGCCTCCAACATTTGCAGTCCTGCCCTGGTGAGAGCTGAGGACCGGTAGGTATTTGGAAACCTTGTGTACCATCTTGTCACTTTTTGTCTTTCCACTACGCAAAACTCCTCTGACGTAGCTTTAGCTTAGACTTGCTGCCCTGCACTGATGAAGATCTTTTCACAACTCGCTCAGGTCTAATATGAAACCCACCTTATTTCCTTCACCGGTAATGGATTGAGTGCTATGCCTTCCCTAAAGGACAATGGCTGTAGCTGCTGGAAAATCCCAGTTGGCGAAAACTGGAACCTGCACCGCAAAACTATTACTGATGACTATTTTTCCCACCTTTAGTACTGCTGATTGCACTTACACTGTATAAACTGTATCTTCATTTAGTACTGCCAGTAATATTTATATACTGTACACACTGTTCCTAGACCTACTTATACTCCATTTATATATTGTACATACTTTAATATCTGCAATATTTATATTGTACATACTTTGCACTGTATTGCTTTTTTGCTCTTCTGGTTAGGTGCTAAGTGCATTTCGTTGTCTCTGTAGAATAACAATAAAGTATAATCTAATATAATCTAATCTATGACAAAAAATGGCCCCACAGTCAACACATGAGGAGCCCATACTTCAAAGTTCAGCACTGAAGTGACCCACTTTCTTCAGCTGGCCTGAACATGCAAGCAAGTCAAAATGTCTAGTAAATCTGGACAGTTCGGTCAATTTTGATAATTGTAATCCACAGTGAGACAGTAATTGAAAGAGAGAGCCTTTATTTTGTATCCATCATCGTGTCTTTTATTCATATGTCGTCTACATATTTTATAATTATCATGTCAAGTTATCTGCCAAATGAAGACTGAAGATGATTGCCATTGCTGCTCTTAATGTAAAAACTAATCGTTTGACTTATTCACTGTTTAAATTCAATGCACAATGCTCCTTTTTGAAGAGACAGATTATTTTGTCAATTTTGGATTACCTCAATACCAAACATAGGCAAAAAAAAAAAAAAAAAACGAGATACAGAACATATCAAGGATGACTTTTATTTAACGTTGTAACGAAGGAATGCAATATTAGGTGCTTAGGTGACTTGAAAGACTGAGTAATACCTTTCCCCAACAGAACTTGAACGCAGCATTACATGGATCGGCGTGACGTAGAACCGCGCACCTCGTTTACATCTATTTTATAACAAACACATACATTAGCGTGTACAGACTACGATAAATAGATTGGAGAGTGGACATTTATGATTTAAAAATAAAAATGAAATAAATAAACAAACAAAAACACACATTGCGCTGTGTGACGTATGGGTTCGGAGGTCACAAACACACGCCCACGCTTCCTGCCCGCGTGGTGGACTGAGGCGTCGTTGTTTTAATGTTGTTCCGGAGTATACACAGCTCTATCTGTCTATCTTTGTGTGACTGTGTGGGATATGTCAGCACATACCCGGCTTTTTTCTCGTCTCTGAAACAGTGAGATAGATGTCAGCCGACAGAACCGATCCTTAGACGGAGCTCGGCTCTTGGATACTGAGCTCGTTAGCTTGTTGTGCTAGCCGGCTAACAGCGCTGCTTGTGCAGGATGAAGACTTCTAATGGGAACACCAGCATTATGGACATGTTTGAAAAGGGAAGGGTCCTGAAAATATGTGCTCCAATGGTTCGATATTCAAAGTAAGTCGAACCTGTTTCTATAATGGTAGTTATTGCATTGGTTATGTTCTGCAGTACTGGAAAAGTCAAGAAGAAAAAACTCTTCACTCTAAATCTAATGCAAGTGTGTCACCCAGTACTCTGCTCTTTTGAAGTGAAAATGAGATGTACTGCAGGTACGACTGCCTTTTTCCTCTATGTTCCTCGGGCTCTGTTGTCAATAAAGTCTGTTTTCCACACAGGCTTGCCTTTAGGTCCTTGGTGAGGAAATATAACTGTGATATCTGCTTCACACCAATGATAGTTGCCTCTGACTTCATGCGATCTGTCAAAGCCAGAGACAGTGAATTCACTACCAATGAGCGTGAGTATGCTACATTGCATGCATGTAACCTGATGTACACTGCACCACGACCACAGTAACTTTAAACAAATATGCCAGGTCTTGCCATATGATGGATGTGTTGTTAAATTGAAGCTCGATCATGATTGATTGTGTTTCCTCTTCCCTCTCAGATGACCGGCCCCTGATAGTGCAGTTTGCTGCCCATGATGCCCAGACTCTGGCTGATGCAGCCTGTGTCGTGGCACCTTTCTCAGATGGAGTTGACCTCAACTGTGGCTGTCCCCAAAGGTGCAACTACTAAACAATAGACCCTGATACATGTTGGCCTCCAAGCACATTGTATTACTCTGTTATTTCACAACTTGATTGTAGCATCAAAAGCTTACAGTTTGACTCTTTTCCTTTCTCGTGGAAATTTTAAATGCTAATAAAGCTTTGTCATGGATTATTAGAAAGAAATCTATAAAAAAGTTGTGCTCCTTGGATATGCTCACAAATCCTTGTTGTTGTGTTTTCAGGTGGGCAATGTCAGCTGGGTATGGCGCATGCCTCATCAACAAGCCTGAACTTGTCAAAGACATGGTCAGACAAGTCCGAAACCAAGTGGACAATCCAAACTACACAGCATCCATTAAAATAAGGTTAAAAAAAAAACCTTAACCAGTCTGATAAACTTCCAAATATCAATACCAGTGTTGATGGGCTGTACATTATACTGTACCTGGTAAAAATACATTTTACATGACTCTGAATCCGTGTAATATGTCATCCTGTGCTGAAATGACGGTCAGTACCTGATAATAATAATCATGAAAGAAATTCACTTTACCTACAGAATTCACAAGGACCTGAGGCGGACAGTGGATCTGTGCCAGAAGGCTGAAGCAGCCGGTGTGTCGTGGATAACAGTCCATGGCCGTACCTCAGAAGAACGTCACCAGCCAGTTCATTTTGATGCCATAAAGACAATCAAAGACAGCGTGTCCGTGCCCGTCATTGCCAATGGGGACATAAAGTACCTCCGTGATGTTGAGTCCACTCACCAGCTTACCGGTGTGGATGGTAGGTTTGTTTCAAAGCACATTTCACATATCAACAAGTGCATTTATTGATTTATAACAGATGCATAAATGACAATTGTGCTTTGCTATTTCCTGTTTGTTTGGATTTGCTCATTAGGTGTGATGGCTGCGCGAGGGTTGCTCGCTAACCCTGCCATGTTCGACGGCTATGAGGATACGCCTTTGGAGTGTGTATGGGACTGGGTGGACATCGCTGTAGAGCAGGGCACTCCATTCACCTGCTTCCACCAGCATCTTATCTACATGCTGGAGAGGGTTAGCTCCCAGCCTGAGAGGAAAGTGTTCAACTCTCTATCCAGTACCTCAGCTGTAATCGATTACCTCCAAAACACATACGGGTCAGTGAGTGAACTGGGAACATGACAATATTGAAATGTGATATATTTGATTTTTTGTTTTTTTTCATGTTATATTTTTATGCCAAATAAAACTGTTAAGAAACTGATTATATGCCTGATGTTTGTCTTCATTTCTTACGATGGTATATATTTAAATGTAGGTAATTAAACATAATATCCTATCATTATTAATGCCTGTCTTAAATAATGAGTACATGGGAGTGCATACTGAGGCTTGGGTTTTTTTTTTTTTTGCTTCTAAGATGTAATAGGAGACATGTAGCTGCACAACCACAAAGATCACAAACAAATTTGATCAGATTTATTTAAAAAAGGGTTTATAAAGTGCAATATTCTTGAAATCATTGAGTATGAGGGATATTACAACTTACAGTACATACTTTCCTTGAGTGTTGTCAAAAAATAAAGAACAATCACAAGAATACAATGTGAAATTGGAAAAAATATTAATTTCCTGACAGCTTTTTGAAAAGCATTGCAATGTAGACTTTGTATACAACGAGTACTTCTTAATACTGGGAGCAGATTCAATATAAATACTGAGGTAAAAGGAGAGTTGTGTAATTTTGGTTTTGCTAATAAAGAGCTCTTGAATGACATACAATTCTGCCTTCAAAGTAAAGTTGTGTGTCGTGATGGTTTTGAAGGAAGGGAGTGTACACAGAAGTCAATGTCGACGATGAAAATACAAGCGTTAGCACTGAACCAAATAACCAACAGTAACTCATTTTCGGCCATATTATTATCTGACATTATAACAGCATGCCAGCGATAAAATAATAAATCAAATTTAAAATTATCAACTTTAACTCGACACTAGTTTTATTTTGGAAGTTGGAACCGGAAGTTATGTACTGTACACGCGCTAGCTGGCTGGCACCAATGACGCTGGACCCGGAAGAGGGAAGCAGGCAGACAAACTTTGCTGTAGCTGATGCAAAAAAAGTTTGCCTAAGTCATTCTCTTGTAGTCAACATTTTAGGGACCCGCTGGTAAGTTGCGCATCTTTATGACTTAATTGAAACGTGACGTGAAATTAGACACTAAACGTGACTGTACTGCCATTTTTAATCGGTTTGCTAGTTAGCTTACGAGCGTTAGCACACGTTATAGTATCGACAACGTTAGATTAATTTTTTGACCACGGAGCGTCGAATTTATGATTTTGACAATTGACAGAAGATGAAACAGGCTAATATTTTCAAAAAACTAAGCGTATGTTATGGATGTTTACCTGTAATGAGCATTTACCACTCTTTTGTCACATTTTACGTTCTTGAGTTTGACAGATTTGACTTCAGCCTCTGGTGGTTTACGTTAAGGTATGTGAACTATGGACGGAGTGAATAAGGAGCTTAAGTTATCTTTTCTGCCAACAGAAGCTGCATTGTTGGCCGAAAGGAAATAAAGCCCTACACGCTAGCAAGTCCTCCCAACTGTACTGGTATAACCTGACACACTGTAACCTGCACCAGAGATGACGCTGCAATGGACTGCTGTGGCCCTCTTTCTCTATGTGGAGATTGGCATCCTTGTCCTCCTCTGTATACCCTTCATCTCAGCCAGGAGGTAAATAATAAAATCCTGTGTGTGTGTGTGTGTGTTAGGTTTGTATAACCACAACTTGATAGTATGATCAATACATCAAGAACATGGAGCAAAGGGTGCACCCTGCTGTGACATGTCGACAGTTTATACCAGAAAATTGCAGAAGATTGTGATTGCATGTTCTATTGTGAGTGAGTAGTGAACTTTACTGTGTCACTTTACCTGCCTGTAACTGATGTGTGATCATCTGTATGTATGTGTGGTCGCAGATGGCAGAGCATTTTCCACCTGAGGATCTGGGGCAGTCTGGCTCAGTTCTGGAACAGAGTGTTTCTCACAATGATCATAATCCTTATTGTTCTCTTCCTTGGTAAGTGAAAACAGCAAGTGTGTCAAGTATTTTCTTACAGCCTTGTAGATACTGTAGGTAATAACTCCAATTTGGAGCTGTGACCTGCCTGCTGACCACTGGAGATTGTGTGAACTGTTGCGTTTCGAAATAGCAACACTGAGCTGGGGGGGAAGGTGGGGGATTTGCTGTACTATATGATACTGTTACAGAATCGGACCATATAACTGTGGACAAAAGTTTAAAACTGAAGGCTAAATGCACATGGTACATAATAGAAATGGTGTGACTTTTTAGTTTTTAAATGTTGATGTCTTTCTTGTTAGATGCTGTGCGTGAGGTGAGGAAATATTCTGGTAAAGAAGTTGGCACAGATGCGAAGCTGCAACCAAACATGTTTGATCACCTGCACATGAAGCTTTTCAGAGCCCAGAGGAACCTCTACATCTCTGGCTTCGCTGTCTTCCTCTGGCTGTGAGTCTTCAGTCTCTTATACTGACAGTGTGATGACAAAAAAAGATCAATTATTCATGAGAATCAGTTAGTTGCAGGCATAGATTGATTCCTTACACGAGGTATCTCTCCAGCTCCTTTTTTTTATTGTTGTTTTTGCAGGGTTATGAAGCGAGTGGTCACATTGATTAACCAACTGGCAACACTGTCAAGTACTACGGCTGCTCTTCAGGCACAAGCTGACAGCGCTAACCAGACTGCCAAGAAATACATGGAGGACAATGAGCTGCTGAAACAGGTTGGGTCAAGCTACTGTTGTTAGAACCACAACTGCAAAGTCTATGAGACAATACATCTGACAAGATAATAGCCTCAGACATAACAATCAGATATTGGAATGGTTAAAGGTGTACATTTTAGTGGTAGATTCTAGGTGTCTTTTACTGGTTTGTCTAGATTACATTCAGACTCCGATATGCTGTTGAACAAGGCAGCCTGTAAACTCTTTGCATTCGACCTTTAAATGCACTCACCATCTGTTATACATCTGTTTGAGACATTTGTTTACCAAACCCTCACACACACACCTCTGGATGTGAACATGCACACTAAACGTTTTACATTAGATGGGCTGCGTATTTCACGTACTTGGAGTTGATGTTATTTGATGGCCTTCAGACTCTGATGGACGGTAAGGGTGACAAGGCCACCGCGGAGGGCATGGAGCTGTTGAGGAAGGATATGGAGAAACTAAAAGAAGAACTGAAGACCTCAAAAGATGGTTTGTATCCATGTCTATGTCGGTGTAACACATGAGGTAGTCTTATATTTACACTCTGACCTCGGCAAAGTTAATATATGAACGTGACACTTCTAGTAGCTGAAGACAGTGAGAACACTGATGTGTCCTTGTGTCCCCTGCAGCCCTGAAGAGCTCCACGTCAGAGGCAGATGTGATGAAGAAGCAGATGGACGGTCTCGCCAGGGAGTACGACCGACTGTTGAAAGAACATCAGGAGCTTCAGGTGACGCTTAACACTGCAGGATAATGGCTTGTTGGGTCATTTGCTACCTAAATATACCCATTTCAGAGTGACAGTCAAACGTGGCATGTCAGGCAGGGTATATGTTTTGTTGCTGATACATTGGAAACAGGGTTTTAATACTAATGAGGAGAGCAAATCCCATATTTTTCAGGATGTCACACATAGATGTTGGATTAACAGTAGATAAACGGAATGGATTTTCTTACAACCCTAGTGTGTTTAACCTTGTAACCTTATGTAACCTTACATAATATCACATGAGCTGACACTCTCTTCTGATTTTCTTTTTTTCTCTTTTCAGAATCTTCAAGAAAGTGGAAGCAAAAAGGAAGACTAGGGATTGTAAAATCCCTAAAGGATGAAGTCTTTACACAGCAATCACGAGTGAAAGCCACTGCGACACATGCTTTACCGTCATATACACCACCGTGTGTCACAAAATCAGAATCGGCACAGACTTATGCTGATATCATTAATGGTTTTAAAGCACGGAGGATAATTTTTATGAAGGCACCAGACCAGCTTAATTAGAATGAGTAATACTGAGTTTCCTGTTTCTGCCTGGCACAGTGTGACTAAGTGGATTGCTTTTTTAAGCACACACTCTATCAGGCAGATTAATTGAGCTTGGTAATTGGAGAGCGATCAGTCAGTAATGGACCCAGGTCTGATCACAGAGCTGTTAATGGTAAAGATTTATAGAAAAAGGATGGGTGGTGTTTACACGCTTTGTGTCATTTGTTTTAAGCCAGGTGTTGGGGCCAAGATTTGTTGCAAACTAGAGCACCCTTGAACAGTTATGAATGTATTTTGATATAAATCGTTTGCTTTTTATATTGCTGTATGTAGTAGCGACATGTGCCGCATCCACCTTGAGCTTGGCAACAGTATGTTAATCCACTCTGTGGTTGCATGGCTGTCCAAATATACTGTAGTTTGCATGTACAATGCACTAAGACAAATCATCTTCATGGTTTTGTTGTGTTGCAGTGGATAATCTGTTTTTTTAACTGCATTAGTGGTGAATGGTAACAGGTGCAGATTTCCATCATCCAGGTCTTACTTTTTCCCTTTTGGTTTCCTCCATAGTTCCTTAAAATCTTACATAATATATTTGTGAGTCTAAGTAAAAGTTAATATCAGTAGGGTTAGATAATTGGATGCAGACTCGTAAGGTTAGTTAAGTTATTCAATCTGAGATAAACGAGGGGTTAAAATAAGTCATATGTATGTTTTTGAGCCACAGAAGGTCTAGATTGTTGTATAAAAACTGCGCTGCCTGTTTTAAGCGTTCATTTTAGGTTGAAGTTGTATGCATGTCATCAAAAGGGGCTGAACTGATTGTTATATTTCCATTATCCAGACTGAGCTTTTTTTTTTTACTGTGAAAGAGGAGCTGACATTGTAATCATCAGATTATCGTTCCCCGTTTTATGATCGATTGGTTATTGCCACTGATGGTTTCAGGGTTTACAATTGCAAAAGTTCCCCTTCAAGTTGTGCTCTGATGTTCCTGTTGAAGTCAGAAATCAGATGGAAGTGCCTTTTTTTATTTGTAGGTCAGTTTGTTTAATAAAGACACATTTCTTTACGCTGTGCTTCGTTTTGAATAATTAGCACCTGTGAATAAAAAACACCAACATATAATGTGATTGGATATGAAAAGTTTTATTCTTTAGTGTTACATTTAAGTTATCCTTGAATTTTACAAAAATAATCCAAGAAAATTATTTACATTCTGATTTCTTTAATGCAAGTTAAATGCCTTACATTAGTGAGATAATGACATCCTTCCACTACACTGCTCGCTGCTTTTCTCTGAGTCTGTACTTCACCTGTGTCTGAAACTGAACCTGAATTCAAAAAGACGATATAGCCACCAGATACTTCAAATTGAAAACATGGTTCATATCCATTTTGGGCAGTGAGGTCTTACAAAATAATAATACGCTATACACTTACAAAGACAAAAGTATTATATTTTTTTCCAAACTATTGTCTTGAGATACAGTAGCCAGTCAATGTGTTTTTTTTTTTTTTTTTTTTTTTTTGTTTTTGTTTTTTTTACTTCACGGCATTACTTTTACAGATTTCAAACAAATGGGTTCTGAGTTTCAGAATAAAAAACCTGAGAGTAGAACATGGTGTTTGAGTTAATGCACGTGCAAAAAGACAAAAAAAACCTCAACATAACCTTACACTTCCTGTCTAGCAATAGTTTGAGATGTGGAGGCTGAGCTTATACACATCAGTAACATGAATTAACATATCCTGCCATGATACTTCACACACACTGAGGTTTGTTGCCTAAAGTGGTGAACAATATCGTACAGGATAGATCATCACTGTAGCAGGAGTATAAATTCTTCCTCTTCAAGGGTTCACCTCAGACATTTTTTTTATTAAACGTAAAGAGTTGTTCAATGAAAGTGCCTGCTTGGGTGCATTGAGAAATTCTGAGCACACTCACTCTGATCCTAATCATCAGCGTTGTAGGTATTTATAACATTTTTCTCTCTTCAGTAACAAAGATTTAGTGTGGATGGTGCTGGTTCAAACTACAGGAATTGTGTACTGTCCCCTTTTGGACATCATCCATATTGAAATCAAAGCAGCCTCCACAAAACAAACTGGTAATTAAATCCCACTTACTTATCCCACAAAATATCATTTTTAGTGAGTATGAATACCAGCAGAACAAGTTCACGTCCAGAAAAGCACAGAACACAAACTACGATACAACCAGACCTGACTTTGGGCCTAAAGTAAAAAGACTAAACTTTTCAGAAATTAATTATTTTTCTCAATGACTAAGGACTTACATTCAGGCTGATAGCGTTCAGATATCTATTCAAAAATGTTACAAAACTGATGAGACATACATGATTTAGAGGTAACTGTTGAGTGAATGAGGCACATATGTCAACAACCACCAAGCCCTCAGATAGGCACTGAAATACATGTTCAAACACATATTTCTACTACATCCCAACTCTCTTTTCTGTTTAAAAGTCTAAAAAAGAAAAATCTTTACTTCCGGTCTCTTTGAAGGCTTAATGTTCCTCATTTCCATTGTTTTTTGTGTTTAAATACAGAGCCGCCGGTTTTTATAAGGCCACTTCTCCTCTTCTGTTCAGGAACAGTGATGTCAGGAAGAAAAACTTATCAGAAAGAAAAATTAATTGCTGGTTTTGAGAATTATAATGTTTTTCTAGTAGTCTGTACAAGTCACATTTCCCATCTAATCTCTTGTGCCACCATTAAACCAGAACTATTGTTATATTTTATTTATGAGGAAAAGAAACAGCATGTACATTCAAGAAATATCTCAGTTATATCAAATTTCTGTCAAATTCACAAAGCGTTCATGGGTCCAGTAGTACAAATATAGAATTTATGCTTTTATGAGATGATCGGATACAACATGTGATTCCCTGCAAATCTCATTTGTGTGTGTGCGTTTGTACAGTATCACGCTGTACACAGTGTGGCTGTGTGTGGGTTGGCATTTGTTCATCTGTGGTTTGTGTGCATCAGTGTGTGTGTGTTTGTGTGAGAGAGACAAGGAGTTTCGGTTCTGCTGGATCTGTCACAGCCGTGTCTCCCTGTCTGTGCTGTTGTCTGAGGTTTGTTGTGACTGGTCGGAGTTAGACGTCACAAACTCTTCCTTCCTGAGTGCCTCCAGCTCTGTGCCGCCGTTGGCCAGAGCACCATGGATGCCGTTTCTCTCCTCCGACTTCAGCTGTCGACTGAGCAGAATGAAGCCCGGAATGCAAATGATGAAGGAGATAGTCCGCAGGCTCAGAGTCAGACCCAGGTACGCTATCCTGTTAAAAGAAATAATTAGCTACCTAAAATATAATTACGCAAAGATAAGGTGCTTTCAACTAAACATTAGATGAGACATGAGACTGTAAATGTGACACAACCATGTCAGAAAACTGAATGTTGAATAGTGAAAAAGAACGACTGTCATGTGAGTACTACCTGTATGCAGTGGTGTTGTAGATCCGACAGGCTCCTATTCCTCCACACCTCTTCTGACCCCATTTTAGACATGTTGTGTCAATGATTGCTCCAAAGTAGATGGGTGCAGGGATCCCCGCTGTAGGACCAAAGTCAAATGAGGTTAAAAGACTGAATAATTGTCAAACATATGCATTTTGGAGTGTATCTGTTAGTTCAAGCGACATGAAGATGTCTATCTAACTGCACGAAAGACGATCTTTTTTTAAATATATATATATTTTAACTTGAAATGGGTCAAATTTGAGTTGAACACAATAGGAGGGATCAAGGATCTTACAAACAGGACCTTTAATTTGTGTAAACAAATTATTGAACCAGTTAACCGAGGATCCTGGGAACATCGGCTCTTGGGAACTTAGGACCCTGGGAGTTTAGAACCTTGGGAATATAGCAACCTGGGACTGTAGCACCCTGGGAAAACAGAATCTTGGGAACATAGGCCCTTGGGAACCTACACTAGGAACATGGGACCCAGGAACATAGAACCTTGGGAACATAGAGACCTGGTAAGATAAGACCCTGGGAACCTACACCACTCAGCCACAACATCAAAACCATAGGAACATAGAACCTTAGGTTCATAAGACTCTGGCAACTTAGGACCATGGGGACATGGGATCTTGGGAACATTTAACCTTGGAAACATAGATTTAGCTCTTTTTTGAGGGACACTTACCAAGTGTACGTGTTGCTAGAGCATGGAAACCCAAGGCCAAAGATTTCAGCTGTGGTTTGATGCATCTGCATTAAGAAAAAATTGCATATTTTGGGAAATATCTTCAGAAAATGGTTAAAAAATGTCAGCCATGTCTCTGGTACAAAACAGACACTAGGTCAGTGAACTTTCTCCAGATAAAAGGGAAGCTTTATAAATAGAAATAAAAGTAGTCATCCCATGATCAGACAAACCAATATACACAAATAATGCCACCAAAGCCTTTTCCATCACATAAGAAAAATTAATTTTCACATATTTCATGAGATTCGAAAACAGCAAACATGTTTGCTAAAACTTGTGGACTCATATAACCTGTTTTGGTGGGAAATGGTGAGATTAAACACATTACTTTTAGAGTCCTTCAGGCATTTCTCTTCCTAAACAGTGCATGCTCTCACTGTCCAAAGCCAATTATAACCCATGGCCCCCTTATGATACAACGTAGACAGTACAATGAGACATAGAGACACAGCGGGTTAGCCAATTTCATTCCAGCGAGGCCAGTGCATTCCAATAGGATCAGCTGATATGGCTTTAGGAGTTTCTGTATGTATGTGTATGTGTTTTTGTGTGTGCACGCTTGTCTTTAGGTTTAATAGCTCTACATTCCCTCATTAAAACCTCAAACACATACAGATATAGGGAAAGAGATTAAGGGAGAACAGCGCAGAGAGTAAAGGAGGCGAAGTGTGTAATCTCTTTTCTTTGGAGGGTCTCACCAGTGAAAGGCATTGTGTTAAGCAGAGTGTCAGCCAGCAGAGGGTGCTGTCATGCAGAGGAAGCTATATCATGTTCATAATACATGGTTTGGGGGTTATATGTATACGCCATGTATTCCACAGTAATACCTATGGTAAAAATCATATAATAGTTGTATTGTTTAACAAGATTATTTCAATTTGTTCAGTTATTTGTAAAAAACAATGTGCAAGTTCACCTGCCAATCAAACACCAGTTTGCAGGGTGGTGGACAGTGGACAGCCTCAAGCTAATGACTGAATTCTCTACTTATTCATCTGTCAGGAGCCTTTTTACTCCAGAGGACTTGAAATGCATTTGTGGCTTCAGCCAGTGAGGTTAACCTTGAGCTGATTGGGCTAATAAGCCAGAACGAGCTGCCCCAAATAATGAGTCACTTGAATTATTGGATTTCCAAATACTAATATCACTCTTCTATTTGACAGTGGTTGTTTTTTAAAGAAATTAATGTAATTCAATTCAACTTAACTTAATAGCCAGTTGAGCCTGCTCCATTACTTTTGTTGATTATCCGTATTTCAACTCTCCGACTAACATACAACAAATACACATACTGTGCACAAAAAGATCCATTCACTCAAATCTTTACTGATGCAATTACAGAAGACCAGCCAATCTCCTCGAGAAAACATGAGACAGCGCTGACCCATTTTCTTCTGTGTCAGAGGGACCAATTATTATAGCTAATTAATGAAGGGGGAGTTCGCTCTTCAATCCTGACCGTCATAATTGTCATTCATAACACAACACCACTGATTCACTTTCAAGAACATTTTTCTGTGGCAGCTCAACACACCTTCATGATTAAAACACTGACAATGACAATCATCAGATTTTGCACCAAATACCTGCTGCAACACTAAATTCTACCTTTGTCAATATGACTCATATGTGTAGCAGTGTTTGCAGTGGTTATGGAGTTCTTCGGTAGAGCCTGAGCAATACCAGATTTTTTGGGTTGCTGCAGACACCTATATTAGGGAGTAAAAGACTAACTTATGTACACAGATTTTTGGCTGTTATCTCTCAAAATTGGTGAGACATTACGGAGGATTCCAGGATATATTACAGTTTAACGATACACTTTATTGCCAAAAACGAAATCAGCGCACTGATCAGTAAACCTCACAGGGAATTTAATAATTAAAAAATGATCCCAATAATCTTTTTCTGCATTATAACCCCAAAAAAAGCGTTCATATTGGCACAACTCTTACGCTGATACCAATCAATCTATGATAGGCCAATATTGGTCGATAATATCAGCAAACAGATGTGTCGGTCAGGCTCTGTTCTTCGCCAACAGGTGCAAATTCAGTGATAGTTTAAATATAATTTGTTGCAATGATTCAGTTACTAAATAAAAAATGGAAAACATTTTCTCTATTGTACTTTTAATCCATTTTTGCAGGACTGCCTATTCCCAGGAATCATGTGATGTTTTTATATTTAGCTCCCTCATGGTTCAAAGCAGTCAGAAACAAGGATTTTGGCCATTTATAGCAAACTTATTTTTAATGCCAATGACTGTGTCTTTGTGCCCGTCAAAGTACAAACAGTGGCTCTGTCAAACAAACCATTTCCAGTCATATGATTTTGTGGAGGTTTAAGTCTTTGATATGATACTACTGGTTACTAGGACATAGCCAATTACTTAATTAGTTAAATCATTGAAGGCCAAACTCTGATCTAATACTCACAAATGAGGTCAGGGAGAGTGCTGAGTTACCAGCTGCGAAGTGGACACTTATGTCTCATTAACTCAATAATATTGTAGAAAGGTCCATTTCCCAACAGTAGCTGACAACTACAATAGCTGTGACGACAGGAGTCAACTCCCAACAAAACAAAATAGGGCACTTTGTAGTTTGAGAAGAAATTCAACCTCAGAATTTTAACATTTACAACCTTAATGAGGTAATAATACAATATATAAAAAATAATATAATTTTTCCCTGTCTGAAAAAACAAGCTGTTCTCAGAGGAAAATAAGGTCCCCAGAACACTGTTTGAAGCTGGAAAGGTGGCACGGTCAGCATAATATTAACAAAGTAAAACAGTATGAAACTGCATTGTCCTTTAAGGTTCATTTGCTTACTCAGTCATCAAAACAAAGAGACTCTGTTTATCTGTTTTTTTTCCAGGCATAACAATTACTTAACAAGGACAACATCTTTCTCTTCTGGTTAAAAACACCAGTTAGCAACATTTGTAGACTAAGAAAGAGCTTCTGAAATCAACACCAGCTCAACACCAAGGGTCCAAATCATAAATGCACACATTAAAGCCGCATCAGTAGACAAAATGTTGGATCATTTAGTGTGTCGAGGGGAAGAACAACGACACATGAATGACGGATATTATGGCATTCTAGCTAATCTTAACACTTTGCAGCAGTGTGAGCAGTAATTCAGTTACTTCAAAGACCTTTTTTCCATTACAGATACTTTTTTAAAATTTAAAGCTGACCTGATGAGAAACATGTAGCCCGGCGTCCCCCCGAGGGAGATGATAAAGGAAGTGATGACAGAGAGAGCCAGGAAGTACGGGAACATCCTGTCACAGTCGTCCGTGTGAGGGCACTGACCTGTACTGGCCGTAAAGTTACCGGCCACACCGACACAGCTACAGTTAGAGAAGACCTGGAGAGACATGTGCACACAAACACACAGTCGCACACACGTGACCATGTATAGCAGGACAAAGACATCAGCCTGCACACACACACACACATATATATATACATATATATATATATATATATACACACACGCAGAAATGCATACAGTGCACTGTAAGATACTGTACACGAACAATCATACACATGGCTGCAACACTCAAGAGATATTTACAATTTTAACAGCTCATGAAGCTGAATGGAACACATTGTAGACGGTAGCCTTACTTTCCGTGTGTAACATTTTTTTATTGGACAACTTACTGTGTTTTTTCCTGAGCCAGTGGAGCCGGTGCAGCCAGCGAGACAGGGAGAAACGTATGTGACGTCGTTCTCTCCACAGACGGGGTCCCAGTCGCTCGCTGAACAGAGACAGTCCGAGTTGCAGGCTGTTAACAGCGAGTGTTTATCGTAAGACACCGTGTCCACACTGGGAGGAAGATGAGGCACAAAAGATAGGCGATCAGAAAATTTGTTGTAGTGCTCTTTACAAAGACATACAATGAAAGGCTGAATACTTTTAAGAGAAAGTTGCTTTTTCTCCTAATATCAAAACACACATATTGCATTAAAACATTCAATTCTGCATTGAAGTTTACAAACATAGTAGACCTTTGTATTGCCGGGGTTTGTTGTATACTTGTTTCCAACAATGTTCAAAGCCAGAGAAATCCATATGTTACATTTCATTTGGTCGCCGGTCACTAAAACTTCTGAGATGAAGTCAGACAGTGAAGGACTAAGTCGGCGACTGAGACTAAGCGTGTATCAAGAAATGTAAATGTTACATTATCTGTGAACATTTGTGCATGAGTCAAGTCAGATTTCAGTTTTCATCAGCAGTTGTGGTTTAATGGTTTGTTCACCACCAGCAAAGCGAGTTTAAATGCAGGATTGTTTGAGTTTATTCCCATTCTCGCATGAGTGTTTACTTGCCCCGAACAGCCAGATTACCACGCATTACCCGTAAAATAGCGTTAAACGACATGCATCAAGGACAGGTGTGTGTCTTAGGTCAACCTCTTATTGAAATCAGCACTCATCAGAGACTCCAGATCCTTCTTCTTTTCCCTTTTCCTCTCTATACAGTCAACATTGCAATACATATTAAAACAACAATGGAGGTCACCTCCGTGGATCACTGCTGCAGTCAGGTTGATAAACAGTAGTGAAGGTAAATCCACTTTTAAACACTAAAGTCACAAGTTTTCCTCCTGTCAGCAAACAGCTGCGGACCAGAGTTGAAACCGATGTGACTTCGGATGGTTATTCCTCCAGCATGTCTGGCTCTGCTCCAGGCTCTCTCTTCTAGAACCAGCCAGTAGAGCAGAGTAACTGCAGCAGCTATGTGTCCTGCCCCCTTGAGTAAAGTTGTGGATTTCTCCGGGTTTGAACATTGCTGGAAACATTTGGGATAATGTAAGTACACTTACTCCACAGAATATATTGCAAAGGTCTAGTAATGTGTAGACATTTTAATGCACAAATGTTACATATTACATCTTAAAATATGTTTGGCACCAGGTTGGACAGAGTTAATGAGTATTAAGTAATGGAAAATGTGTATTTACCACAAGCTGGGCTTGTGTTTTGTGTGCCAGCTTTAGCACATTCACTGTAGATTAATTAGCACTTTGCACCCATCTGACTGCTTTTCATCTGTTTTGTCGGCGGTGTCAATTCACTTGAAGCTCAGTTTTCAGATTCAGCGGTGCATCGGGCACACATACACGAACACACACAGGGGGTGATGGGGGTGTTGGTCTGTTATGTTATTTCTGGCTGGGTTTGAGCTGTGTGATCACCTGCTGGTTGCCTCGGTGTTATAAACAGCGGTTTGCATGTCGCTGCTTGTTCTGTTAGCCGTTCTCATGCTGCTCTTTCATGTGTGGCCCCCATGGAAACCCTCAACCATTCTGTGCCAGCTCTGCCTAGCTACTAGTCCACATTGTCCCTTTTGTCACACACTGAGTAGCATTTTCTTGTTTTTTTTAACCAGATTGACTTAAACATACCAATTCAAGAAGTAGAAACTCATGAGGTGCATTTAATGTCTGTCCGTTAGGTCATTAATTACATATATATAGTCTGACGACACCATGTGATCATCCATGACTCACCTGTTGTATGAAAGCGTCACCCCGGCTACCTTGGCGTTCTCACAGCTCATCGTGAAGAAGAACAGTGACAGGAAGTAACCAATCAGAGACGTGCCAAAGGCGAACCTGGCCGCTCCCATGATGTTCAGCTTCAGCCTCTTCATCAGCAAACCTCCAGAAAACATCCCCAGTGCTACAGCCGGGATGTTGATCACACCTACGATATAAATTTTAAAAAAAAAACAACACAGAAGCACATAACTAGTTGAAACTAGATGTTTCTATCAGGGCTTAATACAATCTGGAACAAAGACAGAGAATAAGATTTAATAGAGTATCAAATCTCTCTGACACTTGCTAATACAGCGTGTAAGTAAACGACTGAGGCACTTCCAGAGGAAAAAAGAAGACTGCACATACTGAAATCCCCCTTGAAAATACGGCGCTGCTTGCTTTTTATTATTTCAGTTCCTTCTCTTTTACCTTCATTGAAGATCAATGTGAAAACTTGGGTCTTTTATCTATACCCATGTCATTAGCTCTGGTCACTGATAATGCATTCTCTTTCATATGCAGCCAGCTTAGTCTGTGCAGGCATCTCCCTTGATGAGACCACATGTACGTAGATACTTTCATCTTATGTTATCAACTTCATTAGATATTTCATTTCATATGCAAACCATATCTCGTATTCACAAAGCTCCCCGTCTCTGCAGCTGTGGTGGTTAGTGGGCTGAATTAGATCAGGCCTCGGTCCTCTTTTTTCTTTAACAATACCGCTTCGCCAACAGGCTTTTTTTCTGCTTCATCCAGTAAACGCACAACAACGAGCGAAGCGAAGAAATGCTTGGAATTACTAAGGTGTTAAAACGTCTCATCTCTAAAGTGTATGCTCTGAACACGAGTGTTAACTATGCGAATCCTAGCGCCCTTTAACCCATATAATGCGAAACAAGCGGGAGAGCTCCCCCTGATATTCCAGGTTTCCACACACAAATTATTTATGTGGGACAGAAAATATCCACAATGCTGAGCTCTTTTAATATGCAGCATGTACATTTCCAATGTGTATATACAGTATGCGTAGAAATAAGGAATTTTTCTAGAAACCTAATTTTGCATTTTTGCTACACAAGTTAAACCTGACAAAGAATCCCTACTTCACCCTAAAGTAGACTAATAATATGAAGTCGTAAAAACTTTTTAGCCCGGACAAAAAGACTATTTTACTGGGTAATTCTGAGGTAATGGGTTTCCACTGTACATTTAAAAGATGAAAATAAATCCAGGAAAACGATTAGTTTAGAATTGTTGAGTAAAGTAGACTATTCAGTCAGTTAGTTAGTTTGTTAAGATTTTGCAAACTAAAACACTTTAATGACTTGAAGTTATTAGTTTAGAAATAATTACCACAATTCACCCCGCTTGTTAACTTTCAATCTTTCTCCATCTCCAACGAGATCACCAATAGGTGGATTTCTGTGTGTGTCTGACCCCGACACCGTCCTATTCGTACCCAGATCTATAACTACTAAAATATGTAGAGTTATTGCATTTTGACACAGCCTGTCTGTTTTAAAACAGTTGGAGCCTTTACAGCACTAGCGGCCCATGAAACTTACATGCGTTGTGAATCACTTATGAGACATTACTCAGCCAACTGGATCCTTGTATTGCATGAAGCTTGTGATTTGAGTCAAATAGAATCAGTGTACACACACAGATGAGAGGAGAGAGGAGAGACAACAGTGGGAGAAAAAATAGACAGTGACAACACAGCTTTTAATAAAAAAATGTTTTGCATGAAGCGTACCCATTAGAAAGTTGGCCTTTGAGGCAGACTGCCTGAAGTGCTGCTCGATGTACTTGGGCTTGTAGGTGACCATGCCGATGAGTGAATTCAGCTGGATGATTGTCACACACAGGTAGATCAAGTACACTGGGTGTCCCAGCAGAGTCCGCAGGGTTGGAAAAAAGTCTGTAGAGGGAGGCAAATCTGCTTTTAAAACACTGTCCGAAAAACGTTAAACATTAAATATTTCTATAGGATCTAGGATCTCTAATTACCTATCTCTTATTACTGCAACACAATAATATAATATATGATTATAAGGAAATAATTTCTGTATTTCTGTCTACTTGAAGAAGGAGGAAGAGAATGAGTAGTGGCTTGTGAAAGTAGGACAAAATTAAAGAATTTGAAAATGTTTGCCGCCCCCAGTGTTTATTAAAACGCTAGCCTGGCTACAGTATATAGTGTCTTTAAATTTAAAAAAGTAGCCTGTGGAGTTATGGAGCAACACGCGTGTTGGTCCCTGTTCTGTTTGTATTGTGGGAAACATGTTTCACAAGCTGTTGTTGGCTACACATTATTCTGTTGATTGACAGTAGCTAGCAATGAGGCATAAACAAATATAAACAGTGCATAATTAACTCCACAAAGGAGGCTTTGTTTCAGTCCATGTCTGTTTTTTTTTTGTTTTTTTTGTCCATTGGTTGGTTTGTCAGCAGGACAGAGTTCCACAAAACTTGGATGGAGGATGGGTCTCGGCCCAGAACAGACCCTGTGCAACTTCTTCACTTTCTTTATCATTGAAGGATAGGGCGTTTTGAATATTTCTATGAATTTCTCAGGGAATAATGTATGGATCAGTCATATCGAGGTGGTTGGTATCTATGAGCGAGTACAACTTAATGTGAATCCAAATAAAAATCTGGATCTTGTAGTTTTAAATGTTTTATTTGATATTGGATTAGGTTTGATTAAATTAGAGGGGACTGTTTGTCCTCCACAGAGGTATGTGCTCTACTCAGCGCCATTTCAGTTTTAATAAAATCAAATTTTCTTAAAAAAGTGGCTTTGAAAATGTTTTCTAAGGAGGAAGGTGAACTCAGCATTTGTGTCAAACCTTAACGTGAGACCTTAAACTTCTGTTTGTCAACAAGAACTCCCCACAGTCAGAAGACGGCTGTTTCCCCAGTCTGTCTTGTCAAAAGAAAACCTCAGCTCACTTGTCCCTTTGTGTAGAATTATGATGTACCTATAGCAATTTTGTAAGTGATTGTGTTGGCATATATTTTTCTTTCAATCCATCTCGTTCCATCCTTACCTTTGGCCATCTCTATGAAAGTCGTATTGTCATCTGCAGGATACTTGTGCTTCAGAAGAGGAGAGTCTTTAATGAAACTTGTCTGCTCTGGTGTGCACTTCTCTGGGCCCCGTGGCCCAGACATGGGCAGGGAACGGGGCAGAAACCAGAACGGGATGGCAGACAGGAGGGTGATGACCCCGGCTATGAGATAGCCCAGCCACCAGGCCCCCACCCAGCGGGCATCTGCTGGGGTGATGGTGATAGTTTCTGTTTTTTTTTTTTTTGGGGGGGGGGGACATTAATCAAAGGTCATTTAGAGCTCAGGAGGTGGATTGAAATATCATGATCTGACTATTCATCACAGCAGTTTCACATAAATCCCTCAAGATGATTTCACTCCACACTGCCTCTACTTTTAACTTCTCTCTATGAGGCAGAGAACACAGTATTGTCTCTTCAGTTATTCCTTCAGCTACTTTTCTGTTGCCTTTGTCTCGGTTCTCTGTCGGCAGCACTCTATTTAATTGTAGCATTTAACAGAGCTTTGTCCTACCTTTCCCTCCACTGTGTCTTGTTCATTAGCTAATTGACTCTAATCCTATACACCTGCTCTCCATTTGCAAGACGTATTCATGCTGCTTGACATCCACCGGAGGTCACAACTGATAATATCATGCCTCAGTTTTATGAATGAAAAGGTCTTTTCCAGAACAGATATTTTGACCTGGGATGGCAGGAAAAGTACCTGTAAGTAAGTTTTACTGACGGCTGTACAGGCCGGCTCTTTAGGGCCAACAATTTAGTGACATGATGGGCATGTTATGGAACTGAAGTTTGATTCAGACCAGAATCCCCACATATATAAAGGGTTTGGCCGACCTATTCTGCCCCTAACATCAAACTCTTTCATGGTTAAATATGATACAAACTGTTGTTTTATGCATCAAGACCTGTTTAAGATGGATAAGTCTCAATATGATATATGAAGATGTAGAAGCAAACACATCTCACCCATCTTTACAAATCCAATGTCCACATAGATTTTGGCGCAAAGGGAGCCGAGTAGGTAGCCAAACACAGGGCCAACAACTGAGATGGTCTGCACACAGCCTGGGTCATGACAAAAGAGACACACAGCACACATACTGGTTAAGCACTAAACTGATATTTTCCACAAATCTTTTCATACATATTGATTTGCTCATGTCTTCAATCTGTTATAAACTCTCATTTGTTTGGGAACAACTTGCTTAGCAAGCATGTTCTTTTCTAATAATTCCCATAATCTGCTATTGTAGGACACTGAAGGGATTTGCTGGCAATTCGGGGAAAACACCGCTGTTGCACATGGCAGCTTTCAGCAAGCACGGTGTTATTTTGAGATACTATAATGTGCTACAAACGAGGCTGTGTGCTGCTGCATCCAGGGCTGAAGCCCAATGTGAACGGCTGTTTCATGCAGTAAGTTAGCAGTGTGCATATTTTCTACAACGATTATCAGCCCTCGAGCTGTTTTAACAGAGAACAGAGAGAATCAGGGACCCCAAAAATTGTTCTAGGTCTTTGATTTTATTGGATAAGGCTGAGTAGAACTCATACATTCACACATGTAGAACTCACTAACATGTGTTTACTTTAAAAGTGCATCCACCACTGGGTGATATCCTTCTTACCAACATAGAGCGCAGCATTCTCCTCAGTAGCAAAATCATCTATATAAGAGATTCCGAGCGGCTGCACAGGCGTCTCTCCGATCCCCCGCAAGACATTTCCCAGGAGCACATAGATCCACATTGACAAGTTGGACTCTCCTTCGCAACCTGTGGTCAAAGATGAAATTTATCAGACATTTTTTACTGTCACTTTACTATTTTTTACCAGTGTACATGTGTGTAAATGCTCACCCGTGGGGGGCGCTGCAGGCAGTTTACCACTTTGGCTAAGGTCTGCTGGTGAGCCCATCGCACACGGAGAGGGGTTTAGTGTTGAGTTCACGACCCACCGCACTGATGTTTCAAATTCATAGCTGTATGCAAAACACAGATGGACCAGAGATGAAAACAAAAAAACAAATAAAAACAGCATTTTATTTTTAATAAAGTTTAAGCATGAATGTGATTGGAATCAACAGCCAACTCAAGACGACCTGGTATAGGCTGACCCAACAGTGCTATGTTAAGGACATGAAATAAACAGTATGAAATATATACATAATGGGAGGATTTTTGGCTGCTAACCTCAGTAAATATCTCTGCAACACAATACCTAGACAATCGAAATATAAAAACTGATCAAATGTATTTGGGCCATCTAGTTCCATTATATTTGAGAGAAGGCAGACACCTCCTACATCTGATATCTATTTATTTCACACGAAAACAATTTAGATTGATAAATAACCCTAGAGGTAATTGATTTAGGGGTGAATTGTGGCCTTTAAAACATTTCTTGCTGGCCATTACGCTGTATGAATTGGGTGTTTATGTTGCGTCTGATTGGTTATTGACAGAATGTAATGAGTCCCTTTTTGTGGATATGATTTGGTGCATTAATCACTTGCACAGCTTGTAAAGGACTGAGATGAAAATGGAACCAACAGCTTTGCTACACTCTTTGTTGTTGCCCAAAGCTGGCTTTTAAATTTAATTTTAACAAGGCTATCATCAACATATGTACTTTGTAGATGCTGTGCAGCTGCTATCGACGTGTTGAAAACTTAACCATTACTTGTGCTGAGTATCTGATGAAGTCAAACAACAAGCAGGCCCATAGGCTCTTTCTACTTACCGTCCGATGATGAAGTGAGGCAGAGCGATGATGAAGGTGCCAATGGACATCAGCACACAGCCCACTGCGATGATCTTTGGCCGGTGGAGCTTGGCCCCAAAGTAACTGACGAAAGCAATCACCAACAGGTTACCTGGGAGGACGGACGCCCATAGACATTGGGGATTTAAAGTATTACTGTGCTTACTCAAAAATGTATATATAAATGTGACTTCTTTCCTTGTGTTCTGCAGCAAAATAAGATGAAAATAATAATAAAAAACAAATCTTCCAAAGCTGTTATTTCCCCCTAATCCAGCCAATATATTATCTTTTGTGAACTGTAGATACAGCATAACATCCACTCTGCATTCCCATGCGAGACGTATCAGATTAAAACTGACAGCTAGACAGCTGCATACATCCCTAATTTGAAAGGCAGATGAGGTTGTGGTCTCACACAAGACACATTATCTTCATGCTCTGCGAGATCTTTTTTTTTTAATTATCATCTGCAGCATGAGGCAGCAGCAAAGACAGCAGAGGGCATAAAAAATTAAACAATGTTGGGTGGGAACGTTCCCATTTTAGTGTATGCTGCCTGTGATCAGTGACATGGAAACTCCAGAGATGGAAAACTGGCCTAGAAAGATAAGCATGCCCCACGCTGCCTGACCTTTCTCTATTGTGAAGGGATGACGTCAAACCTGCCGTGTGTGTGAAAGCAACAGGGATGAGATTTCGAGTAATTAGGAGTAAATGTTTATGTGTGATCCTAATGTGATGTTACTATAAGGATTACATTTTAAAATACTGCAGGTAAGTACCTTGACTCTGAGTGCTTTCAGACGACCTCTGTTTCTTTTTAAGCTGAGTTAACCATGTTCTCTTTATGATCATTTTGTATATATTGTCTCTTTACAGTATGTGCTACACATATGCTGATAATGATTCATGTCCAAGCACATGTAGTGTATAAATCAGCTGAGCTCAACTAGCCAACCATCATCTGCACTCTCTACTCGCCTTCCTCCTCTCCCTTGTTCTTTACTTCCCGCCCCCGTCTCTCCCTTTGTCTTCCCTCCGCTCTGTTGTCCTCTCATGTTTCTTATACTTTCCTTTCCTGTTTTCTTACCTCCTCACGCTGCCCTGCTCTGCCTCCATGTTACCCTGACAACAGTCCTATAGAAAAAGCCTGTTGCCTAGGCCACATGAGAGAAGCAGCTTTCAAAGGAGACGGAAAGATGGTGAGATCCAGGGTTTTCAGCTCTGAGGGCACTGGAGCTGTCATCTTCACCATACATCCCAACTCTGTCAGAGTGGCAGCGATTTCACACTCCCCAATAATGTCTTGACGACAAATGTTGATATATTTTCTCTACAATCGCCTCATAGTGGGCCCAAACTGCCTCCCTGAAAGCACAGGTAGAGTACGGCCACTTTTATCATGAATGAATCACGTCCCTTTGGGTCTACTCTCGCCCTGCAAGCTTTGTATGATTCATAACCTCCAGGAGACACTTGAGTTGAATGGACTAACCATATATAACTGGCCTATAAACTGGTCAGTGGACAATCTGGGAACACATTTTGCTGAACGTCATCAAGAATTCCTCAGTGTTTTTTTTATTTATTTATATATATACATATATATATATACACACACACATATATATATGTATACATATGTATGTATATAGGATGAGAGAGAGGGGGAGTGACACGCAGTAAAGGGCACTCAGGGCTGCTGCAGCGAGGACAGAGCCTCTACACGTGGGACACCCGCTCTACCAACCCAAATTCTTCACTGTTACTGAGAGCAAACAGGTTATGCACAGGATGTACAGTAGTGGTGTGTATCACCAAATTGTATGTATATTTACATGTTTATGTTCCTCATGGTGTTATATCCATCCAATATACTATATGTATATGTTGCTTACAGTCTACCTAGGGCACGCCACAGATTAAGCATTGCCCTCCTCAGTGTTTGACAGTGTTTGATTTGCAACAGACAGTTTAAAGGTCCCAAATTATAGAAAGTGAGATTACTGGTATTTTTGATTATAAAGCCACCAGTATTCAGAAAGAGTGCCTTCAGCTTTTGGGAAAGGGGGGTCTTAAAGAGACAGGCCCTAAAATAGAACTTGAAGAACGAGGGTGAATAGAGGTGCTGTACTAATGGACAGAATGAGAAAAATAACGTGTTTTATCCTTTCTCGCTAGTTAAACGGTCCATCAGAGTTGCTGAAAAATACTAATTTCAGAAGGTAAAAGTTTCATTCTGTCTTTTTCTGGAGAGTTATCACTGTCTTGTCAAGTTTACACCTACAGCGCCCTAATTAGTACAGCAGAGGGTACGCCGATGGGTACCTGCCTGTGTAGGCGGATCTTAATATCTTTATAATGTGCCCGTTAAATAGAAGGAAAAAACAGACCAGGTTTTCAGCCGCCTAGGATACAGTGACTTTCTGATGCGTCAAGATAGCAATGCCCCGTCCAATGACGACTGCATCAGTCAGAAACTAGCGATTAGTGTTATGTTGTGTACCACTTTCC
Organism: Sparus aurata; assembly: GCF_900880675.1. Taxonomy (NCBI): domain Eukaryota; kingdom Metazoa; phylum Chordata; class Actinopteri; order Spariformes; family Sparidae; genus Sparus; species Sparus aurata. Next base: position 17,928,621 of record NC_044188.1, on the reverse strand, counting down.
AGCGAGTCCAAGATAGAGGACATTGTCTCTTTTATTCCACACATTCCTCTTCCTCGTCAAAACTTGGCGCCTGCATTTCAAACTATGCAACTAGACAGCCAAATATTGGGTGGAGATTAGGGTTTGTTGTGCTAGTAGCATCTAATGTAGCCTTGAGCAGCTAGCTTCAAGGAGATAAATTCACTTCTTTTAACTCCTCATCCTCAGATCTTCTTCATTTTCGAACTTGTAATTTCAAGCCCAAGCTGACACCTGCTCGACACTATGACTCACCACGCACACGCACACGCACACACACACACACACACACACACACACACACCCCTCTGTCCTCTTCTTGGAAGCCTGATGAATCCTTTATCTGCAGTTGAATACCTCTGTGACCCATTCATATTTCTGTCCCAAAGACATAAAGAGAGGAGGGAGGGGAGCCCATGACACAGAGGCTGCAAACAGAACAACAAAATAACAGCAGTGACTGGCAGGCCCACTCACCTATCTCGAAGCTCCCATCAATGACACCTATTAGGTAACTGGGGATGTCAAAGCGCCTCTCCAGCTGAGTTATTGTGCTCTTCATGTAGCTCCCTGAAAGAGCCTTTGCAAAATAGGCAAAGGACAAAGCCACCAGAAACATCTGGGAGAGGAGAGTGAGAGGAGAAAAAAGAGCAGCAAAGGTAGGGGTTGTACATTAAAATGCACGAGCGTGAAAAAACACTTAAGTAAACCACTTATTATCATTGAGTGTAAATGCGTGACGTTCACACTTGTCTTTGGTCCACTAAGAAATGCACTTATGTGATATCACTGGTTGCTACGATGAATGAACTCCCCTCATTAGCCTACTTTCACTGGTCCACTGTCACGAATTAACAAGTGCCAACGTCACGAAAATAATGGGGTTGGTGCCGAGTGAAGGGAGCATGGGAGGGATGGAGATGAACACAAAGCGCAGGTTAGACAGCATGAACACTCAACAGCAATCAGAGAATAACATTCGAGTGTGACCAGCCTGATAGACACATGGGTCACATCACAAAAAGTTATGACTTAACTGAATTTAATCCATGGACTCATTGACGGCAGACATCCAAGATGCCAGACTAACTCAGTTATCTCATTTACATCAAAGTAGTCCAGAAACCCGCTACAGAACATTTTTGTGTCTTGTCACAGGAAATGTCAGTTCCTCATTGAAAATTAAATGAGACTAATAACATAATACAACAAAATGGGTTGATTATGGCTTTTTTTTTACATCATAAGATATATACAACAGACTCAGTTACTTACACATCATTTACAATCCAAGAAAAACAGATCATAAATAATCAACGTAATTGTTAAGGCCTGAAAAATGTGAGGACCCGAATGCAGCCACACTGAGACAGGCATGTTGGAAGCAAAAGGCAAGACAAGCGACACCAGGCGAAAAGAAAAAAAAAAACAGGACCAGGGAAGAGTCGGGAAATGCAGGACTGATGTGAGGACAAAAACTGACAAATACAGAGGAAAATACTCAAGGGAGGGCAAACTAATGAGAGACAGGTGAAACATATCAAGCGATCAAGGGAAAGACAGGAAGTGGAAAGCAAAACATGACATGTGTGTAAATTTACCCAAGTAAACAGGAAACAACAAAAACATAAACCCAAACCATGATGAACATGAAACATCTTCTGAAAGTTTTTATTTAATTCCACTACCTCTTTAGATTCTTTCAAATGCAAAGTAATCAATCTCTTAAGAGTTGTTGCTTTGATGTAACCAAAATTGGGCTCTTGCGCTGTACTTTATCTACAAAATGCAGTCGTTTTAATGCGTCTTTAATTGACACTGACTTATCCAATACTAAGGCAGGAGAGACTTCAGACTAAGTTTAAAGCTTTTAATTAATTCATGTTTTTTTGTAATACCCCAGCAAGAGCTATTTGAGTTTATCAAGCTTTAAACATCAGCACTCTATTACTTAAAAAAGAATAAACAAACAATAAAAATAAACTTATTTTCAACATTTAGAAGCGCGACACCCCTGGATATGTATATGCCACTCCCGGGCTAGCTGTGTTTGCGGCAACAGAACCTGCCCTCTTTAAGAGAGTTGGGACGTTTCTGGCCTAGTTTGTGGAGCTCCAAACAGGTAACTAAGGCATGATGTTTCCTGAACATCATTGAGGTTTTTTGTTTTTTTTTTTGCCTAAACTTAACCAGAGTCTAAGCACAGAGTAGGGGCGAGAGAAATAGAAATTTAAACTAAACAACAGCTGCAACATCAAGAAAATGCAGAACTTGAATTATCTATGGCTTTCCAGACACTAACATTATTGGTGTTGGAGTTGGAATTCTGCAAGTAACACATTGAAATTCTTGAACTGGAGAGTTCTGTACGTTAACACCAAGTTTAATTAATTGCCATCAGTGTTGGGTGTAACACTATGCGCTGTAACGCATTACTGTAATCACATTACTTTTACTGTTCTGAATGTAGTAATCACATTACAGTTCGCCAAGCTCATTACTTACGTCTCATTGCTAGGTTAATCAATTTTAACAGCATAGTTGCACGCATCACACACAACGGGCTGGGGGGGAGGGCGTCAATAATGGAACAGTGATTGGTTGGGCTTTGGCACAAGGTATCTTTCACCATCACCGACTGGTTAGTCGCCACCCGCAAGGGAAGATGGGATAACAATGGCAGCATCAACAACACGAGCAGAACATGCTGTTGCATGCGACTTGCCTGAAGACCCCCTGCTGTGTAAAGCCACTTTTGACGGTTAAATGGTCTGCATTTTTATAGCGCTTTTCCAGTCTAACGACAGCTCAAAGCGCTGTACAACAGATGCCACATTCACCCATTCACACACACATTCATACACTGATGACGGAGGCTGCCATGCAAGGCGCCAACTGCTCATCAGGAGCAATTTGGGGTTCAGTATCTTGTTCAAGGACACTTCAACATGCAACTAGGGGGAGCCAGGATTCGAACTGGTGACCTTCCGATCACTAGACGACCCGCTCTACCCACTGAGCCACAGCCGCCCAGGTTGGAGATACAAACACTACTTTGAATTTGTTGAACGTAAGGAAAATAACTTGACCGTAAGGTGCACACTTTGCCCGTGTTGACAACTTCTCTCCACTGCTGCTAACACTACCTCAAACTTAACGAAGCACCTACAGAGACAGCACACACACACAAAATTTGTTGCTAAGGAACCGTGGAGCAACATGAATGAGATGCCAAGCAAGCAGCCAAAACTTTCTTTTCAACAGAACCATAAGGTACTGACAACATCGAAATCTGAGATGAATAGGCTTGTTGCCTCGTACATAGTAGAGGAAATGTTACCTCTTTTATAGAGCAAGTAGAAAAAATGTAACGAGTAATGTAACTAGTAATGTAACTAATTACTTTCTTAAGGGAGTAATCATGTAATGTAAGGCATTACGATTTTTGAGAGTAATGTGTAATATAACACTGATTGCCACAATATGTCTCCTACTTCACTATAAAAAATCCATTCTTAGTGTATGTGCTCTGGAGGCTTTATGTTTCAACATCACAATTGTGTTTGCTGAATATTGGACCAAGATCAGCTTCCAAACCATTTTTTATGTCACAAATCATGCTCATTGGCCCGCCTTCTTAAAATCAGATTTCCTGCCTGGCCACACAACTCTTCATCCTTTCCTAATCCTTCCATGCTTCTCTTTCTCCTCCTCGTTACCAATTGGCTGTGTGAAAAAAGACGTCAGCGGTTTCTCTACAATGATTTCTCTGAACAGAGTGTGAACAGAGGAAGAATAAATCCTTTGTGTTGCCTTTCCACTTCATGTCTATAATCTCTTTCTCCCCTCAGCGCTTGTAAATAAGTAACGGTTTCGCAGTCATGGACATGACTCTTGACATGCGAAAAGCAACACACATGAGAGTCACATTACAGAAATGTTTATAGACACAACAATGGTTATCGCATACACCTACAGTAAAGATTTCAATTAAATTGCCAACAGAGTGCAAATAATCAGCATTGAGGACTCAGTTTGACCTTTTGACCATTGACTGTTGAATTGGAAGCAGCTGACTATACTACCAGTGCTGGAAAAACCACATTAACAGAGTTAAAGAGGAAAATAGTAGCTCCAAGTCTTTCTGTATGAGAAACAACTTGTCTTGAGTCTACATTTACATGACATGATGGCAGAGGGCCCATTGATGCAAACAGTTGAGATCATGCTAACCATGAGTGCTGGCTGTGGGGCATCAATGAAAGCAGCTCATCACATGTGCATGTCATGGGGGAGTTAGGGTCAAAAGTGAAAAGTTGTGGCTGAAAAGGGCGGAAGGTCGCTAATTCGATTCGCCTGGTCGGCATGTCGAAGTGTCTTTGGTTAAGATACTGAACACACAAACTGCTCCTGATGTGCTGGTCGGCAACTTGCATGGCAGCCACCGTCATCAGCATATGAATGTATGAATTACTGTAAGTGACTTTGGACAAAAGCCCTAAAATGTAAAAGTTAACAGAAGTTTTTGAGAAACTGAAGCGTGATCTAGTGTGGCAGTTCACCCTTGACATTAACATGCGTCTCACAGCATCTTGAGTGGTCACTTGTGATCGGATCTCAGAGCTAGATGTAATTTAACCCTCGCTTCCAGTCTTTTTTTTTACTAAGCTAAGCAAACTGGCTACTGGTTCTCACCTAACTGCTCATTTAGAATTTGCAACAATGGCATGCATTGTGACATTTTTCATTCTGTACTTTAAATTTTTTCTTAGCAGGTGCCAAATAAACAGTGGCCTCAGTGGGATTAAAGAGCTGTGAAAAGAGATTCACGCTCAGACTGCTTGACAAAGCCTCCTTCTGACCTGTGACCCGCTTTTTGTTCTAAGCTTACTGATGTCACACTCCTAATACGCTTAGACTAACACTGGACTCCGCCACACACACAGACGAACACACACATTTTTTTTTTTATTATTTGAGTTATGTCAAAAAATGGTGTCTTAATGGTGGAATTAACAAAAAGCATAGCACAGGATTAGAGTGGAAACAGGCTGTGCCATGCCCCACCCAGCCGATCAAGAAACAATTCTGAGAAGAAATAAAATTCTGTCCTACCACTGTATTATTATAAGCCACTTGAACACCATTGTCTCACATCACTTTCATGTGAGTAAAAAGAAACAAGAGTGTCTGATCTCATTCAAGGTTTTGCTAACTTTCATGTCATTGGCCAAAGACATGCTTTAAAGCCAATTGGACTTTTAATTTTTTTTATGTCGTTTGAGGTGGAGGGAAAGAAAAGAGAAAAAAATAAAAGCCTCAGGAGGTCTATTTATAATAATATGAGATTCATGTCATGTTCTGCCTTAGTTTTTTTATCTTTCCTCAGAAGGAAATGTTGATAACCATTATGACATTTTCACAGCGGTGAGGAGACGGACACAAGAGTTACACCATTGTGGAAAAAGCATGCACCTTCTTAACTTAAACGGTCTTCATCTTTATTCTGGAAAGGTTAAGATACATGTGAACCCTCTACTGTATGCACATGACCAGTATCAACTGGCATTGTAGTTCAGTCACACAGTCCACACAGTAGAAAACATAGCTGTTTTCTTAAGAAGCAGCTAAAGGGGCTACGAGGGGACAATTAATGATAATGCTTAAACATAGAATAGTCGCAAAATTGAAGGAGGCTAAATGGGTATCTCAGTGGCACAGGGGTTAAGGCAGTGACCATAAGCCACAACATCCTCGGTTCACATCCAACTCTGAACCTTTGTTGTCACCTCCAATTAACCCACCACTGCAAGGTATATTAAAGACATAAACTTACCTAAAATAGAGGTCATAAAGTCATCTGGGATGCACAATAATCAGCATGTCATTAGTATATAGGGTTAATTATGGGCAAACTATTGACTGAGTAGTCTTCTTATTTTGCATAGTGAATGAGTATATTTTGAAAAGCACTGTTTATCTTCATCATATGTACATAATGTTATTTACCATTGCTTGTCATCAGTCATTTAGTGTCACAGCTGCAGCCATATTGTTTTCTGCTCTGCTGTGTTCATTTGCTGCAGGGAGCTACGATAAATGCACAAAGGTTAATGTTGATATTTACTCTACACTTCCTACATAGTTGCATACGTTTCATGTTGCATGTGTTTTGATGTGAATGCATCTTGGGAAGTGTGGACAATACCAATGAGGAAAGGAAAAAAAAACTATTAATGATGATGTGAACATATAATTAGAGATTTTTCAGAAGTCTTTGTCAGGAAGCAAACAGACTTAATTTGTAGATGAAGACCATGAAGTGTGATCTATAACAGGAAATAAGTGGAAATTCACTTGCCAATTGAGTTGTGCTTCCAAGGCCAATAATTAACTTTGGAACTGCTGGCGTTTGAGCCAGCACGAGTGACAAGTCCATCAAATGCAAAGAACATGACAGAACTGCAGGACCAATACAGGGGAATCAATCTGTTGAGTTCTCTTTTGTGAGCAAATGAATGAAGGAAGCATCAGCACTGTGCACCCTTGTCTTCTTACAAATGTATCCTGGGAGAAGACGAGGCTTAAGTTATATGATAGACTGAATGCCTCATATACTGTATTGATCAGATGTATATGCCAGACATGTAACATTAGTGCAAAACCATATTAGATGATTGTAGTGTAAATGCTACAGGCACATTTTTAAAGGAACTATGCCAATACATGATTTCACAAGTATTATTATCAGGCAAACTGGGTCAGGAAAATACTCAGAACTTTTTGTTTTCCTCTTTGAAAAATTATGTGATACATTTTCTATTCAACGGCATCAGTGTGTGCCTTCATCAGCTGTGACTAAGTCACACAATTAAGCTCTAACAAACACACTGACTGCCATAGGATACAATAATTGTACTGCGGAGCTTAAAATGCTAGCAATAATAAACAGTCATGAACACAAATCTCTCTGATCTTTCTTCTGTGCATAACCAACGACCACATCATTAAAATCCACAGACCCAAAGCATCTTCTGTGCTGGGAAAATCAACAAGCAGTTATCATTCTCCAGAACTGCCCTTTGCACCTTTAAGGCACAGAAAAAACTTCACCTGTTGATCAAATTAAAAGCTGTCAATCTTTCTGGGTTGTTTCCATCCAACCCACATGCATACGCATCTCACTGTTGGGTTACTACGTAATCATTTAAGTAACACTTGTGGTTACATAGTTCTATATTCTTAAACTGTAGTACTTTCGGATGGGCAATGAGCAATATTTGTTCTCACCATGTCATAATTCATAATACAAGCCTGTTTTGTGCTAATTCCATATACAAATGTAAACATATGGTTTTGGAGTGCATTTAAAACTCATGTCAGCTCCTGCAGACTCCTATTACTTGTATCAAGAACTTTGTCTCTGTGAATACACATTATTAAATCAAGTATATCAAGTTAGCAACAAAACAGCAACAAACCTCTACTGTGTATGCTTTTACATACTTCGATGGATGCCAACCTCTGACCTATAGATTGACACCTGACTGAAACAGATAGGTAACTGGTCAAATGCCTGCCCTGAAACCTGCAACAGCCACCGAACAATCAGGTAGAAAGGAGACCCACTCCCCTCTCTACTGCGCCACTTACAAGCCAGCTACTGGGAACATGACTCATCATTTAGCCAATAAAATGTCCGCCCATACATGATTTTATTCAGTTTTTTAGGTCATAAGTATGGAATTTATAGTTCCTTTTTGCATTTTCTCCTTCTATAAGCTGTTTTTACACCTGAATTTGACTGTTTTATATCTATGAAGTTAGTCTCAATAAGGAAATAAACCAACTTTAATATGTGTATGCTACTCGAACGTTGGAGTACTTTGGGGGGACAAAATGGCCCTCTATTGCCAGGTGCCTGGATATTTTGTAAAACTTCTGTTAAAGGCCAGTTACAGATCTTCTGACAGTTTGGGGAAAAAAAATCAGTTTTGTAATCTTTCAAAAGAGCCTACAATCATGCCTGCACTCCAAAATGGTTCAACAACAGCAATTAACTTTACTGTTACTGATGGTAGCAGGTCATAGGACCATAAAAAGTGAATAGAAGAGAAGCAGTACGAATAATTTCCTTCCTCTCCTTTTGTGCCTTTATATAACAACAGATATGTAGTATCCCTCCTGGACACGCACATCATCCTGGTGGATGTGACTTGTTGGACTGTTGCTTTAATTTGGTTATTTAGCTAGTGCCGGTCTCTACGCACACACACACACACACACACACACACACACACACACCAGCATACATACTAAGAAAGCATGTGACCTTTCCCCAACACACCACACACACACACATCCACACACAAAGTATTCATAAGAGAAATAGGTGTCAGCTGTTGCTCCTTCATCCTCGTCATGTTAGTCTATGTACCTTCAGGCTGGTGCAGGGAGAGGAGCGCGGCTCGTTGGCCGCAGCGTCACTGCGTCCGTTCCGCTGTGTGCGTCCCTGCTCGGCTGCCATCCTCCAGAAATGCCTCTGTGTCTCCTTAGCAGAAGTCTCCCACGTAATGCAATTCCTTGGCACTAATGCATGCAACCCTGCAAATGGATAATTCAAGCATGTGACCCACTTCTCATCATCGGCACAAAAACAGGAACATGTCTGCAGCAGCCTTCAGAGGGGAGAGTGACACACAAACACACACACACACACACACACACACACAAAAAAAATCAGATATCTTATGACGAAAATCAAAACCAGAGATTCGACTTTGTAACAATGCAGGTGATGTTTGTACTCTATTAGTTACCAAAGTATCAAAACATCTGGGCTAAACATTCCTACATATCATGTTCTAAGTGCTATATCGACTAGACTAACTAACTGGAGGGGAGCAGGAGGCTTTTAAACCCTGTGTGAATCTTCAACTCCCCGACAGTTAGAGCTGAGGAAGCCTCTTGGATGAGAGATGAAACGTCTAGTTCAGTTGCATATGATATGGCACTTAGAATTACCATGACCTGGAGAACCTCCATCAACAAACACATATCATAATGTATTGTGTAGCCAGTAACTGATATCATGTAATCATATAAATGAAGCATAAAGCCATACTGTGAAGTGTGTGAAACTATAATCTTGGGCATAAAAGAGCCTCAGTGCACGAAAATTATATCTATACCACTTAAGATTGACATGGTGAGGAAAGACTGTACACAGGGTGAAAATGAATCCATATTTATGATAAACACTGCGTGTGAAAATACCACCAACAATGACAGCATGGCTGCTGTGATATGCTGTATGCTCTCACAGGGAAGAGGGTGTTTGTCTCCATTAAACAATTGAGATTTAGTCGCTATTCTCATTTTTGTCATCATGTGCCAACAGGGTCTGAGAAATGCAAGACTGCTCACGGTCTTGCACAGAACATTTGGCAACCTCTCTGCATCTATTTTTGGCCAGTGGGAGAGACAATGTGGAATAAAACTTTTTGGATTTGTGTATGCTGCATATAAATATTAAGGTATAATGTAAAGAAATGTGTACGTAAGGAGAAAAGGCGCCATTGTTGAACACATGGCAGCAGTTTGGAAAAATGAAACAGTGGCTGGATGACGTACATCAGTGGTTCCCAACTGTTTTTGTTGGGTGTACCTCCACAGCCTGGTCAGATGAACTCAAGAACCCCATCATCAACTCCACCATTTGTGCGTCAACTGTATAATTGATAAAAGTGGATATAAAAGTGGATATTTTAATGTTTCCATACAGTTGGACCACTTGTCCATTCCTCTTTGGTAATTATTTCATCTCCTCGCTTAACTAGTTATCATGGGATCTTTATTTCAGTGACACTGCAAATAATAGTTTTAGCTGTCTCAATACTCCAGCAATGAGTTATTGAACCCAAAAATCAGTTCCCATTTTTTGCACTTCCAGTTGCCTTGTCTTGAATTCAGTGGGTTCTTCAAAGGGTTTTTTCACTGAATGCCTGAAGTAAGGTCTGTGGTTATGACAAGCTTAATTGATTTAAAAGATGTTTACGTACATCAGTGAATACCCCATGTTTGAATTATGGATTGTTTGATTACAGAAGTTGTCAGAGACCATAAATGTCATTATGCCGAACGCAGAGACCCATCTACTCACTATACAGGCCGACTTTGGGCACAATCTATTCTAACTCTTACTTAACAGTTGATAGATTGATTGATTCATTCATAGTAGAGCCTAACCTTAGCTGTCCAAAATCTAGGCAAGTGTTCATCTTTGAAGACAAAACATGTAAGAATCATTAGCTTGTGTTTGCCACTGAGCTTATTTTGGGCAATAGTCGAAGATCAATTAAAAAAATTCTATAAGGTTTTTGTTGATGGAACCACGGCCATGCTAACTTCTGCGTTATTCTACAATAATACATCACCGCTGCATTACTCTATATGTGGACATCTCATACAACTCTACAAACTCTCCAACTACCCCTTGGGGTAAAAACACCCCTGCTTGGGAATCACTGATATACTGTATATCATAATGTACATTTTGCCCCTTTATCCTTTTTCATCCACATGCTTACTTGTAATGCTTCTTAAATCATATTATATTAGCTTTTGGTGTTTTATGTTGTACATGTCTGTTTGATCATGCATTTGCAGCAGGACATTCCTGAGCTCACCTATGCAGTATCCATGCAGTTAGTGTGAACAGGGCCAAAGCACCCTGCGCTGAGCTGTATTGACATCATGTTCAACAGAGTGGCTCAAACAAAGGCAATGTGTAGACCACTCACATATGCTAACCAGTCAGTATTATATAGCTCATGTGTAAAGTTGGTTGCAGCTGTTTGAATTGTGTCAAATTCACATGTTCCTATGCTTACAGTCAATCTGAAGTGTGGGTAAAATCTTCAGTGTTTCCTGATCTGATCCCTTTTATTGCCACAACATTTGCTCAATGACAATTAAGATCAATACTTCCTTGTAACAACTATTTATTGAAAAAAAAAAATCTGACTTTCCAGTCGCTAACGACGCAACCTGCTGCTATATATTTTTAAATCTTGTTATATCACAGATGGAGAATAATGTAAAAGAAGAACAAAGACCAACACTGAAAGTTATTCTCAATGGAAAAGATGCTTTCCTCTCTGAACTGTCTTTGGTCAGAATTGAATTTACCTACTGGCTCCACTCGCAGCACTCGCCTACTACATCATATCAACCAATTGATCAATGTACAAGTATGAAGATAAAGTTAGAATAGTTTGCAACTAGTCTGCCTGTAAAGACGGACTAGTGAGTAGATGAGTTCAGACACTTTTTGGCAACTGTTGTTTTAAAGACACATAAGTGCTTTGAAATTAAAAATATGTGACATTTAGTGTTGTTTTTTATGTCAAAACCATATATCTTATTTCAGGCATTTAACCAAAAAGATTTAAAAAAAAAAAACAAAAACAAAAAAAAACAATGACACAAGGCAACTGACAGCGCACAAATGCTAAATGATTTTCAAGTTTAGGACTTATTACTACAGAACTCTATTTTCCAAACCATTTCTAAAGATGACTTCCAGGATGGTTCTGTCTTACACACCATCAGTGTCAGTAAATATTTTCTTACTACATAGATTTTTGCAAGATGTCTTTGTTTCATTCATTAGAATGTTGGTGTAAATGGCTGATGTTTTTCATTGTGAAACAGCTGGATAAAACATTACGTAAGCCACTGAGAGTGGTGATCGATTAAATTCTTTGTGACGACCCACTCTGAACACTGTGGCAGTCTTATGACATGTAGTATAGAAAAGTGGATCAAAAATGTATGGGCGCTTCAAATGAATACTGATACCAATAAATCCAAACAAAAAGGACTCCTACATTATGCAAGCTGAGTTAAATGAATTAACTCTAATCTATAACACGTATGAAGACAAATGTAAAGCCTTTTAATATCCTTTCACCTCTTCTTTCGTTTCTTCCTTACTGACCTCTTTATCTCGCTTTCTATGTAGTCTTTCTTTCTGACTCCTCACATTGGTCTTGCTTATTTCACACCCGTTCTCTCCTCCCTCCTCAGTCCATTTCCAGTAGTCATGTGAAACAGTGAATGCAATTGCTCCAGGGGATCAGTTGCTGATTGCTGTTAAGCAGAGAACACTGACAAAATACCATCACCAATTTACGTCAGTGACACCCCCACAAGCGCCACATGTAACATGTTTGAATTCCTCCCTGAATTATTTTTCTGTCTAGAAGAAGGAAGCAAAACGAAGGTGGTGGCTAATCACAACAGGTTTGACCTACTTTCAAGGAATTAGACCAACAGCAGCTTTAAGTAGGCCAATATGAAGCAGTAGTTCACAAAAGCATTAGGTTTTACAAAAAACGGGGGAAAAAGCAGTCGTTCAGGCACTTTTCCTTGTGTACCGCTGATGTTTTACTCTCAAGAGACCTACTATTCTCATTCCCACAGACACTTCGCCGTAGTCTATACCAGTGGTTCCCAACCTTTTTTCCTTGAAGCCCCCCTTGCCTGTGTCGAAGACAAGCCAGGCCCCCCCCGACCCCAACCCGCATACACTGAAAGAATAAAGTGATTAATTACAAACTTTTATTTGCAAAAATAAACAACAGTTGTAGGTTTTTGCTCTTATTCTTCTTGTTTTACAATGTATATAGATACATTTCTTCCTTTTTTGTGTCATCAGGTGTATCACACACAAACACACACACACAGTTTACCTACCTACCTGCCTACCTCATAGGGGTGTTGGTGATAAAAAGCTTAATGAATTTAAATGTGGACCAAAGATACATTCAATTTGGATTATAAAGACTTTTGATTATCCAGTTGGGTGTGGTATTGGGATTTTATACATTTAATGTGCACAAATATAATTTTGGTAACCTCACAACCTCAGAGCAGACAAAGTTGTGCGCCCCCCCTGCGATCTCTGGCGCCCCCCTAGGGGGGGCCCGGACCCCAGGTTGGGAACCACTGGTCTATACGGTACTATGTCAAACAAAATGTATTCTCCTACTGTTATGTAATGTCTGGAAACAACACAGTCTCTGGCTCATTTCATATCAGGGCTTGACGCTAAGCTTTTTTCCAAGTAGCACTGTGCTACCATGCTGAAAAATTTAGTAGCACACAACATTTTTTAGTAGCACAATGAAAATTCAGCAATTTTGGTAAAAACGTCATTTTCAAACAAATAAAGTACTTATTTAGCCTAATCCTAACCCTGTAGACTAATTTTAATGTTATAACTGGCTCTTTTAAACTGGAAGAATGTCCCTGCTCCAGCAGTCAACATAGTCTGGTCTCCTGACCCGCTTGGAACTAAGCCACCTCTCTACGGCTGGACTTGGGTCATAGCTCTCCAGTGGATGCCCCTCGAGGCTGATGCGCATCAGGTCCTCTGTTGTGGACACGGCCAGGCTGCTTCGTGTGGAGGTCTTAAAGCTTCACAGCTACAGTGCCCCGGCTGCCTCCCAGTGTCCAACATAACATTTTTTTCTTACTGGCCCGCTTGGCCAGTAGATTCGAGTTTTACTGGCCCCATGTGTAATTATAGTGGCCCAGCCACGAAAAAAATTAAAATAACTGTTTTTCTGGAAAAAAAAAGACTTGTTTATAAACTGAAATTGTTCCCATTTAATTGTTTGGAGAGTCTGTCCCTGCAAAATCAGTATGATCTGGCAGTGGTGGCAAAAAGTAATAGGGGTTTGCGTTATAACAAGTATTACAATTTCAAAATTGAAATTACAACATATTTAATATTTTGAGATGTATCATTTCTCTCACTCCTATAATTATGTTATCATTTTTCAGGTGATTGATTTTCTGAAAGCACTGTACAAACAGTACCATTAATTATCCCAAAGTGGAGGGATCAGTATACCTGGATAATTTTTTAAAGGCACCTATAATAACCACACCCTGACATGTAAATGTGACATCTGTCTTGATTCATTTAATTTAACTTAAAATATGGAAAACTGACTGCATAATATATGAATCAGAAACAGAAATGCTTTACAGCAGCTCCCATTCAAAGTCAAGAATATGCATAATAATAATAATAATAATAATAATAATAATGATAATAATAAAAAACTATATATATGCTTGTCTTGCGAGTCTAATTTATTTTGAAAAAACATCAAGGAAGACGTGACCACTGACACTGCACGTTTTTCTTTTTCGCCTTTTTCACGTGTTGTGCCCAGAAGGATGCCAGAGAATTCACAGAGAAGCTGGAGAAGTTTGTGACATTTTCATCCCGGATTTTTGTGAGGAGGGAATTAAACGCCTGTCCCAAATAAACGCCTGGTCTGTTAAGTGATTGAAACAAATAAACGCCAGGCTATCATTGGGTATTTTTCGGTAGTTCCCGCATCATCAGTACGAGCTGAAGAATAAAATCTAACCCAGCAAGAGAGGCGGGACGTAAGGCAGAACAGCCAATCATCAGCCGGTCAGACCCAAAGCCGGTGTCATGTTTGAAGCAGCAACAGGAGAGGGAGGGGGAGAGGAGGCAGCTGCAGCGAGCGCAGACACAGAGCGGCCAGGGGAACTGAGCGGCTGTAGTGAGGCGTTTGTGCAAAACTGCGGATAAACGGCAGAAAAAATGTGGGTGTTTACTGCTCAGTGCTCACGTAAACAGCAAAACTGGTGCATGTACTACAGTTTTGTCGGAGTCGCAGTGATGCGACTGAATGTAATTCTCTATTCGCACTGGAAATAATCAACTCGCAAATGCGAGCAAAACAGTCGCACTGTCGAGCCCTGCATATATGTGTATATATGTATATGTATATATACATACATCTATATATATATATATATATATATATATATATATATATATATATATATACATACATACATACATACATACATATATATATATACATACATACATACATATATATATATATATATACATATATATATATATATATATATATATATATATATATATATATATATATATATATATATATATATATATATGTATAATCAAACATAATTGAAGTCGTGTTTTCATTACATTAGAACGAGCCATTTATATCGTCATAGGGAGTGGGTCCCTGTCCATGGAGGTCGCCATGATGCACCGCCATGTTTTCTACAGTAGCCCAGAACGGACAAACCAGGCACTAGCGAGGGCCTTTCGCGTTTTAAATATAGTGGGTGGCCGCTGAAAAAATGCTGTTTCCTGCCAAACAATATGTATTGTCTGACATCTGAAAACACAAGCTGATAAAGGATGGATGATCACACTTATTTTGTACAAGAAACAACATCACAGGAGCCTGAATTGTTATAGAGGATATGAAAACTCCAAGATGCTAAATGAGATCAGGACAAGCGGCGGCATAAAACAAGAAGGTGGAAATCTCTGATGATCAAGAAATGTTTGACACCGAGTTGCTGCTGGACAGTAAGAGTAACAATAAAGATGACCACCAACCATAATACATTTCCCCTTTCTGCTAATGGTACAACACCTAGATGATGTGAAATGTTTATTAGCAGTACATTAGTTTCAGTGAAAAGAAATGTTTACTATAAGCACACTGTAGCCTCAGTTTGTGCCTCCCAGAGAGCTGATGGTAAAGTAGCAAGATTTATTTAGATTTCATTCATTGTCTGTTGAAGCGAGACAACACATGGAGTAATAACTATGATATTAAGGGCTGGGAATTTGCCAAAGTCAAAGTAATGACTTAGTGTGACAGAAAAACTTAAGAGAAGTCGGCTCAACACCGAGTTAATACATTCTTTGAATATTTATCATAGTGCTCCAGAATTTCTTTGATACTACTGTTTTTGTTCGTCTTTTAGTTATAACCTACAGTTTTATAGACTGAATTAATAAATGCAAGTTTCTTGTAAGTGAAGGCCATCGTAGCTTCTGGAACTTCTCTTACGTCTACGGAAAGGAAGGGGTGAGCGAGGGAGCCGTGCCAACTAATACTCCATAAATTACACATTGTTCCTTTAACTTGATATCCTAGATGTTCCTGAGTGTTTTCTCAGGATGATGGGGTGCAAACCAGGACTTTAGAAGTTAAATACTGTAGCTGCCGCTATCAACACCAACTCCACAGCTATCCACGGATTTGGCACATAATATTTCATCATCCTAAAACTAAGCTGTATATTTTAAAAAAGCGCTAATTTGCAGCAATAATTTTTATTTTGTTGAGTGAAAATTAGGGAAGCTTTGTGTATCCAAGAAAAGTTTTACAAGCTTGTCTGCCCGAAGGCCAAGATTTGCACTCAACACACTGGCCCGGAAACAATGCCTTCATTATGGAGTTTTGGGTTTTTGCAGAAACAGAAACAGACAATTGAAAACTAGTTAAAGCCCCTCTTTTCAACAAACGACTAAATTAAAAACATCAAACACACTCACATGCAGACACCCACCACTAAACAGAAACAAGATAACAGATGGTTATGTTTCGATTACAGGAACAGTTAACCCGAAAATTAAAAATTCAGTTATTATCCACTCACCCCTATGCTGATTAGGGGTCATCGGATGAGGTTTTGTGGTTACACAGAACATTCGCAGCAAAACAGCGAGAAAACATGTATAATAAACACATGTCAATTTTTGAATGTTACTTTTGACCAGACGTGCATTAAAATTTGTGAACTTTGTGATCTTTACTCCTCTTGTAAAACTATAATTTCAATGTTTAATCTGGATGAAAAATATAAATCTAACTGCTAAATATTAAATCTAAATGTTAAATATAAATATAAATGTTAAATATAAATTTAAATATTAAGTTTAAATATAAATGTAAAATATAAATATAAATATAAATGTTAAATGTTAAATCTAATGTTAAATTCAAAATATAAATATAAATGTTAAATCTAAATATCATGGGTGAAACTAAATATTTAGCTAATATGCAAATCTACACTGCCTGTCACCGGAAGTACCAAAATAAAAGCTAATTGATGAACAAGCGCTATCCCCGGTTGTCTTCGGTTAATCAGACGGAGTGATTGCGCTGCACTGTTAGTCATGTCTCCTCATTGTGCTGTCATGCTGCCTGCCACCATGTCCAGCAACTTAGCTGGAAACATTGGTAGGGCGGCAATACAGAATTTCAGCAATGCATCGGCACAACAGCAGCAGTAGCCCTTTTCACAGAGTCGCCGCATTATCGCCGCAGCAGTGGTTCGCCAATTCAAAGCATTGGTTCAAAACACAGAGCCAAGCAGCGCCAGCATAAAGGTGAATGGATGTGTAATTCACAGGCCCTGTGGGGAGGGAGGTGTGACGGTACAAGTCATGATGATGAAGTCTGTGTTTTTTTTCAGGGTGTTTTCCAAGGTGTCTACCTGTCAATCTAAACACGTGCCCGCTGACTGTTAATAATCATATAGATGCTGTTATAATGTGTTGTGATTGCCGCCAGCTTATCCATTCACACAGGTTTGGTTTGCCAATACTGTGCTGATACGCCTCTGGAGGTAGTATCAGAGGCGCAGAATTGGCGATCCGAACCAGTGTGAATGGATAAGCCAACTAGAGCTGTCCCAAACGATTATTTTTCAAACGATTAATCTAGCGATTATTTTTTCGATTAGTCAACTAATCTAACGATTAATTTAACATTACATGACCAAACAAAAGTAACGTAGTAACTGTAACTGTCATTGGTAACTTTCCTCCCGCCTGTCCTAACAACTCATCTTCACATTTCTGCCCGAAAAACAGTGTCTGTCACCGGCAAAAACCTTTAACTCACTCAAGTGGTTGTGTTGATAGATATCACCGCGATGGTCAGCCCTCCAGACCGAGACTTCAGTGAACTTTCCCCCAGAAAACAGCCTCCGTCCCCACAAGTGACAGAGTCACGCAGCGCCCTGTTCACTGATGGCGATTATGTAATAATGTAATTTAGCGCAAAAATGGAACTCTTTCACCTTTCCAGGATGTTTAGGGGGCCGAGTTTTCAATCACTACACATTATAAACGGTCCGCGGGTTTAGACTGACAGGGGGGACACCTGGGAAACACCCTAACGTCATCATCATGACGTGTACCGTCACGTCTCTTTAGGAGCGGCAGCGCAGCTTTCTGCGGCGTTAATGCAGCGTCTCTGTGTGAGAGGGGCTATTCTCAGCCTCCGCAGGTACTACCACTTCCTGTTTGGGACGACGCGTCATCTCAGCCCTAAAGCCGACGCCACAGCATGTTTGTCTGACAGTCTGATAACTACACATGTCCTTCACTCAACGAAATAAAGAGAAATGTCCCACAAAGCAACATTACAGGACCAAACAAAAGTAACGTAGTAACTGTAACTGTCTTTGGCAACTTATATGAGGAAAAAAATACCGCAGCTGTGCATGGAGAAGCATCTGTCCTCCTGTCTGCCGTAACTAACAGTGCAGTGCAATCACTCGTCTGACTACCCGGATAGCACTTGTTCGCCTCAATGAGCTTTTATTTTGGTACTTCCGGTGACAGACAGTTTAGATCTAAATATTTAGTTTCACCCTTGACATTTAGATTTAGCATTTAGATTTAAAATTTAGATTTAGACTTAAATTTGACATTTAGTTTCAACATTTAGATGTGTATTTATCAAGATTTATATTATATTTAACATTTAGATTTTGATTTAACATGTATATATGAATTTTACATTTATATATATTTAACATTTAGATTTAACATTTAGATTTAACATTTAGATTTAAATTTAACATTCAGATTTAATATTTAACATTAAGATTTAATATTTAACCTTGAGATTTAGATCTTTTATTAAGATTTAACATTGAAATTATATTTTTACAATGGAAGTACACAAATATTGCTGTAAATCTAGTCAAAAGTAACATAAAAAAAATTGGCAAAAAGTTGCTGTTTATTTTATGCTATGCGCCTGATAGTGTCCACATCAGCTCCAACTTCTCTGCTGTGGTTTAAAAATCATTTCAGCCATCTCTTAATAAGTGCTAATATAAGGTGTTATTTACGTGTTTAAGGTGTTTCATGACTCCTACACAGTCGCTCGGATTAATTAAGATGACCGGCACTGATGAGTGTGATGCTATCCGTGATCCAACAAATCCAAGAGCTAAATCATCCCACTACCTGTAAAAATATGCAGTTCTTCAAATAAATAAGAACACTTTTTGATTATTTAAATGATCAGGCAATGTTTATACTTTGTTGGGTCAGTCACCACTGAGAGTTGAGGTGTCAGACCAGATCACTACATGCGCGTGGAAAGAAAGAGTTGTATACAATTTAGGAGATAGAAGAAACCATCATTATCAGTGCCTCTTTGAGCAGTGTGGCAGCATTTTAAAGGACCAAAATCTACCTAGCGATGCTTGCGTCAAAGCCTGTCATGCATCTTAAGGGAAGGAACATTTTTCAACACCCGCTGGCAGATTTAAACTCTTGAAGGTTGAGAGCAGCTTGTTTATTCAGTTATGGAAAACAGAAATACTACTGAGGTTGTATTATTAACTCATTAATATTGTAAATATTGAAATACTGACATTGAAATACATATTCCCCCCTTTAATGAAAGATCTTCAACGAGATGTGTAGACACAGATCTTCAACAAGTGGTATTTGAATAGAAAGTCAGTTTGTGACGATGTGATACGGATGCCGTTTGCATAAAAACAACAGATATTCCTCTGATATTCTGGTAAATCCAGCACCGAGCGTCAGACAGACGAGCAGCACATCACTCACCTCAGCGTCCTGTGAAACAAACGGTCGTCCGGTCGCTGGAGCCACACGCGCGCGCGCGCGCACACACAGGCACGCACACAGACACACACAACACACACACACACACACACACACTGAGATGTGTAACGCAGGTTGGAGCCTCCCTTCAGCCAGCTCCGGTCAAACTTCTCGCGCGGTGGATGTTACAGGAGGACCGAGTCTGACCACGAACGTTCTTCTGAGACCGACGTGCGCCTCCAGAGTTCATTTCCAGCTCGACTTCACGGTAACTCCAGATCGAGCAGGCTCTTTATCTCCTCGATCATGTCTTCGGCGCTCGGTGCGCACCATCGGCGAGGCGCTGCGGGGGGATAAGGCGCGTCTGATGCGTGACCCCGCTGCCTCTCCTCCCTCACAGTAACCCTGCAGAGAGAGAACACTAACGTACACTGAGAGACAGTTCGCCTTTCCACCCCTCTCTCTCTCTCCTCTCTATCTCTCTCTCTCTCTCTCTCGCTCCCTTCCCTCCCCTCTCTAATTTTCAGCGTCGTGCTTGTGTCAGTAGGCTGCAGTAAGATTATAATTCAAAGCCTTTTTTTGTTTTTTGTTTCCAAATTTTGTTTAATCATCTTTAAAGGAATGTGATCACTGAGTCATGGTCACTCAGTCTACATTTTCTGCATTTTCCCTTTGGTTCATTTTGAATTAATAAGGTTCTTCTCGTTTCATTAAAGAGGCAGTTTATTTAGCTTCTGTCATTCAGCACAGACCTCCTCTCTCTTCTCATGTCAGCACAGTCTCATAAAACGTCCCTTCTTTTATGTCCTTTTAACTTTCTGTTGTAAACACCAATTTAGAACAGCCACATGATGGGTATAAAGTGTTATGAGTTCTGTATGGGAATGAGCTGTTTTCATTGTTAGTCACACACAAGTTGAGTGTTTATGGATCGCTCTGCAGAAAACACTGGGGCTTAAGTATCTGAGTTGCCTAAAGGGGGGCGCGCATTTAGTAAAGGTGGCTGCCACTGTAAAAAAGAGAAGAATTTCCCAGATACAGATTTTCCCTTTTTTTGGAAACACATAATATCCATAGAATTACAAAAGTAGAGAGTGTGTTTACATGCAAAAAAACTGTATATGAATAACCTTGTTCCATTTGTTTTAACAGAAATACATTTTTTCCAAATAAAAATACCTTTCCCATGTTTTACTTTGTGATGAAAATGTTACATTCAAGGTTAATTGTGTAATAAATTAGTTACTGGCAATTAACAGTGAAATAAATATTAGTTCAATAGTATCATTAACTTATCTAATACTGATGCTCAAAAATCAACACTCTTACAAACTGAACTTCTTTAACCAAGAAGATGCTGTATAGAATTGTACAGTAAAACACCACTAACAGCATTCTGCAAGTCTGTTATGTGTGCTATAGCCGTGTTTGACCACTTTTAAAGATAATTTCATTGTTTGTGTATGCTTAAACGTCCTGTCATCGGTAACGTTGCTTTGTGGGACATTTCTCTGTATCTAGTTGAGTGAAGGACCTGTGCAGTTATCAGACTGTCAGACCGACACGCCCTCGCTCCGTGCCTCTGGATTATCCTTTCACACTGGGATGGCTCACCAATAATGCAGCCCTGATACTACCGCCACATACTGCCGGTGGGACCCGCCGTCAGCTGGACAGAGAGGGTCAGCGGCGGCCACATAAGGCCGGTGGCACTTGCTGTCGGCGGGAGGAGAGGATGCAAGCCAGGGACAGAGAGGGTCGGTTCGTGAGGGTCCCAGTGACCAGCGTCAACGGACTCTGCAGAAATCCAGACAAATTACCTGGTGATAGTTGCTGAAACTGTCAGGGGTAAAGTGGACACTGCAGAGAGGTGTTGGTGGTGATGTTTAACTTCCCACAGTAACGTTAGCTCCTCTTGACAAAATCGTTTCCTTAAGTTGTCATCCGAAGGAAACTTAAATAAGCTAACAGCGCCGTCACCCTGCACACTGTGGCATCCAGGAAAAATGCAGAGCGATGTGGAGGAGACATGACTGGTTAGCTGACTGGTTGGCTGGTTAGCTAGCTGCAAACTATTGTAAGCAATGCTATCCAAGACTGGAGAGCGAGTGGGAGAACCGCTGAAGCTGACGCGCTGAACGTATTTATACCACTTCCGCAGCAGGGCCGGGTTTATGCAAATCATAGGGCCGCGTTACGTAACGCGGCCCTATGATCTGCATGATTTCTGACCCGCCCATTAAATCCTGAACACAGAAATGTTGAAAAACTGTTTGTGAGCCTAGCTCCAAAATTTAATTCTACATGGCCGAATGGCTTTTACATGTTTTAAGTAAACACATTTATGACCTGTTTAATGTGTTTAGAAGGAAATGGCTGATTTTGCTTTACACGGACTTTAAAGCTGCAGTCTGGAGTTCTAAGAAACAAGTGGACGTAGTTAGAAGATTTGAATGACACATCTCCCAGGTCCCTCCTTCTTCCTCTCTACTGCACTGCAGTCCTGCCTTCTAAGCCCCTCCCCACAGAGGAGCCTGCTTTGCACGAGCAGCTTGTAACCATGGTAACAGGGGACGCCAAATAAACAAGACGCGCATTCAAAATAACAACAACGACATAAACCCTGATTGTTCTCTTTCTGACCAATACAACTAAATTACAATGATGAGTGTCGCGTGCCGATACCTGTAGATATCTAGAGTAACAAACACTATTCCTCACATCACGGTAGACAGAGTTACCACGTAATGATTACCAGGTGCAACGCCATGCTGCCTTTCTGAAGCATGAGTAACGTTATTTCTCTAAACCAACTGAACCACTTCAGAGCATACTGAACACAAACTAATGTTATAACTGCCTGGTCACTTGAAAGAGAGTAGCCGTTTTTAGACAGGGCAGCAAGCCGCCAATTTGCCCGTCCTTTTGGCAGCTAGGTCCGTGTCTTTAGACAGAGGGCGGCAAATTGGGGGGTCTGTTTTGGTCCACCGATTTGCCGCCTCGGAGGGTACACTTATTTCCGCCTTGCCTGCTATCTAAAAACGAGGCATCAATGTGCCGGCCCCAGCGTAAGATGGGGGGAGGCAAGCTAGGAACGGTCGCTATTTTCAAATTAAAAGCCCCCCCGCTAAGAACCCAGTTCTAAACTCCAATGGGGTGCAATGTATAGCTCTTATTTTGAAGACAAATTCACTGTCACTTTTCACGGCCCAACTTCGAACATGTTTACGCCTACCCCGATGGCGGCTTTTGGAAAAGGAGGAATATAACGCCTCCGTTTTAGAAAGACAGGCCAGCACATTGCCACCCTTACCTTGGAGCAAATGTGCCGCCTTTTCTATCTAAAAAGGGCTACTTTTGCTTACCAGTTGCTCATAAAGACACAACTAAACACCAGAGTTAGTATACAAACGAACAAGCTAGATTTAGCAACAAGCTACATGGCTCGACTGCAACATCTTACGGTGATATGCGCTATTGCGAGTATTACTGTAACCGCTGCCACCATAGCCTTGTGGTTTAAACATAGAATTAAAAATATATCATGCCAGGGTCCTTACTTGTCTAGCAGAAAAAACGCTTACTCTGTGTCGCTCTTGAGTCCTTACAAATCCAGCAGCTCCCTCCAATATTCATCCTTGTTTTCTCTCTGGCTCGGTCCAATTCTTTGTTTTTACTCAGTTTTTCTTCGTCAGTCTTCTTATTTCTTCTCTTTGACGTGGGCAATAGGGGGCCTTTTTCGTCTCTCATCTTGTTGTCTGTTCTACGCCATTGTTTACAGGTTGTGCTTGAACATATCTGACCAGGTAAGAGCAGGCACTGTGCCTGCGCGGGGGAGGGGCACTGCCCAGTATCCATGAGTTTCAAATGTAGTCCTACACCTGCCATGTTGGGGACCCACAGGTGTTTCAAACTAATTAATTAGTTCTATGCCAATCAGAAACACAACTCAAATTGAAACACCTGTGTTGGTCCCCAACATGGCAGGTGTAGGACTACATTTGAAACTCATGAATGCACTGCCTGAGGGAGGGGGGCTATCAGCAGTATGCTTGAGAGTGATTGACACTTCTCAGCCGCTCCCCTTGGCTCTGATTGGTTGTCTTGAGCCAGGAGAGGTGGATTCTTGCAAATCAAATTGCAGCCACTGGGTGGAGCCGCAGACAGTGGATTTTTACACAGCTGACCTGTATCTTATTCTACTGTCAGATCATAATGACAAATTTAGCGAATATAACAAAGAAATAGTTACAGACTACAGCTTTAAATGCTAAAAAGGTCCCAAAACAGGATTTCTTTTTTTTCTTTTTTAAGTGTCTATCTCTCAATCATCCACCTGCCTGATCTCCAGCCTGTATCACCTTTCTATTCCTTTATATCATTCTGCTGTGTGACTTTTGCCCGCCCTGATTCCTTATCCTACAAAGGCACTGGATTTAGCATCTTAGGACTGGCCAGCTGTGGTTCCTAGATATTCTGATGTTGTTGGGATCCTATGGAGGTCTAGAATCAAAGATGTTCTAACTCAAGCAAATGACAAGACTTCTTAATTAACTAATTTTGCTGACGTGTCTACGTTGAATTTCCTCATTGGTTCGCTCAGAGCGGCAATTCTTTTACCCTGTTGTATGTCTGTGTATCCACTGCCATATTCCTCTTCTTCCTCCAGATCCAATTACTGTCGGAGGACAGATCAATGTTAGGTAAGCTTGTGGAAACAGACTGTGACTAGTAGTGTGTTTCAACCACATTCTTGTACCACCTGTCCTGCCACGCTGCATCTGATTGCATTGGTACTTGCAACCGTCAGATGGTGCATGGTGCAAAAAGTGTACAAACTGAC
This sequence comes from Sparus aurata, assembly GCF_900880675.1. Classification (NCBI taxonomy): domain Eukaryota; kingdom Metazoa; phylum Chordata; class Actinopteri; order Spariformes; family Sparidae; genus Sparus; species Sparus aurata. Next base: position 17,903,989 of record NC_044188.1, on the reverse strand, counting down.
GCGTGTCTGCTTTTGTTTCTTTCTGTCCTTCCTCTGATTACCTGCTTATATCTAATTCAATTAGTCTTAAAGTGGTTGTATACTATAATACAATTAATCTGTCTGTTTGAGAATTTCCATACAGGAAAAGCCTAAAGATCACAGGATCATAGTTTGTGTTGAATAAGGATAAACCATGAGAGAATATTTTTGATATTAATGCTTAATCTGGGTGATAAAAAGCCAAACAATGGAATGGTTTTCAAACAGAATTCCACAGAGCTGCCCTCTCAGAATCATGTAACGATATAAGAAAACATGGGGTTTGCACCTCTTCGTTAGCAGCTGGTCCTGTGAGGTCTGGTAATTGACAAATCTTGCATGTTTCTCTGTTGCCATGGCGACATGTTGTCCATGAAATATGAGGGATACAGTGGTAACATGTGATTCCTTATGGTTGTACAGTGTATAACCTACACATGTAGCATCCTCAATTGTAAACACTGTTGCCTGCCGGTCCTTTCAGCACACTGAATGAAAGCTTTACCTGAAGCTGGATTGAAAATGATAGATAGATCATTACACATTATATGGAACAGATAACATATGCCATGTCATGTGCATTACTGTTAAGGAGGCCTCAGGAATTATCAAGGTGATTTTTCCTGAACTGCTGTTGCAATTCCATCAAAAAGAAATCCTGTGGTGTGACTATGGCTTTGGCCTGTCATGCGATTAAGATATGGATTACAGCTAATCGTAGAACAAACACACACAGTGCTGCCTTACATTCATGTAAATAATCATTGTCCTATGCTGCAGGAATAATGAGAGCATTGTAAAGGGCGGTTTCAACATGTGTTCACTCGCCAGAAAACACTGAATAGTTCGACTGTATTTCTGCAGTCTGAGGAATTAAAAGTGATGAAGTCATGAAGGGCACAGCTCTCACATGGCTAATAAGTGAGATGACCCATATCCAACAATCATGTTAGTGATAGCGCCATGAAGGATACCATGACTGTGCAACATCAAACAAAGCCTCGCTGCTGGGTTTGTGTGTCATTTAGTGTGTGTGTCTCTGTTTGGGCATATTTGATATATTTGGTTTAAATGGACCGCCTAATTTGGAAGAGTGACTGTGGTTGGTCGGAGACTGAGGCTGATCTGATCAGCTGGCTGTCAGCTGACTACAGCTGGGGCTTATGACTTCCGTGTCCTGCATGAATTTGCGCTGAGCTTCATTATACATAAATATATATATATATACCTGATTTAAGTCAAACCAACCCACAAGGGAAAGATATGAGATATTAGAAACCACTATAGCAAGCCAGGCTGTAACCTACCATGTCGGCTACAGTATATTTCTTATTATGCATGTCTACAATACTTATGAGCATATCAGTCCATCCAATATATTATGCCGATCACAGTGTAGTACATATAAGGTTGTGGGTTAAGATTTTATAATAAATTCACACCAGACTCACAGCAGCCATTTACAACTGAGGCTGTTGATGGACAGCAATTAACTGTTATTTTATGGTTATTGGTTATTATTACTATTTATCATACAACATTATTTTTTATTTTCTATTTTTTTACATTGGGAACAGATGGGAACGAAATTGGCCATTTCAACTGTTACACTGGGGACATGTCCCCAGTGTCCCCAATGTAAATGTAACCTATGCCAGCAGGTACAAGCTCACATTTATCTAGTGAAATATTTCATCATGTACAGGATGGACTGTGTTTCGATAGATATTCATGGATCTCAGGTGATAGATCCGCCGATTTTGTCAATCAGGTTAGCACGTGGTAATGAATCAAATGTTTGATTGGCTGCTGGCTCAAATCTTGGTTCAAGTATTTGTGTGCCCTCAGGATGAATCATAATTATGGTGGTGCTGACCTCTCATGCAGTGTCATCACAACCATCTCATTCCCCTGTCATCCAATACTGATGTTGTTTTGTCACGCCCCCCTCTGCTGAAGCCTCTCTAACACGTGGGTAATGTTGTCAAACGGTCACAGTGTGATAAGGGTTTTTGCACCAAACCTAACTGGTCAGGTTTAAGAAAAGATCAGAATTTGTGTTAAAATGAGGATGTGTACATGACGTAAATTGCATTTGTACGAGATGTTTGTTAGAATTTGAGCACCTGGGTATGGGAACAGTCTTAAAATTGCAATCGCTCGAATGCTTTTTGATAATTAGCATATGTTAGCATTCTAACATACTAAACTAAGATGATAGAAATACTAAACATCTGCATGTTAGCATTTTAGCATGCTGACATTGGCATATAGCTCAAGCGCTTACTTAAGCATGTATGCATTTTAGCTTTGACCAATTCAATGGGAATTATCACCTCTACATCTTCCTCATCGGTCAGACAGCTGGATCAGCTCTATCATGAGTGTGAGATCTCAGGAATGCTCTGTGAGGTCAGAGGGCTCTGGTAAATCTTATTTCAGAGCTTACGTCCACATCTCCTTCCATTGGTGAGAGCTTAAAAGGGATTACAGGGCTGTTTTAATTAATGTCTGCACAAAAGTGTCTAAATGTGAAAATGCCACTTATTTGTAAAACGTGCTTGGCTTCCACAATATGTTCAAGCAGTTCAGGAAGTTCTCTGCAAATACTGAAATCCAAGGAGCTAAATCTCATTCCCTGAATATTGTTACTCCATATTTACATGACAAATGTCCCATCAGACAATGCAAAGTAACACAGGTGTTTGTTTTTGTAAAATGTATCCACTGTTTTCTGGTTTTGACAAAAACTTGCTCACAATAAATACGATGGAAGGACAACATGGAGAGAAAATTATGTAGATGTAGATTGCAGAGATCATTGAAATGGTCCCCTTTTTGTCCCTCAAGGCTCGATTCCCATGCATAATCACTCACCTCAACTTTAGATCTAAGAAGGGCGCGGATTATCCGGAGAGAGGAATCTCTGAGATAGTCTTTGGTGCAGACAGACCGTGGGAGGGAGAGATCATGAGAGAGCTCGGTTTGAACAGAAGGTGAAAAAGTTGTGAGTTTTTCCACTTCTTCCTCATTTGTGGCAGATATCACAAACCTTGTTACTGAAAGTTAACACTTCATGAAGATCAGCACCAACTTATCTCATGTATTTAGTCCACTCAGTGGATGCCAGGAGAGGATGTCTCCTCATATATTACACACCCAGGAGCAAATTCCAGCGGCTGAGGCTCAAATTGATCTGACGAGGAGTGCTTCAAAGAGACAGCAGCTTCAATGAAAACAAGAACACCAGAGGGATTGCTTTTCAATCTAGACAGAGCACACAGACAATTTATCAAATCCTCCTCACCGGAGCTGCTCAAAAATAACCCTTCAAAAGTCTCAAAGAACTGATGTTGTGATATTGTCATTGTAAGTTTAGATATCAACAACAACAACAACAAAAAACACTATGCGCACATCTAAACTCTAAACTATAATTGTCTCAGCATGAAAAGACATTTTAGGGACATTACAACATTCCTGCAATCCATAGATCCACTAGACCCAGTGAAGTGTCAGGAATGTATATTTCATTCAACTTAAATCTAAATGAAACTTAACATCATATAATTATATTACTATTACATGAAAAAATATATTCTAAAGGGGGCACATCTCAATATCATCAAATTGCATGAAAATCCACTTCTTGACTGTCATTGTTTTAATAAATATACATCAAATGGGACATAATCACTGGATTCTTGGCTGCTACCACCTTCACACATGTAGAAAACTAAACAGCTTTGAGTTTAATTGATTCTGATCAATATGTCATCAATATGCTAAAGAAATTGCACAGTGTTTTTTGACAGTCACTTCTTGTACACTGAAATCCTCTTTGTAAGTGTCTCCTACCGTTTGCCTTTAGTATAACATAGCTTATTAGAAGGAGTTTGAAGAATTCAAGGACCATGAATAATACGATTTTTAAGCATCAGCGTCTGTTAACAGATCTTGGGAAGTTGTACCACCAGTGCTTGAAGTGGGTTAAAAAAGTATCGGAGTTCCCCTTCACATGTTGGCAAACAGGCTTCGGTTGAGTGAGCTCTTGAACAACATGCGGCACTTCCACCTCTCCAGAATTATTTAGAGAGAGCAGAAAGGAGTACTGGCACCCTGTGAAAAGTGCCGGTACTCAAAAAAAAGTCACAGTGCATAAACCCCCTCACAAAGTCTGGTATGTTGTAATGAAACAAATCTGGTGGTGTTGAATAAGAAACAAGTGGACTTACCAGACTTCAGTAGCCTGCTCCTCAACTCATCTGGAGGCTAATGGCACGATGCTTCATTAGCCACTACTAGCATACACCCAAGAATCTCTAAATTGTTGTCTGTCATGCTGTATTGTGGGTAATGTGGGTGACAAATGACAACACAGAATAATGCTTGCAATGAAAAACACAATAATTCTTTGCAATGCTGTTCTGGTGGCATACTTTTTTTTAAAGTTGATTAGGATTGTATCACTATTAACTAGCTATACTGATATGCTAATAAGGTATATGTTTACGGATCCATGGGGGTAGAGTTCGACAAAATGGCAAGAACAAGCAGCACAATCGGATCCTGAACCACCAATGAATGTGTGCTAATAATGTCAAAGCCATGCTGTGAACTCACTTACCCATCACATGTACAGTATAGTCTATTGATGTGTGGTGCATGATCCTGTGTGGCCCCCTGTCCACCTTTCTTCTCCAAACTCCAAACAAATTCTTCATTCTTTCAGCCACAAAGGCTCAGTGGTTGCAGCTGTAGGGTTCCCAGAGCTGCAGGTTCCTGTGGGAAGTTTACATGTCCTTTCAGTATTGTGGCTTTTCCATGTCAGATAGACGGGAGACAGCCCATGTCTACAAACTGTTTTAGCCCTTTGACTGGACGTATCTTGCCCAATGTCTGTCATGTCCTCTGCCACATGCACAGTGGATTGACTTCAAATGTAGGGATTCAAATGGTTTGTTTTGTTGACAATAACAGCTCTCTGCAGAACAGCGTTACTGTTTTGCGCTTGGCTGCACTTCTGTTACACATGTTGTGAGAGGGTTGACTGGAAACAAGATTCAGCCAGGCAGAAAATATGAAAATGAACATCTAACTGCATTATGTATGACAAAGTCATCTGCACATGTGGTCAGAGCCACATTTGAAAAGGTTAAAAGTGCTGAGCCGTGCTTTGGGTTAGTTAAGCTTGGCTGTACTGTATGTCTTGTTGACCAGTGTTGGATTGCGGAATGAGCCGACTGGGCCATTCGAAGTGAAATGTCATTACAAAAGTCAATCATATGACAACAGAGACACAAAAGTATTTCAAATAGGCACACACGGAACAAAAAGACACAAAACAAACACAGGAAAGGGACACTATGTCTCTTTCAGTCTGGGTGTACTCCAAAAAAAGTTTCAATTTCTGTCCCTTGGGGCCTGATGTCTCAAAATTCAACCATGAAGGCGACTATAGAACAACAGGACTGGAAACTATACTGTAACCTGTTCTTATCCCTGGAAATGTATGTAAAATCAACTTAAAACACCTATTGTCTACCCCATTGTCTTGGGCTTGATGATGCAAGTCCCAGTCATTTTTGAACAACAAACGACCGTTTTTGTTGGAGTTTGATGCACTTCTGAAACACCCACACACTTTATTGGTACTTTATTTGTACATGTTTGTTTGTTGATTGTACCTTGTGATATAATTTGGTTTGAAATGGTATAAGTAACTACCCAGATGCTTTGTTAATGATCAAGTATACAGAGCACATGTGTTACGAATTGCCAGCAAAATAAATGATAGTATTTTACAGTGATATTGTATTACAATTTGCATTTAGTAATTTTAGATTGTGTAAAAAATAAAGTCTGATGAGAAGTTGTAGTGAAAATCCCTCCAGGAATGAAGAACAAGACGGACACAGGTGCAGCATTTATAAATCTTATTATTCAACAATATTCACATTACAACATCAACACTGCTCTGCTAGTGACATGGTCTAATAATCCCAATATATTGTATAGTTACTTTGTAATACATTATCGAGAGGCACTTCCAGTAAGTCTGGCAATAGAGGAGCTACAGTATTGTGTCTATATTACAAAACAGTAAAAATAAATATTTTTCTAAAAGTTTTTTTGTCATAATATACTTTTGAATCTGTACAGTATATATTTTTTTTATACAAAGTCAAACAATATCTAGAAATAAAATGTCATATTCCACTTAAACAAATACTGGTGAATCACACGATTTTCCCCATCCTGTAGGTATTGCTACATGTGTTAAGTGCAAGATACTGGAGAAGAAAAGAATTGAGTCTGTGAAGTGCCTGCTATAGTAGATAAAAACATACCAGTCTTGTTTGTCTTGCTTTTAAGGTGGTGAAAAAAAAAGTTTGTTTTGGTTTTCTTTGTGACAAACAAGGAAAGCTGATGAATGTAAGCATTCAAACAATGTGTACATACATACGTACATGTGAAAATGGTATGGCACAGGAGCGTAGCCGCCTTTTCAAAATTGGCTGAAGCAACAAACAATACAAAAAAGGAATGTTTTTGGTTCGAACCATCAAAAGAAAGTACACGGGCTTCAGTCTGAGAGCAGAACAGTTGGTCAGTTCCATTGTAGAGCCACCGCTGCCTATTGACACGGCAGTGAAATAATAACAGTGTGGACAACGCTGTGAGCTCCAGTCTTCCACATGAACGCTGACATGGTCCTTACATTGCTTTTATCTGTCCTGTCTTCACGCGAGAGCCGTTGCAAAGTATATGCAGATCCAGACATCCTCCGCAGGTTCTTGATGAAGAAGATGCAAGAAAATGTGCTCCTTACAGGGCTTCTTTTGTGCAAATCACAGAAAAAAAAGAAGAAGAAGAAGAAACACAGAGTTCAAAATGTTTCTTTGGTTTGCACAAGTTAATCCAGTGTGCAGCAATCCCCTTCTTCTCGTCAATTCAAAGAAACCGTTGATACTGGTTTTGACAAACTTAAAAAATGTAGTCGTAGACCCTGTAATTGATGTTTACTATCCCCATTCTGAAGTGTAAAATATCGTAAAATGGTATTAATTTATCCCTGGTACAAATCACTGTCTCATGTAGTAATGATGCCTTGAAACCAAACAGATGTCATGAGCTTTGCTGGCTAAGGCTCCTTAGCTAATACATTAACAATAAATAAGAAACATTTCTATTGTTGAAAGCCAGCAGTAGTGGATACTAGCCAGGACCAAAAAGAAGAGACTTGACTGATCTTTATGAGCAATTTAACACTCCCTAAAAACCTTATTTCTGCTGATCTCCAGTGCTTTAAATTCTGGCCTTGCTGCAATGATGTGCAAGTGTACTTCACAGTGTGTCAGTACACTGTGACATCACTATTGGCTGTGGTCAGAGGTGAAAGAGATGTGAAACTTCCGAACAGTCCGAGTCCAATGAAACACATTTAGTGAACAATGCTGCTGCGTTTCAGAGATTTGGATGTATTTCATCAGCCACTCCAGGCATTCATTGGTTTCCATTCATTTTCCCACAAGATGACAATGTGTAACACCTGAAACTTGTTTGAGGCATGTAATCCACCCCAACAGACATCAAGTTTGCTTTGATTTCTGCAAGCTGCAGGGTTGTTACAAAGTAATGCAGGGCAGAGTTTTCAGATTAGGCCCTGTCCACCAAAAAGAGTTATTTCTCAAAACAAAGCCTTCTCTATGGGTTTTGGCCTTTGGGACACTGAAAACTGACATGCTTTTTATTTTAAAAGATAATTTTTCAGTGAAAATGCATGATTAAAACTGACTAACTCTCCTTTCACATACAAGTGACAAACATCATGCGTGTAATTCATGACAAAATATATAAAGGAAGAAAAATTGGTTTGTCTTTATCAACTACTGCACACATTTTTATTTCCATAAAAACCTCCTATGAGATCCATCGGAAGGAGTGTGACTTCGGCTCTCTAAATCTTTAGACGTTATTTTTTAGTCGTTGTTTTTTTAAAACTGTTTCCAAAAATAACTGTATACATGTGGACTAGGCCTGAAGCTACACCTAAAGGTCTGGTGTTTAGGATTTAGTGGCATCTTGTGGTGAGGCTGCAGTTTGCAACCAACTGAATACCCCTTGCCTCAGCTGTCCTCTCGAGAGCCAGTGTTTGGCTTGTCTGTTCTGGTCTACGGTAGAAACATGGTAGTATAACATGGCGGACCTTGGAAAGAGGAACCGCTCCTTCTGTAGACATAAAGGGCTCATTCTAAGGTAACGTAAACACAACTCTTCTTAGTTTGGGTGATTATATACTTGAAATGCAGACAAACATTCTCTGCAGTGGACTGTGCCAATAGATTTTCAAAATAAAACGTTGGTGTTTAATGTTACTGCAAACCACTCATACATCCACATTTGTATGTGTCGTCGGCTTGGTATCATTTGTAAGTGCGAAACCACTGGGTATGTCTGACATGGGACATGGAGTTTCAGCATTTGTACATTGCTCGCTGGATATTTTTGGTTGGTAAGTCGGGACATCTCCAGCAGCGTTTCTGTGGCGACCAAAGTTCAGATATTCTAAGCGAAAACGTGAACTTTTCCTGACACTAATCAAATGATGTTCAAACCTAAACAGGGCAGAAGTGCAGCACTGTCAAAAAAAAAAAGAAAAAACAAACATAAACACAAAACATAAACACAAACATAAATTGAAACCTAAAGAAATGTTTCAATATATCCATGGTTTGCAGAAACATACAGTACCGACATTTAATCTGGTGACTGGGTTGGATTTTCCTACTCCTGAGAAATGAATGAAAAACAATGGCATGGCTTTTTAAAGGACATCTAAAATTATGCTGCTTACATCTGAAAATGGTCAGCAAATATGCGTGCATGCTTTGTAGTTAGGAAGCGAAGAGCTGCTAAAACACTGCATTGCAAAGGGAACCGAAATCTCCAAAAGTTGTACGAAAACTTGACCGGTTGACCGCTCCTCTACTGTATGTCTCAATCAAACCCCCCTAAATGGCCACACACACACACACACACACACGCACACGCACACACACACACACACATACACACACACACACACACACACACACAAGCTCTAATGTTTTTGTATTGTTTACGACAAAAATAGCGACCCGAGATTCTGTCACAGCTTTGATTAAGTCTCTTTGATTGCTGCTCTGTAGTGTACACAGTTATTGAGGCAGAGCTGGGAGGGGGAGATCAGAGGGGGGAAGCGTCTATTTTGTCTAAACCGTGTCCCCGGTGAGCTCTGAATTCTCTGATCGCATTCAATCCAAGCACATAAGATCATTGCAATAAGTGTGCGCATTGGAGGCATCGATATACTGTGTTGGGTATTTACAGTGCATGGAGCTCACTTGTGTCTGCTCAAGTGTCTGAGCTTTTTTTTAACACTCTTTCTAGAATTACTCAAGTTTGAAAAGCTACGATGCTGTACAGAGTTTCAGAAGACGGTCAACTGAGAGACTCCGGCCTAAATGAGCCACAGGTGTGTGGATCAGTCACGTATCAGCTGCTAGCTCATGGATCACTGCTACAGGTAGTCGTGAAAAGCCAATGGGAGGAGAGGCTACTGGAAGACATTTGGTTCAGTGGGGGGGGACTTCATCTGCTACGACAGTGAGTGCTACAGTATATGTGTCGGCAGGTGAGACACAGTTTCAGGGGTCAGATGTCACTTTGCCTTCTTTCTGCTGCCAAGAAACATTTGCTCGTTTTATGACTGTCTTCCTGTCTGATTCACATCAATGCTGGAGGTGAACGCAAAAAAAAATAATTCAATTTGAGTATCACAGATTGTTAAACAGAACCCAATTCAGCCTTCTTTGAATATCTGCAGTAACTACCATAACAATTAGACTTTGAACACCTATTAAGGGCTTTCAACTTGAACTGTAACCCGAACAATGAGCTCAGGCTTTGCTTGGCACAGGCTCTGTTTTTTCATGGCAGTGAAAACAAGCTAAACCACTGCAAGTAATAAGCAGTCAAGGGTATTATGTTGCACAGTTTAGCCCTCCTTTGCACAGTGGGCATTTTGATAACAGTGCAATGGATACAGCTGAGGATTTAGACAACATTAACGTTAGCAGAACTCTAATTGAGTTAAGAAATTGGGTCACAGTAGGGCAAGTTCAGCCAGTAAAAACCTATGACAGTGTCTGCAAACAAGCCTGTTCAAGAGATCGCCTAGTCTGTTTTCATCCAGCGTGTGGAGAATATGTCGTGGACTGCTTGCATAAAGAGTTTTGTGTTCTATCTCATGCTCTTTTTGGTTGCTGGTTCCATACCAGTCTTTTCTGGTCTATGTTAAAAAATGGAAAAGTTTCACAGGTCGTGATCACAGTGATCGGCTCTCACTGTTATATGATGTTGTAACAGTTGCTGTCCACATAGAGGGACCCAGATAACTTATGAAAGTTTTTTTTTATTTTTTTTTTTTTTACGAGCCTTATCCCTGATAACAAGCCAGCTCAAACAAAACTGAAGTTCTTTTTAGGGAACGTCAGCCGAGTTGTTACCATATCATGACTTGGGAAGAATGAATTCCCAACTTCGAAGTGGGGACCATCTCAAGGAGCACGTGAATGCACTGTTTGTCTCAGACAGTGTCTTTAAAAAAGTGCAGACATAAATCCAAGAAAGTCTTTCAATTGTATCAAAATGTGCCCTTGTTCACTTTGCAGAGCACCTGCTACATATCGGCAAGTGAAGACACATAGCATCCTTAAATCCATGGATCTGACAGAGTGCTTCCCCTGTGTCAGATCATACATATTGTACTGCGTATCCCTGTAAATGCAGTGGGTCGTCACATGATTCTGAATCTGACCGAACTGGCTCATCTTCAAAGAGTTACATCTCAAGGAATCTGCTGCGATGTGAATAAAACTATCTGAGACCCCTTTGACCCTTCATAAGTCGAGCTAAAAGGCTTCTCCCTCTCCCTCCTCTTTCATTACCGAGCCTCATTACCAAGACTGCTCCCCTCGTTCACACTTTCCTCTGTCACCACTAATCTCAATCTCCGAGGACATCAAAGGGAGAGTGTCGAAGCAACCCGTCAGGCCCTGTGCTATGTCATCAGCGGGGAGTACAGATGCAGAAAAATCCAGAGGGATGGTGAGTCCGCTGGCCTGTGATCAGATTTATGTTGCACTTCTGGCCAAAAAATATGCTACTTTGACACGAAGCTGAACAGAACGCAAGTGTTTTTCTCCTCATCCTTTTCTGTGTTATCTCTCATTCTGCCTTTTTTTTTTAAATTGGCTCTCATTGAAGACTGACTGAAACAACAACCCTGACAGCAGACAGCAGCATTTTTAAACTATAAGGCTTGCACTCAATTAATCCTACATTTGACTTAACTTAATAAATTATTAATCAATATCATTTATCATTATTTATGCAGCTTTTGTTACGAAAGCTGGTTTCCATTAGGTCAGAAATGGTTAATTTACTTTTTCCTCATTACTTTTTTTTCCTTTCCTTTCTGTGCAATAAGATAATGGAAAAGCATGTGACTTCGATCTGATCGAGACGTCTCTCACTGAGTTTACTGCGGGTACACTGCATCCCCGGAATGGCTCCACAGGGTGGTTCTTTAAAAAAATTTAAATTTCTTAAATGACGTAAATCCTCATGGGTGATTTGGAGCTATGAGTCAGCTCTGAACTTGGGCCACTCTGGCTTACTGGATTACTTTACTTTCTCAAACATTTGGCCTACATACCAGGTTATAAACTATATTGCAAAGAGGAAAGAATCCCTGTCATTAGTGCGTGAGTTCCCGTAAAGATTTAGTGAACGAGTTGGGAAGAGACGTATCTGATATTTACGTGACAAAACACATTACCTTATTAACTAGTCTGGTGTCTTGTGAGTTTGTTTAAAGGCAAAAAGTTGCTGCTTCGTTATAGCAGGGATCAATCAGGAAGCTTAGAGTGCAGACGAAAATGAAAATAGAATTGTAATATACAGCATAACCTGATCGATAGTCTCTGTTGTGTAATCGAATCTCAAGCATCTCAAACAACCGACGACAGAAAATATTAAACAAGTGGCAAGTTAAGTAGTCATTTCTTTTTCTTTTTTTCTACGGGTTTCTGCCTTCCTGAGTTGTGCGGCCTTGACACGTGTAGCTGTGCTGGACTGACTCTGAGTAACAAGAGACGAGGAGAAAACATGCGACTGGGGACAAACATTGTTTGACATGAACAAAACCTTGGTTTGTATGTTTTTCTTTGAGCAAGAATAAAGCTTCAGGGTTCTTTGTTTGACTTCCTATCGGTTCTGTGTTTGGAATGCATTTCTACTGTACTGTAGTGTACTGTGTGTCTGTGTGCGTGTGTGTGTGTGTCTGTATAAACAACATGCTACAACTGGCCCTTTCTTTTTTTCCCCGTCTCCCTCTGAAATCCACTTGCTGAGCCTCAGTGGACACAGCTTTTTCCCTGGCTTTCATCCCATTGTCTTCAAGGAGAAGGGGCTTGTTGCACATCCTCGACCAGCCGGGCGGCTCCACAGTGTACCGAGAGCATGGGAGAAACAAGAAGGGTGGGGTTGGGGGGTTAGGGTGGGCTTGTGACAGTGTGTTATTCATTGATGGAGTGAATGCGTGAATCAGCGTGGTTGGCCCATAAGTGCAGGATGGGCAGCCTGGGCGAGGGCAGGGTGCCAGATCCAGACTCAAACAAACACTACAATGAAAACAAATACGGTCCCAATCATTCCTTTTTTTTTTTCCTTCTTCTTCTTCCTCTCAGTCACTTCATCTTTTGCTCGTCAGATGAACTGGGCATGCGTCAGCCCCCCCCCCCCCCCCCCCCCCGCGTCCTCGAACCCAGTTTTTGTTAGGCACATATTACCCAAAACATCTTCTACAGTGTTGTGTCGAAAGTGATGTGCTGGCTACCATATCAGTTAGGAAAGAAACAAACATTTTTAGACAACGTTCAAATTACTGGTTTAAGATGTGATCAAAGTTCAGAATATCACTCTGGTTCCTCTTCTTTTTCCCCTGAAGTCTCTGACTGTGGAAGGATTTCCTCTTCCTCTAGAGCCGGCATCTCCTCCCTCTCATCGAGGCCGTCGGTCGACTCCTCCTCCTCCTCCTCCTCCTCCTCCTCCTCCTCCTCCTCCTTGCTTGCTTGCTCCTCCTCTTCCTCGTGAATGGCTGTTATTGGGTCGGTGGTGCTGATGCAGTTTGGCTCCTCTTTCTGGGCCTCCTCCTGGGCTTCTGCAGCAATGACTCTTTTCCACATTTCATGATTTTCCAGAAGATGCTGCGTGATCTGGCAAAACACTTTCCTCCTGCTCACCTTTTTGGTTTCTTGCCGCTCTGTCAGACACAAACGAAACAGTAAGTCAAGCTCTTGAGAGGAGACATGTGACAGAATCGATCACTAACATTTTCATTAAATATGAAGCTCACCAGCAGACAGATAGCTAAGCTTAGTAAAGTTTAATAAATAGAAAAACAAACTTAATCTTACCTGGACAGTAACATTTGCAGTTCAAATAAATTACATACATGTGATACATGTGTGCTGCAGCAAAAGGATTCGGTTGTCTCCATGGTAACCAGGAGCTATCCGCTATAGGATTTGTGGACATGAGGGCTCATGCCACTTGCAAGCTTGACCTACACAGGCTTCACACTATGACTACCACGCTGGCTGCACCTGGTTACAGTACGTAATTTAATCCCAAACAGTATATGTATACTTCTGGCTGCTTGCTTGTGATGCCGTTTGCAACACATGACCAGTAAGCGCTGAGTAACACTATTTTCTGTACCAGAAATCAGGCTTCATAGGCACTGGTGTGCAGATTTTTCTTTTCTTTTCTTTTCTTTTTGTTACCTTTGACAGAGGCAGACTAGCTGTTTCCCCTTACTTCCCTGTCTTGTTGCTAAGCTGAGCTAACCGACAGAAACGAGAGAGAGCTATAGTTCATAAGTAACTTCAAGCAAATAAATGCATTTTGCTAAATCTCAAACATTTTATCTAAATTGGCCATTCAGTAAGTATGTTAGCTAGCCAATGCTATTTTCATATTCAACATCTCTGATGGTATTCTTTTGAAGCAGCTCCAGTCATACAAATGCCTTCCAATAAATGAAATTAAACAGTTCATTTTAAAAAATGAAGATGAAGTCTGAAATCTACGCCCAGCTTTAAACTAATTTGAACGGACAAAGTACCATAAGATAGCGACAGTCTGTTCACCCTGCTGCCATGTGAAAAAAGATACCAAAGAATCCGCCTCCGCTCCATCCTCTATGGGGTGACTTTTTTCTTCAGGCTATGAGACTTTTTTCTTACAGAATTTAGCAATAAGGGACTTTAACTCACATATTATTCAATAACACTGGTGTTGTAAGATGACTATCAAATGAAATTATAAACCTTTAAACCTTAAGATGGCAAAACCAGTTATAACTATGAATGTTGGTTCACATGGGGAATAAGGCAGGGGTGAAACACTAACCACGAAAAACATAAAGACTCCAAATCAACCAGCCTTCAAGTCGACAATTGAAAATTGAAATTCTCAGATTGATTTCTCTTTTATGAATCACAAACTACAAAATCAGCACTGATTTACAATCTTCACCCCCCCCAAAAAAAATAAATCAGATAACTCTTCATGTCCTGTCAAATCACTCTGGGTGTCACCAGGCAACAGGACATTATATTTTCTGCAACATTAATTATTAAGAGGTTGACATACGGGAGTTGTCAGAGTTTATTGATGCATCCTCTTCTGCCATATCCTCATCTTCCTCCTCTGTGTCTTGTCCTTCCTTTGTCTCTTCTGGCTCTGTCTCTCCCTCAGGTGGGTCAACCCAGCGTCCTGGCATGAGAGCAGCGGAGTCGTACGACGAGCACAGAGGTCCCACTATGTGAGTGATGAAAGACTCCTGTAGTTTAGCGAGCTGCGGGGCGGACCGGTCCATGAACGGGCTGATGGGAAGGCCCAGGCTCGCTTCTTCGTCTCCCTAGAAGTGTGAAAACACAGCAAATATGACGGAGGCACAGAAACAATAACAATTATGATGGTTTATGATCAATACACTGGAAAATGGAACATTGACATTATGTGATTTGCGATTTCAAGAGAGTCATTTTCCCTAATGGCCCATTTTTTATTTTTTTTAAAAGGTTGCTGTCTTGAAATGAATCTAGCAGTCTCTTTAGCATCAGTTCTTAAGAATTCACGCAATATTTGAATTTAAACTTCAGAGACGCTATTAAAATTATAATCATATATAAATTAAAGATGTTCTGGCTCAATATCACCGACAAATATTTGGTTTGATTAGACATGAATTCAAACATTTCTTTTTTTTCTTCACTCAGTTGGGGGTG
Source organism: Sparus aurata (assembly GCF_900880675.1). Taxonomy (NCBI): domain Eukaryota; kingdom Metazoa; phylum Chordata; class Actinopteri; order Spariformes; family Sparidae; genus Sparus; species Sparus aurata. The sequence goes on along the minus strand of NC_044188.1, from coordinate 17,888,567 downwards.
GGGGTGTCTGCTGTCTGCAACATGTGCCTTGCTAGATAACATACATTTTATCACATGTATTTTTTTTTTTTGTGGGAAACTGTGACCGATGCTACACATAAACACACATCATTAGTGTGCGAGGCTGGTAATGATGCCAGGAGCTGTCTGTGACACTGTCCATGGTCCTGCGCATTTGACTAGTCCTCATTACTCCTTGTCACAGAGAGCAGGATTTCTTAATCAATAGTACTGTAAAAAGCCCACTCAGATTGTTACACAACTGTACTGTGAGGACAAAACAAGCTTTTCCCCTACAGCTAAATTATTGTCAATTAATTGCAGGCCAGTATACATGCTTTGATCTTTTGGTGTATTGATGAGCAAAATCCCATACCACCCTCTTCAAGTCCAGACTGCGTGCGTGTTTATTTTTAATACTCAGTATGACCAGCCCCGACAGTCTCTCCATGGTGCTTCTCAAATATGTCTTAATTAGTTTAAGTTTTGAGAAGGGACTTTTGGTGCTTGCGACAGTTACAGGTAGATTAAGAAATAGTTTAATAGCCGTGGCTACTTCAGGCACACTTGATAATATGGAGTGGTGCTTTATGAATAGAGTGTGTGCCAAATCTTGAACTGAGCCAAGATTGATTTCTTTGATGGTAGACACGAATGCACTTCTAAATGAAAGAACTTGTTCTGGAAAATCTGCAGACAGGTCATCTTTGTATTGGTCTATAAAGCACTTGCTGGTGTTTACCATTGGATTTTAACAAAAGTTCTTGTGGGCGTACAAACCCAAACCTCCGTGCCACCTCTTGCATGCCCTGAAACCTGTGTGTTACCTGCGCAATTGCAGTGTCTAGAGCTTTACAGCCCAGATCTATATGTAAGAAAAACATTTTTAAAAGAGAGTTTAGCTTGCTGTACCAGCGATCCAACCCCAGATAGAGAGAAAAAATTATGGATGGATCGAGAGTTTTGAGAATATTTTATGTGTGTCTTCTGGCTTGCACCATGGCCAATTTGTATTTTACATTTTGGTTGTTTCGTGTGTCCATTTCTCATTTCATTTTTACATTATAGATATGTACAGGTGAAACTCGAAAAATTTTAATATCGTGCAAAAGTTCATTTATTTCAGTAATTCAACTTAAAAGGTAAAACTAATATGTTATAGGCTCATTACATTCAAAGTAAGATATTTCAAGCCTTTATTTGTTATAATTTTGATGATTATGGCTTACAGCTTATGAAAACCCCAAATTCAAAATCTCAGAAAATTAGAATATTGTGAAAAGGTTCAATATTATAGGCTCAAAGTGTCACACTCTAATCAACTAATTAATCCAAAACACCTGCAAAGGGTTCCTGAGCCTTTAAATGGTCTCTCAGTCTGGTTCAGTAGAATTCACAATCATGGGGAAGACTGCTGACCTGACAGTTGTGCAGAAAACCATCATTGACACCCTCCACAAGCAGGGAAAGCCTCAAAAGGTAATTGCAAAAGAAGTTGGATGTTCTCAAAGTGCTGTATCAAAGCACATTAATAGAAAGTTAAGTGGAAGGGAAAAGTGTGGAAGAAAAAGGTGCACAAGCAGCAGGGATGACCACAGCCTGGAGAGGATTGTCAGGAAAAGGCCATTTAAAAGTGTGGGGGAGCTTCACAAGGAGTGGACTGAGGCTGGAGTTACTGCATCAAGAGCCACCACACAGACGGATCCTGGACATGGGCTTCAAATGTCGTATTCCTCTTGTCAAGCCGCTCCTGAACAACAAACAACGTCAGAAGCGTCTTACCTGGGTTAAAGAAAAAAAGAACTGGTCTGTTGCTCAGTGGTCCAAAGTCCTCTTTTCTGATGAGAGCAAATTTTGCATCTCATTTGGAAACCAAGGTCCCAGAGTCTGGAGGAAGGGTGGAGAGGCACACAATCCACGATACTTGAAGTCCAGTGTGAAGTTTCCACAGTCCGTATTGATTTGGGGAGCCATGTCATCCGCTGGTGTTGGTCCACTGTGCTTTATTAACTCCAGAGTCAACACAGCCGTCTACCAGGACATTTCAGAGCACTTCATGCTTCCTTCAGCAGACAAGCTTTATGGAGATGCTGACTTCATTTTCCAGCAGGACTTGGCACCTGCCCACACTGCCAAAAGTACCAAAACCTGGTTCAATGACTGTGGGATTGCTGTGCTTGATTAGCCAGCAAACTCGCCTGACCTGAACCCCATAGAGAATCTATGGGGCATTGCCAAAAGAAAGATGAGAGACATGAGACCGAGCAATGCAGAAGAGCTACAGGCCACTATTGAAGCATCCTGGTCTTCCATAACACCTCATCAGTGCCACAGGCTGATAGCATCCATGCCACGCCGCATTGAGGCAGTAATTCATGCGAAAGGGGCCCAAACCAAGTACTGAGTACATGTGCATGACTATACTTTTCTGAGGGCTGACATTTCTATATATTTTTTATTGATTTCATGAAATATTCAAATTTTCTGAGATTTTGAATTTGGGGTTTTCATAAGCTGTAAGCCGTAATCATCAAAATTATAACAAATAAGGGCTTGAAATATCTCACTTTGAATGTAATGAGTCTATATAATATATTAGTTTCACCTTTTAAGTTGAATTACTGAAATAAATTAACTTTTGCACGAGATTTTCTCGACATTTTCTCCTCTGTACATCTTCACCGGGAAGCACACAAAGCCCCAGATGCACTCCCTCTGGATTCAGTCTCCTCTAAGTAGGTCAAGAGGACTACAAATAGAAAAACATCAATTAAACTGTGGCTCATCTGCAGGCATCAGTCAGATAAATGACACTATAAACTGTCTCATAATGGCAACTATTATCTCTATATTTGCTACCCACAAGGTCACCAATAATAATAGTTACATAAATATTTCTAATCATGTTTTTTATAAACGGGCACGACGAAGTCTGAGGCCTGACAGCAAAACAGATGCTTGAGATTTACTGAAGGAGTCTTTTGTATAAAAATCATCTTTTGTGAATAAAAGCCAAAGAGGAGCCACGCTGCTCTTTTCCTTTTCCTCAGATAATTGCCATTCATGCATTTTCAGTCTTTCTATTTTGCATCCACAGACCTATGGTGAAACAAGCAAACATATTTTTGGGATTTAATCTGCTGATTGGTCTCCTGGTGGCATCCATATACACACAAACTGAGCCCATGTCTACACTAACCTGCAAAATACACCTGTTCACTTCCTGTTCCAGCACAATTTGTTGTCCCTGATAGATTTTCTCAACAGAATGTAAACACAAAAACCTTTAGAACTTGTCCAAGCAGGCTTGTCTCCCTCTTTTTTTAACATTATTTTTTACCCTTTGTTGACGATAATGACGGCTCCATGTGTCTGTTGTTTGTATCTTGCATTCCACGCTCATATATGTCAAATGACATTCATCTATTTTGCCTTTGTGTGACGCTTTCTGATGTCAGGGCGTTTAAAGCAATTCAGGCGGACAGAGGGGTTACCATTGCTATGGCAACCTGAAACTAAGATGGTGTGGTTCATGTGAGAGGTGTGTGTGTGTGTGTGTGTGTGTGTCTATATATATATATATATATATATATATATATATATATATATATATATATATATATATATATATATATATATATATACATATATATATACATACATATACATATATACATATATATACATACATATACATATATACATATATACACACACACACATATATATGTATACATTTATATAAATATATATAGTATAGTCGGAGCATGGGTAGGGGGAGAGAGGGGAGAGGGATAATTATTTATAATTTTATCAAGCAGAAACTGTGTGTGTGGGTGTGTGTGTGTGTGCACGCACCACATAAACGTGTGTCGGTTCCTTCCCTGTAATCTTTCTCTGTGTGGCTGTGAGTGGTGAGTAAGCACTGTCAATAAGACCCTACATGAAGCCCCCTGAGGCAAATAGTGATTTGTGATATTGGGCTATATAAATAAAACTCTACTCATTCAGGTCATACGTCGACTCTCTTGAGAGAAAACATGAGCACAACCTCTGTCACTCACGCATCCTCTCCTGATGCTCCCACTCAAAGGACATACATAATTCTCAAAGCTATTATGAGATTGAGATCAGAAGGTTTGAGGGGAATAGCACCATGCCAAGCTCCAGGAGCAGATCAGAGTGACGTTTCCTGCAGTAATCAGCACAGAAATGATCTGAAGTTTTTCACTGCTGCACAGTGTTTTGATGTGGTTGGTGCACGCAATCACCTCAGAAAAGGCTAAATGCTGATTGTGGAAATAGCCTTGTGATAATAAAGGTTTGTTACAGCCAGCTCATCTGATTTTTCCTTCGGAGAAGAATAAATGTCAAGGATAACGCTGACTGCAAGGCACAGAATATCTTCAATTATGCTTCAAACAAAGTCTCAAATTAGTGCTTTTCAAATTACAACATGCCGTTGCTAGGCAAGTAATCATGTCTCCCTGGCTAATCAGATTTGATCTTCATCTACTCACTCTGCACAAACTGAACTGACCAATGAGATCCATTGTTAGTTAAGAACAGGATTTGTTGCTAGGCATATGTCCACAGAAGTCCTGAACAAATTCATGAGTTAGTGGGTAAGTGTTCTGGCCTTTCAGTTTCCTGTTCAGAAAAAACATCCATTTGTGCACACACACAACCTCACTGTAGGGTCCTTGAGCAAGAAATTAAGTTTGCAGATGCGCTATTGTGAGGTTGACCTTGCGGTTGAGGAAGAATAGCGAAGAGAAAAAACGCTGGATGACAATTTGTTGGTTGTTTGTTCCTTGTCAATCAAATCTGATCAAACAACATCCACACAGTCCTGACTGCTGAATCTTTCTAAATGACATCTTAAGATGCGTTATTTTCATTTGAGTAAAGCTGCAGTAATTTATGTATTATTATTAGAATAAGTATTATTAAGTATTAGTATAGCTCTATATTCAAACAGTTATCACTGTTTGAATATAGAGTGTTTGGTCAGTAACCCATGCCTCTCCTCCAAGAAAAAGAAACTGCCGGGTATCCCTCCAATCAGGTCAATGATCTCAAGTCCTGTCTGCCCATGAACATGCAGTGGTGGCTAATGTTACCTAATATTAGCAAACTTAAGAAAGATATTGTTGTTTAACGGACATTACTCACAGTCAGTTAATGGACTTCATGACTTTTCTCTCTATTTGTGCCACAGTTACACTATCTATTCTCCAGAGACCGTGTGTCTGTCTCAGATTTCAGAGAGTTGTTAGCTCACTTGTTCGTAGAACTCGTTGACGATCCCCTCTGTCCACTGCAGATGGAGCCCCTTGCACTTCAGCGGCCCATTGACATCAGCCAGCTTGATGCACATCTGGCACACTAGCAATCGGTCGTTTTCGTTGGCCCAATCAATACCGGACACTCCCTCATCACCCACCTGGGGAGATGTGCACAGGAAGGTTTGTGTAAAGAGAAACCCAGTTATGGATTGAGAAGAATTCCCTACTGCTTGGCTGTCAGCTTTAGTTTAGGACAATCTAAGAGAAAAAAAAAACAGGGCTGAGCAGAGATGACGTTGATTCGGATTGTTACCTTTGCATTAAACTCTGCCAAGAAGTCAAAGTGCTTTTTGAGGTCTGTGGCCAGGATGGCTTCAATGACAAGGAAGCGGAAGCGCTTGAACTCCACATGTTCAAGGTTAATCAGGAAGTTATACTCAGGTCGAGACATGAAGAGGTTCCACGCTGAAGCTGCATGATGATTTTCCAAGACAGAACGATCATTGTATAGAAGAGCCTACAGCAGAAGACGAGGAGGAGATAGAAGCATTCAATTATTGATTATCATAATAGCTGGCGATGAATTTAAAAGTTGACAGCTTCAAGCTCACATCAATATACTGAAGGTGATCTGCTGCCTGTCAGCATTTTATAAACTGAACGAGTCTTCTGCGAGCCATGTTGTGAGTTTAATGTGCTACAGTAAGTTGATGAGGCTGGCTGTCTCGGTCTGTTAATGAATATTATGTAGATGTATGAGTTTAGATAGATCAATAATTCACAAGATGATTCATCCTCTGCAGTTCCCTGGACGTGATTGGTTTGGAAATTTCCACACAGCAGCTGGTGCACAACAACACATGGCAGATTATAGCCAGAGTTGGACGCTGGATGTCTGTACTGTATTCACATACATACATAAATTTCTTACGAGTTAGCTGACTGAAAGAGCAGGAGCAGTAAAAGGTTTCTTCCACTTACTGACAAAAGAATTGACACACACACACACACAAAAAAAACGTTTTGGCAGGAGGAAAAAGAAAAGGTTTTCCAGGATAATGTTTTGAACTTAGTATCTCTTATTTGTGGAAACAGGGGGACAAAAATAAAGTCTTGGCAGGAGCAATGTTTTTTCAGGATATTTTATTTGTAAGCGGGTAAAGTTTACTATCCATGCAAATCCTTTTTTAACTTGTTATTAAGCCATAAACCAACAGTCAGTCACCTTCATTGTCCATCAGTGGCACCTCTCTGAAGCACACCTACACTTATTTACCTGTGGTGCACTCGTAGCAACTAGAAAGGCGTTGGTTCTTCCGGGATGGTCATAGTCGTGCATGGCAGCAGCTACATACAGGGCCATAAGCTCCAGGCTGGGGATGAGGCCAGCCAGGGAGCCGTAGCCTTCCTCCTGCACAGAGTTCATCCTGGACATCAGGAAGCCTGTTGCACCAGGCGTAATGCCGTTCTCTGAGTCTACGAGTAAAAGAAAAGAGATCAAAGCTCACGATGCATTCACTGACTTTTAGGCAATGATGAGTAATTGTCGACCAAAACATCCATGCTGGTATATTCATGTGTATATTAAAAGTCTTCACCAGTGTGTATCCCATTCTCGGTCAGCAGGGTGGGCAGGCCGGGCACCGGCTGAGTGGTGAGGTACCACACAGCATGCAGCACATCAGTGGCATGGATCCGGTTGTGATCTGAGGAGAGGAAGATAAAATGCTCATTCACACCAGTGGAGGGCAGTAACTCCACGGTGAAAACCAAGAATCTGTAGCAATGCTGAGATAACGTTTTCTGCCTTTTAAAAAAGGGTCCAAGTTGTGGTTATGACCACAAAGACAGGCTGTTTGCTGTTGTCTCATCTGTCTGAGGATGAGTACTTAGATCTTGTACTTAAATGTGCACTGTGTAGTTTTGATCAGAAGAGAGAGATCTTCATTGACAGATCATTTTTTTGCATGCCTAAACAATCGAAATAAACAAATCATATCCCTGACTGAATACACTGAATAAACAAACTGACCTTAAAGGACAACACAATTCCATACCGTTTTACTTGCCACCCTTTTAGCTACACACTGTTATTTGCCTCTGAGAACAGCTAGGTTACATAAACATAATATCCTAGTTGGAATTTTTACCACATTAATATTGTTAATATCAAAATTCTGAGTTTGATCTTCAAAACTACATAGTGCCCCTTTAAATAAAGACAGCAATACCACAGTGTACAAATACACTGTTACAAACAGAAGTCGTGCATAATAAGAACAAAGAATTTGAATAAATACTGTTATTATCAAAAAGTATAAGTGTTTATTATTCATTATGGCCAATTTACTTTTAGAATATTTTTAATATATAATACATTGAAGACTGGGCTGATTTTAACTAGCTCATCCTTTATCTGTTGGGTAGCTTGCTGAGTATCAATAACGTTTTTTAGCTTTAATATTACATCAACATTTATTTGTTGATTATATTTCAACAAATATATCATTTATCTAAATCTACAAAGTAATTAGTGACCAAAGTGGTAAAAAAAAAATACAATATTTACCACTGAAGTACCGTGAAATAGAAAGTTCCACTACTTCATACACCTCAAACAAGTAACATCAGCTACAGTACTGACATGTAGAGATCGTGTAATCAGAAGTATTCGGACACATACTGTCATTGAAATTAATTTACTTAACACGAGAGCTCAGTGCTACCTGTGAGCTACATCTTCAGTCTCAGCATGAACCGACACAAACACTGTTGCTTATCAGATAATAGTTTAACCTTGATATCCCTGCCAGCTGTGAGCAACTTGAACACACCATAAAGTACCTAGCAGGAGGTCAAAGGCCTGTTAGCTTTGGGAGGTTATTTCACTGACAGAGCGATGCCTCCACCTTGTGGCAGACAAAGGTAATGCTGAATATGAACACTAATAAATGTGGAGACCCTCTACTCACAAGGGATGACCCTGTATCCGTTCTCCAGAGCGTGGAAATAGTTCATGAACTCTTGTGTGGGGATTTTAAAGGTCTCAAATAGACCTGTGTCCTCGAAGAGCCGATAGGAAACCTGTGACAACACATGAGCAAAACATGCTGTGAATCATATTTTACTTCTGGGTCTTTTATTCACTGCCTGAATCAGCAGCTTATGTCACAACCACACAAAGCTGCTAACTACATACATGTGAATATTTCCCATCAATACGAGATGCCTTTAATGAAATCAGTATTGATTTGTTGTCATTAGATAAATATCATACGGGATTCAACATCTCACCAATAATCAGCGCCTACCTGACTGAGGATGCAGCCCGTCTTGCCATGCGTCTTCTCCACTAGACTGAAGATGGGGAAGTTCCAGTTGTTGAGCTGACTCATCAGAGGCTCTAGACTCTGCATCACAAGAGGATCCGGGGCCAGGATGGCCTTGTCCTGTGGGTACAGAGGAGAGGGCACACAGACACAAACAAGATGTCCTGGTGTTTATTGAGCAGTTATATAATGACAGTACATAAGGATCTTAATGAGAAAAATAATGACCCATCTTCTTTGTTTCTTGTTGTTTTTGGAGGTAAAGAAAGCACATAACAAGTAACTGAGACATCTTCTCATTGCCTGCCTGATTACCCACCTCTGGTGACGGCAGGAGCGGGTGAAGAACGATGCCCTCCGCCAGATACTCCCTGCAACCTTCCCGGGCTTCATGCGGCTTCTTGCCTCCCTCTCCCTCCTCTTCATTCTGTGCAAAGTCGCTGCTGTCACTGTGGTTGGTCTCGTAGGTGCTGTCGTAGGTGCTGTCGTAGTCTGAAGAAGCTACAACCCGCTCATCTGGGGAGACGTTACACATGTCAGACACACGCAATTTGATGTCACTATGGTGGTGATTGTCCAGATTAGCAATGAGGGCAGTTTACATGGCTGTATACGATGCAACTATGATGGGTTTTTTTTGTTTACCTGGATGTGGTATTCTGTCTCCTTTGTCGACAGATTCCACCCCGTGGTTTAGTCGATTGTTGAATGGTCTGCCACAGCTGATACAAGAGAGCAGAGAATCACAGACACATTCAGAGGACACACTCAAGTCCCTTCTGATTATCCCCTCACATCAGCTCACTGGAGTAGCTCCTGTCCTCACAGCACAGACTGAAATAGAGACTCACTTTCACACAATCAGACACAGATGCATTTGAAGCCCAATATGTGTGAATTTGAACCTCCGTTTTTAAGAAATGTTTCATCAAAAAAGGCTATGTGTGACTATGTGTGATTCTGTTACCTGCCGCAGAGCGATGGAGGCCGCCAGTGAGGGGTAGTCGAGCTCGGGGCGCTCTGGCTGTGAGTTAAGGCTCTGTGGTGGCTCTTGGGGGCCACAGGGCCAGGGATCCGTTCTGTCAGGGGCCCGGCCGCCTCGGGAAGCTGCACTGAACATGTCTTGGTGGTGGGGCTGGAGGCAGGAGTGCCCTGGATGGGAGGAGAGGGGCACGGAGAGCCCAGAGGTGACACGTTGGAGGGGGGGAAACCTGAAAAAGAGAGCAAGACACTACTAGTCAGTCTTTACACACTTTGCTCTAATTAGTATCTTACTTGTTTAAGTATTTATGTATCTTTTATGGAAGTCATCCAATTTTCTTTTACACACCTGGTCTTCCCAGTGGTTTGCTGTAGAGGTGGTTGGAGGCAGCATAGGAGGCAGACATGGAGCGGCTCTTTGAGATGGTCATCATCAACGAGCTGTTCCATGATTCACTGATGTGATGTAAGAAAACCATCAGATGTATAATAAAAAAATAGTCTTCTTGATCTGTTACTTTTCAGAGTTATTGTGTTCCTCTAGACTGAGTGGTGACTGAGTGAGGATTACCTGTCTGTGGTGTGTTTGATGCTGGCTGAGCGGTCTCGGCGTACAGGGCCAGGCTCGATGGTAGGCAGCCCTGTAGCTGAAGTGGTCGTGGTCCAAGTCGATGAGATTCTCCTCAGCAATCCTGGGGGCAGACTCCGTCTTAGACGCTGTCATGCAGACAAACAAAGACGTGTTTACACACTCATGAAAGCGATAGGTGGCAAGTAGGACACCATTAGTGAACTTAGGTACAAGACAGAATAGATAGACATCGACAGATTTCTTATAATCATTAAAACTCTTAATAACACTTTAGATACTTTCAATTCCTTTTCTGAATCCTCAAACTTTACATGACAATACTAGATTTTTATAAACTGGTGATCCAATTCTAAAGACTAAAGCATCAATAAACTCACGTTTTGTCATACGTGGTTGTTATGTCTAACTTTGTGGAAAACGAAAACGATTCAGCAACGGCACCATTAATAATACCACCTGGAAACGCTGGAAGGCAAAAAAGATGTCTGTTGCCACTTTAAGTAGCAGTCCTTTCTCATCTTCAAGACATAGCTTGTCACAATAACCCTCACTCTGTTTGGACGATTATAATTCAGCATGAAAGTAAACATTGACAGCTTGGGTCACAAAAGTCACACAAAGTTAACACAGCTAAAGACAAGGTGCTGCCATCAAACTATAACATTAGGGAAAACAAAGTCAGGCAGAGAAACTGTTAGGTTAAGATGAGCCAGTCTTAGGCCAAGCTTTAATGGAGACATTATGCTCAGTTTCAGGTTCATAATTTTGTTTTGGTTCAATAATAGAATAGTTTTAAATGCTTTAGTGCTCAGGTGCTGCAGCTCTGTATTCCCCCTCCGTCTGCCCTGTTTTAGCTCCTGTCTCTTTAAGGGCCCCTCCTCCTCACTACTCAGTCTTCTCTGGTTGGTCACTTCACACATGCCTGAGCCAGCACCGCTCACCAGGTCACTAGTTGTTTAATGGGTTTCACTTCTACTGTAAATATAGGCATAAATTGTGCAAATACATGACATGGCGATTAGGGTTAGGGGTTGGGAATTAAAGGCGGGACTGCTGACGAGGCGGGACTGCTGACGAGGCGTTTCAGAAGCAATGTTTTCTGTGTGAGGTAGGAGCTTCCTTTCGTGTTGACATTCTAACCTTCAGAAACTTTCATTTGCCAAGAACCTATTTAGCACACTGAAGGAAAACCCAGAGGAACATTTTACTGCTCAAAGCTTGCTCCTTTATGGCTATGGAGCCGTAAAGGAGCTCAATGAGAGTTCTCATTTCAGTCTCGTTGTAGTGTTTTTTGGTCTCAAACATGTCTCATTTGTTTCTCCTAAAATTCCTTAGGAGCAATAGGTGAGACTTGAGACTTTACCGCTTAAACCTTGCTCCTTTCCAGCACTGGGGAGACATTCTGAAACTTCATTGAGAGCTTTATGAGATCTCCTTTGAAACTTACAGGGAGCCCAAGTTGAGATTTTCTGCACCTGTTTCTCAGGAGAAACAGTTGAGAAACAGGAGAAATCAGCCACAGCCGCACTTTGGTCTCACATAGATCTCACAGTTGTCTAGGAGAAATTGATGAGACACTACTGAGATCTCTTTTCCAATTTTCGTTTCCTCTGGGAAGACAAAAAAAAAAACCAAGAAAGCATAATATGTTTCCCTTGAGTAATAAGCAGAGCTACATTTTCCTACAGAGCAACTGTTGTTCCTCAATCCAGTAAAGACATCAAACTAGAGGGATGCCAAATGTGTTCTTCCAGCTGTCTTCCAAGCATGTGGAAGACAGAGTGGTAAGTAGAAGGGAGTCAAGCTTGTTACCCCCGCGGTGTCAATCCATCCAGTGTGTGCAAATTTAGTTTAAAGCCAAGAGCGAAACTTTTGTCACTTTGTGTTTTGTTCTTAATGGTTCCTCTCTCCCTCCCCCTCTCCCACTCACCAGTGGAACATGGAGGGCAGCAGAGGACCGACTTTCACACAGAAGTGAGCAAAATAAGTTTGTTGTTTACTTCTTTGGCAGATAACCACACACACAAACACAGCAGCGTCATTGCCATCCAAACACACACACACACACACACACAAACACAAGCGCGCGCGCACACACACATGGTCTCACAGTGGTATCCTTCTCTCCTACAGTGAGGGAACACTAATCAGAGGCATCTGAGGGAAGGAGGGAGGGAGGATGACACAACAACACTTGGTGGTAATCAATCACTGTGAACATCATGGCTGGTGTCAGTTTTTATTATGTGGTGCTGTGTGCAATTTTTAATTTAGATCTGAAACATCTGCACTGCATTATTATGTAACTCCAATGTAGCTGACAATGATGCAAGTAGACACTAAGTCTGCTGTGATGGATTGCTGCATTTTTATCTCATAAGTTTTATGTCTCTGTTACTTTCTCTTAAATCTCACAGTACTGTGGTGCGCTTTGGGAAATGTGTGGCCTGAATGTGAAGTATTATCAAGACAAATCTGTGCAGCAGAAGTTGGTTTCAGTGTTTGGAGGTTGCTACAAGCTCAACAAACAAATGCACCTAAGCCCTCCAACACTTCTTATCACCTTTATGTAGCCGCTATTTCCGTCCAACAACAGGGCTGCACAATCGAGCAGAATCACCACCTTTAACCCCTCACCGCATACAGACTCGCCAATCCCCAGTGGTGCTAAAATGAGGCAGCATCTCATTGAGTTTCACTACATGGCAGAGACATTTGAGCGCACTCAGGCAGCGTTAAAGCTGCTTGTCACTTTCCTGGTAGGCTATCCTGCATTGCATCACACGCTTTATTTAGTTTCCTTGCCGCCTTAAGTGCCTGCATACATTTTGAAGCGCTGGCCTTGTAAAACATTAAAAAGCCCTCTGGAAGCCTGTGCGTCATTGTTGGCTACATTAGAGCCCAACGCTACAGCAGCAGGAAGGGAAGAGACAGGAGGGGGTTGTACCTGTATGCACGGTGAGGTGCACCTGGGCATGCGTGTGTGTGGGTGTGTGTGTGTGTGTGTGTGTGCGTGTGCGTGTGTGTGTGTGTGTATTGACATGTACTGCAACATACAACCATGGAAAAGGATACTCATACTGATACTGATATATGAAAGTAGTAATACAAGTATTAGTTGTTTGATTATTTTGTTTAAGTCTTTGTTTTGTTGTTTTTTTCCCTTTTTAATTTTATTTTTTTCCTTCACTATCAAGCTAAAATATATATATATATATATATTTACATATATATAGTAATATCATAAAATATGTATATCTATATATATGAACAACATTCATTGTAATTCAGAATGAATGTATGTAAGATCTTACATCTTCACAATAAAGTACTAAAAAAAGTGTTTTCTAATTGTGACCCACACTGACATGTCATGTCATCAATCAAAAGGCAACTTTTACTTCACTTCAATGTGAAAAATCTAGTCCTGGGGAGGTGACAGTTTTTTTTTTTTATTTCACAAAAAGGAAAAAGCCAACCAACATGTCAGAATGAATGTTGACAATGTACATTTCTGCAAACGACAAATATGTTGTAAATGTTTTTTTTTTGTTTTATTTGATCAATGTTGAAACACAGTCTTGAACTGCAGTCACTGGCTTGGCAGCATTTTTGCCTGTAACACCAGAACCATCCCCTCCACCTCCCAATATGAAAGTCTGGTCATACATGTAATGTAGATGTCATATGACACATTTTGTCAAAATGTACATTTGGACACAAACAAATATGAACGTATTAGTGAAAATGCTATGCCAGGGCTGAAAAAGTTGACTCAAACTATTTTCTTAACAGAATTTCTTTCTTGCTTCTGTCTAATCTTTTTATTCACTGTTTGAACAGAGACTTATTTAAGGGATCCTTTGGGGAATCCTGACCTTCAGGTTTGGAGCCACTGCTACACACAGGTGTTGATTTTCCTGTCTGTATCTATCAGCTGTGTAACAGAGTGTAGCTGTAACTGAGGACAATTAGGTAAGGTAATTCTTACAATAAGTCTTCTAATAGATTCTGAGCGGGTAATCACAACTCCCTTCTAGCTGCTGAGTGAACTTGCAGTTTTTCAGTCTGTGGTATTTGTAATTTTGGTTCAGTCACTGGAGATTATCCTAAACACCAACTCATAGACACAAAAATGAAAAGAAAAGAAAAGAAAACACATTTTTAGGGAAGACAAACATTTACCTTTGGGATGGCCAGTCTTTCAGTCTTTTCAGGCCCATCCTCGGAGTCAGAGCAGGTGTGTGTGTCCGCTGGGAAGCGAGGCCGGTGGAGCGGCTGGAGGCTGATCTGGGTGCTGAGGAGGTTGCTGACGGCCTTCAGAGAGCTGCAGGTGTTGGGGGGAAGTGAGGGGTCTGCCAGCAGGTCTGAGATCATACCGTGGGCCTCACCCATCACCGCTATGTCCACCACCACGCTGGTGCCGGAAGACTGGAGAAAGTAAAGAAGATAAGAGATTGAAGGAGAGGTTTGTATGGAATCATAAGGTTGGTCCATAAATGCCAGCCATAAAAACATAGTTAATAAACATCCCAGAATAGGGTGTATTGATTTTTATTCTTAAAAACAACACACCCTACACCCACACCACCCCCTCTTTCCTAAACTCAGCTGTCATTGATGCGACATATCGACTGATAAGCCCAAAGGATCATCTATGTCATAGGTCAACCATGTGTGCTCTCGATTATAGATTCTATCGTTAATGTCAACATGTGCTAATCAGCTCCTTGTTAGTTTATAATCAATTTCCTCACAAACCTGTCCACATACACGCACAAATATGCGTGCACAGTATATATAAGCGTGCATGCAAATGTAGCACTGGTAATTAGCACAGTCTCACGTAAATGTGGAGAAAGCTGACGACACAATTTGTTTGAAATCAGAAAATCAGAGCTTAATATTACTACAAAGACTAGATGTCCTGTACATTTTAAAGCAAAAAAGCGGCGCAACTGGAACAAATAACCAAGGTTGTATCAGTATACTACACACCAAACAACTGAACTGTGAGACAGAGACAGCGGCGACGAGGAGTGTGCATTGCAGAGACCGAGTCGGAGGTGAGTTTACTTTGTGTCAGCGGAGCTGTGGCTCTCCACTGAACTCTGCACGAACTGTGTTATAAAATACTACCGTCCAACTCTCCCACTCATGCCTGTGATGTTGATAGTTCTAGTTTCAATCACAAAGTACAAATATTTTTAACTGGACTGACTGGACCGGAGAGACATCTACATCTGAAGCTGCATTTTGTTGTGTGTGTGACAGGTGACAATGTCTTGTTCTAATATCGCAATAGTTTCTCACCAAAATCTCCTAAATAGCCCTTCATAGATGCTCGCGCTAGGCAATAAGATCAAATATCACAACATTCTTCTTAAGACGCTTGATATCAATATTGTAGGCATGGCTGTTGTTGCTTCCCAAAATATCCAATCAATGAGATTTGTGCTAAATAATCATTGGTAAAGTGATGTACTGACTAAGTGAGTAAATGCATGTATTAAAGAAACTAGAGCCGTCTGATAAACTCAGAAAATTACATAAATCTTTAAAACCAGGAAACGACAAGTTATGTCACATTACACAAAGGGGGACCCAAATGCAGACTTAACGAACAGCGAGCTTTCATAACAAAAAAAGGAAAATCCAAATCCAAAATCCAAAAATGTAGCAGAAAATGGAAGATAAGAAAGCAAGAGAAATCCAAGAAACAAAAGCAAAATGAGGTACAAACCAGAAATAACGAGAGGAAACGAGAACCAAAAGCGGGAAACACTCAACGGGAAAATGGGACAGGGAGACACAGGAACAAAACGACAACAGACGAACCGACAAAGAGAAAGAGGAAGACAAGACTTAAATACACAATGGTTGATTTACTAATAGAACACAGGTGAGGAGTGAGAAGGGTGGGAACACGGACGGGGGGGAATAAGAGCAAAACATGACACATGAGGACAGAACGTCAAAATAAAACAGGAAATAACAAAACCAAAAACTCAAACTTTGAAGTTGAACTTTGAAACTGACTTTGAAGTTATATCATGTCAGGGTATAATGAAATAATGATATATTTCCGAGCCCTCACTCAGCCAAACAATAGTACTGGACTGTATTGTTTGACTTAAATTGGTGCAATACCCATCCCAACTTAAAATACCAGTGTTGGTAGACTCTTATTTGGAAAGAACATCTTTTATGATCTGATGAGTGTAAATATTGCTAAAAACATTGCTTATCACTTAAATATAAGAAGACCATAAAGTTTAGGAAGAGTATGTTACAGAACATGCCTAAGACATCAGTTGTCGCTGAACTTTATATGAACCTCATCGTCTTAAAATTCTGGCCATCATTAGCCAGATGTTGAGCTGATACTACAGATCCACTACTTGAAACTTGACCTGACTGGAGGAAACGACTCAAAATAAAATGCTGTGAATGCTAAATAAAAAAAGTTCTAAAGTGTAAATGAGGTCATGGAGCAGGTTTATTATCGCAATCAAACTGGCTCTGATGTTTTGTTGTTTCCTACTCCTCCTCTCCCTCACTGGGCTCACACATGAAGCCAATCACGTGATCACTCAATCCATTCACTTTCCCTTCTCCCTTGACGACTGCTTGTATCTTTGCCTAACTTTTTTATTCAGAGGTTTTTTTATAATATCCTGATCCAGTTCCCCTACTCCGTCTGCAGTTTGCTCAATCACACTTTGTATGGCTCACATACAGATATTTGTCCACATTACTTAGACTTAGACTTCTCTTTATTACAGCTTAATCTTCAGTAAAAATAGACAAAAGATGTGTGGGTGGAATGGTGGGGGGGAACATAAAAACCACCTGCCCGAATTTAAACACAGCAACAGACGATTCTCATGATTTGCTTCCTTAAACAGATTGTATTAGCTCTTCAAACAGGGCTGTGATGTGATGAGTAAATGCATTGCAGGAAGATAGTTTCCTGGAAGAGCGCGTGTCTGTATGCGTGCATGGGCCGGTGTGCATGTGTCACCTCAACCTGAACAAAACCCATTAGACCACTCCAGAGCTTTATGACATCCTGCTATTGTGACATTCACCCATTACCTGGCAGTAATGGACTCTGTTCAGCTAATGTCAGGGAGAGAGTGAGATAAAGGGGTCTCGGATATGCGTGTGACTCTGGTTATGTGTGTGTGTGTGTGTGTGTGTGTGTGTGTGTGTGTGTGTGTGTGTGTGTGAAGGTGTGGGTGTGTGTGTGTGTGTGTGTGTGTGTTGCAGCTGCACTTAGATTTCTGATATTTTAGCATTTAAAAACAACAACAAAAAAAACCTACAGTATTTGAGTGCATTCAGTGCAACATGCATAAGCATTTGAGCTGATGAAGTGCCACAGAGGGCTGTCCTGGTGGAGACACAGTGGTGAAGGAAGGCGAGGGAGAAGGTTATTGATTCCTCCCAGCATAAAGGCCCACAGGAGACAGCAGGGGGCGGGGGGGAGTGATGGGCAATGAGTAAATCAACAGCGGACACAAACACACGTGTGCGCGCGCACACACACATACATACACAGAGGTATTAATGTCCCAGAATTGCCCCTTGGGATCAGCCTGTCAGGCTTTCAGGGTTACACAGTACATGGTGCGCACAGAAAGATGGGTCATAATCCCTCAACAACTGCAGTGCATTGTAACTGAAGACAATATTAAACACTGGTCTGTGACGATGTGCACAGAGATGCAAAATATGATCTGTGTACATCAAGCTGCCAAGTATAGAACTACTGATGTGGCTCACTAGTTATCCACATAACATCATCAGTGTTTAAATGTAAACCAACATTCGTTCAGAGCACCTGGATGGATAATTTTATGTACATTACAGAATAGATATTGGGTCTCAGGTTGTCAAACGTAACAATGCTTCAATACTTTTATAATACTGTGTTTAAAACAATGCAATCTCTGTTAATGATACATTTGACAGTATCAAGAGGAATGATGCTATAAAAAAACAGATCTACTGTCAGATACTGACATTATTACAGATGTGTTGGCATTTGTTCATTGACATTTCCTGTAACTCCTGGATATGATGTCACATCAACTCTTTCAGAAGCGAAACATCTGTTCCTCAACAGCCACATTATCAATATAGTTAAGAGTCGATATTCCCACATTCTGCATGTGCTACAAGCATAAATACACCTTTGCAGCTTATCTAATACAAGGGAAACATGCTTTGATGTTGTACTTGAATATTAACTTTAAACATCAGTATAGCTGATCTGAGAGCACAGCTCAGCATGTTATGTTTACCGCAATTCGGAACTTGTTTAGTTTTCCGACAACAGAAAACAGATATAATATAATATATTCTTATATGACAGACATGCCAATGAGTGCAGGACTTATATCATCATATGACCTGTGTGTTCAGTGAATTATGTCAGGTAATGTGTAGTATTCTTACTTCCAAATTACGGACATGGCAGATTTGCATGGGATTAAGATCACAGACGTCCTCCACAGTTATTATAAATTAAATAAGGTCCCCAGGTAATACTTCTCCCCTGTGAATAGGGTTTAAGACAATGTTATATGATATCGTTCACCACTGGAAATCCCCTTATTAACTAATTTCCAGCATTAAATTAATTTGATATTTTGTGCTATAAATAGGCAGTCCAGTGCAAGACGCTAAAAAAACACAGTTAACCTGACTTTATTTGAAGATCAGAGTCAGAATCATCTTAACTGAACAAGTGTGTGTATACACACAAGAAATTTGACTACAGTTGTACATTGCTACTTATAAAGCCAACACAAACTGAACAACAAATGCAAAGAATAGTGAAGAATGATGAATGGTGAATTGTCAAGATTACGTGCTACATTTTGATTATAATGCTTGAACCACACACACTATGGGACTGTCCTGGACGTATGTCTGTATTAATATCATTGGGGTGGACACTGTCACCAAATCGAAGTTTAAAGCTAGCTCAACATAAGTAGAGATGACGCAGATATGAAAACAACTGACACTGAGTAAAATAAAGACCCCCCCCTTTGGATCATGCTCCCCGCAGATTTCTAAATTCTCCACTTCTTCTTCTTCTCATGACTGTTATTTCCCACTATTTCAGTATTTCCCACTCTTCCCCCATCCCCCAGCCCATCTCCTGAGAGACAGTTAGAGGATATGTGGGCAGATCAGGCATAAAGGCAGATACTGAGAGCAGAGCAGAGTGAGAGAGAGATAAAGAGAAACAGAGACAGAGAGGGGTGGTGGGGGGGGAGTCCACAGGCAGGCCGTGGCCAGTCAAGTGAAAAAGAGAACGGCTAACTCGAGCAGGCCAGCTGAGCTCCATCCTCATTTACAACGACTGTACATACAGCACTACAGTGAGAGGTTGCTCATTGTTTCTGTACTACGACACCAGAAAAAAAGTTGAAAATCCTTTTACACTTTTGTCAGCTTTAAGAAGGAATGCTGAGGCAGTAGCAGCCAACAAAGCACAGCCAGAGGCCAAGTTCATGTTCTGGACACAGGTGAATGGCTGCGGCATTGCAAAGAGTTGCAGGATTGCAGAGCAGAAACAAGGCTATTAACCTTAAAAACTGTGATCTAATGATTTTGCAACAATGACTCGCACAGCAAGTGAAGACGCACGAACACCCGTGAGTACCATTTGTTTACACTGTGCAATAAATCAACCCTTTTCTGACGTATCCACGTGTGCAGAGCTGATGCAAACAGGGGAGATTCAATAGATATGGCTGCGATTGTTCTTCAAGTTTGAGTTGAAGATAATGAAACTATGCAAGCACATTCTGTAGATAACACACCCACCTACGTAGGACACGCTGCTTGACAAACAGTACTCATCTAAGAACAATAGTGACAGTGGATCTCTCCACAGTGACTCACGAACACCAATCACTCACATGCATAATTGACCTAAAAACTAGGCTGTATCAAGAATCTTAATTTAGACATTGCTTCAAGTTGTCCTATTTAAACCATCTCATCATTACTGATTAAATGGCTTTCCTTTTTTTCTGCTCACACACATCCGGAGCTGAAGGGCAGAGACTCCAGTTAAAACCAATACGGAACCTGGTTGGGAGGACGCGTTGTGTCCTGATGGCGTCCCATGATACTCGCCGAGTGCCTTCTCTGCATCGTTCAGCTTGAAACGCGACCACCAAATCTTATGATCTAGATTCCTTTCACAACAACAGCTTTATGCTCTCTCCTTCCTTTTAATCCTCAAATGTCACAGTCTCAATCCAAAGCAAGTGACATTTCAATAATGTAGCCCACAAACACGTCCTCGCCCTCTCCTCCGCTCTCCTCTCTTCTCTACCGCCTCGTGAACCTCCCTCCGTCCTCTCACCCGCCCGCCCCCTGCCCCCGCGTCTGCCAATTGCAGATGTTCACCGGCGGATGACAAAACCTGCGGTACACAGAAATCAGTTGTATTGAAAATACCTGGTTGCCAGGAGACGTTGGGACAAAGATCAGAGCGTGTCGTCTGTGAACCATAAAATAGTTGTTCTGGGCTCAGTTGGCCGCAGCCGAACTACGCCCACTACTTCTCAAGTGTTTCCTGTGATAGCAGGCGATGCATGACAACCGGGCAGCGACTGATGTTTACTATCAGAAGAGGGCTTTCTGCATCAGGAAACTGAGGTGCATATTGATTCATTAAAAGTCTATTAAGATAGCTGCAGGTCCAGTGTGGAGGAAAGTGGTGGGAAAAGTCAAACCAATGATATATACGGTGAAAGATATGAATCGATGACCCTTTCCCCAGTTTATATAAATCAATTGATTTTATGGTTTCCTTTTTCAACTGATAATCTGTAGTAACTGCGTATGATGACCACAATAATTTGAGGTGAGCAGCATCCTGTGTTTCAGCGCGGCAATAACAATATATGTCTCTGAATTTAAGAAATTGGAAAAACACAACTTACAATTGTGCTGAAAATAAGACACTATGCAAACCATCCGGCAATAAAAAGAGGTCATAAAAGTGGAACAAGAGGTGACAGCCCACCCACTGGAAGGTTATAAAAAAACTGAACCAATCTTTCCCAAAGTTCAGCTGCTTTCTTAGGATGCAGAAAAGTTAATTAGTGAATTTGGTGGCAAAATGAGCCAAGCTGAGTGTTCATCACGAAGATGAAACACCAATGTCTTTTCACCTTGTCGTGAGTTTCTTAAAGGTTAACTCCACCTATTTTACACATATAAGTGCGTGTACAGGTCAGCAGGGAGAGTGCAGTACCACTGCATATGTAAAAAAATATTATAAATCATACAGCCTTTTGTGGCTCCAGAGGAAGTTGCATGTCATCTGATAAATTGCATCCAAAGATGTCACTTAATGGTTAAGTCCCATTTTTGGTAATGTAAGTGTTTTGAAAAGGAAGAATACATTTGGAATAAAAAAAAAAAAATTATATCTTTGGTTCAACTGTACCAATTTGATGATTAGTTTTCTAGCTGTCCATAATGACTCCAACAGTGTCAAAGGAGTGCAATGCTAGACCAGCCAACTGCTTTTCATGACGGGCTTCAAAAGATTTAGGAGAGCATGAACAAACCTCATGGGTTTAATCTACTTTACTACTATTCACGAATTCAGCCATGTAATCATCAAACTGTGAACTCACAAACTAATTCAAATTAGCTGTTTAAAAACATCCAGCAATAATGAGTCAAGCGCTATTCTACGACATAGACTGAGAAGAAACACACACACACACACAAACATCTTTCTTCCACTTCGACCCTGGGCTGCACTGACCTGGGATCTGCTCAGCGCTCTCTTGTAGTCCCATTCTGGCTGGCACATAATCTGGAGATAAAAAGCAAAGAGAGAGAAGCTAGTGTCAGAAGACCGGTCCACTCCGTGGCACCACACAGCAATATCTGAGAGCAGAACTTCTTTCCTCTTCCTCCGTCGTTCCGTCCTTTACCCCCCCTCCTCCCTCCATCCCTCTCTCCGCCAAGCCATCTAAAAATAAAAGAGGAGCAGGCGCTGCTGATGAAGATGAAGAAAAGAACACATCACCCTTTATGCCGGAGGGCTGATCTACATATGGCTCTCCTAAT
Organism: Sparus aurata; assembly: GCF_900880675.1. NCBI lineage: Eukaryota > Metazoa > Chordata > Actinopteri > Spariformes > Sparidae > Sparus > Sparus aurata. Next base: position 17,866,257 of record NC_044188.1, on the reverse strand, counting down.
CAAACAGCATCACCACCACCTCTGCCCTATATCTGTCCCCTCACTGCAATTATTTGCCATTTTTGTTCAGTGAAAGAAAACTGTAATTTAATTTCACAGTCAGATGATGAGTTTCAAAGTGGATTTCCTTAAATACAACAGCTTTGATTTTTTTGGGAGACACCTCTAAGAGAGCTAGCCCGGACTGTGCACACAAAGAGGAAATCGATTATAAGTGGAGCCAACCAGTGGCACCAAATAGCAGAAAAAGGAAACTGTCTGAATTTGAACACTTCCACACAATGCAGAAACCATGGAGCGAGCTCCCCTGACCTACATTTCATGTGACTAACAGCTGGTCTAGTCGGGATGAAGAAGAGCCAAAAATGTAGAAGCCCAGCTCAGACTGACTGAAGAACTAACATCTGCTGTGTCGGAGCAAGTTGAGCGTTTTGCATTTTATTCTTTATTAATGATTTCATGCACACGATGTTAGTGCTTCAAACTCGTAATCACACCTGACAGCAGAGGTTAACTGGAAATTACGGCAGCTCAGTTGAACATTCTTCTCTGCGTGAATCGGACAAATAAAACTATTTTGTTTGTGCATAATGAAATAATGTCATTTTTTAAAAAACACTGCATTGAATTATCTTTGTTCCTTGCCTCACAGGGCCTGTCAACACAACTAACAGCAATGGTTGACACAATAATCACTAGCACGTGTCCTTGTTTAGGTGGATTTAATACCGCAACTTAATAAAAAGCCAATGCAGGTATTTAAGCTCCAATAATTTGCAATTATCAATCAAAGAATCCAGAGTTATCAATATCATTCTATAGTGTTTCACTTCACAGCATAAACATGTGTTCCAGTTCATTTAATTTTGTTTACAACACCCTAAAGCGTGATGCCTTCATGCATAACAATGATACCTTCTCGCTAATTAATCTAGCGAGACTGTACATTTGTAGTGTCTGCCAGGGAAAAAACGCCAGCTTGTTGTAATTTCTTTCTGGTCTTTGGTGTCAAGATGCAGTGACAGTGCCCCCTGAAAAATTGTGTCCTAGGGAACTTTGTTTTGCATGTGTTGAAGCGAGCTCCGGCATAAAAGCAGCTAAATCCCTACAAGAGAAAAGGGAACACCTGCTAGCTTGTTAACATTTGAACCGTTAGTGACAAGGTTAGCGTTAGGGTAACTAAAGGGTAACCATTTTCAGCGTCAAGGTTGCTAGCTCAGAGTTTGTTGTTGTGTCCTGCAGACATGGCAGACCAACACTTGGAGTCTACATCCGAGTAGTTGCAGGAAAAGAAATTAAGAAATTAAAATTCTGCAGGGAGCCAGAGAGAAAGCAAGGATAAATATCAGAGTGTCATTTCAGAGGTGGAGGGAGCTGCAGGATTTGTAAGGACTCAAGAGCGAAGCAGAGTTAGCGGTTTTTCTGCTGGACAAGTAAGGACCCCTGCTTGATATGTTTAATTCTCTGTGTTAACCACAAGGCTATGTTGGCGGCGGAATGCGATGGCACATATGGCCATAAGATGTTGCAGTCTAACTACGTAGCTTGCTGCTAAACCTAGGTTGTTAGCTTGTATGCTAATTCTGGTGTTTAGCTTTGTGTTTTTGTCTAATGGTTAGCAAAAGAGTCTTTCAAGTGACTGGTCAGTTATAACGTTAGTTTGTGTTCAGTACACTCTGAAGTGGTTGAATTGGTTTAGAGAAATAACGTTGCTCATGCTTCAGAAAGGCAGCATGGTGATAATGATTACCTGAATGATTAGCTGGTAACTCTGTCTACAGCGATGTGAGGAATAGTGTTTGTTACAGTGTTACAGTGATCGAGTGCACGAGGCACTCGTCATTGTAATTTAGTTGTATTGATCAGAAATAGAACAATCAGGGTTTATGTTGTTGTTATTTTTAATGCACCATCTTGGTTATCTGGCGTGCTCTGTTACTATGGTTACAAGCCTTCTCATTAGGGCTGCACAATATTGGAAAAAACTGACATTGCGATTTTTTTAACCCTGCGATATATATTGCGATATGAAAAAATACAGGAATTTTCGACAGATGACCTGAATAGCACTTTATGTGATGCTGCATTTCAAAATGATCAGCATTTATAATTCATATGAGCTCATGCATGCGTGCGCCCTCCCAGAGATCCCATTCTCCAGCTGGCTTACTTTCATTTATAAAAATTACGCCTGTCTAATTTTCCTTCGGGTGCAGGTCGGGTGTTGGTAACAATTTATAGCGGGTGGAAAACGGGTCGGATGCAGTTTTAAGTATGGTGTGTACGGGCGGGTTTTCAAAATAAGACCTGTGCAGGACTCTGCTGTGTGGTACCGATGTAAATAGTCAAAAAAATTAATGGTGTTACCTCGTTGTGGCAACAGATGCAACACACTGTCGACACAGAACACGTGTTTGGTCAATATCATCCTTCTTGTAGCCGAAATAATTCCAGGTAACTGATGTTGCTTTTCTTTTTGGCACCAAGTCTTCGTTCTCGCGATTTTCTCTTGTTCGTTGCTCATTTTTCAATGTTGTTACCAGCGACTCACTCCATGTGCAGAGGCTGGTCTGCTTCGGCACACTGATTAAGAACTAATGTGAGTCTGCAGAGTCTGCATGCACAGTGTGTGTCAGGTGCCCTTGAAATTAGATGAGTTAATTTGCGTCCTACATCGCAGGCTCTACGATGTGACTATTGCACACATGTAAATCGCGATGGCGATGCTCAAACGATATATCGTGCAGCCCTACTGCTCATGCACATCAGGCTCCTCTGTGGGAGAAATTTGGAAGGCAGGACTGCAGCAGCAGAGAGGAAGAAGGAGGGACCAGGGAGCTGTATCATTCAAATATTCTGGCTAAGTCCACTTTTTTTCTCAAAAATCCAGACTGCAGCTTTAATGTCTTTACTTTTAAAGGTGTTATTATTAAAATATGGATAGTCGCTTGTTAAAAAACAATTGGTTATTTTAATAATAGATATTGGTAAATTATTGAGAGGGGTGGGGACACACTTGAGTAAAGATGTCGTTTTTGTAATGAAAAAAAATAGTTTCAATGTTCCTGTCTTTAAAACCATAGCTCTCCGCTTTACTCAGCTTTACTCAAACCATGTGACGCCATTGAAAAAAAAGTCAGTTTTCAGACACAATCCCTGACCAGTGCCGTGTTCCAATATCCATACCTCCCGTACTTACTATACTTAGTTTGAGTACTTAGGGTGTTCCGATATCGATCGCGGCGAAAAGAAGTGTACTTAAAGGACCCGGATGTTGCCCTCATAACGGCAAAAACGTTGAGTGTGCAACGATGTACACTTTACGCACTCAACGGCCGCCATCTTGACTACGTAGCAGAAGAAGCGGAGCCAGGCAGAGGCGCTCAGCTCAGATTTTTTTTTTAAATAGTTACCCAGACAACAGCGCCTGCAGCGGAGCCATATTGCAGGATTGTAGGATTGTAATTGTTAAAAAGTAAAGCCGTAGATGTCTTATGTTCACTGTTCAAAGCGGGATGTTTTTGGCGGGTGAGGAGCCGCGGCGGCTGTTGCGATCGTAATTTCTGGTAAGTGCACCATGGAGTATTAGATTTGGAACAACACTCACCTGCTGAAATCTGCGTACTTAGTAAGTGCGGATAGTGTACTACGTTTAAGTGTACTCATGGAAGAATGGATATCGGAACACAGCACGGATCTGGCCACAGTATTTGTGGCAAATATTAAAAAACACAAAAGTAACATGATGAAAGGCATGCTGTGCCTCCAGAATGTTAGCTCGCTGACGTTTGCTATTCTATCTTTTCATGTGTAAGGATAATCTTATGGAGCCAGAACGGTGACTTTAAAATTTGGCATCCAAAAAAAAAATTGGCATTGAAAACAAAACCAGTAATGAAAAAGGATTGAAACATTTGTATTGAAAACAGTTGTATTGACATTGAAACAAGTATTGGCACTGAAAAAAGAAACTAATTAAAATAATTCAAATCCGAAAATCTTATCATTTTATTTTATTGGGATTTTTTTGTATTTTTCAATGACAATCTTCAGATTTTTTCTTCATGTCACTTTTTTTTCAGTGACAGATTTTTTTGCAATGTCAGTTTTTTTCAGTGTCACTGATTTTCAGTTTCAACTTTCTGTCACTGTTTTGGCGTCGAGAGGGAGGGGCCTGACGGGAGGGGAAGTAGAGCGTGGTTTGCATATCATTTGAGAAGGTAATGGCAGCAGCCTGAGGGAAGGCGGGTCTGGACAGTCCAGCCACAATACACCATTTTAGGGCCCATGTGCCGGCCGTCTCTGGGCAACACAGAGTCCAACTACCTCTCTGACTTTTCTTCAAGCTCTCTCCTGATGTGTCCAAGTCTCTGTGTATCTGGTTCTGTCCTGGAGCTCCTGAGCTCCGGTCTCTATATGCGTATGGATTGTGGTAGTAGTACCGGGGCGCCGAGCATGGAGCATTAGTCACAGTTAGCACAACAGTACAGCAGCAGGCTGTTGTCGCTTGTTGTGTTGCTCCGAGCGGGGGCTGCAGCGCCGACTGCAGCGCTCTGGTCTGCTCCCCGAGCTCTGTGCCACCATACCGTTACCGGAGACAGGAGACCGGAGCTCCCCTATAAACTCAGTTCATGTGAATAATATCACTATTCCTACAATGACTCCTTTGAGTCGAAGCGAATAAACTCAACAAGTCAGTGTGCGGGGAAAGTCAGCTGTGATTGTGCTACTGTGGTTCATAGTAAAGTACATCAGACGGCTGTAATCAAGTAACAGACACATATTATAACTGACTGACTTTTCTCCAAGCACTCTCTTTCATTGTACGGTCTCTGCATGCGTGTACAGCGGTGCAGTGGCACAGAGATGGGGGAGCAGACGGAGCGCTGCTGTCGGCGAGGCAGCCCCGGCACGGAGCCACACAGCTGGGGCTAATGCTCGTTAGCTCCGTACTACTACCACACTCCATACGCATATAGAGACGTCTCCAGTAGCGGTCTGGTGGGTGAGCTCGGGGAGCAGACCAGAGCGCTGCTGTCGGCGCTGCAGCCCCGGCTCAGAACAACAGGCTGTTCTACTGTTGTGCTAACTGTGGCTAATGCTCCGTGCTCGGCGCCCCGGTACCACTACCACACTCCATACGCGTTAGACCGGGGCTTGGGAGCTCCGGGATAGAACCAGATACACAGAGACTTGGGCACATCAGGAGAGAGCTTGAAGAAAAGTCTGCGAGGTAGTTGGACTCTGTGTTGCCCAGAGACAGCCGGCACACGGGCCCTAAAATGGTGTATTGTGGCTGGACCGTCCAGCCCCGCCTTCCCGCAGGCTGCTGCCATTACCTTCTCAAATGATATGCAAACCACGCTCTACTTGCCCCTCCCCTCAGGCCCCTCCACGACGCCAAAACAGTGACAGAAAGTTGAAACTGAAAATCAGTGACACTGAAAAAAAACTGACAATGTAAAAAAATCTGTCACTGAAAGAAAAGTTACATGAAGAAAAAATCTGAAGATTGTCATTGAAAAATACAAAAAATCCCAATAAAATAAAATGATAAGATTTTCGGATTTGAATTATTTTAATTAGTTTCTTTTTTCAGTGCCAATACTTGTTTCAATGCCAATACAACTGTTTTCAATACAAATGTTTCAATGACAATGTTTCCTTTTTCAGTACTGGTTTTGTTTTCAATGCCAATTTTTTTTTTGGATGCCAAATTTTAAAGTCACCTTTCTGGCTCAATATAATCTTTTCTGTTATGATAATGACATTAATGTATCTTATAGCTAGTGGTCTGTCAGGCTTTAAAATTGTGCTTAGAAAGCAGTTAAGCTAACATTATATTGACTTCTGTGTGAATGTTACTTTCATAACTGCAAGGAAAAACATTAGCATGGAAATTAACTGCTAGTTTATAGTAGTCAGTTAGTGTAATTTTTTAACCACGTAAATTATTTTACTTTAACGAAAGTAAAAGAGTATTTCAGATTTTCAGTACTATGCATACCTCTGGTTCTTGATGATAATAAAAAGCCTTATCATTACATAATGATAACTGGTCTGATTCCTAGTGTGCATATCTGTGTGTGTCTGTGAGTTTGTGTTGCTGTCAGAGTCCGTAGGCTGATGCATAAAACAGCATAGAATGAGTCGACCTGACAGTGGAACTGTCATCTGCTGGAGATGACTTTGCATCTTGAATGGCAGATGAGATAATCTGCCTAATACTGTGGATTCATGTTTTATGAGAGGCCCACAGGATGGGAGGGAGGTTGTTTGGAAGAATAAAAACACTGAATCACAGTGAAAGTCCTTGATCCTGTAAAACATGTACACTTCATCCCGAGTGTGTGCTGTTCTTTCTTGTAGATAATTTAAAAGAGTCAGGCTGGTAAACATGGTGCTATATTAAAGTAAGGATGCAGCTGCAGTGCTGCACCATGATGGAAATCAGACATGAGAAAACCATGAGTCTCTGTTCTCTAGCGATATACACACACACTTCAGTTTCTGTCATTTACCCAGGCCCTTAAATCCTCCTTTATGCTCTGCTGTCCCTTGACAGCCTCCATTACGACTCAAATACACTTCTCATGTCAAGTCTATAAGACGCTGGGAAATCACAGAGCCCTTAATGCACATCTGAGCCACATAATGTTTGACAGCTCCGTCATTCATTCTTAAGTAGACTGCTACTAATTTCACTCGTGCAAATATAAGCATGCCAGCATAGGTATCTGCTACAAAACAAACATTTAATGGGCACTACTGTGCAATATTGGCACTTACACATGTATAAACACACTGCACGCTGCAGGGGGAGCTCTGTTTGTTGACATGAACACTGTTAAGTCTCTGGGGTGTTTTTGTGGTGTGCAGAAATCTGTTCACACGGAGAAACATACATTTAACGACAACGTAAACAAAGAGCCTAGAAAATTCATTCAACCATGATTATATAAAAGCGTTTCAGGTGGGTTTTAAAATAAACACCCTGGACGGATGCAAATTCACAAAGGTTAACTAAATGAATGACAGCAGAACACAGGATCTGACTTATTTTATATATTCACGTCACGTCTTGTTAATAAAATTGACTTCTCCTTCATCAAGCCCATTATTTCTACAAGATAGACATAATTGAAACTCATATGCATGCAGCTTTTCAGATGTTGTGACCCACTTCTGAATTAAAAACCAACTGTCCGGAAGCTAAAAATAAAATGAGAAATTTCTTCGGCTGCCCTCTAGGCTTAAAGAAACATCCGTGTTTTGCTTTGTAAACGTTACAACTTCCATCAACCACAAGCGCAACACAAGAAATATGCTGTGTGTACTTTGACATCACCGCTCTTTCTTGAGCCGCTCATTTCATGAATTCCACTCTGGGATCATTGAAACACGCTGTGTGACTGTCCTTAACCCGGCCCTCTTGTTCAAACTAGGATTGTCTGATGGACAAAGCCATGTAAGGGCTCGAGTCTATCTTTACACACACACTCCTACGCACTTGCACACATACTCAGAGGCATGAGGGCACACGAGTGCACACACGTGCACCGACACACACATAGACACGCGCGCTCTCTGTTTGTCACGACTCAGACACTCCAGTCATGAAGAACCCAGCAAGCCAGACCAAAACCCCTACTGGCCAGCAACTGTTCTTACTAGATCCCAGCTGAGGGCGAAAAAATAGAGAGAGGAGGGAGAGACATAACACACATATGAGAGAGAGAGAGAGAGAGAGAGAGAGAGAGAGCAATCATAACAAATCAAAATTCAGAGAACAAGAATATACAGTATATAATTACTGTTTATGCTACCTTAAATAATGTAAATAATTGAAGTGAAAACCACGAGGAACAAAAGGAGTCTATACTGTAATGGATCTGAACTGATTATTTTTTATTTAATCCTGTCCAATCTCATCTGTTTTCATTGTATTTGCTTGCATAGTCGTAATTGTAGAAGTGAAAAAAATAAGGCTGCTGCTCTATTTTTACCTTAACGGAGGCCAATAATTAATATATTATATAACAGTATTTGATTACCACTTGTACATGCCCAGAATGACTGGTCAATAGGGAAATTTTTTTTATACAATATTGACAGAAAATGTCTCCAGAGACCAACATTACAGCAAATGTGTGCAAAATGTGAGGGCTAAATGATATGCAAGAGAAACAAATCAATTATCTTGACATCTATTGCAATTGTGACATGAGTCAGTTTATTTTCAATGACATTATTTACATATATACAAAAAAGATGATGATGTGATTTTATTCTGGGGTCTGTATCGAACAAGCATGGGCCCTTCCGTCTGGAGAAAAGGATTTATAGGCTTGGGCATCTCTGTATCTATGACGGAATAATGTGATGCATTATACTTTTATCAAAAAACTGAAGCTGCTGTGATTTGCACTTGGCTATATTGACGTTTTGATAATATTCCAATAAATTGTTCAGCCTTACAAATTATCAAGACTAACACTTCACAGATCTGGAAACGTCATGATCGGTAGGTGGTTTTTACCAAGTAACATATTTGAAATGTCCACAATAATTACCTCAGAATGTATTGAAATGTACCCAAACATGATTTGATAATAATAATCTGCTAGTTTCCAATAAGTAGTTAAAAAATAGCTGGTGGATTCTTTAATACACTGTAACCCTAACCCCGCCAAACAGCTGATCATGCCATTTAATTTCCAACTAGTAGCATGAAGAGAAGTATGAACAAATACCAGATGGACTTTACCAGGAAATGCATTCAGGAATTTACCAGCTATGTACTTGTTGGAAAATATATATTGTTAAATAGAATCGAGGTATTTAAAAACATATTGCTTTATAATTACCACCTACTTACCATTTCCAGATCTGTCAAATTAACAGTTACTATATATACAACAAATATATAATATACATATTAATTAGTAACAATCCAACTGAGCAAAAGTCATTAATAGAATAATAGTCATGCTGATCTCTACTGTGATGACATGAGGTTAGATAGTGTGATGGAACATCTTTCATCATTTTATGTTAAACTCCATCACGCTCAATCAATGCTTCCCCATGTAACAAGTCTCTTTTTTCAGGCTCCATTATTGAAGTCAATATACTTGTACTGTACTGTTGTTGTTCAGTACCCTGATTTTGTTGTAATCCTCATAGTGCAGTAAAAGCAAACAGCTTCACTGATGGTAAAGCATCTTTTTCTACACACACTGGTTCAGAATGACTCCAAGAATCACACTCAACTAGCGTTGCCAAATGGATTTGGCAAAGCTGCCTGTGTATGGTTTGCCTGTTTGTGTCCATGAGTGTGTGTGTGACAGAGGGCGAGAGAGACTCCTGGGACTCCTGGGCTGGATGGTGATGACTCAACCACCCACACACACGATCACACACATGAACTAAGACATGCACTCATCACCGTCATCGCTCAGAACCATGTTAGCGCTGCTCACCGATGCTAATTGTTCCCAATCGGCGGATCAGGGGTCCTGTCAATTGCACTGTGAAACCAGACCACACCAGCGATGGCTTATTGATCTCATTACACTCTAACGTCACTCCGTTAAAAAGCAAGTGTTTGTGTGTCTGTTTGCATATGAGGGACCAATTGGCACATTCATCGGAGCTCTACCATGGAGCCCAAAAGGACCAATATATAAAATTAAAGACGATCTGAGCATGTCATAAATACAGGACATGTTAGCTCTTTTAAGTTATTGATCCATAGTCTGAAGCTATACTAGCAGCTATGAGAGGCAGCACATATAGGCACAGCTATACTTTGAGTTAAACAGTCTTGGGCGAGTTACTTCCAACTGCATACATATTAAATACATATAGATACATGACTATTAAAGCTTTGACATGTTCTCTGATGAGGAACTGATGTAGTTACTTTTAGTTTAAAATTAAAGCAATATAAAGATACATGTCTGTTCCAAATTTCCCAGTAATCCATCCGGTAACTGTCAAAACATTATCTCATTGTGGCATTAAATGGTGAAACAATTCTCCCAACCCTTTGGGTGGTTCAGACCTCGATCTTTTGAGCCGCAGTGCAATTCACCTTTTGTTTCATTTTCGTTTCTTTGGGGTTTTTTTCCCTTTCTGGGTTCTATCATATCAACTAATATCAAGAATATAAAAATAACTTAAATACACTGTGAGGGTACAATTCTTTAACTAGTTAAATAAACATCACAACTACGTAAACAAAAGAAGTAAAAGAGAACATCTCTTTAGACCAGTCGAGAAATTAACTACGTGCACCAAACAAGTCTTAGAAAAGTGGAATGTGGATGAAATGCAACATTTGTAATGTCCAAGCGGCGCTTCCACCACGTACAGTTTACATTAAGTTGTCTTTTATTGCTCCACACATTACATGTTCTCACAATGATCCCAACCATGACTTTACATAAATGATCTCTTTGTCTGTGGATGCAACACAATAGTCAAATGGGTAACAACTGCATACTTATGACGTATACACTTCGAGGAAATAGACAGTAAGGCAAATGGTATGAATAATCCAAAATGGTCGTGAAAAATAGTTTGTCGTATAACATTAATGCAGTGCAATTCCTTGAAATTCACTGCAATCCCAGAAGTCACAGTAAGACGGCTTGTTTACGGCAGCTATGAACTACACTACAGAGTGGGGAGGAGAACATTGTTAAAAGACTTTCTCCCACTGTGTTGCACATGTTTATGTCCTAAAATAAAAAATTAGATAACACAGACAGAGGATAGACATATAGATAAAATGTTGAGGCTTGAATTGTAGAAAAAAATATTTTATCATTTATCATTTAATTTGTATCCCTACCCTTTCTCGTCCCCTGTGAATGGATTGTGCTGATGGGAGCCAACAACACGGCCCTGGGCAAGTGTGTGTGTGTGTGTGTGTGTGTGTGTGTGTCACAGTGGAGTTGCATGACTAAGCCTTTGCATGTACTGTCAAGTAAATGTATGTATGCATCTTGTCAGTAAATTTAGATGTGTATATCTCATCTTAGTAATTTCCTTCTCATGTGTGACAGATGAACAGTTCAAAAGCTTGCTTGGGTTTTGCAGTTGCATGTGATCTTGTGTCCTGTAGAAAGATGCACGCTATCTGTCGATGATGTGTTAAATGATTAATATAACTGCATTCCCACTAAATAGACAACATGCTAAAAGGTTCAGTGCCATAACTCTAGGGCACCACAGGAGCATTAAACAGACAGACAGTCTCTTTAAATGTAAGAATGTATGTATGTAAATGTATGCAAAACCAGGCATTAACAAGCAATCAATAGCAGCAAAAATTATGTGTCGACAAAAAAAGGTCTTTTTGAAGATTCAGACTTTTCAACCTGCACTTAATAAAGTATGAAGTGCTTTTTCTTCATCAACATTAAATCAAATGACGCCTGACTGAGAATCAACCCCCGACTCTGCAGCTCTACACAACATTAAGACAGTTTAAGCTGTCATATTTTGGTTATCTGGACCAACAAAAATCAACACAATGCTGTGTCCACCAGCACAGGCGCTAATCAAGCTAACTGGACGATACCCGTGTGACGTTCAGAAGTTCAGAAAACCAAAGGAAAACTTTATTTTTTACTGAGGAGTTGACAAAAGAAATAGGGCAAAAACAAAACCCTAACCCTAACAAGTAAACACTGAACCTTGTCAAACAGGTTACTCACCTTCATTTATCTTCAGGAACTGATCCTAATATACAAGGCTATATATATATTTTAGCTTGTAATTCAATATTTGTGTATTCACAGGCAATTGGTTAGTCATGGATTTAGCAAGTATGGCTAGGTTGTGTGTCTCTAAAAAAATGAAGAACATATACAAAGACTGAAGCCCTTCAGTTGCAAGGAAGCCCTAAGCATCTGCCTGTAATATCTGTGCCCAGATCCAGCGAATATATAATATGTAAATATGTAAATTACAGGGTTCAACGCGGTATGCAGGACTGATTCATGGCAATATAACAATATACATTAGATTAAAAACCTTGTTTTTCAAGATTTTTCTAACTCACTCGATTCGACAAGCACAGACATTTTCAGTTATTGTATCTGTAAATTGTTTCTTTTGTTTACAGATGTAAAATCTGATAAACCCTGGGAAGAGATCACCAAACCATACTTTTTCAGGAAAAACCTAATCCTTTAATTTTCATTGGAAATCTGTGCATTTAAAGACAATCTTTTGACCTATGTAATATACTTAAATAATAGAATGCTAACTAGAATTTGTTTAGTGATAATAACTGTATTTCATCCCAGTCTTCCTCCAAGGCTCCACGGCTAAGTGGAGTGTTTTCCCTCGCGTTGTTTTTACCCATGTAAGGCCACTGACGCCAGCTTGTCATTCTCTGCTCCTGTTACTGAGAGAGGAGACTGCGTCACAGCTCCAGCAACCCACTTCTCTCTGTCAGCTTCCTGCTCCTGCTGATTGACACTGACGTTGCTGGGCGCTAGCATTTCAGGCCGAGTCCCGTGGGAACAGCGTGAGCGTCCGGACACCGGTCTTCCATTTTCGAGCTGCATGCATAATGACTTACATCCCATTTAGTGTCTGTGCTTTGAGTTTGGCTTTTTCATGTTTCATGTTTTTAAGTATAACTGATCATTTACATTCACGTTAAAGCAACACTTAATGTTATATTTCAGATTAGATTCATGGTGCAAACAAAAACATACATATTCCTTCAAAATCAAAAGACAATAAAGTATAGGTCAGTCTACATTGTGTATGAAGATGGCTCCCAATTACCGTTTTTCCTTTCTCTCTGATTTATGATGCAATATAAAATATGAGAATGGCACACAGGAGAACATACCTCCGCCAAGGCCCAACTGTCCCCTTTAAATCAATCAAGTCTCATCCAACAACAAATAAAACTTGCTTAAATCTGCTCCTCAAATTGTATTCACTCATAGATACCAGCCACCTAAATATGGGGCATTATTCCCTAAGAAATTAACAACAATGTCCAACATCCTAGTGAGGAAACAATTGCTGTAATCGTCCCTTGATTCTGATCCACACTAAAAGTTAGTGTGGTCGATTCTGAGCTTAGACCTATCCTCCATCCAAGTTTCCTGGAAATCCGAGCTCCATGCATGATGGAAAAGGTTTGACCTCAGCTGTCTGATCAACAGCATGAAGTCTTTTTCGATGTATAGATTTTAATTTCAATTAACTTCACAAGTGTATGTAGCAGGCTGATTTTTTCTTTAATGTGCAATTTCCTGAGAAAGCATTTTACACAAAAAGTACGTCTTGCAGACACCTGCAAACATGAATCTTTAATACGAAACCTTTAAAAATACACTTCAGTAAGAGTCATAGTGTGGTGAATGGCTGTGATTGCTTAAAAGCCCTGCACACCCACACAGGTGTTGTCAATAACTCTGGATAATTCTCGTCAGGTTGAAGTTGGGTGGAGCTACACTGTGACTTAAATCATATCACTAAACTCCTCGAACTAACGGTGCGTTCCATTGCGAGTCGGAGGCTGGAATTTCTGAGTCGGTACTCCCGACTAAAAGCTCTCCAGTGCATTTGCTCAGAAAAACATGGATGCTCGCTGCAAATGGGCGTTTGATTGGAAAGTCAGCAAACTTCACCAGCAGGTGCAGCAGCTAAGGTTATCTCTCTATAAAAGCAAGGAATCTCTGACTGTCTGTCTGTCTGTGTTTGCCTCAAATATCTCTGCAGATCAGGATCAGAATGAAAGCGAAACTCTCGCCAAAAAGCAACCGAGGCTTTATTTGGGATTGAATATGAGTCAAACCTTCGTGTGAAAGCATAATTACGACGAAAGAGGCACTTTTAAGATTTACCGTAGCTTCGGTTTTGGGCACGTTAATTTTGAACGGGAGTGCATGGGGCAAGACATGCTAGCATCAAAATCGCTATTTTTAGAACACTAAAAAGGCTGGACACAACATGAAACTTTGCTCGTAGCATCACTAGGGTCTCTACTCATGAACAAGAGCATTGAGAACATTGTTTGTGTACACAGAGTTTATGAAAAAGAAGGTTTTTGAACTACTCACGTTAGCTGCTGCGCTCCTGCGCGTCGCCGTCATGGCAGGCAAAAAGTGTCGATCCCCGAGTGCGACCTGACAGGCACGCTTGAGGAGCGGTTCACCATTACTCTCCTGCCTGTCAGGTCGCACTCGGGGATCAACACTTTTTGTCTGGCATGACGGCGACGCGCAGGAGCGCAGCAGCTAACGTGAGTAGTAACGGATTTTATGTTTTTTTTTTGTTGTGATTTTAGGTCCATTGTGTTAATACAGTATGTCAAAATAAAAAAATAACTGTACAGTCACACATGTGAGGTTGTGCTGAAAATAATGACACCAAGTAAATAGTTTTTAAGGTGAAATATAATGGCAAAATCAAAAATAGTCAAAAACGGCCAATTATACCCTGGAATATCGGAATATCACAACAAACCTAAATATCCCTGACGTCCCACCTTCAAACACAGCCTCATTTGGCCATTCATGAAAAAGCTACTTAACCTCTCACTTTTCTACAGGAATACATATTTCCTACAGGCACTGCACTAGTTTAACAAAAGACAGGAGGAGTCGGCCCCTAAAGCACACTCTCAAAGGCTTCTATTGAGCAGATCAACTGAATGAAGGTGAAAATGAAAACCACGAATATTTACTACATATAAAAACAAAAACAAAACAAACAGTCTATAAACTAAAAGTGATGAAGAGGTAGAGGTAAGTAGGAATTCTGACTTTGATTTTGGTTCGTTGCACTTTTTCTGGTAGAAGGTTGTAAATGTTCAAGTTCTGAGTCGTCTGGAATGCAGCGCAATAACAGATAAACTGTATAAACTAACAGGTGTAATAAAGCTAAAAGGAGAGCAAGGGAACTGTCACTCAAGCACAAGTCCTAGTCAGGCAACATAAGTGAAAAGGCCTGCGTGGGTGAACTTTTTAGTGTGTAGGGGCTTTAATATTATCAAACGGCGGAAAAGAAAGTATTATTTTTAGATTTTAGGCCTGTTGCCATTTGCAAAACCCACAGGAAAGAGCTATTTTATGGCTGTTTATTTGAGGAATTTCCCCAGGGAAATATTAACCCAGATCCTGTCGTGGAGGCCTGTAAATACAAAGTAACCACAAAATAACACAAAGATTTTTATCATTTCTCTAATAACGCTTCATTATGCTGTCCTTGTATCGTTCAGTGATGCAGACACTGGGTGTTATCTACTCCATATAAAAAGCTTTGACGTTTTCTGGTGTGCATGCACCAAAGGATAACACTAAGAAAACATTGGTTGGAAAAGACCAAAGACAAGAGGAAAGACGCCGAGCGGCAAACTTAAAGGAGAACAAATCCATAGAAAGAACGCGGCTCTTCTGGGTATCCCTGTCTTCAGGCTAAACTAAAGATACTCAGCATGTTTCACACCAGAGCAGCTTCATCCAATAAGGACTTACTCATTGAATTCCTTGCTGAATGAGATTGGACAGAGAGGGGAAGAGAGGGAAAAAAAGTAGGAGGATAAAGCGAGAGAAAGATGCTGAAGAAAATAAGCTGAATGAAAAAAGAGGGACACACACTGACATTAGCACAAGCTGCATCAGGCCTGAAGGAACCAAACCAGCCACACATTTAGATGTGCGTTTGTGTGTGTGTGACGGTGTGTGGCGGTGTGTGTGTGTGTACCATCCTGTATACACATCACAGCCCAAGGCCAACTCCTTCGTCTGCTTTCCAGAGGAGAACCAAGCGCTCTCTTGGTGACGCTTCACCACAGCTCAGAGAAAACGGGGTGCCATTTATAGAATGAATCCAATTATTTCTAAATACTGAAAACTTGACCTGAAATAAACTCTCTGCTCCATACCGGGTTAAACAAACCCTGAAAGAGAAGTCATGACAGAGCCCAATGAGCTGGAGATGTAACAGATATGGTATGTGATCTGCTGGTTTTTGAGTGTTTTTAACTAGAATATTCCCAGTTAATAACAAAGTCTTTCCAAATTCCACAATGCATTATAAACAATAACTTAATTTAGTTTGGGTTAATAGTTAAATTCCATTCCCAATCTGCCTGCATGGTTCTTGACAATAGAAATTTTGAAAAGTGTTCCGGGTCTGAGACGTGAAGCTAATGTGGACACACCTTAAACCTGCAGTCTTTTTATTGGCCAGGAGGGGGTCCACCGGTTTCAAAAAGAAGTGATTGTATATAAGCTTATGAGAAAATGACCCTGCGTCTCACTTGATGTATTGCCTCAGTAAACAGTTTCCTGGTGAGTTTATGTTCTTCTTCAATACAGCATGATGTTCATTTTGTAAATTAAGGTCCCATTCAGAGTAAGATAAGACAACACATTTTTGTATGTTTTAAGGTGTGGGACAAAGTCAAGACCAAGACCATGACCAAGGCAGGAAAAGACAAGTCAAGATCAAGACCAGTGCGAGTCCCACACAGCATGACACAGGGACAATAAAATGTGGAACATGCAAACGATAAAAACTCATTAAATTGATCTGAAAGAACCACATTCTCATGAAAACACTCACAGAAAACATATAAAAATTCCACTTCATTCACCTCTTTTGTTGCCTTATGTACTGTATGTGTGTAGTTTATCATGAGAAATGTCTGTTTCCTGGGAGACTCTTGTTTTCCCACAGAAACCAGCATTAAGTACAGTACGTTGCAAACACTCAATACAGAGATTGTGTGTGAATAACCGATCCCAAAAATGCAGTCAAATTTGAAAACACAGACATTATACACAGATTTTAGATTATGTTTGACTTACACTTATTAATTATTAAAAAGTTATTATTATTAATACATGTAATATTATCTACTATCATCTCCTAAGTTCATCACAAGCAAATGTCCATAAATCTACCTGAAATCATAGGAAAAAGATGCTCCTAACAACTCCAGAACTTGCCTGAGAATATGTATAATTTTAGGATTTCTGTAGTATCAAATTACTCCAGTGATAGTTGTTTGTACTTCCATGATTACAGTGTAAAGAGATACTGCTAATAGCTAATTCGGCATACTTTAAAGGTGCCAATTTAGCATCATGTGAACGAACTGAGCTAAAAACAGTTGCAGCCCACAGCATAACTTACAGAGCAAAATATTACAGGAATTGTATTTCCAAAAGTTAAAACATCATTATCAGTCATATTGAAGTAAGATAGAAAATAATAGTATCAGAACCGACAAAATCCATTCATTTCAATTATTTTGCACACACAGATGGATCTGCACGCCCGCACACACAAACATCGGCAGTGTCTTACATAACGCAGTGAGTGATGGCAGCTGAGGACAAAAAAATGCTGCCTTTGGCTTTTGTCCTGTGAAAGTTGGACAGATAGAGAAATCTGGTGAGTGGGAGAGAAAACAGAGAGGGACAGACAGCCAAAAAAACAACACAACAGAGAGTGAGACAGAGAGAGAAGGGGGCTGATAGGGTGAAAGAGATACAAAGAGAGAGAGAGAGAGAGACAGATTTTCTTGACTACAGATGCCCATGGCCTGAGGCAAAATGCCCCAGGAGGAAATATTAATGCTGCAGTCCAGTCATTTTCATGTCTCTCAGTTTTTCTATTTCATTAAGAGTCACTTAAGCCTTTCCTCAGATTACATGCTGCAACTTGAGACTATGAAATAATGCACCAAAGTTCTATATTTCATGCACCCTTTCAATACCCTTCGAAGCTCGAGGCAAGTTCATACTCATATGAGTAATCCTGTCACTATGCCAAGGCATACCGTGTTAGATAATTTGATGAAACCTTGTTTGGTTGAGTTCTCTCTGATTCTTCTCTTCATCAGATTCTGGTGTGCATCTGCTTATCTGATAGCTACTGAGAGTTGCTCTGATTTTCAGAATAGAAAACCTGCACTGATCGCGTCTCCCTGATCATCATGCTTTTTTTTTTTTAATCACTGCGATGTTACCACAGTAAGTTGCTGTTTCACACTAATCACCATTTTGTTTACATCTGCTTCCCTTTGAGATTACATGACATCACATCACTGAGCTAATTTCATTACATCACAAAATTGCATCATATTGGTAATTAATGATGCATGTGATAAGATAAACTCAACCACAGTGAAGGTCTTCCAGTAAAAGGGACAAAATGCTAAAAAAAAAAATAAAAAATAAAAATAATAATGATAAAATATATATATATATATACACACACATATATTACTGCAATGTAACTACATTACTTGTCAGAAAATAGGGCACATATCATACTGAAGTCACCTCGTACTCTCTTATCTATCATTTATCGATCCACTTCCTTGTCATCTTTATAATAACTTCAGACCAAGTTTCAGAGGAGCAGGTACGTCTCTCTCTCTCAAAGGTGCAGCATTTAAAGATGCAGCTTGTGCATTTTCATGTCCAGATGAGACCCTGAGTGGACTCACTGTCTCTCAGCACAGACAACCTCTGGCAATTAGCTGCTGTATGTACGTCATCAGTGTGTGTCTGCAGCGTGAGTGTGTGCATGTGTGTGTTTGTGTGACTGCGATGTGTATGTGTGCATTATGAGGGATAATGGAAGGGAAAAACACTCCCAGATGCATGTGATGCAATTATACCCTTGATTATCTGATTGGGTAATCTACAAGCAGGCTGGAGGCGTCCAAGACAAACACGCTGTTGGCAGACTGTTGACCGAGCATAAACCACAAGGAAGTGCGCACACACACACACACACACACACACACACACACACCTGTATTTAAGCAAGCATACATAGATATAGTGATCGCAGTGATTTGTATGTGTGTCTATGTATGTTTTATTGCAGTGTAGTTTATTGCAGTGTTGTAGTGTTTTTGTGGAGAGACAGACGTCACTCGACAGGGTCAGTGATCTAACCCACAGTGACACTTCAGTTCAGTCTGAATAGATGTCTTGCTTTACGAGGACACGACACATCTGGGAGCTTCACCAAGGCCAGGCTTGTGTGTGTGTGTGTGTGTGTGTGTGTGTGTGTGTGCGCGCGCGTGCATGTGTGTGTGTGTGTGTGTACAGTTTGTGTCCGCACGTGTCTTCATGCAATGTTTGTTGTACACACTTCATTGGCTGCTCAGAATACGCATCGAGTAGGGGCTTCTGAAGAAAAGAGTATCCGCTTAGCTTGCCGATACAAGTGTTTAAGTGCAGAATAAACTATTCATGACTAATACAAGATAGAGAAGTGCGTGTTGACAAGAAATCAAATCAAGTTCCTGTAAGTCGTGATGAAATCTCTTGTATATACATATGAGAAATATCTGCTCTTTATGAAAAAAACCTGTGACGCTTTTTCGTTTCTGTCCCTGTAGGTTCTTGTGCATGTAAAAGGTTAGAAAAGTCAAGAAAAAGTAGATCTCTACACTAACAGAAGCTCCCCTCTCCCACAGAAAATACTGCTCCTGAAATGCGTCGTCAGTGGTGCTTGCTCAGGCGTGTGGGAGCTGACTAATCAGAGGAGACTGGGTATCCAGGAGGGGGTTCTTAAGAGTCTTAAAAAGACAGGAGCTAAAACAGAGCGATTCAGACCGAGGGGGAATACAGCGCTGTTAGGCTGATGTCTTTTTTGAGCACAAATACATGGAAAACCTATTCTAGTAATAACCTGATAATGAACATTGTATGTCTCCTTTGATATAAAACATATTGATGAGTGCAGCTTTAAATAATGACAGCTAGCATTATATGGGCTCTTAATATTTCAGGGACTTTTTTACAGCCACCAAGACTCTAAAGAACTAACTAACTCTAACCTCTTGATATTTCTGAGTCCAGTCTCAGGTTTGTACTGCTCTTTATGTCATTCTGGTTTCAGTCTTACAGGTTGTCTGACAGGTTTCAAGTTCAGTGAAGCGCTGACTTAAATGTGCAATATTAACAATTCTACATAATATCTTCTTAAAATGAATAGATCATTATTACAACAGAAATCTGTCATTTTTTTTCAAGATAACAGTGCAATGTGGTTGTCTGTTGATATAACTTCCCTGGAAACATCAACGTAATTGAACATCTGAGAGAGGAAGGAAGTCAGCCAATGCAACTTAACATAACACCAAAGACATTTCCCTGTTTGTGGGGCAGATTAAGGAATTCTGATTCTGATTCCGACTCCGAATACAATTTTAATACTTTGCGTCGTAGTCGGCAAAACAAGGTCATAGCTGTGAAACAACTCACACAGATGAGTAAATGCCATTTGAACCGATACCGGTCCAAGAACCTCAAATTTTTACTCCGTGCACTTATTCAATCCGACTACCTGGAAGAAAATGTAGAAACTGATGAAATGTAAGCACACTACTGGAATACAGAAAAAATTTATATTCATATATATATTATGTGTGACCTGGTGTTTGTTTAGACTTGTTGCCCCGACTGACAGTTACTTTTTCCCTCTTTCTCTCCATAACATTACTCTAAAAAGGTGCTCTCTCAGCAAACAAAACTTGGCACTGAAAGTTTTAACATGAATTGGAAGTGATGAACGGTATGCAACCCTACCATTGTATTTAAATTTTAAACTTTTAAATACGGTATAAAATTCTTGCCTCTTAGCCCCTTACTGATTCTCTGGTCCCCAAACTGCACACAGAGTAAAGGAATAGGTTGAAAACTGGGAATCCCAAATAACATTGTTAATTTCAAGCTGACAAATGTAGTTACAACCAGTGTTGGGAGTAACGGCGTTTAAGTGTAACGGCGTTACTAACGGCGTTATTTTTTCAGTAATGGAGTAATCTAATGAATTACTTTTCCCATCATTACAACGCCGTTACCGTTACCGACTATAAAATGTGGCGCGTTGCAAATTGAAGTTTCTCATTGAAGCTGTTGTCATCCGACTCGGCTCTCAGCCACCGGAGCAGCAGGGCTGCTTTATTTTTCTTCGGTGAGGCAGGAGGGAGGGGCGAGACAACTGCAGAGGTGATGATTGGCTCTCTAAGGTAGAGTGAGAGTTCGTAAGCCAATCAGAGGCTGTGTTCGGTTTACACACAAACCACACAGCCTCTCACACACAAACTAGCAGAGGTGAGCTGCAGAAATGGCGAGTCCAGAGGGAAAGTTTACATTTTTAAAGTGGAAGTACAGACACTACTTAAACCTCCTTTGTCCACGTCCGTTTTAAGCAACTCTAATCTAATGAAGCATCTCTCAACGGCACGCGCTTCTACAACACTAGTAGCCAAAAACTCCGTTGTTGAGACTGTTGATGATGACAGCAGGCCAGGTGTGGCTAACGTGAGCTCCGCTAACACAGAAGGACACGGAGCCGTCCGAGTAGCTAAAGCGGGATGTTTCTGCTCCAGCTTCACTAAAACTTGTGACACAGACTGAACTGAATGCAGTGATAGGCAGGTATGTTGTTGAGAACATGCTCCCGTTATCAACAGCTGACCCAGACTCATTGGCTAAATACCAGGGAGAGCAGGTGCCGGTCCGCCATGCAGAAAGACATTTTCTAAATACATAGATGTAGAGTACATTAAAATCAATGCTGAGCTCAAAAGGGGAAGAAAAGAAAGTAACGCAAGAGTTACTTTTCCTGGTAACTAATTACTTTTATATTGGAGTAATTCCGTTACTAACTCAGTTACTTTTTGGGAGAAGTAACTAGTAACTATAACTAATTACTATTTAAAAGTAACGTGACCAACACTGGTTACAACTAAAGCGCTCGTATAAAACAGTTGGAACAGAACTGTCTGCAGCTCTTCCCTGCGGACTGTGACTGTGTACATGAGTGAGAGTGTTTACTGAAAGCATACAGACATGCAGACTGACATATGGACAGATCTAGGTTCTGCTCAACCACCCCCGCCCCCCGCTCACCTCTCACCAAGCATATTTTGGAGCTAAAACACACCATTGAATCGAGTAACAAGGCAATCCTTGTCCAAGGCCACCAAACCTCATTTGGACAGCCAGCAGGGAAGCCACTATGTGTGTGTGTGTGTGTGTGTGTGTGTGTGAATGTATGAGCACGTGTGTACAGTAGTGGCCAGTCCAGGTTAAAATTATTTGCTGCTGCCTCTCAGAAGCAAGCTGTGGAGGCCACTCTCTCTCTCTCGCTCTCTCTCTCTCACACACACACATATTTTTCGCCCATGCTTTCTTTCCCCGCCTCTCTCCTCTTCTCTGTGGGAGCATATGGCGTTGAGCCATATACACATTACGTGGAGACACACACACGCACACACACTCAATATCTGTCGCACAGACCCAATGCGATCGACACAAAGTCGTCTCCACAGCGAGTCCCCGTGAGAGCTCGGAGTGTTGGTGTGTTTAAAGCGGCAGTGAGGTTGAACACGGGGACCAGATAGTTGTCCTTTTTACCATCAACACTTCTGCTGTGCTTGGCAGCAGGCCTCCTCTCCCTCCCCTCTTTTCCTCACCCTCCCCAGCAAATCTTTCAACACTCTCACGTTCCACTCCCCTCCCTCCCTCCCTCGCTGCTCCTCTCTCACGCAGTGGCTCCTGCATTAGGTCCCCTCAAGCTAGTTTGTCCCCTCCTCCTCACTCTCTCTCTCTCTCTCTCTCTCACACACACACACACACATACACACACTCTCACACAGATCTGACGGCAGCTCGGGGCTGGATGCAGCCTGTGCTTATGCCAGTGTGTACTTTTTCTTTCAATCACGTCTTTTCTTAACCCATCTTTTCCTCCACTGTTCAGTTATCCGAGGCGTCTGTTTAGCTTTTTTTCTTTTGAATTAAATGATCCATTCAAGAAACCGTCAGCAGCCTCCCTATCACAGGCCTGGCTGTTAAATTCACACATTTTTATCATCTCTCTTTTTTTTTTGCTTTGCCCTTATTTCTGTAGATCTCAGGCTTGTTTTCTCATGTTCTATAGCAATGAACAATGAAAAGAGCTCGAGCTTCTCCCACAATAGACTTTGCATTCATCTGTCTCTTTTAATTGATAAATTAACATCTGTAATTGATGTACCTGTATTTTGAGTGACAGGATCATCCTCTTATCTGTTTCATACTTATTGAGAGACTGCCACTAAGAGGGGTTCATACATCAAACATCCATTCATCTATCAATCATTTAGATCGTTGGTTCTCAACCTTTTGGAACTTAAAGATGACTTCTGGTTGCTAAACATCAATCACTGGACCATCTTCCCTAATAAATTAGATAAAACTAAATGAGAAATAATAAACCACAGTCGACACACTGTGCTTTCTGTTGCTACATCCAAGGGAATGCTAGCTACAGTAGCTTAAAGTGGCAAAACACATTTGTCATGTGTCCTGATCCGCATGGTGATATTCAACCCAGTAGCCAGAATAAAATGCTGGCATTTAACTTTTCTATAAGCCAGTGATGCGTTTTTCATTTGTATGTGTCATTGACTAAGTGCCATATTGACATTTCTACAATATGTGTCACATCATGCTCACATGACATGTTTTATCAGTCAGCGAAGGAGTTGGTGGTGGAGTAGACGAGACGACTGCCAGGCCAGCAACTGCTGTTCAAGACTGCGTTTTTTACTTTTGTTAGTGTGAAACCACCTGACATTTGTGAGGAGGGACCAATGCATATAAACATTGGCCCAGTGGTGTGTACGGAAGTGTTACACCACTGGATATCTTAAAAGTGAGGACATGTGGAACCTAAGGTTGCAACGTAAAGAAATTAAAACTTTTAGTGGGTATACGTGCACATAAAATATGTTACTACAATGCAACGATCGATAAATTAAAACATCTTCTTCCCCGCTTCTCTCTGTGTTTGTCACAAACAAACACACAAAAGCAGAAGCACATGTGGTATCTGAGATGCGTAACAATATTCAGATGAAGTATGATAGGTGCAACTCTGCTGCTACTGTTTTTCTGCTCACCCACGGCTGGTAACAAACTCTCTACAGTTAATATTGTTTAGAAATACAGTGGGGTAAAGACACAACACAACCTTACAAATAAAATCCCTTTATCATCCATTTATATGGTCTAACAATGGGAGATGATGGCTGCAACAGCGCACTCATGCGAGATACTGCTACTGGTGTATCAGCATGAACAGAAAATGGCAATGATATTAAACCCCACGTCACTGGAAATTTTTTCAAGACACGATAATACCTCTAAGGGTCGGTTCATAGATGCACTTACAATACCTCCATGAGTGGTGAGGCTCAGACGAAGCCTTGTTAGTATCTGGGACATCCTTGCTGTTTTGAAGCATCTGTTTAGAGGGGACATGTGAACCCAATATGAATGTAATAACATGAAATTAGATTACATGATTAAAAACCATATGTACTGCAACACAAAATATCCGAGAGACCGATGTCCATTGTCCGTAAACAAACCAACAACTAGCATTTGTGTCCATAAACTGTCTTAGTTGCCTAATCTTAAAGCACACCTTAACCATGTTCTATCTGCCCTAATCACAGTGTTAATCTAACCATAACCCTATCATAGTTTCAATGCACAGAAAAAAAAACAGAGGAGTCATACTGCAGAATCGTCAAATATCAGTGAGTGAAAAGGGTTGTCAAATCCTCACTGGGTTATGAATTCATGAGAGGTGAAAAAAAAAAAATATATATATATATATATAAAATAAACAATCTTCTTCGCCATGATTCCAATGAAGGTTTAATATGCCTCCATGCCACACAAAGTCAGATTAGCTCCGGCAACCGGAACAGCTTTTGTGTCTCCCTGGAAAAGTATTTGCGTCAATGGGAGAATGTGGGTCTTCCCTCAAATAGATCTCTGAGCACATGTCTCTGCTTCAAAATCTCCCTCCCTCCCTCCCTCTCATTTCCTCTCCTCTCCCATGCAGATACTGTATATGAGGATGAGATGATGAGGATGTTATGCAACACAGTATAGCCTTCGTGGTCTGACCTCCATTTTGAAATGACTTTCAAAATTATAAGAACACTAATTTGTCTCGCCCTGCCGAGCTTTTGTACTCTGACATGTTTACAGTGTCACGCAACTCATCCTGACTTGTGAGAGGAAAAGAAAGCTGCACGACTAAACATTAAAAAACAAAACACTTGGAAATGCGCTGCTTTTTTTAGAACTTCTATTTATGGCTGTCGTTATCTTGTATAGACCGAGTGGTTTGCAATTGCATGTGACCCAAAAAACCACGAGGCAGAGGCCGTTACCCCCCGAAATCCCCATCCCATCGAGACCCTGGCTAAAACACAAACAACTTCTGTCAAAACACAGGGCCTCTGGGTGGAGTTAGCGCAGAAAGATCATCAATCCTCCAATATTATGACTCAACACTGCATCATGTTGATAGTGTAGAAAACCTCTCATTAGCTTCACAGAAGCTCATCTGTTCTTCAACACCAAAACAAAAAACCCCTTCACCGTAAAGAGAAAAGAAGAAAAAAAACAGGGCTAAAGCCACGGAGCTGATGCTATTTTCCAGCTTTCAGTTGAGCAGAGTGCCTGTCTTGCCTCTGGCTTGGCAGGCTGCACCAGCCTGCTTCATAAATACTGCACAAGTAACGCTTGATGAAAACCCCCGCTTCTCTCAGGTACAACTGCACTCTGGAGAGCTTTATTATCTACAGTATGGATAAACTGTACCTGCAAACTGTGTGTGTGTTTGTGCCAGAGAGAGACTGTAGACCAACTGATTCCCCTTTTTTTTAAATGTCTTTAAATGTCTGCTCTGTAAAACCTGAAGTGAAATGAGCCACAGCAGGTTTACAAAATGGGCTGATGAGACCTCACAAAAAAAAAGTTCGACAACATGCAATAGTAGCAAGATGCATCAGGAGATGTGCAAAGTGTTCCTAAAATATTAAACGATGACAGCAGCGGCTCTTACTGTCTATGTGAGAAACCTTTTTGTGTGCTTTGAAGCTGCAGGATATGGTAAAATTGTTTCACGAATAGTGTTAATGATCATCACGATTTCCACTTTCACTGAAACAGAACTGTCAAAATAACGATAATGTGACATATGTTGGTGTCGGTACCAAACAAACGTTTTTTTACATTTAGAGAAAAAGATGTTTGATTTATCATGAAGTTGAAGCTTCTGTGATTTGAATATTGAAACTTGAACATGTTGTGATTTTGATTATATGTCTTTGATTGAATTTGCAGCCCTGATCAGTAGGTTACTTTAAAGCGAGCAGTATGTGTTTGACACTGATGAATCATCATTTAACAGCATTCTCACTGACAGCTATAAAGGGTGACCAGCAGGGTTGGAATTCCGTCATTTTAAGGGCAAGGCCATTTGATTTTCACTTTTCTTTTTTTTTAGGGGCACCAAGGCCACATGACAGGGCACAAAGGCCACTGAGTAAAATTCGATGATTTACCTTTCAGATTGATACCATAACATCCTAATTTATAATAAGACATGAACTATGTATTAAAAATGTTTTAAATACCAATATCAAGTTAATGTTACATTAGAAATTCCCAAAAATTATGGCAAAGCACATTTTTCCAAACAAACAGTTGTAGAATAACCAGCAGGAGACCACCGATGCATGGAGTGATTTTGGTGACACTACACTGAAAAATAGTTAAGTTATTGAATATTTTTTGTAGTGGTGTTGCACTTTGTAGATGGTCCCTGCGCCCTCTTCTCACAGACGGCTGACCATAGAGACATATGTTAATGTCCAGCCCGCTTGTTTTGATGAAAATACAGCTGTAGCTTGTTGTCTACCTTACTATGGTAGGAAAGAGTTGTCGTTTGTGTTTTAACAATGTTTCGCTTATGAGTTATTGATCCGGGAAGATCAAATCTGTTTGCAACTTTACCAAACTAAATCCTACCACATAAGTCAGTTATGTATCATATCAAAACCGTCTGAGCTCGCTTGCTGTGCTGTAAGTGTTTTTGTTCCATTTTGAGTTGCTGCTGCAGTTTGAGAGGCTTTCACGTGAGATCATCGATGTGATGATGAGACTCCACCTGCACGAAACCGCAAACTCACTGAAGTTACTGTAAGTGACTACTGTGCACTCGGGTGGCTGTAATTCAAAGCAAGCCCACTACGCTGCACTGGCGCTTTTTACATAGAACTTGGACAGGGCCAGGGGCACAGAGGCCACTTTTTTCACGGGGCATCAAGGCCAAAGTGCAGGGTAAAGGCGGCCATCCTGAAAAATTACTCCTAAAGGACAAGTGGTTGTCCCGAATACAGATCCTGTCCTAACTGTCCTGAAAATTTGACTAAACCAGAGTTTTGCTCCTCACAACAGACATCATCAAAACTGTCTGTTTCACCCTTCATTGTCAACTTCATTGCTGACAGTGTGCCCCCCTCCTCTTCTCGTCTGGTCACCCTCGTGTTGCATAACTTCAATTAATACACCAAGTAAAGACCAATACTTGAATTATAGCATATTAAGCAAATTGCAATGTAAATATAGATGTATCACTCCATTATGTAAGCTTTTGAGGACAGTATAAATGTATACACACTTTAAATAATTGTAAAGTTGGTGTTTATTAAAATTCATTTAATTTTCAAAATGTAATAGAATTTCCAAACATCATTTTATTGTTTTGTCACCGCCTGTTCTCAAACTGACATCCGTTCTGGTCCAGACACTGCTGACAACGCGAAATTCAAATAAAATAGATCATGTTCACTAAATAGCAAATATAAAATATTTCAGACAGCCTGGGCCACATAATATTTCTAGAATTGTCTGTTATAAATACTATAACTAATTTATGACCATTTTAAAATATCAACAGCAGACGGACCAACTGTTGAAGAAAGTCAAATCTGTAGGAAAATAAAAACCACAACAGAGCCAAGACAATAGGAAACAAGCATTGTTTTTGGATATCTGCACACTTTGTTGTGGATTATACTGATAACAGACTTCAGTTAACTCCTTATATTCATAAAAGTATATTTAAAATATTTTATCATATAATCATTTTGGCTAAGAAGCAGTCTGTTTGTTTGTGTGTGCCACGTCAACACCCCCACGTTCCTCTGACTGGGCCAACACTTTACAAAGCGAGGACAGGTCACAGGAGGACAAGCTGTCCTCAACACCTGGTCAATTGTGAGAGTTTTTTTTTTTTTTTTTTTTTTACTTTAAGTGTTACATTTTTAAAGTTTAATTTGTCACCAAGACATGACTGGGTAGCACAGGTAATGGAGCTGTTCTAACAGACCAACTCAGCGTTCCCTGGATACCAGTTAGCAACAAGAAACCAAGAGTCAGAGGGCTGATGTGGGATCAGCTCTAGCTTCCAAATGAGGGAGTGAAATTTTGGGGGGATGGGACAATGCAGGGGATTTCAGATCAAGGAACTCTGATGTGCTGTGGGGCGATGGGCTTCTTTTATAAAAGGTTCATTCAATGGCTGTTGTTATTATGATTTGTCCATTTTGCTTCAGTAAGGACAGTTGTTTTCTTTTTCTTGTGTATTTTATTATTCAAAAACACAAGAAGACCAGCTGGAATAAGAGCTGTAACAACACAGCTGATTAATGTGTGTTGGGGCAGGGAGACATCTAAAACATACTGAATTTGTCGATCAAAACAAAATTAGTTGCCAACTAATTTGATTATCAACTAATTGTTCTATTAATCTTTAAACAAAAACGTTCACATTTGCTGGTTCCAGCTTCTTTAATGTAAAGGTTTGCTGCTTTTCTTTGTAATTTATGATGATAAATAAAGGGTTTTTGACTGTTGGTTGGACAAAACCAGCAATCTGAACAAAAGTCTGATTTGTTCATGTTAAATATCAAACAACAAGGCTTTAACTCTGCTTTAAAGTAGCGATAAAGTCTAGTCAGAAGGCACCCACCTCTAAAAATGAGCAAACAGAGCCAGACATCATCCCACTCCGAGGTGTATGCACCCCAGAGCATTTACCCTGTCAACCACAATCACACCACAAATCAAAAGCAGACAACCAATGAGCCGTTTAATGACTGCTACCAAGCTTTCATTCTCCGTTACATTTTCACTCCCTCGCTAGTCTAAAGTCTACAAATGAGATCAGGACTAAGTTGCCAACACAGAAAAAAAGAGAGCAGCGTAATCAGCGAGGATTAAGCTAAGCCATACATGGGTGAGTGTGACACGAGCTCACCCACTCGGGATGATCACTGTGATTCCCCGCCATCTCTGTCTCCCGCGCTTGCTGTGTAGTCCCCCCAAATCTCTTGGTGTTTATTTCAGTTTGTCAGAGTGCAGGAAAAAAAACCCTCAGTGCAGGTATGAAAGGATGATCACTAGTTTCAGTGAGAGGTCAACACCCCAGCCAAAAACAGCGACAAATACGACCTGACATTATATTTTCATGGCCTGCAAAAGAGAGTGAGTGAGCAGGAGTGACTGCACACATATCATCAGAAATCATGGACCTCTCGCTCCGCCTGACAAATGATAAATGCTTTCCTTCCTGTTCTGATTTTATCTGTGCATTTAGTCTTAAGTTTCCTTACGTGTGTTTGCACTCTCAAATAGACTGGTGATATGTCTGACTGTTCACTGCACAGTTCTAATACAAAGCACAAAATGAAGATTTGATGTGTCGATGATGTTGCTGCAGGGCATGCCACGTCTCAAAAGCGCCCTAAATTGGGTCTCACTTTTTTTTTTTGTGAACACGCAACTTTCTGTCAAGTCATGGTGTGAGACTAAAATTCAAACTGACACCCAGAATGAGAAGTAGATGGAGACTCAGTATCGCTGCACCAAAAACAGAGGACCTTGGTAAATATAGATCTACAGTAGGAGATGTAGAATACTGAAAATTGTATACGCAAGGCTCCAGACCAATGTTTCACACTGGTTGGTTTAATTTCTCAACATATTATGTAAATGATTGTACAAAGGAATAAAATATTTGTTTTTCTTCGGTTAAGGCGCATGCAAGATGAAATTGCAATACCCTCGATTGTTCCAAAAAAAAATTCCGGACGCACGAGGGCGACCAACGAAAATCTTTAAGTCACCTTGACAGATTTTTCGGCACATGTGCGACCAAAGCCCTTATGCATCACAGTAACACTGGCTTTTGAGAAACAAAAGTCATATTATTTAACATAGGGCTTTGAATTTCTTCATTAAAGCACAGTTCCCTCCATTTAACCATTAAAAATCCCCAAATCATTGTATGTCAGCCTACAGCTAGAGTCAATCGCAGTCAGATGCGACGTACAGTACACATCTCGGCTCACTTCATAATAACCCTCATTAATGAATGGTACATTTATGGTTAATAAAACATTAGTCAATAGTTATTTGATGGTTGACCAACAATGAAATGCTTTAAAAAACATTAAATCACGGAACAGTTCACCCAGATAGGAAAATTCAGTCATTATCTACTCAGCCCCAGGCTGATGGAAAGTCAGGTGAAGTTTTGTATTCACAAACATTTCTGGAGCTTCACAACAAAACAGTGTTGTGGCATTCTCTTAAACAACTGAAGTAGATGGGAACAAAAAAATAAATAAAATGCCCCTACACAGCTCTCTCCAGAAGCCCCAAGCTGCAAAATTGATTTGATAGAGACGTAATTTATATTCATTGTAAAGCAGAAATCTTCATGGCAGCAGCTACACGTTAGCAGACACCCTGTCTGAGATGAGTACATGAGCTAGACAGCACATCAATGGTGTAAATAACATCTGTTCAAATCCATTTGGGATCTTGGGGCTTCAGGGGACTTGGGTTACGCTGAACTAGCTGTATGGAGACATTTTACTGGGTTTTTTTCAGCATTTTTTTTAACATTGTAAAACAAGTCCCATCTGATTCAGCTGTTTAGGAGAATACTGAAGTGCTGTTTTTGCTGTGAAGCTCCAGAAATATTTTGTGGACTATGAAACCTGACTTTCAATCAGCATGGAGGTGAGCAGATAATGACTGAATTTTTCATTTTTGGGTGAACTTATCTTTCAACCAATTGTAAACATGAGTTGCATCTTTTACCGGCCATCCAAGTCATGTTCATATATGACCTATGCGGTATTTATTCAACCATTTACAAACTTTTAGAATTGATATTGCAACTTTACAAAAACAAATATTTATTAAGAATTTAATTGTTTGATAACAGGCATACAAATACCATTGCCTAAAGTTGAATTAACCATAAACCTAACATTTATTAATGATGGTTAAATTATAATCAGTCGCTTACAACAATCCCAAACAGTGTCAGATTTACATTCCAAAAATAGAACATTTTCTATGAAAGAAATAAAACAGCCCAATTTACCAAAGGAGGGTTTCTGAAGCTGAAAGCTATTTTGGGATGGGAGCAGCTCAGGTTGGATGTGCTTCAAGCTGTTAGCTCAATGAACCAGCGTTCAGGCTCATTCATGGCTTTTTGGTCCCATCCAGCTGATGATCAAGGGTCACACTGTAAACACCTATCACTTAACTTAAAATAGTTGAGAGATAAGCTGAACAACGTGGATATTCAGGGTTTAATTCTAATCAACACATCAGAATAACAGTCCTCTCCTCTGCTGATGTCTCCGCTGCGATAACGCGACACAAGAGGAGGTTCTCCTGAGGATCACATTCACCTCCATCATGTTTAAAGTCTGCGAACACGTGCGCCACACACCACTGGCCGGCACCCACGATAAACAGAGGCTCTCAAAATATTTAGATGTGACCTCACACCTATGCGTGCACACACACACACACTGATACACGTTATGACTTGGAGTGCTAAAAGTGCACCATCCATTTGCTTATCAGCAGAACAGACAAAGCGCACACAGCACGGTGGTGATGATGATGAAGATGATGATGATGAGCAAATGAACAGCAGTGTCACGGTAAAGGTAAACAGCAGTGTTTTGCGCGGCGTAGAGGAGAGGTTGCGATTCAAAATGTCATGAAACACACACACACACACACGCACACAGCTGAAGAGCTGACGGATGACTGTGGAGCAAACACATGATTTGATCATAATAACAAAGCGTCTCATCACGAGCTGTGTTGTCCCGCTGCCATGAACGGGACGCGCGTAAAGCTGTCACACGGAACACACCAAAAAGCACTCCAGGTGTATGAGCTGAAGGTCATCAGCAAATAAATGAATGCATGAGTTATTAAATGTTGTGGTTCATGTGTCCAAAGTTGGACGTGTCCTACCTGGTCCCGCGGAATGCAGGGCAGCGAAGTCCTGCGATGAGACTTGCTGTTGCTCTGACTGTGAGCCATCATTTCCGAGGCCGCTATGGAGCTGGACCTCCGTCTCCTTTTGAAGACAGGGATGTCCTCCTCCTTCGCCCCGGTCACAGAGCCACAGCACCCCGTCCCGCTGGTCCCTGAGGCCGGCAGGAGCCGGTCAGCATACCTCGCAAGCAAAACCCCCAGCAGCCCCAGCAGGTAGGCCAGGTAGGGTCTGCAGCTGGCCCGGACTCCGCACAGAGAGACGAGAGAGACGGCCCTGATGACGCTAATAAAGACGAGGACGGACACTCCCTGACGCAGCCGGACGACTAGCAGAGCCCCGCTGCCCAGGCAGCCGAGGACTACCAGGGTTGCGGGGACGGAGAGCAGCTGCTCCTCGGCGCCGCGCAGGAGGGACTGCGCCGCGGCTTCGCCCAAGTGGCACAGCGCTAAGAGAAAGAGCGCGGTGCGGATGAGCAGCCCGCAGCGAATCAGATACAGCCCGACCCAGAAGAAGGCACATACGAGTGTGAAAACGGGAGAGACGCAATAACACGCGGAGAGAAGCAGCTCCACCGCGCAGTCCGCCGCGAAATGAAGACGAGAGTCGGAGCCGCTGCTATTTCCGCTGCTGCTGCTGCTGCAGCCTGCATCCCAGTCGACCAATCTGAGCAGCAGAGCGAGAATAACGGAGACGGAGGCAACGCAGACCGCAGACGACACTCCTCGGCGAGTCCATGTCACGGCGAGTCTGAGCCACGACTGGCTCCCCGCGTCCTGGTGCAGCGGGGTGACACACGTCTTCACGTAGCCGTTGCGCTCCAGCGCAGCCCGGGGATATTTTTCATGAGCGCTCCTTGATGAACTTCTGTCGCCGTCTGCCTCCAAGGCCATCTCCGTCAGTCCACGCGGGGATATAAAGGATTTCAGCCTCTGTGTGAGTGTCTGTCTGTGACTCCCATCATCATCATCATCATACTGGTGCATGTGTCCCGCGCGCGTGTGACACCTGAACACCTCTCCAAAAACAAAAGTTCAATAAGTGTGCGTGTCATTAAACAAAAGAAAAGAACAGAACAGAAAAGTGCCGGATGCGGGCTCACAGCGTGTCTTTGAGTGTGGTTCTTAACTTCCCCATCACATTGGGTCTTATATTGAGTTGCCCCCTGATAGTCAACCAGTGAACCAAAAACGCAACCCCTGGCGTTTCACACATCTAGGCCACTGCCTCCACTCGTCCACATAGTCTCTCTCTCTCTCTCTCTCTCTCTCTCCTCCTCTCCCCTCCTACTACACACTATCCCCTTCTCTGTGCCGCTCCGGTGATTCCTCCGTCACGTTTCGACTCTTTCCCCCCCTTGTTCCTGCTCCTTCTGCAGGCTCCCCACTCTCAACCTGGACGGGACTCAGCTCGCGGTGGATGGATGCCATGTTTACAGGAAGATTTCCTGGCTTGTTCTGGAAGATGGAGCGGCCGTTATGTAAAATTAACTCTGGTGTTCCTGTCATACATACTGGAGGTGCTCCACTGTGAGAATGTGACAGTGGAGTGAAAACACACAACTTTCAACTAACTGCATGCTGCAGTCATCTGCACCCAGTGGTCATTTCCACGGACGTGCTCTGAAAAAACAAGTAACAGACGCGACTTAACATGAAAAGCACAATCCTACAAGCAGCACTGAGCAGAATTTAGCTCGAGCAATGATAATCTTGCTACCCATGATTTATTTTTCTGGATTAAAAATCCTAAATCACATCATCCTCTGCCTCCTGTTGGCCAGACTGGCCGAGGACAAGTTACAAGCCTTCACCTGTTCGCCCTACATTTCATGAGAGGATTTAAAAGGATGCGCTGCAATCACACAAAGCTAGTCCAAGTCTGTCATCTCATCCTGTTGTATTACCAAAATCAAACATGGCTGTGCGAGAGGAAAAGCGGTGCTCTGTTGTCAGGCCTGCTGCGCGTGGCGTCTGAACTGAGCTGTTGGACTTTCAGTTTAAAAACAAAGGATCAAACTCGATAGAAAATGCCCCGAGATATCACCTTTTTTTAATACCACGCACTCTTCTTCCTCTTCAAAACTTGATTCCGACGTTACCTACAATGCTGCCAAGCCACTGAGCGACATCACTGGAGGCAATTCATCAGACTGCATGCAGCTTCACACATTAATGTGTTAGGGTTAGTGGAGTTGAGGGAACTCGGGATGCTGGTGCCATTTGTCACCTTGACAATATGATACAACAGAGCAGATGTTTGCTTCTGTCCTGTGCCTCCTGTATTAAGTTGCAGTTTTGGTCCACCAAGAGAAAAGGTTTTGGGCACTCCTGTTATAAACCTTCTGAAAACCACTGCATCTCTCTAACCCTCAAACAAGCACACCTCTCTTTCTGTTTCTAGACTGTCATTTTCTTCACCCATGCCTCTCTCTGATGGAACGTCAGTTGTCCTGGGACTTCCCTCTCTCTACCCCGGCTGTCGGTGCCTCATTCCAGGCTTCTTGTGTGTTGTGTCAGACTTCTTTCAAGGTGTCTTGCGCGGAGCTGCAACAAACTAGTCAACTGACTGTTTTCATGACTGATTAACTGAAAAACAAAAAGAAAAATCCAAGAATCTAGATGGAATTTACAGCCCCACCCTGCATATTTTAGAGGCTTTCCTGCCCAAACGCACCTGTTTCAAATGAACAGGTTTTTTTCAGGACGAGCTGATCATTTGAATCAGGTGTGTTGGGGCAGCAAAACCTCGAAAACATGCAGGGCAGGGGTCCCCTGGTATTGAGAATCACTGGACGAGTCAATCAAAAGACAACTAGCTGATAATCTAGTTCTGATAATCAGTTAATTGTTATAGTCAGTTTTCAAGGAAAAATGTCACACATTTAAATGTCGGGATTCGATGCTTTTCTTTTCCATTTGTCACGGCAATCATGAAAATAACTAATTAATGGATAGTGAGAATAATCATAAGTTGCATCCCCAGTCTTGAGGCTCAGGCACGTTTGGCGACACTTAAAGAAGCTTGAGATCCTCCTGGATCCATGTTCTTCATGTATGTTTACAATGTATCTATGATTTGTCATCCTTAGTGTCCATACTGTAATGTGACACTGCTGGTCTGTTTGTTCTCACAGCATCTATTGTACGTCTGTTGGTCTTCAGAGAGTTTCTTACACTTTTTAACCCGATTAACGCCTTATTTGTGGGGAGAGTTCTTTCTCAAAATGAGGGTTTTAAGGATAGAAGTTGCCGTAAATTTGTAATATTTGGCTCAGGTCAAAAACACCAGTCTAACACATCAGGTACAGTTCGTTTTGTACATCGGTAATTTATGAGGTCTTTTTGTTCCCCCCCCATTAGAAGCTTGAGTTATGCTAGGAACAGGTTTTATTACTGTGGTGTTGCACAACATGGGTCAGTGCAGTTAATCGAGTGCAATCAGGGCATAAATCTCATGTTTAAGTCATCCCATCACGGTGGACAGTGGACACTTGCCAGTACGAACTGTTCATTCTAATTCACGCTCCATTTAAACCTGTTTTGGACGTGAGGGGGGTTCAGTGAGCAAAACCTAATGGCAAAGTTTTTCACTTTCTTTTATCCTTTAAACTGGTGGACAACTTTCCAAAGTGACAAGCGACTCTGACACGGTCCCATACATGGTGCAACAAAGAAGCGGACTAATTTTGGGCCAGCTGCAGCGTGGCCCAGGCCTGCCTTTGCTGTACATCAGCACTAACACACTGTAAATCACATCTTGGCAAAGTTAGCCATGACAATAACATTCTTCAACCTTTGCCCTCAGAGATGTTGTCCAGACTCGCTCCTCTAGTTGTACTGAGGAAGTGTTGTAACACCATCATCTATCATTGTAGAGTGCTTAAAGAGAACTGGATGCATGTGTGCGTGTGTTTAATTTTTCAACTTTCAGCGGCTTATCTGTTTGCATCTGCTTACACAACCACACTTACACATCCTGATAGTATATATCTATACTGTCCACAGTGTGTAAACGTTCCACTTTATGCTCTGTCAGAGTGGATAACAGGACTTCTTCACAAAATGTCCCTAGAAGCAGATGTAATGTCTGTGGTGTCTAACAGGACACATTGTACTCTGTAGCTGGTATGTGTTAAAGGTAATTCTTGATTAAAGACTCATTAAAAAAAAATAAATAGAATGTCTGTTAGAGGTCCAATTTTGACCAAAGTGGTGCTGATTTGTCAAATAGTCATTCAAATATTCTTCCGAATAAATGTCACTCCATCAAGTTCCATGTTAAAGGGAGCTTTTATGACACTCTGGAGTGAAAAACATACTTTTCAAGTTATAGTCTTGTCTCGTAAGTGCATTTCACTGCCGCAAGGAAAGAAGTTAAACCACAAGCCCGTCGTCATTCGAAAAAATGATCGTAGGTCGACTGAACGCAGCTTATTACGACCCATACTGACGATTGTTGTCAGTTGGTGTCCTCTAGTGGCTGAAGAGAAAAGGAGCAAAGGAGACAGTCAGGTATACAAAGGAATGCAAAAATGTTGTACCTTTTGTATTCTGTGTCTTATCTTTTGATTTCCTTGTGTCTTCACCGTGTTCCCCTCCCTGCTCTTTCCACTATGTTTTCTCTTCTGTATTTCCCCATTAATCCTTTCTTGTCTGTCTCCCCCTGTAAGTCAGTAGTGTGTCCTTCATGCCCTCTCCTGTGTCTTCTCCTAATCATCTCACCTGTTCTCCTCCCTCCTCTCACCTCACCTGTTCCTCATATCGTCATTAGTGTCTGTGTATTTAGTTTCTGCCTGCCCTCTTCTGTGTGTCCGGTCATTACTTCTGTCCGGTGTCCCCGTGGTGTTTGATGTCTCCTCAGAGTTTCTTGTTTTTCCTGTTCCCTATGGTATGTGTTTCTTGGATTTTGATTTCTGGTTTTTCCTATGTTGGACTTGAACTTTGAATTTCTGTTTGCACTGATTTATTTTGCTACTCTGTTTTTGGTTCCTGGATTCATTTCCTTTTTAGGGCTCCTTGGTGTTGGTTGGATTTCAGCTTTTGATTTATTAAAGCTCGCTTGTTGTTCCCTCTGATCCTGCCTCCTGTCTAATCTGCATTTGGGATCACCTTTTAGTTTTCCCCTTTACCCCTCTTGTGACGAAAGTCAGCATGGGGAGGTTCAGATGTATGACTGGAATACTCAAGCACAGGACTTGCATCCAAAAGCCTGCTGTTCGTTTCCAGTGTGAAACCAGAAGTCAACAGTAAGTTATGTTTACTTGCTAGCATAGTTAACAGTTAACTTTCCTGTTTCATATATCCTAATGGCGTATTTTACTCTCCCCCGTTTCACGTGTGTTTTCCCCTATCCATGTCCTTTGTGTTGTTGTGTTTGTTACCTGTAGCTGTGTAGTTTCTTTAGTTTTCTCTGTTGCCTGCTTTTTAGCTGGCAGCATTTTGCCAGCATAAAGGCACTTGGGATTTGTTTGGATTTCTGCTTTGTCTTTTGTTCTTTAACCTGCCTGCCTCTGTCTTGCATTTGGGCCCCTTTTAACTTAAGTCAAGTTACCTTTTGTAATGTTTTCCTAAACCTAACCAAATTGTTTTTTCTTGTCTTAATTCAACCAACTGCGCCCATACAATGTCATGTTTTCTGAACAATGACAAATGTGGTTTTGGGAGCTGCCTCCAGTCGACCTGTTCAGTGCTTTAGATACCTGGATGAGTTGTAAACCACTCACTTCTGACGCTTGTAACTGAAAATACATGGATTGTTTTCAGGCTATAGAATCTTCCCAGTTCCTGTTAAAAAAAAATACAGAGAATTATAAAGTCACAGTGAAACAAAGTTGGATCCTCTTTAGCTTCAGCCATGCGATGAATTTACTCAAAATTCTTCACGTGATGAAAACATTGCGATGTAGAGCGCACCAGTAAAGTTGGATCACGAAATGAAGGTGGAATTAATAAATCATACCTCAATGGCATTCTTTGGAAGTTTAAAAAAAAAACATTTGTTTGAAAATAATAAGCACACATTCTATGATATTGCTTTGCTAGCTCTATTAGCGAAGTGTGGGGTGATATGATGAGCACACTAACAGCAACAAGAAGAAGGGGTTGTGTGTTCTTCTCATTAACTCCGCATAATATGGTGTGTGACATGATGGTGTCGGTGGGTTTGAGTTGTGACAAAGTACCACAGTCAGTTCATTATGATCCAAAAAGAAGCCACTCTCACCTCATTAACCCAGACCTAATATGCCATGTTCAATAATCAGACCCCCCAAAAATAGAACTTCACATATTTTCCGGACACATGGCTCCCATTTATTATAACACAGTGAACACTCATGAGAACGAACGGTGCTATAAAACAGACAGAATTTTTCTAAACACTGCAAGTTTCCAAATTGGGCAGTGACTCACAACGATAACAGTTTTTTAATTTTGTTATGGTTGACTAATTAGCTTTGTCATGGCTAACTTGGAGCTCTGGGCTCTGAAGATTTGGCCGCGCATGGACTGCAGAATGCAGTGTTACACGTTTTAGGCAGCTAAAAATACCCTCCGCACCACACAGAAGGACAGGAGGAGGAATGTTACAGGGTCGAGGGCCAACTCTAATCAAGAATTGGTTTGATTTCTCTCCTCTTTCGCTCCTGACATTTAAATCACTCTTTGCTTTTAAATAGCAGTCATCCAACTGCTGATAACAAGCCAAACATTTCCAAATGTCTCTCACACCCACACACCTATTAAAACATAAGCAAAGTTGATGCATATTTATTTTGTGGCCGTGAAAGTCTAAAGCGAAACTGAAGGTGTCACTGCTTTTTGGTTTGTCTCCAAGATACACACACACACGGGTGAAAGTTAACGGCCTCGTCCCCACTGTTCTCTAATAAACTTCTGCTTTTCAGACGTTATAGCATGTGTTCCTGTTGTCATAACCTTTTTGGATAATGGCACATAAAACTATTTGTCATGTTCTGACATGCATTCAGCCAGAGAGACGTCATTGGCCAGTTGTTTGGCTGCCAGAGACAACAAACTGACTGTGCTTGTACCCGTCATAGAATACACAGGCACTGCTGCTGCCCCTCGTTCATATGTGTGTGTACGTATACGGCATACGTCCGAGTGTGTGTACAAGTGCGAACGCGTCGAGAGAGAAGGGTCTGTGTCTCTGGGGGCTGTGCAGCAGCGCGACGACTCTCTCACTTCTTCCGTCTGCCTCTGCGTGTTTTGCCAAACACCAGAAATGTTATTTGAAGGTGCTGCTCTGACCCTTTTTCCTGCTCTGAGGGGGAAACTCTCTCCGTGAGCCCGTGGCGCTCGACAGTTTTGGTGCAGTGGCACACTCCAATGGTGACTGAGGAGAGCCTTTATTCCAAGGACACACGACTCCCTGCTCCAAACAAAGCACCGCCAAATTAGTGATGCCCCGCAGATGTCACAGAAAAAAAGGCTGAGTTTGTGCATATGAGAGGGCTCGGAGTAGCTGCTCTTATGAGAAAAACACACAGTGAGGTTTTGATGAGTCTCTGTTTGTTTTTGTATGTGGAGTGGGGGCAATAACAATGTATGACTGAGGAAGAAAAACATGCATATATGTCGACTATATACTAGGGCTGTCCCAAATTATTTTTCAAACGATTAATCTAACAATTAACTTTTCAGTTACCGATTTTTACATTACTTTTTTGCAATTTGTTGCTCCTCGGTGCTCACACTGCTGTTGCTGCATGCCGCCGTCATTGTTGTTGATTAAAGTCTTCTTCTTCAGTTTTAAACTATGGAGTCTACAGCAATTGGCGACTAGTGTTCTAGTGCATAACCGCCACCACTGGACTGGAGTGGGATGAGATTTAATCTAGTAGCCTAGTTGTTTGCATAGACCTAAAATAAAATAAATGAAATAAAATAAATTAAATGGACGAATAGACTCGGTTCACTTTGTTCTGGTAAGTTTTCTCAACATACCTTAAACGTCGGCTTTCTCTTCAGATTGTATGCTAGCGTCTTGTTCTTCTTATGGGACCAGAACATTACGTAATAGGTTGTGCCTGTTTTGCCTTGTATTGTTTATGTAGAAAATACAGAAGTTACATGCCGGCATAGGATACATGTTATGTTATCGGATTTAAAATAAAATCCCAGATGAATGGGCGGGCAAGCGAAGGGTTGACATTATCAGCCTCCGTGGGTCCTACCACTTCCGAATATTCACCTACCTCCTCGTTCGTTTGAGACGACACGTAGATGCAAATTATTCATGTCAGCAAATTTATTTCGTTGATTGCGTCATCCCAGCCCTACTATATACTGTACATTTCTGTTAGTGGTAAGGTAATTTTTTTAAGCTTGATGCTACTAGTACCTTGTGCAGTTGTGTAGATTGCAAAATGTCAGTCAGGGGCTGGTGGGGCAGGTGGATGGGTCATGCACTGGACTTTCCCTCCAGAGAACAAGATTCAAGTCCTGTTTGTGACCAAGAGACAAGAGCGATTTGTTTTTAGGTAATCAAACGTAAGTAGGTTAGTTACAAGACTGAACATAGTTATTTGAACCAATCCTTAATAGTATTTTTGTGCCTAAATCTAACGTCCTGTTTGTGACCAAGAGTCAAGAGTGATTTTTCTTTTAGGTAATGAAACCATTGTATACCTAAACTTAGTATTTTGGAGCCTCGACCTAAACAAACTGTGTTAACAACATTTCATATTAACAACAGACCAAAAGTCATAATGTGTGAACTGTTTGTGGGCAAGCTCTGTTCCTACAGTCTATTTGTACGTTGTTGCTAACTTGACCACAGAGCTCGTCACCACAAAACTGACTCAAGAGGGGCAGTTATTGTCAGACTGTGACATGTAAGGCAACCGAAGAGCTGGGAGTGAGATCACATTTTCAATAAGATGAACTATGCAGCAAAGATGAGTCTTATACATGGCAACATTTGTTTTCACTTCTATACTGTTGAAGTCGCTACTAATTTATTGCTTTTATTCCTCAACATTAACCAAAATGAGAGCCTTGTTTCGTAGCTATTAACAGAAAAGGACTTTTAAAAACAGCACAGAGTGACTAACTGATCCATCCAGGCGAG
Source organism: Sparus aurata (assembly GCF_900880675.1). Lineage (NCBI taxonomy): Eukaryota > Metazoa > Chordata > Actinopteri > Spariformes > Sparidae > Sparus > Sparus aurata. The sequence continues at coordinate 17,824,917 of NC_044188.1, read as the reverse complement.
AAGTGCAGTAATATATCATGCCATCTTCCTTTTGGCTCCACACCAAAATGTGTTGGGATGCTGGTCACTTACTTGTAGCACCATCTGCCATCTCTGAGGCAGCTGAAAATGCACGGGACGCAAAACTGACAGCGGGAAGAAAAGAGGGTCCGGAGAGCCAGAAATCTGTTGATCATGACAACATTTTTCTTTCCTTTAGAGAGTAAACAACATGTCAGATGAAAGCCAGGGAGTTTACTCACAGGTTTACAGGCAGCTACTATGATGACAATTATGGTTGGGATGGCCAGACAAATTAAAGCTCTTACTCTTACTTTCACACAGACATTCTTTAAGTGCATGTGAAAATGACTTTGAAGCAGGGACACGGAATTCTCGCTTAATTTTTTAACACAACAAAAACACACCAATCTTGTGAAGTCTGCTAGATAATAAAGCCTGCCCAGAACCTTATCTGCACAGAGAACTTTGAAAGAAGACCCTCGTAAAGGCTTTGATTAATGTTACATGAAACGAGTAGTGTTTTATGCGTCACTAAGAAACATTGACTTGAATTGCAAATATTAAAGGAAGCCGTGGAACGTCTCAGTTAGCTGTTCAATATTCCCTAAGATCTGTCACAGAAAAGTAAAAAGGCATAACGCACTGCAAGAGGAGTCGTCACTGATCCTCCACACAGACAGCAAAATGAGCAGGATGCATGGTAATAAATTCTGTTCCATTATTCAGCTACTTGGGCATTGTGAGCGCTTGTACCTTAAAGGTGCAATATGTAAGAACTGTCAAACTAGAAAACTAATAGGGGGCATGTTATAACTTGAGTAATTAAGACTGGGAGCTTGGGGAGCAGGGGACTGTTTTCATTTACACCACAAGCACAGGAGCTTTGAAACTGTGTGGAAAGGCTGGTTAGCATGCTAAGTCAAAACTGCCATTTCTTCACATTCTGTTGATACATTTTGTTAATTTTTGAAGGAATTTAACTAAAATTATATCTGCAGAATTTTAGTTCAAAACATTTGAAATACGAAATAAGTGATAGTGTGCGTGGCACAGATTTCTTATTAAAGTCAGCGCGCTAACCAACTAGCCCCACCCCGCCCTGTCTTGTAATACAACTTTGTATTTCAGGATGAAGTGATCCAATATTCTAGCTTGTGTCATTTCAGCTGGGAGATGTATGCGCGTGGAAGGTTGGCTACATTTACAGGCGCTCTTAGCCTTTTTGGACCCAAAAAAATAAACAAAGTAACTCACAAAATGTCAAGAAAATGAATATTGACATACTTTCCTTAACAGTCTCTGAATTCAAGTTTCTCTGTCTTTTAACTTTTTTTTTTTTTTTACCTAACTAAGATGAGGTTGGTTGTCTTGTTGCACGCTTAATTCAACTTCGACAGAAACAATATCACTCAACAAAACTGTCTCCATCACCAGTGTAGAATGTAGCTGAATGGTTTATGGAGCTAACTAGCTAATGGCAGCTAGCTATAGCCAAAGATAGCTGCAGCAGAAACTATCATGAGCAGCAGTTGGCAGTTTGTCTGTCGATTTGTTTGCAGCGACCTTCGACAGGTAGTCAGTTTTTATACATTGCACTGTTTGAAGTAACGGCTTATACACAGAACGCTGTTTTGTATGTTTAAGATGAAGCCATATCATTGTTATGTCCCCCAAAAGTCATGTAATCTAAGAGTTAGACAACAGCTTAATTTAGCTGAGACATCTACAATTATGTGGTTCTCTCTTAAATGGAAATTATGCAAAATTGTCGGGTGGGATCACAACTCTGGAACTTGTTTTACGACATTTCACGAGATGGAACAGCTTTGTTAAACAGAAAAATATCAAAGTTACACTCACATGCAACACACACACACCTTGTTCGGTCCCACTCTGTCTCTGCTTAATTGTTACCATATGATAGATTAGGAGTTGTTTACGAGGATATGAACCATATCCTGTTTGTTACTCTCCATGAGGGATAAATCTGCATGAATGGCCTGTTCGCACCAGTAATGACTTGGAACATTGTCTTCATAGGTTTGTCTTTGCGTGTGTGGGGTGGCGGAGAGGAAGAGGAATTTATGTTGTGGTTCTGACATATGAATCTTAATGTTCTTCTGTCTATTTTTTTGTTTTTTTTGTTTTTTTTTTAAGATTTTTTCTGGCATAGACACCTTTATTAAGCAGTAGACAGATAGGAAATATGGGAGAGAGAGGGGGATGTGACATGCAGCAAAGGACCTCCGGCCGGAATCGAACCGGGGTCGGCTGCGTTCATGGCATGCACTCCAACCACTCGACCACCTGCGCGCCAATGTTCTTCTGTCTTAATTACAAGTCTTACATTTTACAAGGAGTAGAACAAACTGCAAGAAATCTGTGACTCTTGCAGAAAAGCCTCAATATACTTGGCTCAACCTTTTTTTTTATCCAAAACCGAAACAGACGCCGGGCCTGATATGGACTCCCACTGCTGCTTGATGTCATCAGACCAGAGCAGGAAACGCAACCAAACCAGCCAATCCCTGTTGGTCAGACTGGAAAATAGTCTCTTTACTGGGCAGCAGGGTGGCATTGCGTCAGCAGCATGATAAGGTCTGTCTGCTAACCCCTCAGGAATCCATGGATAAAAACCTGCTTATCAGGGCTGTGATACGGCCTCTGTGTGTGTGTGTGTGTGTGTGTGTGTGTGTGTGTGTGTGTGTGTGTGTGTGTGTGTGTGTGTGTGTGTGTGTGTGTGTGTGTGTGTGTGTGTGTGTGTGTGTGTGTGTGTGTGTGTGTGTGTGTGTGTGTGTGTGTGTGTGTGTGTGAATGGGTTTCTTAATCTCAGGTAGTCAAAGGGCCAGTCAATCTTCCACGCCTGCAGTTGTACATATGTTTGCATGTATTCATATACATAGGTACATGGTATATATAGTATGTGGTGTGCACTGTATCTATAGATTAACAGGTGAAAAGGAGATGTGGTAAGAGTTTGAGTGTCAGTCCGGTCCTCTATTTGTATCCATATGCTGTGTGACCTCAGCACATAAAGAGACAGATGTAACATCAGGAGTTGGTACCTATGCTGCGCCACCGGTCTCAGTCCAATTTACTTGCACCCGGTCCCTCCATTCTTGTACGTCTTGCCTCTCACATGTGCCACCTCCGACTGACCCTCTCTCTCTCTCGCTCTGTGTGTGTTTCTCCAGCTATCTACAAACCACTGTGGTCCACTGGGATAACACGCGCAGACGCGCGCACACACACACACACACACACACACAAAGAAGGGCTTCTCATCACAACGCACTTTACAAATCCCTGTTAAGCAGAACAAATATAAGGTCTATCCTGGTATGACTGTGTGTGGTTTGAGAAGGAGAACCATTCATTATATAGGAAAGGCAGCCACCTTATGTGTTAGCTACGAGATCAGACTATGGATGCTACGAATTGAGGCTGCTGGACAGTTGTACTATTGAACTTTTTAATTACCTTATAAAAACAGCTTCATTTGTATTTACAGGAGTTCTGTTGCATTAAAAAAAATGGTGCACAAAATACACAATATTTACATACTACATAATGTTGCTTTAAGTAAATTTATAAAAAAAAGTAAAAAGATCAGGAATTGGAGAAACAAACACCGATTAGCAGCCACAAAAAGAAATGGTGACACGAGGTATGTTCAGTTGGCTGCAATCTGCAAGCTCATTTATACGTCATGCCACTAACTCAGTATGAAGTTTTTACAGGGAACACAATATTTGGAATGGGCAGCTGTAGCTCAGGGGTAGATTATCTTGTTATTGGAAGGTCGCTGGTTTGATTCCCCTGGTTTGCATGTCGAAGTGTCCTCGGCAAATACTGAACCCCAAATTGCTCCTGATGTGCTGGTCAGCACCTTGCATGGCAGCCACCGCCATCCGTGTATGAATGTATGTATGAATTACTGTAAGTCGCTTTGGACAAAAGCGTCTGCTAAATGCCATGAAACTAAACGAGATGCCCCGTAGTTATGAAGCTTGTCATCGTTAATGAAGAGAGCTTTCTAAAGGTTCGGAATGTGCACGTACTGTGTGCTCGAGTGTGCGCACACGTACAGACAACTGTTTACAAGTTCACATCACAGAGAACAGAATGAGAGAAGAGAAACAGACTTTTTCCTGTTCTTCCATCCGATCCGACACAGCAGTGCAGCATCAGAGACCATGCTTGCAAACCCTTTCTCTGGCTTTTCAAGCCACAAAACACACGTGTCCATGTCCACACACACACATTTGTCTTTTTCTCTCCACACAAAGGTGAATCCAGGTTGAGTGACTGACACACAGCTCAGTTGGAATATGGGTCACAATAAAGGATGAAGTAACTGCACACAACAAACCAAACATGGACGATATGCTGCACCTACCTTGTATGTAAATATGTTAATTAACATTTTGCAGTTCTGTGGAACATGTAGTCTTTTCTTAATCCCAACCAAGTGTTTTTGATGCATAAACCTAACCAGCCAACAAGTAGAGTGATGTCATCGTAGAAAAAAGGAAAACTGATTTTGCAGCAATCTCTTTACCCAACAACATGGTGAAAAATGTAACTTCCAGCAGCAAATGCCTTTAAAGTTTTAACAACAAATTTCAGGTTTGATTAATTTGTGGTCAAAAAGGGAAGGAAAGAGGTAAAATAGGGGATTTGAAGTGAATCAGACCAGGGTTATTCACAGGTCATGTGTCTGTGTGTGTTTATGTGTGCAGCTCTAAGGGCCTCTTGTTTTATCCCCTTTCAGTGTGAGTCGCTCTCATGCTAATAGTCTATTTATGCATGTTTGCTATTCACAATAATGTTTTGTTTGTCCCTCTAAAGTGTATGTCGCTGTGTGTGGGCAGTTGATTGAATAAATGTTGGTGCTTGCCCGATGATGGAGGTTTCACAATACTCAGAGCATCACATTATGATAATTGCAAAACACAACAAAATGTAGGTCAGTTAAGAAATCAGGATTATATTATCTCTGAATATGTCAAAACAAAATTAGACTTTTGGATATTGATGCTGCACTTTGTCATGGTCCCATCATCTCTGTGTTTTATGTGTTTTCTGGGTGTTTGTGGTGTCTTTGGCCTGTTTCCAGTCTTTGGTTTCCCTCCTGTGCTTCTCCACACCTGCACTGCATCACCTTTATTTGCCCATCCATGTTCCCAGTGTTCTTCACAGCCTGTCAGCTCCCTTTTTGAATGGTTTAAACTACACTTCTTCACATCTTACAACTTGCTCCTTTAAAAAAAACTGTCTGACATTTTGGGACATGTTCTTTCAGCTTTCTGGTGTTTCTGTTGGTGGCATACCTGTCCTGCTTTCCTCCATGCCACTGCAGTTTCTGTGCTGGCAGATTACCAATCACTACAATGTCAAACCTGGCATTCCTGAGGCTAAAGTACCTCCCTGATGGCATGATTAGCATGCAGCATTTCTGTTCCAGTTTGCGGGACTCGCTGAGCCAACTCCATTCTTTCAACAAATTTCATGTCAGCATGCAGTTGTTCATCAGCTCAAGGACCCACTTCCGTGTCAAAGGTCCAAAGTGTTTCCTGAATTGAAAAGCTCAGTTTTATTTTGACATACATATGTTTTGCTAATCATATTTGACACAGTGTAAGACTTGACAGAATTTGATGTTATGTTGCATGAAAGCCTAACAAGAGACATAAAAACTTTTTATCCATCAGTATGGAGCTGACAGCGATGACTGTTGTACCTGTGCCAGGCTTGATTAACATCAAACCAGCTCAGTTTCTCTGACCACATACAGGCCGAGTGCTTTCACTATAAACACACCAGATAAACATGATTACTACCACTTTTGGTTGTCATTGATCAGCTTTTGTGTTGTCCAGCACTCAGAGAGCACTGTCATTAGCATCACATCACTCCCTCCTGTTTATTCCCCCAGCAAAAGTGATGGGATGGTAATATATTCTAATTACAGTTTGTGATTTGTCCAGTTATGAAAAGCAACACGTTAGCCATACAACATGCCATAAGACATGCTTTATCCTGCTAAAAACTCTATTGCCCTGGCCTTAAAAACAATGTACAAGATCGCTTTAAAAAAAAAAAGAATTATAATCTCAAATCTTAGCATGCAATCATAGTTCAGGCGCATCTCCTGATGAAAAACCAAAGGCTAAAATGAGGATGTATTCAGGCTGACAGGGAAAGACACTTGTACATGCTCATGCGCGGCTGCACATGCTTGAACAGAAACACTGGTACACACAAATGCACAACCAAAGACACACAGAAATCAGACAAAGAAAAAAAGGGAGATGCAGCATCGATACAAACTGTTCCTGCTCTAAGGTCAAAAACAGCCATGGGCCTGGATGCTAAACGTCTGTCTTTCCGTAACAATTATCCTTCCAGAGAGAGGAGGCATGTCTTTGTTTATATGGGCTTTGTGTGTGCGCGCGTGTGTGTGTGCATGTAGTGGGGGTAGATTCATGCAACATTCATCCTCACTGTGAAAGCCCAGACCTCACAGCACTGCTGATCTTACTGTATGTGACAGAACCAGTCCATTTAGTGCAATCCCCCCCCCCCCCACAAACACACACACACACACGCACACGCACACGCACACAACCATCTCAGCATCATACCCCCCTCCCTTCTTGCTTGTCCCCGGTTGAACCCTGCTCAGTGCAGATAAGCAGTCCAGCCCTTCAAGCGTGTCTCTATGATGCTGGACCCTTCCCCGTTGTCATCAGTCTTACCTCACTGACTAAAGATCCTCTATTATCCCACCCTCCCAATGCAACACCGTGACACTCACAACGTTTTATTTCACTTCGGGATTCATTCATCCATATGTCGCTTGTCACTTTACAAACATGAGACAGAAAAATCCTGGACTACAAAGCTATTATTACTAATTCCCATAACACCTCCCACTGCAAGTCTTAGTACAACAGCTCACATGAAAAGAGGGGCCCACAGCTGAAATCCTGAATGGCAGGCACAATACAAAAAAAAAGCAATCATGGCTATACAGCAGGCTGCCTCAATCCCTCTGTAAATCCAGAGGTTGAGGGATGCTACAAGCCACCTTGGGAAATCTATTTGACGCTAAATCAACAAGTGTTTTCTATGGATCACATCGATACTGGTAGATCAGGGGTCAGAGTGTAGCCTTCGCAGAGAAGAGCGAAGGGATGGTGCTGCAGTAAGCCCGATCTCTGAAGTAATCAGGTTATTAGATTGTCTCTGCAGTTGTCACTATTGCTTTGAAAATGACTCCAAACACAGTCACATACATGTTGGACAGAGTGAAGCAGAGGTGATATGCCGACCCTGTCGCCAGAACAAATGTTGGCAGTCTACATTTCAGGAAAGCACAGGTTTTTGGTATACATTTTTTAAATTGTGACTTAAACCTTACAATGAAGAATTTTGGTGAAGGAGTTTTTATCCTCAAAGAAAACAAGTTGCACTCTCATCCACAAACAAGGATTCATGTGTCTTGTAGCAACTTTGGTATGATGCATTTTTTTCATCCGTGCGTTCGCCAAGGCTGTTCCATTTGATACAACTAGTTTGGAAGTTTCTTATCATTGGCTCCTGCTTTCTCTGCTTTGGCTTGTGCGATGAAACAGGAAGAGTATATCATGTGCTAAAATTTCTGACTCGTTGCTCTTTCCTTCTGCAAGTGTGAAGCCGTATGCATACTAAGAATAAAAACTTTAAAGGCAGTCGCTGTGGGAAAATACATTTTTTACCATGTTCTTGGATAAAGAAACTGCTGCAACATCAGTTTTCATTTTCATGCGATGACATCTGTGCTTGTTGGCTGGTTAGGTTTAGGCATAAAGAAGACCATGTTTTGGATTAAAATACCTGGTCCAGTTGCTACAAACATGGCTGGAATTGTCCTTTTATCTTAATATCCGGTTTCGTTGCCACTAACAAGGCCTAAAAACAGAGCCAGTCCTGACCTCCCTGGGGCTCTCAGCAAAATTTGGATAAGGGCCCCTTATGGCCCTTGACCTGTGAGCCATGTAAACCTTTGCCATTGCGGAAAATCATCTGGACCTTAGAGAATGTGGTACAAACAAGCAATATTCATTGAAAAGTTACCAGGAACCCGTGATGGAATGTAACTAATTTACATAAAGCATATCTTGCTAACGTCAGTAAGACTGACAGACCACAGAGATGTGCACTGGCACTGCAAGCACACATGAACTTATTAGCTTCTTAAAAGTTAAGTGTAATCCTATTGTCAAGGGCGTAATGATATTTACGCTTTATACTCTCATCTCTCAGTTTAAACATTGACGCCCGCTTTGGCATGTGTGGAGACGTGGCCCTTTCGAACCTCACGTGGGCCTATGCGACTTGCATAGTGTGCGTATAGGGCCGACCAGCTCTGAATGACTGTTTTCCCGATGCCTGGTCAAGAAAATACTGCTGAGAAATGTCTCCATCTCGTGAAAAATATCCTTTTTTGTTGCCACTAACACGGCTTAAAATATCTTGATGTCTTCTCAAAAATATAACACACAGAATGTTGTCTCACACTGTAACATGCAGGAGAACAAAGTCATTGTCTTGTTGGGCTTTTTAATATTTCATATCTCTCTCACTGTCATGTACCAAACAATATATACATCCTGAGGTGAGACGATTAACACTCAGCAGCCAGAAGGACTTGCCCAGCAGGTTCACTCTGGGATAACATATTCCTGTCTCTCTCCTCTACATCCCCTCTTCAATCAGCTCATCCATATCCATTGGCTGACAGTGTACTTACACTGAAATAGAAACCATTCCTGAGAGACAGTGTGGTGGCTAAGCTTCTGCAGCACACTGCTGTGTGCCTGGCCGACAGTATGGATGTTTTCAGTTAGTTGGATTTTTAGCAGTGTTGGTATGGCATTGGTTATAATAGATGGTGTCAACAGCAATAAAAAAGTAGGGCTTGATGGTTAACACTTGTCAAATCTGACTTCCATTTTGGGACACAAAGGCAACAAACCAAAATCAAAGTTGATACTGTGTTTCAACATTTGTAAGCATCATTCAACTGGATATTTAGAAGGACAGCTTTGGACATTTTTCAGCTGTGTTTGAGGAGCCAAACTGGGTATTTTAAGCAAAAAAAAAAATCTTTTCCTAACCCTGATCATTAACACAGTGTATTGAACCTTGTGATAATGTCAATTTCAACATATCCATGCAATGCCACAAAACGTACATCACCAACATTTATTCTGGCAATTTGGTTGAGTTGAATGGTGCACACCTGCACTTGAGCATGTTCAAGGTCAATCAGAATGTTGAAAGGACCTTATCCACTCTCTCATTTATGATGTTTATTGTCAGAATAGTGACAAGTGACTTCATCCTGCTTGAATTACATACAGTCCAAGATACAGTCAAGAAAAAGATTCAGTTTTAGCCAGACTGAAGTGATGATTATTAGTGATTACTGCCTCGCAGTAAAGGGTGGACATCCATCCCAACTGGATGATGTATCTATTCTTGATCTTAGATATCTTAATGGGGCCAGTATGCTTTAACTGAAGTGATAATTGGATGCCTGAACAGCTTCAGAACCGTATGAACCAGTTCTTTAAGAGCATAGCTTGACCTTTATTCAAGTGACAGTCAGCAGGGCTGTGACATGAATCACCAATTAAATGCAGCACTGCCAGGTTGTGACCAAAAGAATGAGCTTGTGTGTACTGGCTACCCAACTGAGATTTCCCTGAAGGGCTGCCGGTCTGTTTATGTTCTTAAGGCAACAGACAAAGTGGCATGCTTCGGGGATCCTCATAGAGATACAGAGGGGACAGCTATATTTCTCCGCTGGCAACTGTCTAGTTAAACCTCACAAGAACCTTCAAGTTCCTAGTTAAAAAAAAAACAGCCTTGTTCCAAAGATAATCTAAAGGTTTCCAAAAAATACTGACCTGACATTCAAGTATGTATATGCACATGTAGGCTGCACCCACCCAGGCAGATTAATAGCCTGGCCAATGTAGTCATCATCCTTACGGGCTTATTGCCCAGCAAGAGAGCCATTATTGGCCCATTGTAGAAGTGTCACACTGGCTCACAGCAAGCAGGCGTGCTCGGGAGTACATGTAATTGGCCTCATTCGTAAAGCCATAAACCCAGCAGTGGGCATTCAGAGAGGTGAAGAGAAAGACCCCATTTTTCGTCTCTCAGGACGGTCAGAGGTAAAAACCAAAAGACTGAAAAATGGCATTCAAATTAATAGATTTTTCCAGTTTTTCTGATCAATATATAGCAAAAAGTTGTTAAGACGTCCAGCAACATTAGCATTGATTTGTAGTCGTGTTTCTGGCCACCGGGTCAGTGTATGTGTGCTAGCTGCTAAATGCTCCACTATGTTTACCAGCTAGTTGATTACTTTGGCTGTCTGCTGATTGGTATTGGGCAGGAGGTGTACAGTGGATTTAAAAAAAAGCTGGAAGAGCTTGAAGGGATTGCAGAGTCAGGAAATAATTAGGCCTATCTTTGCGTTTGTCATTATAAGCAAACATTGTTGCGTTACAAATTTGAATTTGATTCATTGTTCATATGCAGGCATTAATTGTTGAACACACCAAAGCTACAAAAGTTTGTTTACTTGCAAATCTTTATTGATGGTTTGTAATATTGCAACTTGCGCCTGCAATCTTTTTGACAATGTGCAGTGGAGGCTTGTGACATGTTTCTTTTCTGGGAGAAACAAAAAATGAGAGAAAAAACAAATCTGAGTATGAAAATGAAGAATATTGCAACATCCACACACACACAGAAACAGACATACACAAAAGATGCTTTAGAATTTGGAAAGAAGGAGGCAGACACAACGTTACAGCAGTGGACTTGTTCCCGGAAGGTCATTGGTTTTACTTCTGTGGACAGCAGCAAAAAGCTACAGAGGAGAAGTAATGAGCAACACTCCCTGCTGCCTCACGGCTACCACCACCATGGCACTGACTACATAGTTAAAGAATTTGGCTGTGCTGGGCAGCTTCCAGGTTACTGCAACTTCATGCTATTTAACCTAGATAAATAAAGATGTTATGAAGCCAATGTTGATGTTATGACGTCAAATCCCCCTTCCTGTTTCTCTTTAATGTCTCTCCATTCCTCTGCCACTTTTCTTAGTAAAGTAGTCCCTGACCAACGGACCACCTGGTGAGCTGACTCTCTGCTAAATGCTAAATACACTCAGCATATTGAGCAATTTATGCTGGTATGTGCACGCGTACCCCCACTGAACCACGATTTGCCCAACAAACATCTGGGAATCATGAATAGAAAGCGAATGAAGCACTAAACACAGCTGTAAAGGTCCCAACTAAACTCCACTCCCCCCGCTCCCTTCCTGCCTCTCCCTGCTTTCCAGACTGTCTGTTTCTTATCGTCCCAACACCTTCCCATAGGAGCTTGTGGGCTTACAGCAACAGAGGGCAGAGGGAGGGAGGGTGAGAAAGTAAGAAAGAAAGTAGATGGAAATGCAGATTAATGTACAGTAAACTCCCATGGGATGGTAACAATCACATCAGCTTGTGCAAATATGTACCCTTGGAAAATTCACATCATTATTCTACATGTTGAAGTTGGTCTGGACTTAATGTTTTTAGCAGTATGAGTGCAGCCAGATGGTCATTGCACAGTACGTTCCCGACATTTCAAAATTCATGTTGCGAAGTAGTGATAATGATATATAAGAAAAGGCCTGTTTCTCATGTAGAGTCATCCCAGATGATGACGGTTGGTGTAAGTGCTTTCAAATGACTCATTTTTAGAAATATTGAGTAAGTGCAAGCGCATTTACATTGATTGCTTTCATATGTTATTCAATATCTGACAGTCTAAGACCTCTGCATGAGAATTTAAGAACAAAGAAATACCAGTTTATTTGTGCTTCACATCAACAATGTGGGAACATAACAGGAGCAGTGTGCGGGCCACTGTGATTAGCCACATCCCAGCCTCACTCTCACTCTGCGTGCCCCCTTAAGAGAAGAACAAATGGTTCACAGCACTCCGTTGTGATGTCATACGTTTCCCACAATCCCCAGAGGTATTTCTATTCAAAGTTTGTGAGTTTCTCTCATTGCTGTTTCCTGAGTTACACTGTGTGTGCCATGATCCCTTCCTATAGGGCCTTGACTTGACCTCACTGTTTACGACAGCTGATGAGAATTTGATAAAACCATATAACAATGATGACACATACAACTACTATTTATAATGTGGATGAACTGTAATAACTGTAACTGTATTCTGATAAAGTTACAGGAAAACATTAGATTTCATATACATTCAATAAAGAAAGGGATTACTAACAGGATTACAATTTTAAATTAAAGAATAATCTACAGTGTAACTATGCATTATTGTTGGACTATGAGGTAATCCAACAATAATGTAAAGTAATTAAATGACATTACTTTGATATTGTGAAACATTTTTCAACAGGTAATTGGGAACTGTATCGGAATGCATTTTTAAAGTAACACCCTGCTGAGGTGTTGAAATATGTTGGAATGACCTACAGGCCGTCTGAGTCCTCTGATTATGCAGATAGTTGTGCAAACACGTTTTTCTGAAGGCGCGTGTGTGTGCATGCATTGTGTCTGTCTTCTGTACGCAAAGATAAACAGTACAGGTTTGAGCGTCACTGTCAGTACACCAGGGAGGAGCACATGACAAACAATAGGTAGTATTCAAACGTCATTACAAGTTGTCAGTGATTTCCATCTTGTCAAAAGTTAAGTTCTTTGATCTATAAGGGCTCATTTACAAAGTCTGTGTGTGTGTGTGTGTGTGTGTGATTATTAATGGCATCATTATGTCCCCTTGTATCCTCCAGTCTAGGATCAATAACATTCACCAGTGTTGAGGCTGTTGGATTATCATAAGGTATATACTTTATACACACTGTGTTTACACACATCAATATTTATGAATGATGTATGTGCACACGTTCATGCCTGCACATTTGCATTGCATACAGATTTGTACACACACCTGCAGTTCGGGGGTCAATAAGTGGGGCTGAACGCTGTCAGATTAAAAACTGCATTTTCTTGAGTTAATAAGTGTAGAAAAGAAAAAAATTAATCAATAAACGATCTACATGATAGACACTCCAAACTGTTTCAGAGGGTTGCTGCTTCCGTTGTTGTTTTGTCACCACCTTCAAGTAATACTCTGTTCTTTACTGTTTTTGATGAGTAACATGACTGTGGAATATGAACAGTCTGAGCAGCAGCAGCTGCCTCTCAATGTGTGTGTGAGTGTGAGCGTGTGAAGGAATGAATCACAAAAAGGGAGTTCTTTGTTGAAGACAGAAACATAATCTTGCTACCTGGATTCCAACATGGTCCTTGTGTGTATGTGTGTGCATCTGAGAAACATGCTTAAGGTCTAGTATGTGTGTGTGTATTGAGCACATGCACAAAAGAGTCTCAGAGTTGGAATGGATATTTGAATGGATGATAGATAATTATTTTTTGCATTGAAATATTGAATCAGAATGTGTGCACTGGTTTTTAACTGCTTGACCATTAGTACTCCTTTACTTCCTTTTATGTGGATATTGTAGGAATAATCATTGGAGAAATATTTTGCATATGTTCAATTCTGCCTATAATATTGAAAAAGGACATTACATTGCATATAGGCCTAAACCTGCATGCATGGTAATTCAAAATTAATGTGTATTGTATGGGATATGGTTTTCGACTATCATATGAGGGATTTTACTGGGAACTATAAGCTACTCTTTGCCAAAGTGGTGACATTAAATTTTCATGCAGCATCAGCACATTTACAGGGCAGACATATTATATCCACGGTGTGTAATGTTTTGCAAGTATCACCATCTGTGGCTGTTTTTTTTTTCTGAGCTATGTGCAACTATGCTCTGTATGTACACATAAGTGTGAATGAAAAAAGGGAAAATGTTTTGACTGATGCAGAATGAGTCAACCGCGGATTATAAAGCAGAATGCGTGTGGGTAGTGTTTTTGTGCTGGAGTATCACTGTATGCTCGCTCCGTCTGTCTACTCATTGGAAAGCTCCCTCATGCAGGCAACTCTCATCCCATGCCAGCACTGATGTCATAAGTGGCCCCATTTCTCTGCCTCCTATTGGTCCGTTTGGTGTGACACGGCTCTCCTGTTTGACGTACAGTTAGCAAACTCACGTCACTGTAGTAAGTGGTCTGATCTCTCTCCCCCTCTCTCCCTCACACCTTTCAGCATTTTACCCTCCTTCTTAGTCATTTGCTTTGTGCCCTGCTCTCCTTAACTCATGCTGCAGTAAAAGGAAACACCCAGTGAGCCATTTGCTGATTGGCTCAGAGGAAAACCAGCCAGTGATCCGTGTAGCTGTTAGAAACAGGAATAGATCTCAATGCAGCTGGACTTCATGTATATAAACACATGAAGTCCAGCTGCATTGAGGTCTATTCTTGTGCCTGTATTCAGTATTTTTTTCATAGGACAGTGGCCATGAGCATGGGTGGTGATGAGTTTATCTGGTTTAATATTTAGTTTACTGTGAAGGTAAAAATGTATAACATAAAAATGTCCCTAAAACCATGGATAAGACATGATCCAGTGACGGGATTGAATCCGAAATGGTAAAACTGGAAAGCATCCATACACTGTATTAAAACCTACAAAACTTGATTGAAAATCAGCAGAGATTTGGGGGATTAATTGAATCTCTCATCGTCCACCTGGACCGAAATATGTATTGATATTAAATTCCCGCATTCAATTCAAAATGACCGATTCCTTTTGTATTACTTCAGTAGTAAAAAGGTAAATGTGTGATGTCATAGGTATGATTTTTAAAGGTGACCCAAATGCAGGAGAAAGCAGGCAGGAATGTCAGTAGACGAAATTTACCAAGGAGACAAGATAGATGACTCGACAAAGACTGAACAAAAGACTTAACTAGAAACTACACTAACGAGGGGGTGAGGTGCTGGTGAAGTGCAGTGGGGGAACGCAGGTGAGGGAGAAGAGTGGAGGAAACAAGACAGCAGGGAGGAAACTGATCAGCTAGAAAGAACACTGGGAACAGGGCTGGGCTAAAGAAGGAGATGCAGCGCAACGAAGGAGATGCAGCTCAGGTATGGAGGGAAAGCAGACTGGGGAGGCACACAAGAACACAGGAAAGAATCATAAACATAAAGACAGAGAAAACGTATGGTTATATTGTAACCTTGGTTCTCTGAGTGAAGAGACTATCTCTCCACTCCTTTACATATTCCATATGTACGGGGATATGACCCCCGCTGCTTGTCAGGGTACTTGGATATTTCTTTAAGACACACCGGCTTGCCCGGCCACGCCCCATTGCGTAGCTATAAAGCACCTGCGCCGGCGTGTAATCACTGATTGTTTGAGCGAAACGTGTCTCCGAGCGGCCTAAGGACTGGAGAGATAGTCTCTTCACTCAGAGAACCAAGGTTACAATATAACCATACGTTCTCTATTGTCTCGAGACTATCTCTCCACTCCGTTACATATTCCATATGTACGGGGTAGATCTTTAAGACACCCCGTGAGGACCCGGTGCAACCCACAATCCCATGTGCAACAGACGTACACCATATACAACTCCCCGGAGTAGGCCCTGCAAGGCGCTAGGGCCGGCCATGGGAGGGAAAGCGCTGCCGGGGAAGCCCGCAAGATGCAAGACTGATCCAAGGGGGACAGGCAAGGGCCCCGCAAGACGCAAAGGCCAGCCTGTTCACGGAGCAGCCGCTCAGTCAGCCCGCAAGACGCAGGGCTGAGGGGGAGACAAAAATGCCTACCGTCGGGCCACGCCCAGCACACACTCCCCAAAGGAGGGGCTGGTGGCCACATTCAACCAGTAGAACCTAGTAAAGGTTGACTGAGACGACCACGTGGCGACAGAGCATATGGAAGCGAGGGAAGCCCCCCCGCCACAAGGCCCATGAGGCAGCCACACCCCGAGTGGAGTGTGCCTGGACCCCTGGTGGAACAGGCACACCCTACAGCACATAGGCCTGTCGGATCGTGTCCACAACCCAGTGCGACAGCCTGGATTTTGACAGAGGCCAAACGCCCATGGTCGTAACACACAAAGAGCTGGTCGGACTTCCAGACCGCCTGAGTACGCCAAATGTACGCCGTCAAGGCCCTGACCGGGCATAGTGCGGACTGGCTCTGCTCAACCTCCTCGCCAGCGCTAAGCGAGGAGAGAGACCGAAGCTCGACTGACTGAGCCAGGTGGAACTCACTCAGGACCTTAGGCAGGAAGACTGGGTTGGGGCGGAGAACCACACTCGAGCCATCTGGGGAAAACCGACAGCAGTCACCATGCACCGACAAGGCATGGAGTTCACTCACCCTTCTAGCCGAAGTGACGGCGAGCAGGCGGTTTTCATGGAAAGCCATTTGAGGTCAGCACCCCCAAGAGGTTCAAAGGGGGAACTCTGAAGGGCCCCAAGGACGACATCCAAGTCCCAGGGGGGAACTGCAGGACCGGCGGTACGCACCGTAAGTCGCTGGGCCCGTCGAAGAAACTGGGAAATAAGCACACAGTCCTCCGTACTCGGTGCAATTTCCCCGATGCACACTGCATTGATTGCTGCCACCAACTCTCGCAGTGTTACAGCGGCCTTCTGTGCCTCAAGCTGGGACTGCAAGAACCGCAGGATCTCCTGAACCGAGGCCAAATAGGGGTCCACCTGGTGAGACACACACCAGGTGGTAAACACCTGCCAGCGGTATGAATAGGCAGCCCTCGTGGATGGAGCCCAGGCATGCTGGATTGTCACCACCACAGGCTCCGGTAACCCTAAGGCCAGGAGCCTGTCCCTCTCAGGGGCCAAGCCACCAGCCCGAGCCCCTCTGTAAAAGGGGTGGAACAGGACTTCGTTCGCCTGGGAGAGCAGGTCCCTCCGGTGCGGGAGCTCCCATGGCAACCCGTCCAGCGGGGGTGGAATCGCTGAGAACCACAGCATGTGGGGCCACAGAGGAGCCACCAGTATAAGCCGCACACGCTCCACCAGAACTCTTTGGAGAAGAGGCTGGAGAAGAGTGAAGGGAGGAAAGGAGTAGAGCAGGCCAAGGATGCACCAGATTATCCCAACCCATGGGGGGATCGTCATTCCTCAGGGAGAAAAAGAGCGGGCAATGCGTCGACTCCCTGGACGCAACAGGTCGACCTCTGCCCTGCCTAAGCGGCGCCATATCTCGGAGGCCAACTGAGGGTCTCCACTCCCCCGGCTTATGGCCCTCCCCTTGACATGGTGTCTGCCGCGGAGTTCAGTGCCCCTGGCACGTGCACGGCTCTGAGCGAGAGGAAGTGTGGGTTGGCCCACTGCCACAGGATGGTTTGCGAGCTTGCACAGGGCAGGGGAGCCAAGGCCCCCCTGTCTGTTGATGTAAGCGGCCGTCACTGTGCTGTCAGTGCGGACAATGATGTGGTGACCCCTTAGCCTTGGCAGGAGATGACGCAGAGCGAGGAGAACCACCCTCAGCTCTAGGACATTTATGTGCTGACACAGCCACCAGCCGGTCCAGACACCGTTGACACCACAGCCTTCGTGTACGGCGCCCCACCCCAAAGAGGATGCCTCTGTGTAAACTAGCTGGCGATAGATCACTGGACCCAGGGCTCGGCCCAGCTTGATGTTTGCTGGGACCTTCCACCACTGGAGGGCCCTGTGAAGCCTCCAAGAGACCACCACTTTGGTCTTGTGGGACCTCTGAGGGCACAAACCCAAGCCCAGCAGACATCTCTGCACAGGCCGCATGTATAAGAGGGCGAGGGGGACCACCTGCACCATGGCTGCCATTAAGCCCATAAGGCAAAGGCAGAGTCCCCAGTTGACCAGAGCATGCAGCTGGAAAAGGGCGAGGCAAGTCCTGAAAGCCTGCTGCCTCTCCAGGGTCAAAGCAACCATCGCCCTCCTCAAGTCCAGGACCATACCCAGGAAGGTGGTCAACTGAGAAGGCTCGAACCTGCTCTTTTTGTAGTTCAGGCGCAGACCTAAGCCCTGAACGTGGTTCAACAGCCGGGCTATGTGGTGGCAGCACTGCTCCTGCGAGACTGCACAGACCAGCCAGTCGTCGAGGTAGTTTAGGATCCTGATCCCTCCCTGCCTCAGGGGGGAGAGGGCTACATCCATACAGCGAGTGAAGCTTCGTGGTGCCAGAGAAATGCCGAATGGCAGCACCTGAAACTCATACACCCTGCCTACAAACCAAAACCGCAGGAACCGCCAGTGACCCCTCCAGATGGGTATCTGGAAATATGCATCTTTGAGGTGTATGGTGGCAAACCAGTCTCCTGCAGTGACTGCCTGTCTCACCCTGGGGACTGTCAGGAACCGGCATCGCAGGGGCTGGAGACTCTCTCTTTGTCTTTTTCTTTCATCTTCTCCTTTTCTTCCTCTCTCTCTTTTCTTTTGCGTTTTCTGTTCTTCTTGAACTGGGAGAGACGTTCGCCGCCGAGCGCGTCAGCCCGCGAGCCGCGGGCAATACGCCGGGGAGAGGACGCCGCCAAGGCCGGGAGCCAGAGACTTCCGGCTCGCCCAGACCAGGTGCACGATGTGTACCCCACCAAGCGCGTCAGCTCACGAGCCGCAAGCAATACGCCGGGGAGGGGACTCTGCCAACACTGTCAGTACTCAGCGCGTATCCACCGAGCGCGTTAGCTCACGAGCCACGAGCAATACGCCGGGGAGCGGGAGAGTGCTTGAACTGGGAGAGACGTTCGCCGCCGAGTGCGTCAACCCGCGAGCTGCGGGCAGTACGCCGGGGAGAGGACACCGCCAAGGCCGGGAGCCAGAGACCTCCGGCTCGTCCAGACCAGGTGCACGATGTGTACCCCACCGAGCGCGTCAGCTCACGTGTTGTGAGCAATACGCCAGGGAGAGGACACTGCCAACACTGTCAGTACTCAGTGCGTATCCACCGAGCGCGTTAGCTCACGAGCCGCGAGCAATACGCCGGGGAGAGGGCACTGCCAACGCTGTCAGTACAGAAAGAGTTCTGTACAGCAATCCAGGGAGGCTGCCAGAGACAGACGCCCCGACTTACAGCAGATACACAGCTGTACAGTTTCCTCTCTTTCCTTACTTTTTCCTTTCTTTGTTTTTTTTTTTTCGTAGATTGTGTGACACTGCACCCTGACGCACAAGTGGAGATCAAACAATCAGTGATTACACGCCGGCGCAGGTGCTTTATAGCTATGCAATGGGGCGTGGCTGGGCAAGCCGGTGTGTCTTAAAGAAATATCCAAGTACCCTGACAAGCAGCGGGGGTCATATCCCTGTACATATGGAATATGTAACGGAGTGGAGAGATAGTCTTGAGACGATAGAGAACACAGAAAACACCGCTAAAATGAAACAGAGATGACAGGACCATGACAGAAGAGTGATCAGAAGGGTATTTGTTTAAACAACAAACATAATGAATCAAGTCAGCCTCTCAAAACTGGTTGAAATCAAGTGGAACAACTGGTCCCCCTTTCTATTAAAGGGATATTCTGGCGTAAGTTTAATCCATGGTCTAGCACACCGTGACACTGAGTAAGACCCCCCCTCGAGAGATCAAGTTTTCCAACCACTAGCTTATGTAGTTTTAGCAACCTCAGAAAAGACAGCACGATAACAATATACTGCAGTCTATGCCTCCAACAAGAAACCGCCATCAAAAAGCCACTTATAGCCACAAATAATGCTGAGAACAGCACCAAACTTCAGCAACCGTACAAATAGGGTCCCAGCACATAGTTCGAGGCATCAAACATCTGCTAGCTTTGTCGGATTTCTATTGAAAAGACAACACAACTCACCACTCTCCTGCAGCAGCTTGCTCGTTGTGGGGAAGCCCTGATGAGTCGATTACAGAGTGCAGTTAGAAATGCTCAATTCCATTCTTTTCCCTGTCAGCTCTCGATAATAACTGTTATAAACTGGTAGGCAAGACACATGTGAACTTTGATTGCATTTCCATGGAGTAATTATCATACTTTTTCATCCTTGAGCTGTGGAACTCTACTGCACTTGGTAACTGACTCCTCAGGGCTTCCCCCCAGCTAGCGGTCAGAAAACTTAGAGGGGGGGTCTTACTCGGTGTCACGGTGTGTTAGACCGTGGATTAAATTTACGCTGGAATATCCCTATAAATCCATGTTTATGATGCATTATAAACATACATATAATGCATTATAATGTGCCTATAGTGACGTATAAGTATTAGTTTCTTTATAACAAAAATCATGAATCATGAGGCCAATGTCTCTAAACATAGTTACAATGCACGCACAGTTAAAAGCATGTGTAACAATAGTCACCATATATTATATAGAATTTTG